>NC_067139.1:51397523-52067371 GCF_903995435.1 Acomys russatus | reverse complement strand
AGACTGTAGAGCATTTTTTAAATCAGTGATTGATGAAGGAGGGCGTAGCCCCATTGTAGGTGGTGCCACCCCAGGGCTGGAGGTCCTGGGTTCTATAAGATAGCAGCCCAGTTAGCAACCTCCTTCATGGCCTATGCATCAGCTCCTGCCTCCAGGTTCCTGCCCTGTTTGAGTTCCTGTCCTGACTCCCTTCACTGATGGACTACAATGTGGAAGTATAAGCCCATTATAGCCCTCCCCGACTTGCTTTTAGGTCATAGTGTATTGTCAAAGCAATAGAACCCCTGACTAAGAAAATGCTGGAGTGTGTGTTGAGCCTGCCAGAGGTTCTGGGATCAACCCTAGCGACACCAAAAACTTAACTCTAAGGAAATGTGATCATACTTTAACTTCAGATATTAACACTTAAGATCATCCTTGAAGTCATGACGGTGACATTTTTCAGAAAGTATCCCTTTTGATAGGAGGGGTAGGGACTGCGAACTATGGGCTAGGGTTGTCTACTTCCTGCAGTTGGCATCACAAACTAGGATGGTTTCTACTCCAGGGAAGTGTTCCAACTTCTTGGCTCACAGAGAAATCCCCCTTGGCCAATCCTCCCTGAACCCCCTTGCTCTGGACAACCTTCCCTCCATACTTTTACTTACCCTGCTACTTTGCTGCTCTTAACCTCCCTTTGTGGCCAGGGAATCCCTCCAATGTTGTCACCATTCTGTGCTGGTCATGTTTGACCTCTCCTCACGTGAGCCATACAAACTTCTGCAGGCAGATCCTGTGCACTATTAATTACTTAGTGTATTCTCCCAGAGCCCAACCCACTGCTCTGCTCAACACAGGAGCTCAATAATTACTCATTAAACTGAATCCAAGTGGAGATTGGGGCCACCTGGTTTATATAACAAGTTCCAGGCCAGCCAGAGCTGCATAGTGAGACCCTGCTTAAGAAAATAAAATTGAATCCAAGTGGGCCAGAGTCTCTGAAATTGACAGGGACAATGAAGTAAGCTGAGGAAAGAGTGTGCCAGAGGTCAGAGCAGAGTTCCTAGTGGTTAGATCAGCCTTGGGCCTCAGATGAGTGGAACGTGGCTTATGTCACAGTTATTTTGTACCAATAAGCACAGTGCGTGCGTGCGTGTGTGCGTGCGTGCGTGCGTGCGTGTGTGTGTGTGTGTGTGTGTGCACGTGCCATGGTGTCATTTATCTGTATACTTGGAATCTTCAGTTGGACGTTGTCTCTTTCAGGAACATTCAGAGGGAAACGTAGTCCCCAAGTCTTGTATGTGCTAGGCCACAGGCCCTATACAAGTCACTTTGATGTCAGAGAACAGGGAGCCAGGAAAGGATGTGGACTAAGACCCATGAGGACTTGTTCGATCACAAGATATCACAGGGAGGAAAACGCTCCTGTCTCCACGGAAAAATTTACACCCTCTTCCACCAGCTGTGTGAGGGAGGAGGGGTGGGGAAATGTGTAATAATTTGCACTGCTGCCCAGAGGTTGAATTGTGTCATTTTTCCTGCAACAGTATGTGCTTCTGGCTGACAGCATGGAATTTCCTCCTTAGACTGAGCTGGCAACGGCTCAGGCAAGCAGCCAATCAGGCTGTGCACAAGCATTAGCAGCTTTCTTGGATCTGCTAGAGGGAAGGCTGACTTGGTTCTGCAGCAGAGGGCCTCTGCACTCAACATTTACCAAGATCCATTCATTCTGTGTGATTTCAGTCCTTGGTATTCCCCACCCCGACCCACCCACCAACCCCCTACTTCTGACGTTTAACAAAAATCCTTGGTCAGTCTCTGCCTGGGCCCAGAGCTGCAGGTCTGCTCTTCTACCCCACAGAGCCTGGGACACAGTGTTATATAACCCAGGGAGGCTGTGGTGGCCTCACGTATTTGAATGCTTAGTCACCTGGGAGTGGTAGTATTTGAAATGATTAGAAGAGTTGGGAGGTGTGGCCTTGTTGGAGGAAGTGTTTCACTGGAGGTGGGTTTTGAACTCTCTACTTGTGGATCAGAATGTAACTCCCAGCTACTGTTCCAGCGCCATGCTTGCTGCCATGCTCCCTGCAGCAATGATAGTGAACTGACCCTCTGAAACAGTAAGCAAGCCCTCTATTAAATGCCCTTTAATAAGTGTTGTTGTGGACACGATGAAGGTTTCGAGGTGTTTGCAGGGATGCTGTCTAGTTGCTATAATTAACCTTGACTGTCAACTTGACCAACAGATTTCTAGGCGTAGTATGACTTACCTCTGGGTGTGTCTGCGACGGGTTTCAGGGAGGACAGTAACCGAGAAGGAAAGACATTTGTGAATGTGGGTGGCACTGCCCAATAGGGTAGGGGTCTCAGATGAAGTAAAAGTAGAAATAGAGGATGCCAGCCTTCCAGTACAGACTCATGCTAGCTGCTCTCCGGGGGGCTCCCAGGCGCTCCGCCTCAGTCTGGGCTGGATCACCCTGGTCACCCTTTTTCTGAGGCTTCCAGCTTCCTGCACTGAGCACTGCTAGATTCTCCACACCTCCAGCATTCCGACAGTCACCGTGGGGCTACCCAGCCTCCAATCATGTAAGCCAACCTGGTCTATTCCTCTAGAAAACCCTAACCAATACAGATTTTGCTGCAGTAGTGCTGTGTAGACAGCTACCCCCAAACCCATTGGCTTATGACAATAATTACTTATTCTCGTGGTTGTGTGGGTCAACAGGAAGCCAGGCGATGGCATCTCTGTTGCCTTTGTCTCTCTTCTTCCTCCTGAGACCTGAGGTCTAGCCTAGGAAGGTCCTTGTCCTGGTGGCTGTTGCTAAAAGTCCTACCCAGGAGGAAATGTAAGTAATATCCACCCCTCCTCCCTTTCTCTTCCTCCTCTCCCTCCTCCTCCCCTTCCTCCTCCTCCCTTTCTCTTTCTCCCTTTCCTCCTCCTTCTTTTCCCTTCCTCCCCTTCCTCCTCCTCTCTTCCTCCTCCTTCCCTCCTCCTCCTCTTCCTCCTCTTCCCTTCCTCCTCCTCCCTTCCTCTTCCTCCCCTTCCTCCTCCTCCCTTCCTCTTCCTCCCCTTCCTCTTCCTCCCCTTCCTCCTCCTCCTTTTTCCCTTCCTCCTCCTTCCCCCCTCCCTCCTCCTCCTCCTCCCTTCCTCCTCCTCCCTCCTCCTCCCTCCTCCTCCCTTCCTCCTCCTCCCTTCCTCCTCCTCCCTTTCTCCCCCTCCCTTCCTCCTCCTCCCTTCCTCTTCCTCCCCTTCCTCCTCCTCCCTCCTCTTCCTCCCCTTCCTCCTCCTCCCTTCCTCCTCTTCCTAGCTCCCAATGATAAACAAGCACAGTCCCACCAAAGTTTCCTTAACAGGCTGCACCTGGAAAGCCTGCACCCAGCAAGGATGATGATTCCTCTACAGCCACACAGATGAAGCAGGCCCCTTTCCTGTTCCTCCTGGGCCTATATGATCTACTCCCTCCCTGAAGCACATGCAATTAAGTCAGAGCTATACACAGTGGTAGAGAGTGGCTAGGTTCTCAGGGTCTCAGGACCCTCCCCACCTCACGACGAGAGGGTATAAACCATCGACAAGCCTAGCTGATTTAATCCTTTGTAAGGAAACACAGTTGAACTACCAAGATGGCAGGTGTTTGGCTTGAGGAATCACTGACAGTACAGGAAGGGAAGAACCAACATGCAAGCCCACCTTGAGTCTCTGATGACACTACATGTGCTAGCGTTCCAGAAGCCAAAGCATTTGACACAATCAATGACAAAATCAAGACAAAACTGTAAAGGCCGTGGCTATAAAAAGAGGCAAAGAATTGCACAGTGTTTCCTTGTCCACGACGCAGGTTTGTGGACGATGTTAGTGCAATCTGACTGAGCCATCCCTGAACGGTAGCTACTACTACAGTCTAGCACAGGTGAAAATGTAGCTCGGTGTGACTCCCAGTTTCTCTAAACCATAAAATGTTTGTGCTATTCTAAGCTGCCACGAATAGTATGGCCAAAAGGACACATGGAGAGCTGTCCCACCATCCGAAAAGGTAGCACGCTGCTTCTTTATCCCTTCTTTAGGCCTCGTTCATGTTGACAGGTCCTAGAATCCTCATCCCATCCCTTGTGGTTCTGCATTCCAGGAAATGCCTGGACACTGCTGGTCACCGTGCCAGAAGTGCGTGCTTCTCCACCAGAAGATCCCAGTGCCATCAGTCTCTGAGCAGAAAGGGATGAAACAGAAGGTCCCAAGTTCTGCTTCCCTTAGGAACATCGCACTCTGATGATGAAGAGTGGATCTAGGAACGAGGTCCATGCCACAGGATTTTCGGTTCCACTGGAGATGCTGGAGAAAAAGATTTCTCTCCACACAAAGAGTCACTACTCTTTTAGCTGGACTGCAGGCGTCAGACGGCAGCAGAAGCCCAACCTGATTCAGGCAAACAGAATGGCTGCTTTGGGAACAGCCACCAGCTCACGACAGCAGATGGGCAGCAGCAGATGGCAGCGGTGACCATCACTGACTTGACAATGAACAGCAGAGGCCCACTCTAGCCTGGCGAGCTTCCTTAGTGGCTGCAACGGTCCTGTGGTGATGGCCCGGCAGGCCATCAAGTCCAGGGGTCCAATGATGAATTCTGCAGGGAGAAAAGGAGGCCCTCACTTCCCCAATGTTACAGCTCAGAATAAATACCCTGTCTCAGACGATCTTTGCTGAAATAGGTGGTACGTGCACTTTATTTCATGTGAAACAGGAACTTTATTTTTTTATATTTTATTTTGCAAATGGACTTTATTTATTTATAAGAAACTACAAACAGTAAGAACAATTATGAAACAATCAGGAAAGCCATATGTAAAGGTTACATTAAAAATGTTTAGCTCATTTTATTTGGCAACCTTGAAGAAAATATTAGGTATCCTGTCTAGGTGAGTCTGAAGTTTCATACCTAAATCATTGTCTGTCATATCTTTATTTATCAACTTAAAAAACATCTTTCCAGACCTTAAAACATTTTCTTAAATCCTAAACAACTTAAGCCTAACTGTGAAACTATATCTAGTTTTCAACTGCATCAGAGACTTGAGAAGGAATAAAATTATTACTTAAGTAGGAAGGGCAGGAAAGCAGTTTACTTCCTGGTCAGTCACCCGTTCTCTCTCTATGACATTGGAGCATCATCTTCAGCCTTCTGCCCAGTGACATAATTGTGAAGCAGAAAATATAAAGGATTTGCTTATCCTATCATGGCAGAGCTTGGCAGTCAACTCAGCCTACATCTAAATCTTGTCCATTTTGTATAGAATACTGTCTATAGAGAGAGCTGGGTCTTTTTTACCCTGAGGCTAGCTTGCCATTAATGAAACTATCTCCAAAAGGAGATTTTATGATGTTTGTCATCTTTGTTGAGGTAGGCTGGGGGGTGTTGCCAGGAGCTGACATGTCTTAAGTCAAAAAGACCTTAAATTAATAAAAACAACTTTAAGTGCCAAATTTTCTAGGTCTCTGAAGATTTTGAGGGCCATCTATCTAGTTACATTTATATTTACATAGTGTATAATGGTGTCTATCTATCTCTATCTATCTAGAGTAAATCTGAATAGGCAAACATTGCTTGTTTCCAGATATTTACTATTGAAAAAGGTCCTTTATAATCCTTGGGCAGTGGGAGGGGTTTTAAGGGTGAATGTGTTTCATTGGCTGGGTCTAGGATGCTGGTGATGTGGAGAAAGAGAACAGGTGACAAGCTCATGTGACTGACCACATGTAACCACCTTGGGGTTCTGTCACATGCTCCTGAGTCAAGCACGGAAACATGGAGAGAGCTTTGTCCCACACCTTTCATTCTCGGAATGAGATTTCAAATCTCAAGTCTGAGACTTCTGGTGTTTGAACAGGCCCCATCTCTGCAGTTCCATGCCAGTTCCCCTGAAGGCACGGCCCATGAGCCCCACAATCCCTCAGGTTGCACCCTGACTGTGGCAAAGGCATGGCCTGATGTCCAATTGTCTAATCAGCTTCTGAACTCGCTGCTCTTTCCTGACCCACAGGCCAGGGATCTGAGCACAGATGTGAGTGAAGCTGTAGTGAGAACCTAAAAGCATAGAAGTGTTATGGGAATATGTTTTTGCTTTAATTCCAGGAGTGGGATATGAGGCTGCCTCAGAGTGCCCACAGCAGCAGACTATCATTTGTCTCATGCTCAGGCAGGGGCGTGATTTTTGCCAGCTGGAGACAGTTTACATTTGTGATTCTGGGGACTCTTCAGAGGGTATAAATACGAGAGTCCCAAGATAGTTAGTCAGGGCTACTGCTCCCCTGCTGCTGCTGGTTGCTGGTTGGAGACATCTTGATGACAAAGATCAAACTTGTCCCAAGGAACTTGATGGCCTTAATCAGCAGGAAGTAGTCTAATGATGTTGATACCCCCTTCTCCAACTTTCTTTATCTCCTACCTAGTGTTGGGGAGTTGGGAGAGTTAGAGATAGTATAAGGAGGTAGAAAAAAGACCCCAATAAAGTATTTAAAGTCCAGCTACATGAAGCCTTCCCCAAAGTCCCAGGTCTTTGGGTTCAATGTTAGATTTTTTTGTTATAAAAGCTACCTTCTGGAGTGGCTATTTTGTTTGTTTTGTTCATGCTTATTCTCAAAGTGTGTGTGTGTGTGTGTGTGTGTGTGTGTGATAGCATGTGTGTGACGGTCGGAGAATAATTTGTAAGAGTTGATTCTCTCTGTCTCTGTCTCTCTATCTATCTCTCCCTGCCCCTACTCGTCTTGGGCACCAATTATCACACTCTGGTTGTCAGCCTGTGTAGCAAGCACCTTTACCCACTAAGTCATTTCACCAGCTCTATTTTCTGTTTTTTCTTCTTTTCTTTTCTTCCTTTCTGTCTTTTTTAACTGGATCTCACAAATTACCCCAAACTTCCCAGAAACTATGTAGCCCAGGCTGCCCTCAAATTGTAGATCCTCCCACCTCTGCCTATTCCTTAGGAAAAAAAATCTAAAATAAAAGAGTCCAGGCTGGCCTCAAACATGCTATGTAGCTCAATATGACCATGAACTTACTCCTGAGACCTTGGCTGTCAGGAATGCATCACTCTGCCAAGCTGGGTTCTTGCTTGAAACATGTGAATGTATGGGTGCATAGTTCTTTTTTACAAGAGGACGTGTCTCGTTATATGTGACATAATAAAGGTTCATTTTTATTGGGAGCCACTCTACGACGAGGCAATTTATTACACAGGAGTAAATATTAATTCAGATACAGAGATGGTCTATGGGTAAAATGCCTTGCTGGGCAAGCATGAGAGCCTGAGTTCAAATCCTCAGCATCTACCTAAAAGTCAGGAATGGTGGTGCTCTTCTGTAACCACAGCGCTGTGGGGATGTGAAGGCAGCCATGTTCTTGAAGCTCATTGGCCAGCTAGGTTGGGCAAATCAAATGAGCTTCAGGTTCAGTGAGAGATTCTATCTCAGAAAAACAAGGTAGAGCCAGGAGGTATTGGCACATGCCTTTAATCCCAGCTCTTCCGAGGCGCAGGCAGGTGGGTCTCTGGGAGTTTGAGGCCAGCCTGGTCTACAGAGCAAGTTTCAACAGACAAACCCACATAGAGAAACCCTGTCTCGAAAAAGAAAAATAGATGATGATGATGTAGAGAGAAACCTAGGAAGATACCTCAATTTGGCCTCTGGCCTCTACATACTCAAGTGCATACGTATATATAAATGCACACCCACATGTATATGTACCCCCATACAAATAGTGCATATACTCCACACACACACAAAGAGAGAGAGAGAGAGAGAGAGAGAGAGAGAGAGAGAATTCAAGAAGGGCTGTTGGCTGTCTGAGCTGGAGGAAGGAATTTGCATGTGGAGATTTCCAGCACGTTGGGGTGTAGCCCCACCCTATTCCCAGCATGCCCTTCCTCAAGCCACTGCTTTCCAGCCTCTGACAGATTTCAATTTCTCTGTTATCACTTTTCTATCTGCTTTTCCTTCCCTAAAATATTATCAGTGTTGCTCATCTGCTGCCAAGTCCCGACATGCTATTTTGTTTTCCTTGTGAGTTTAAATTGTTTTTAATTTTCTGTCATCTGAGTAGGATATGAGGCGAGGGCAGACTTAGTTACACTCAGGCTGCCATAAGTAGTCAAATCAGAGGTGATCTTTATGTGTGTGGGTGGGAAACAGACACAGAGGAGCCGACAATAAACAGGCCAGAGGTTGGTGTTGGTGTCTGCTTCTATCACTCTACACCTTAGCTTCTTGGTGAATCTGGAACACTTCAGTTCTGCTGTACTGGCTGGCCAGTAAGCCCCAAGGACCCTCCTGTCTAGTCCTCCCAGGGCTAGGATTACCGGTACATATCACTGCACCCAATTTTCTGTTTGTTCAGTTTGGTTTGGTTTGGGGCTTTTGAGGTTTTTTGGGGGGTTTTGGTTTTTGAGACAGGGTTTCTCTGTGTAGCCTTAGCTGTCCTGGACTCACTTTGTAGACCAGGTTGGCCTCAAACTCACAGCGATCCACCAGCCTCTGCCTCCCAAGTGTTGGGATTCTTGGTGCTCACCACTGTACATGGCTTTTCACCCAGGTTTTTACATGCGTTCTGAGGCTCTTAAACTCACTCAGGTACTCACATAAGTAAGCACTTTGCCAAGTGTCCTCTCCTGCTCCCTAGCCCTCAGAGGCACGTCTAACAGGTTTTGAATTCTCCGTGGCTGCAGCAGACCATGACCGCCTACGGATGCTTCCTGATTTAGTTGTTGTTGTGGTGGTTTTTGGTTTTGTTTTTCAATTGGATGTGTGCAGTGCTGGGACTCGAACTCAGGGTCTTGCATCTCTGTCACCAAGTTCCATCTTGAGAAGGCTACTTATATAGACAGGTGTTTAAAGGACCCATAGCTCCCGGAGTGTTTGTGTGCCCCCACGATCTGCAGTGCAGACAGAAGACACAGGCCCTGAGGAGATGTCAAGCAAGATGGCTGGAAGGAGGGTCCTGGGAAGATGCTAAGAACAAAGAACCCAAAATGGACTGAAGCCAGAAGAGAAAGGGTATGTGCAGTAGCAATGTGCTTGTGACCCCTCCTCGGGACACTTGATGCAAAAAATGGGCCCTTGCTTGCCTATAATTCTAGTATTGAAGAAGCAAAGGCAGGGAGATTTCTATAAGTTCCAGGCCAGCCTGATCTACTGACGAATCTGAGGCCAGCCTGGTCTTTACATAGAGAAAGCTTTGGGATAGCCAGGACTTCAAAGTGAGACTTGTCCCTAAATAAATAAGTGGAGTAAGTAGAAACAGGCTCTCGGCTTCACTCGGCAGTGTCTTCCAGAGCAGACGCAGAGGCAGATCCACTGCTCAATACACAGTGGAAGACGTTTGCGAATGCATGAATTGAAGTACAGTTGATGTCTCACAGCTGGCTGGACCTAGACTTCCTCATCTTCTACTTTCTAGTACATATGTCTACCCTCAAGGTTGCCCCACGATCCAAAACTGGCTGCTAGAGTCACAAGTCAGAACAAAATAGACAAGAACAAAAGAGGTCTCTGTTTAGACTGGTCCCTTGGAGGCCTAATAAACCCATCTCCTTGATCAGAAGCAAGCTACATATTTACATTTTAATGATAAGAGATTCTGAGTAATCAAACAGATGGTTGGATAGATGGATAGATGGATGGATGGATGGATTTTGACCCTGGGGATACCCAGGGCTTCATATAAGGTAGGCAGAGCCTCTACTAAAGCCACTCTCAAGCCCTAGGAGATCATTATTTATTCCTGGTCACAGTGTACCCGATAAAGAAAGAGGAAGTAGAGGAGAGATACAGGTGTGGCCACCTCTGTATTTGGCAAGACAGAAAAGTCAGGCCTTGCATGGGAACATTTAGGGCAGAAGGTTTTCTAGTCTCTCAAGAGAATGTCCACCTCTGCTAAATTGCCTGCTTTGGCGAGGCTCTTCCAGGGAGGAAGACAAGCCTAAGGGCAGGAGTGTCCTGGTTTTGACAGTTGTGTTTATTTATTCTGAAGCCTGAGGCCAAAAATCAACTTTAAAAAAGAGTAGAGATTAGCTGAGCATGCTCGGTGGGCTGCAGCGGCACAGTAACATTGCAGGACAAGGAAGACCTCACCTTGGCTCATGGCTTAAGGGCTGTGGCTGTTTGAGTGAGAAATGTCCCTTCCCCCTCCCCATAGGTTCAGGTATCTGAACACTTGGTTCCCAGTTGGTGGTGCTGTTTGCAAAGGTTTGGGTGGTGCAGCTTTGCTGGAGGAAGTTCTTCACTGGGGGCAGGCTTGGAGATTAAATTGCCTGTTTCTAGTATGCTTTCTCTACCCGTGTTTGTGTTTGAAGACATGAGCTCCCAGCTTGCTTCTCTTGCTGCTCTGCCAGCCCTTGTGCCTGCTGCTGTGCCTGCCGCCCTGCTGGCCACTGTGCCCGCCACTCCATCTGCTCCTGTGCAGGCCACTCTGCCTGCCCCTTTGCCTGCTCCTTGGCCTGCCACAGTGTCTGCCACTGTGCCTGCTGCTGTGCCCACGCCTGTGCCTGCGGCATGCCGCTATGCTTCCCTGCCTTGGTGCGCTTATCACTCAGGAACAGTGAGCCCAAATAAGGTGCCTTGGTCATGGTGTTTATCACAGCAACAGAGATGTCACTAACGCAGAGAGATTCAGTCCATTACGGTGGGGAAGACACCATGACGGGACCAGCGAAGGGCTGTGGCCACAGGAATGTGAGGACAGTACAGAGCTCCGCAAATGGATGCTTATGGCATTCACAGCAGACCCACACATACTTCTGCAACTACCACAGGAGTTCAGCAGGGCCCAGTTGTGACAATATGAACTGCCTAGGAGACAAGCCTCTAGTCATGGCTATGAGGGGTTACTTACATTGGGTTGATTAAGGTGGAAAGACCCTCTTATACAGCTAGTGACACCTTTCTGTGGGCTAAAGTCCAGGACAGAATAAAGAGGAGAAAGTCACCTGAGCACCAGGACTCAGTATTCTGCTTCCTGACTGTGGATGTAACTTAACCTTCTCCTGGTTGCTTTGTAGGGGTATTTTATCACAGCAATGGGAAGAGCAACTAGTACACCAACCTACCCCATTCCTAGTTCAAGAGGAGACCTCAAGCTCAGGTATGGGAAGGCCAACTTGCCAGAGCCTGCACACTATTTCCAGAGGGAGATCATGAGCCAGGCTCATTGTCCTTAACACACTTGACCCTCTGTGACAGAAAGTCCGCACACTGAGTGGCTTGTGGAATCAGTCACCTTGCTCCTACTGTGAGAAAATCCCCAAAAAAGACAACTTGAAGAAAGGAGGGTTTACGCAGGTCTATGGCTTTGGAGGCTACAGTTTACGATGGCAGGATCCGCATGGTACCAGGAACATTTCAGGGCTGTGGCAGTAAGAACGTGAGGTGGCTTGCTCACGTGGCTTAAGCAATCCACCCCAGAGAGGGCGATGAATGCTAATGTTCAGTTGGCTTTCTCCCTTTCCCGTCTGTCTGGAAACAAGGCCACGGAATGGCACAGCCTCCACTTAAGGCACGTTGCCCCTTTTAGGAAATCCTCTCTGTAAACAGCCTTACTTACACACCCAGGACTATGCCTCACTAATACGTTGGGCATTTTTCTTTTTCCTGAGACACAGTTTCTCTGTGTAGCCCTGGCTGACCTGGGACAAGCTCTGTAGACCAGACTGCCCCTAAACTTAGGCTGCCTCTGCCTCCTGAGTGCGAGGATTAAAGGCCAGTGCCACAACGGCCAGCGCCTTGGGCATTTCTTAATCCAGTTAAATTGACAGTTGGAGTTAACCATCACACTTACAAACAATGGGTGTTTACGACTCATGGTTCCAGAAGCTGGGAAGCCAATTCAATACCGGCAGCTTATGGGTTTGCATCACCGTCACCGACAACACCTTCTCCCTGTGCTTTCATGGGACAAAAGAGGGATGCAAGTTCCACAAGGATGCTTTTCTATGACATGCATCCATCTCTGACTTCATCACCTCTGCACCTCCAAAGGGTTCTCCCTCGGCAGGTGGTGCTGCCTACCTGCTGGGTTTTAATCCCCGAATGGTACTTCCATCATGGAGTCAGTTATGCTAAGGTCTGGGGGCCTGTTATACTGTCTTAAAAACGAGCAACCCAAAAAGATGACAGCTTGTTGATCACTGGCTGAACACTGACTACCATAAATACTTCAAGAAAAGCTCTTCTTGGCTGGAGAGATGGCTCAGAGGTTAAGAGCACTGTCTGCTCTTCCAGAGGTCCTGCGTTCAATTCCCAGCAATCACATGGTGGCTCACAACCATCTATAATGAGATATGGTGCCCTCTTCTGGCAGACAGAACACTGTATACATAATAAGTAAATTCTTTAAAAAAGAAAGGAAGGAAGGAAGGAAAAGAAAAGCTCTTCTTAGACCCTAGCTCAGAAAAGGAGTGTCTCAGCTATTTGCAGGACCTTCATTTGTGACTTTGTCTTCTGCCTTCTGGTGCCAGCCCTCAGCCTCAGCACCTGGAGCCTGTCATTCTGTGTAATTTTACAAGAAAATGGAGTGCACTTCCAACTTACATTCTGCTTCCTGTTGTAGACACAGTATGAGCAGCCACCTCATGTTCCTGCTGACATTCCTTCTATACCATGATGGGCTGGGTTCTCTCTCTTTAAGTGTAAGCCCCAGAATTGGACACAGCTATAGGACAAGCAAGAGAGACAGTGACTCCCCTAGGACAGTGACTTGGAGGAGACAGAGGTTCATTAGGTGTGCTTGCGTGACACAGGCTAGGCAGTCCGACTCTTATCTGCATTCCGAAGAGCTCCAGAACCCAGGCAGCTGCTCCATCCACAAAGCAAATTGCCTCTGCAGTCCCAAGCTTGTGCTAAGGCCTGCAGGATTCCTGGAAAGCCGCTGGTCCTCAGTCCATCTTGGAAGCCAAAGAAACTAGGTTGTAATGTTGATGGAGGATGGTAGCAGTGGTAACGATGAGACAGACACCAACACGTGGAACAGTTCCAAGTTGACATGTTGAGGCATGCGTGAACACACACATATGCACACACACATGGTAAATAACTAAAAATGTAACAAAAAAAGTATGAAATGTATACTAACCATCACAAGGATTGCATCTCATTGCATGAAGATGAAGTGGTAAATAATGTGATGGTGACGCTGCGCTCACGGCAGCCTGTGGCTTTGATAACCAGATCCTGCCATGTGTGTGGTGGCATAAGAAAAAAATGCACAGCCCATGGTCTGGCAAGATGGCTCAGCACAGCAGGCAAAGGTGCTTCCTGACTGGCCTATCGCCTCTGTTCTGGGCCCTACACGGCGGAAGGAGAAAGCTAACTCTCAAAAGCTGTTCTCTGACCTCTTTGTGTACACTGTGCTGTTTGTGCACACACATGAATTAATGATACAGTGTAGAAACGCACAGCTCTCTGCTTCTCCTGGCTCGGCATGGACACTTCAGACGCCCTGCTTTCTCACCGGTTGTTTTCCCGGGGAGCTAACCGCACCACTGACCTGCTCACTGCGCATGCCTCGCCTTCAGAGCAGAAATAAGGGCGGTGCCAGAGCTGCAGGAGCAGCTTCCAACCTTCTGCGGCTTGGTTGACCTTTCTTTACTTTTAAACCCTGATTCTGATCTTTGTTTCGTGTTCACAGAAGTGGATTCCTTCAGTCTCCTTCGCTGACAGAAGTAATCCCCCTGGAATTTGAGCTTTTAAGGCATGGCTCCTCAGGCTGTTGGAAAGGGAGCCCTTGGGTCCTCCGTTTGCGGGCAGGCCTCCTCTTCACACAGAAGATCTGAGCCTGGGAACACACACCTTGATGTATCCTGGGGCGTGGCAAGCCCAGGCAGTGCTGCGAAGGGAGCTTTCAGCTCAGACCTGGCTTTCCTCCATATCAGCACAAGTGTACACCATGGCCAACCTTGGAGGAAGGAGGTGCTGAGAGAGGCCGGAGGCAGGAGCGAGGAATGGTATGGAAGAGTTGCGGCTGTCCTGCAGAAATGTATGGCCTGGTGCAACATGACCTCTGGCTCTGCTGGTGTCTGCTATAAAACACAATAGCACCCTCTAGAAGGGGAGCGCAGGGTGGCTGACTAGCAGCATACTGCCTGGAGTCCTGTCAATTAAGGGCTTTCTTGGTTTTTTGTTGCTTTTTTTGTGATTTTGGTTTGCCTCATTGCTGGGAAAGGGGGCTTTTGAGGCGGGAAGGGGCGCTTTCGCTGAG
Source organism: Acomys russatus (assembly GCF_903995435.1). Taxonomy (NCBI): domain Eukaryota; kingdom Metazoa; phylum Chordata; class Mammalia; order Rodentia; family Muridae; genus Acomys; species Acomys russatus. The sequence goes on along the minus strand of NC_067139.1, from coordinate 52,053,152 downwards.
GTGTAACTGCTTGCATATGAACACCCTTAACACATAAAAAGTAAGGTGTAAAGGAGGGCAGCCTCAACCATCAGCTCCTGCTGGTTGCCTGGGGGGCAGGGAGCAGCTTGTCACACTTGTCGTGGTGGCCCACAGGCGGTGAAGGAGGGCAACGGGGGGGGGTTGGGGGGGCTGGGGGGTGCAGCAAGGCCAGGCTGTATCAGCTGGGCACAGCTCTGAGAGTCATGTGGACTCCCTGTGGTGTTGATTATGGCTACCCTGGTGCCTCAGCTGGGCTTGGCCCTCCTGCCTGCTTCTGTCCCCTTCTGCTCCTTTCCAGGGACCTCTTCCCAGGGGTGGCCCCTGGTTAAGCAGTCTACTGAAGTCAGTTTCCCTGAGCCTTACATATGAACACCCCTAACACATACAAAGTAACATGTAACAGAGCAAGCTTTGTGAGATAATTACACAAGGACTTTCATATCTTGATTCCCTGTATTGCCATATATGCCATCCTTCAGCCCTTGCCTCATCCCTGTGTCCATGACTTAGAGATGGAAAAGGCCACCCTCATGGTTTTGTCTCCAGTTACAGAAGCCTCCACCAAGGGTCAGATAGATGGCTTTCCAGAAGCCTCTGACAAAGGACAGACAGATAGATGGCTTTCCAGAGGAGGCACACATTGTGCAGGGCCAGCCAGCATTTGGCCCGGGGCAGGCTGGCTCTGGAGTCTGCTGTCAGGGCCCCTTCAGTGCAGAGCTCCGCCTGCTCCATCTGTCTTGGGACTGTTTCTACCCTGCTGGGGTGTAAAGTCAAGGGTTGGGTTTCCATCTTAAACAGTCATGGCCAAGGTGGTAGAAGCAAATAGAAAGGTGTGAGTGGGCATAGTGAGCAGCCAGGTGCTGTGACATACGCCTGCAATCCTAGTGTTGGGGAGGATGAGGCAGGAGGATTTCAAGTTCCAGAATGGGCTGGGCTACATTATGAGACCCTTTCTCAAAAAAGAAAGAGAAAGAAGAGAACAGCGTGAGTTTCAATACCAATAGGCAAATCTTGTGGGTAGGGTGGGGGGGGGGTACAAATTTTTGTTTTGTTTTTTGATACAGGGCCTCATACAGCCTAGGATAGCTTCAAACATGCTGTGTAGTTGAGGCTAGCCTCGAACTCCTAATCATTCTCTTGTCTCCACTTGAAAATAACTTTGAAAACTGAATGGTTAATATCTTCTGGACAAAAAAAAAGTGTTACCTTTGGGTGATCTTTTCTCAAAGATAGAAATCCATTTGGGCAAAAATCCATGGGAAGACGTAGATTTGTCACATATTCTGGGCCCTAACAATAGTAACTCAGACCAGGTCCATTTCCCAGATCCACCCTCCTCATCAGACCTTCCTGTGCAGATTTGCTGACCACACCTCAAGTGCTCGTTCTGCCAGAATGAGCTAGCCCTTGAAACACGCTGAGTGTGATTGCACAACTGGTTTTTAATTTTAACTCATTTATATTTAGTACAAATAGGAGTAGCAGAAGGCTAGCAAGATTGTGCTGCCCCAGCAGAGTATGACATGACAGGGGAAGGATATGCCAGTCCAGCTGGGAGCACACACCTATAATCCCAACCTCTTAGATGACTAAGACCTGCCTGGGCGACAGAGTGAGCTCAAGGTCAACCTAAGCAATTTTGTGATACCCTGTCTCAAAGTAAAATATATAAAGAGAGCTGAAGATGTAGCTCAGTGGTAGAGCACTTGCCCAGCATGCACAGGGCAAGTAACAGAAATGTGGGTGAAGCTGTGGTCTTACTTTTAACTGAGCATCCTGTGGGGCCCAGGAAGAATGGTAATTATGTATCTATGGGAACAGGAAGACTTCAACTTAGTTACAGTCCCTCATTGCCTTGTAGCCAGAACTATGCATTCTCAGAAGAGACAGTAATGTAGGGGTTTGTACAAAATTTTCCTATCATATATGGAGACCTGTGAGCTCTCTGGAGCTATGTGAGTCATATTGAAGAAAGTCTGTCCTCTACCTAATATGCTATGCCATCCCACTCTGTATTCAGCGCACATTAGAACACCTAGCAATACAAATCATTTCAATTGAACAAACAGTTATTGAATACCCAGTGAGCACCAGAAAGCAAGCCAAGATGACAAGGATCACTAAGATGCTGCTCCCATTCTCCTTGGCTCTTGTTCTAACAGACAACAAAAAAGTCCTTTGTAAAGTAATGAGGGGTCAGGGCACCAGAATCCCAGGGATCGGGGCAGCAATTGGAGCTGGAAGACATGACATCTGAACAGGAACTGGACCCTGAGTAAGTGCTGGCCAGGTGATAGGTCAAGCATGCTGGGCTTACAGTCTATATGATATTAAGGAGGATGGATCACAGGATGGATGATGGGTGGGTTCCTCCAACAAATATTCTCCTAAACTTGGTGGTAAGGCTACTAGGCCACTAAAATTGTCTTTCTTATGGGGTTGAGTTGTGGCTGGGAGAGAAAACATTAAATAGTATTTAAGTTAGAACACTAGGGAAATACACCAGCCTTAAGTCAGAGAATGGCAGTAAGGGGCAGAATGTTCCAGAGACTTGAAGGCAGAGATGGTGCATGACCTGGTCTCAACTGTAAAGAAACAACCAACAATGTGGTAATTCCAGAGCCAGGCTCCAACTCCAACCAGCAAGGATGTTTTATTGCTAAGAGAAACCAAAACTGAACCCCCGAAAGCAAAGGGCATTTGAAAAGAGAAGAGGGTATTTCCTCGTGCCCTGCCCTCATACTACTTCTGGTTTCAGGGTTTGCTCTGTAATCTAAGCTACAAGCATATGTACCTTGTCTATTGCCTATAAGCACTATTTACAATTTAAAGCCAGCTCTTTTCTTTTAAGGCTACAGTCATTTCTGTGGTCTGGCCTGACCCATCATCACTTTCTACTTCTGCTTTATCGTCTGTCCAGTGGGTGTAACATACAGCATTAACTTTTCTGTGCATCACAGCCAGATAGTTCCATCAATTTTCGTGCTTGTGAACATAAACATCTTTACACACACAACATTTTCTCTTCCTCTCTATAATTTCCTTAGGCTAAATTTCCAGAAGTGGGTCAAAACGAATACTGAAGAGTTTGTGTTGCAAGGTGCCAAACTGCTTTATAACAAAGGTCAAAGGTAAAAGAGGAGCTGGAACAAGAAGGGGCGTAGGGACAGGCCAAAAATCTTGACATCACAGGAGGTTGTACCTTGACTGGCTTTGCCTCTTGTGTATTTGGTGCCTGCCACACAGTAAGCAAGCAATAAAAGAGTGAGTAGCTTACTTCCATGTTCAAGTTTTACAGCTCAAAATTGATTTTTTTCAGGGCCGAGAGATGTGGATCGGTGGCCAAGGGTACTTGCTGCCCTTGCAGAATACTCAGCACCTGTAACCCAGTTCCAGAGGATCTGATGTCTGTGCTGACTGTTCCGGCTCCTGCAGGCACACAGTGCACGTACATACACTCGGGTGTGCACACGAAGGGTATAGTAAAATATTGTTTAGATTTATTTTACTTTCAACCATATGTAAATTTGTATGTCTGTGTGCGTATATGCCATGTGTGTATGGGGTGTGTATGGATGAGTGTATGCCATGTGTGTATGGGGTGTGTATGGATGAGTGTATACCATGTGTGTATGGGTGAGTGTATGCCATGTGTTTATGGGGTGTGTATGGATGAGTATATACCATGTGTGTATGGGGGATGGGGGAGCGTGTCCAAGAAGGCCAAAGGAATCAAATTTCCTGAAGCTGGAGTTCGGGCACTTGTGCACTGCCTGATGTGGATGCTAGTGATAGACACAGACCCTCTGGTCAAGCATGCTTTTAACCACCGAGCCATCTCTCCAATCCCAAAACATTTTCTTTTTAAGATTCATTTGCGATCCAGGGGCCGGTGAGATGGCTTAGAGGGTTAAGGTGCTTGCCACCAAGCCCAATGACCTCAGTCTGAGCCCAGAGCCCCACATGGTGGAAGGAGAAAACTGACTCCTGAAAGTTGTCCTCTGACCTACGTTAAGCCATCTTTATTCTCAGGGCTGGAGAGATGCCTCCGTGGTTTAAATTGCATACTGCTTTTGCGGAAGAGCCAATTTAAGTTCCCAGCACCCGTGTCTGACAGCTTACATGCCGTCGTAACTCCAGCTCCAAGGGGATTCAACACTTCTGGGCTCCATGGAAATCTACATCCACATGCACATACATACACGCAGACACATACGCATATACATAATTTATTTTTATTTATTGGTTTTGTTTGTTTGTTTGAGACAGGGTTCCTCTGCATAGCCTTGGTTGTCTTGGAACTCATTCTGTAGACCAGGCTGGCCTCAAACTCAGGGATTCCCCTGCCTCCGTCTCCCGAGTATTGGCATTAAAGGCATGTGCCACCACTGCCTGGTTTACATTTTTGAAAGATTGATTTTAAGTGAATATAAGGAACAGAAATTGGACAGTTAGTTGGAAGTGTATATATATATATTTTTCAATGCTCTGATTTTGTTGCTACGGTTTGTGATCCAAAACTAAAATGGAATTAACATAGATAAGTGGCTGAGGCGATGGCTCGGTGTGTGCCTGGTGGCTGAGGCAATGGCTCGGTGTGTGCCTGGTGGCTGAGGTGATGGCTCGGTGTGTGCCTGGTGGCTGAGGTGATGGCTCGGTGTGTGCCTGCTACTTTAGAAGATGAGCTGGGATCCCCAGCACCTCTACCTAACCCCAGTTCTGGGGACATGGCCAGAGACAGGGCGATCCTAGAAATACACTGCAGTGACCTCCAGGGTCTGAGACAGACTGTCTCAAAAAGTAAGATGGACGGCAACTGAGGAAAACATGCAGCATTCACTTTTGGCTTCTACATGTTAGCAAGCACACACACATACATACAATTATTTGATTGGTTGGTTAATTGATTGATTGATTGATTGATTGATTAAAGTAGTTTGGACCAAGATGTCAGGCTGAGAATATATTTTAGACTCCTCTCTAAGTCCCTAGAAAACACTGAACAGACCCTTCAGGATGTGGTGGTGCATTCCTGCAATTTTACCACATGGGAAGCTAAGGCGGGAATAGCCAGTTTCAGGATAGCCTGGAGGCCAGCATGGGCAACTCAGTGAGACCCTGCCCCAAAATGAAAGTATAGAGCGCTGGGAATATAGCTCAGTGGTAGAACAGTTGTCTACTATAGATGAGGCCCTGAGTTCAAGGCCCATAAAGGAAGGAAGAGAGGGAGCGAGGGAGGGGCCATTGTCACTAAAGTCAACAGAAATCTAGATCTGGGTGCCCTGCTTGTAATATCAGCACATTGGTGGTGGAGGCAGGAGGATCAAAAGTTCAAGGTCATCTTGGGCTAAATAATGAGTTCAGTGTTAGCCTGGGCTACATAAGACATGTCTCAAAACAACAAACAACAACAATAAATCAAACAAATAAAGTCACTCAGACCCCATACACCTTTGTTTTCTGCATCAAATATTGGACAGTCAGCCACAGTGGTGTTTGTTTATTTAGTTTTTATTTGGTTGGTTGGTTGGGCTTTTTTGTTTGTTTGTTTATTTGTTTCTCTTCTCTAGCACAGTCCTGATCTTCCTGCCTCCACCTCCCATGTGCTAGTATTACAAGCACGTACTGCCACAACCAGGCAGCTGTTTTGTGAGACAGGTTCTCACATTCTCACAAAATAGTCCAGGCTGACCTGGTACTCACTATATAGTCCAGACTGGTCTTGCACACACAGCAATCCTCCAGCCTCATGCTTTCGCTCCCATCAACAGTGCTGTGATTACAAGTATGGGTCACTTTAACTAGCTGATGAGGGTCCTATGAAGAATGCCAAAACTATACTGTGTGAGGGCATCAAATGTGCCTGCTATAGCCGAGGGAGGGAAAATGCCAGTCACCAGTCACAACCCACCCCCCAACCCTCCCACCCCCCCCCACCCCCCCGTGAGACAATGGCTGAGGCATGTGCAGGCAGGGAACAATAAGAGCAGCAGTGTGGAGAAGCAATCACCAGCTGCACAATGCACCATTAAAAATAAAAAATAAAAATAAAAAAGCAAGCGCTCACCCGGCAAAGACAGTGCCCGTGCAGCTGAAGGAGCTCCACCTCTATTCACCTTCAGAGAAGTGACGGCTGGGGGAGCATGCCAAATGGATGGCATCTGCAGGCTTTTAATGCACTTCATTAAGGACTTGCAAATGCCGTTTACATGAAGGTGTGAGCTCTAGTGCCGCAGAGCCACAAGCGGCACAAGGTGTCCAACAGTCTTAGCCCCTCCGGACACACACCTTGCCAGTCCCGCGGGGGTGCGTCCTCCCAGCTTATTACTTTGTTACTCTCTAGTCCACTCATGATTAGTTGTGTAATTGCTCTTCTAGCCTTTCTCAGAGAGCACTTAAGTGATCACACGTGCTCCTCCCAGAGCTTCTGAATCTTAGCACTGACTGGGAGGGCTGCTTTAGAACTGGTTTGCTTCCTCCGAAGCACCGCCCAAGGCTAAGGCTCCTCAAATTGGCTTGACTCTGGATTCACCAGCTCCTTCCAGTTCAGTGGTGGAATACCGGTGGCCTCCTTTGTTTCAGGAGCCAGGACCATGGATGGCTTAGCACCAAATACACCATCCTCTCCATAGGGACCTCTGGCAAGAGCCGTCTCTTGAGGGATGAGAGCCGCTTAATTACTCTCTCTACAAAAAAGGAGTCTACCGCAGCAGGGCAGCTCCACAAATAGAAACTGTGGGCTATTTTTAAAAACTCTCAGCAAGGGAGGGATCATGGCCGTGAGTCAGTTTTCTCTGGAGTTTCTCTGATGAAGGAGAACCACACTGCCATGTGGCCATTTTCAACCTTCTGAAACATCGCCCCGTGGGCAGAACCAACCAAGCCAAGCCTCAGTGAGGAAATGCCAGCAGTGCAGAGACCGAGGTTGGCTTAAAATAGCTACTCTGTGTAAGTAGGACGGAGCCACTTCCAAGCGCCAGCTCTCAGCGACATTCAGCAGAGTGGCTTTTCACTTACTGGTGGCTTTGTCCTTCCCTGCCTCTAGGAAGATTCATAATCTAATGAAGAAATATTTGCTGAGGAGGACTCGTGTGGCACGAGAAGAATCAGTCTTCCCGAGATATCAATTTTACTTGCTTTACAGAACATTAAAAAGAAATTTTAAGTGATAAATGCATTAATCTACAGCTACTTATGATTAGCCTGCTCCAGCTGAAATGGGGATACATTATCTGCAAGACATCTTTCATACTCCCAAGGCACTTTAAAATAATGAAAACATATAAAATCATATCTGAGTAATTAAAGTAATGGCAAATAAAAACTTAGCACTATACGGGATTGCCTATCAGAGCAATGCATCTCTTTTTATAAGCCCTTTGTGATATTGCTATTAATTTTTAAGTAACAAAATATTGCTCCTGAACCAAAAATGGGATATTAACTAACACATACGCAATTAATTGCTTTCCAAACGCAAAGTCCTAGATTCTAGTTTATAAAAAAGGAACTTCTGTGGGTATCTAGTAACCCTACACCCGGTGGCCACTTGCCCGTCATATGAGCAGCTGAGGAGACTGTACTGAGGTCTTAAAAAGAGAAGGCAGGGCTGGCAAGCTGACTCAGCAATGAAAGTGCTCACCAAGCTCCATTATCACATCCCACTGAAAAAGCCACATGAGGTGGCTCATGTCTGTAATGCCCACACCAAAGGTGCGATAGTTAAGGTGGAAGTGGAGACAGGCTCAAGGCTTATGTGAGAAGACCCTTCCTTAAAAACAAGATGGAAGAAAACTGATGCTCAGAACATTGTCCTCTGACCTCCACATGTAATAAGTCTTTCTCCCTCACCCTTATCGCTCTCTGTTTCTCTCTCTCTCTTATACACACAAACACACTTAGCAACACATTAAAAATAAATTTTAAAACATCTTAGAGAGAGCAGCATGTTGGCTCATTCCTATAATCCCAGGTCTCTTAGGATCCAGGATCACTCAAGTCTGAGGCCTGGGTTATATATGTGTTTGAAGTCAGCCTGGGCTACAGCAGGGTCCTCAACCTCTTTCTCCATGACGTGGAGACTTATTCTCCTGTCCTACACTTCCTGGAGTCTTGCCTTCTGACTGATGGCATTGTGTTTCTACAACAACCTTCTGGTGACCTCCAGGCCCGTACGGTCCAAGAACTGACTTAGCTGCCACATTATCTTCACTGGCTGGAATGTGATTGATGGCTTCGGGGCATTCTGGGTTACCCAGTCCCAAGGGGACCCTTCCCGGGGACTACTCAATGGCCTATATGCATGCCACTCATGCCCTAGCCCTGGTTCTTGACTTATGGCCTATGACAGTTCCCCCGCCCCCCGGATCCATGCATGTGCCCAGTTGGCATCCGTGCGCCTGGATGCTGCTGCACACCTGGGCCTCCACTCACTCCCAGCCCTTGAGCTGCATGTAAGTTTCAATGGACATGGCAAGCATGGCAGACAAGGGAGTTGAAGTGGGTGAGGACTCCAAGATGGGCGGCGGGCTTAAGTCTCCCTTTTCCTACTATGCCCAGTTATGAGTGCCCTTGTCTTATGAAAACTATACAGTTGGGCTGGTGGGATGGACTCAATAGCTACAGAAACAATTTTAATTTATGAGCTAATGACTCTTATTAGTGTTCTCACAGCCTGGATGAAAGCACCCCAGGAGCACATGTGTGCATCTGTGTGCATCTGTGTGCTCACCTGACTGTTGTATGGGGAGCACTGAGGAGCACACCTATGCATCTGTGTGCTCACCTGACTGCCGTATGGGGAGCACTGAGGAGTATACCTATGCATCTGTGTACTCACCTGACTGCCGTATGGGGAGCACTGAGGAGCACATCTATGCCTCTGTGTGCTCATCTGACTTGTATGGGGAGCACTGAGGAGCACACCTATGCATCTGTGAGCTCACCTGACTACCGTGTGAAGCAGACTCTCACCTTGTAGCCCAAGCTGGCCTTACCGTTGTGATCTTCCTGCCTCAGCCTTCCTAGGCCTCAGAACACTTGGCATTTTTGTTTTTAAGGTCTTTCCATTGTTATCCAGGCTGCTTTTCACTCTTTGGCTCAAGCAATCCCCAGCCTCAGCTTTCTGAAGAGAGGCAGAGCCCACCAGACCCATGTGCCAGACCACTTTATGTTTTTCGAGGGTGCCGATATTACCTCTTAGAGATCTTCAGTAAATAGCAATATATTTAAGAGTCTAAGAACTCTTCTTGCTTGTTTTTGGGTTTTGTTTTGTTTTTTTTGAGACAGAGTTTCTCTGTGTAGTCTTGGCTGTCCTGGAACTCTCTTTGTAGACCAGGCTGGCCTTGAACTCAGAGATCCACCTGCCTCTGCCTCCCAAGTGCTACGATTAAAGGTGCCACCACTGCCCCGTGAGTCCAGGAATTCTTTTTTTGTTTTGTTTGGTTTGGTTTGGTTTGGTTTGGTTTGGTTTGGTTTGGTTTTTCGAGACAGGGTTTCTCTGTGTAGCCTTGGCTGTCCTAGACTCACTTTGTATAGCAGGCTGGCCTCAAACTGATAGAGATCACCTGCCTCTGCCTCCTGAGTGCTGGGATTAAAGGTGTGAACCACAGTCCAATGATTCTTTTTTTTTTTTTTTTTAATCTTTTTTTATCTTATATTTTCTTTTTTTTTTTTTCTTTTATGTGCATTATTATGAGGGTGTTGGACCCGCAGGTGCTGGAGTTACAGACAGTTGTAAACTGCCATGTGGTTGCTGGTCCATTGGAAGAGCAGACAATGCTCTTAACCACTGAGCCATCTCTCCAGCCTCCCAAGAATTCTTAAAGGAGAAAAAGCAGTCTGTTAATTTGCTTTGACACCTGTTTGGGGAGATGGGACCATCTCTTCCTCCTATGCAAAAAGCTGATAGATTTTGGATGTCAGGACACAGGACTTGAACCAGATGCCTGTCTCTCCTCTCTTTCCCTTGGGGCACCCTTGTCTAAGGGCCCCCCGTGGAGAAAGTATTTTTCAGGAACCAGCCCCAAGTTGGCACACTCATACTCAGCTGCAGGCTGAGAACAACCTTTGAAGTAGATTCCCGAACCCAGGGGAGTGGCCTGAGTCTTGAACCCAGGCCTGCTAACACACCTTTAGGCTGGCCATGGAGCTCAGAAGTAGAGCTCTTGCCTAGCATTCACAAGGGCCTGCCTTTGATTCCACACATAGCAGGTGGGCAGGCAGAGGAAGCAAACCGGCGTTTATGTCAAATCAAGCCACAATGCCACGGATCTGCTCAGCTAGCTCCGAGCCTGTAAAGGGTCTCCAGGCCCCCCAGACACTTGTTCTAACCCTCAAAACACTTCGGCTTTTTACTAAGGCACAGACGTTTTATCCTGCATTAGTGAACACTGGCTTCGGCTATTTTCAGCTTCAGCTTTGAATGAACCTTGGATGTTAATACTGATTAATTGTCAGCCTAATCTTTATTCAAATACATCAATATTTTAAGGCCAACATGTAAAAGCAAATATTTGCCTCTTGAGCTAAAGTAGGTGACTTTTAAGCAACAACAACAACAACAAAAAAAAATAGACCCTGCCTGAATCACTAATGAGCATTTTTTTTATCATTTTTTTTCCTCCCAAGTCTTGAGAGGACTTGTCTAGCAAACTATATTTACTGAGTAATTAATTTGTTTTCCCTTAAAGAAAATTAATCCCAAACACATTATCTCTTGGCTGCCTTCCCAGGCAAATGCACATACTTGTTATCTGAATCCTAGTCACTTGTTGAGTTTTAAATTTTTCATTTATTGTAACTTACAGTAGATCCTGTCTAAGTAAACACACAGAACTTTCACGGTTCTGTTGAACAATTCCCTCAGAGAGCAGGGGTTACCGAGCGAGCGCGGTTGCTGCCTGCCGCCAGCAGGCCAGCGGAACGGAACAGGCTGGCGTTTGAAGTCATGTGCTCACTCCGTGGTTCTCAGTGAACACTGTAGGATTTTGCCTCTGCAGAATTAGTGTCCACTGAAGTTTCCTATCTTTAGTGTAATAAACCCACCACCAAGATCCTAAAGCCTTTGGCAAGAAGAGCTTGCTAACTCCGGGTCCTGTCACCCAGCACGCCTTGCCCAAGCTCCCATTGTTGATGAGGAGCACACGGCTCTACCTACAGCTGCAGTAGAAATTTCTCTAGGCCCGTCCATGAAAGGGACATCTAGCTTTATAGTTCTGGAGCTGAGGGAGTTTCCTGACTGCTCCTCTTACATTCAGAGTATATATGTATGTATGTATGCATGTATGTATATGTGTGTGTGTATATACACACACACACAGAGAGAGAGGGAAGGAGAGGGAGGGAGGGAGGGAGAGAGAGAGAGAGAGAAGAGGGAAATGAGATGGGTACCTTATGTATCCCAGGCTAGCCTTGAACCCCCTATGCAGCCAAGAATGACCTTGAACTCCTAATAGTCTACTTCCCAAATGCTAGAATTGCAGACTATACCACCATAACCAGCTTTTGTGGTTACTGAGGAAAGTGGGGTGAGAGGGTGGGGGCATGTCTGTCTCTGTATAGTACTGACTGGCCTCAAACTCACCATCCTCCTGCCTTAGCCAATCAAGTGCTGGGATTCTGCCCTCAGTCAGAGACATTTTGTAGATGTATTCATTCATCTATCTAAAAAAGCAGTTGGGCATATGAATGAGGAAAATACTAAAGACAGATGCAAGGGGGAAGTAGCCTATCCTAGTTTTCATGGGCCCTGAGCCTGAAGAAAAGGTCCAAACAGGTCAGCTCCCTATGACTGAAATGCAGTGTGGCCTTCCTCCACTTAGTTTCTCTGTACATCCCTGACGTGGTTCAAGCCTGAACTCTGCTTTCCCCTCCTGAACTCCAGGAGCTGAGAACCAGCAGATACAAGATGTTTGTTAGAAGATTCCTCAAGAGGTGACTAGAGGTGCCTGCTTTCTAGAATACTCCAGGGAAGCCATGATACCCTAAAGGATTGTGTGAAATTCACAGTCTGGAGCAGCCTTGCCCTACTTCCGCTGAGCCCCACATGGAAGGCACAGGGAAAGGGGCTCTGTGTCACGTCCAGGATCTTAGTCCTCCTGTACCCCACCCCACAGGCACACACTGAGACCTCAACACAGGACACAGTGACCTGGGGCAATCTAAATATAGTGACAGCCAATGGCCAGTGGCCCACCTGTACTTGGTAGCAGTATTGCCCCAGGCAAAGAGAGAATGGTTAGGATAGGGTTCCACCTTCCTAGAAGGAATAAAGCTTGAACTTGACATTAGTGATTATTTTAAAATGAAGTTTTGTGTCTGTGGTATCAGAGCTATAGACCGGGACCCGATTCCTATCCTGTGCGAGAGACAGGAAACAAGTAGGCTTAGCCATCACCGCAGGGGCAGAGCGCCCAGCCACGCACCAGCCTAGCTCACTGAGTTCCTCCTTCCCACCTGTCTCTCCAGACGAGTCAAACTCTTCCCATTTGCCGGTCCAGCACTTGTTCCCCTGCTGCCAGGAGTCCGTCTTTCAGTAATCAGTACAGTTTCCAGTCTGGGCAGGTGTGCGGACGCCAGGGACTTATACCCAAACAGCAATTGTAATGAGATGGAGGAGACCCAAGGATGAAAAATGTACTCTTCAAGGGCGAGCACGCTGTTGGGATGCCAGAGCGTACAGGTACACCTGAGGGTGCAGAGGGGCCTGTGAGGGATGGAGATATGCCCTGTTTGTTCTTCAAGTTTAGTGGCACAACAGCCAAAGTGTGGAACCAGCCCAGAAGTCCATCCACACATGACTAGATAAGGAAAACGTAGTCAGGTTCATAGGAAAAGTCTATCCAGCTCTCAAAAGAGTGAAATTAAAGCCTTTGGTGGGAAATGGATAGAACTGGAAATCATCGTACTAAACAAAATAAACTCTATTCAGAAAAATAAATATTGTATGTTTTCTCGCATATGAAGAATCCAGATTTAAATGTGTATGTGTCATATGTCTGTGTGTTTGTAGGCATGTGCTCATACATACAAAGCATGAGAATAAAATGAGGGTTATGAGAGAGAAAGATGATATCTGAAAGACAATGGAATCTATGTGACTTTAAAGCAGATGGGCCTGGATTAGCCGAGGTTCCCTGGACCAACAGAAGCAATGGGATAAACACACTCCAATATAAACATTGAAGACTTGGTTAAGTCAGCTTTAAAATAGTAACAACAGAATCATACCTGACAGCTGAGAACACCAGTTACAGGTCCTTGATGCTGGTTGTCTCAGCAGCTGACGTGGTCCCACGGCAGCTGCACTCTTTTGCTGGTCCCCTGTCTACCTCCAGTTTGTTCCTGTTATGGTTGGTTTTAACATCGACTTGCCACAAATTAGAGTCACCTGAGTAGGGCGCCTCACTTGCTAGACTGTTTCCATTGAGATGAAAGAATGGTTTAAATATCAGTGTGTTAAGGAAGTTTTGTTGTTGTTGTTTGTTTTTTGTCATTATGCAGCCCAGTTTGGCCTTGAGCTCACAGAGCTCAGTGTGCCTGTGCCTCAGGCGTGCTGGAATTAAAGGTGTGAGCCACCCAGCCTGTCCTCAAGGGTAAGATTTGCCTGGGTCATGCCACATTGGCCTTAGAGCCCCTGATCTCCCACACTGCTTATGACATCCCCAAGCATGAAACAATGAATGTTGAGACACAAAAAAAGCAGCAGGCTGATCATGGTGTGTACCTGTAATGTCAGCCCTCAAGAGGCTACGGCGGGAGAGTCATGAGTTCAGGATCCTGTATCCAGAAAAGTGTACATGTGTAAACCTGATACAGACAACTGACTGTTAATTTCTGATTTTGCCTTCACCTGAAGAGCTGGGGGGAAAGTAAATAAATGATTGAGCCTGGGTTTCACTTCTCACATTCTGCCATCTGAGAGAGATGCAAATGAGCCCTGTACCTCAGGGAAGACAAGACTGGGGAACTAGGCATCTAGACAAGAGCACTGCACAGTGACTCGAAGTCTGAACTTTTAACCAGATCTGGCTTGTGTCTGTCTTCTCTCAGTGTGCTGGTTCGTGTTTTGTCAACTGGACACAATCTAGCATCATCAGCTGGGAGAGGGAACCTTAACTGAGGTTGCTGCCATTATATTGATCTGTAGGCAAGTCTATGGAGATTTTTTTTTTTTTTTGGATTAATGATTGATATAAAAAGGCCAAACCGCCTGGCATGGTGGCACATGTCTTTAATCCCAGCACTCGGGAGGCAGAGGCAGATGAATTGCTGTGAGTTCAAGGCCAGCCTGGTCTACAAAGTGAGTCCAGGACAGCCAAGGCTACAGAGAGAAACCTTGTTTTGAAAAAAACCAAAACAAAAAGAGAAAGAAAAAAAGAAAGAAAGAAAGAAAGAAAGAAAGGCCAAACCAATGAGGTTGGACTGGTGGTCCTGGGGTGTATAAGACAGCGGACTGGGCCTGGTGTGGTGTGCATGCCTTTAATCACAGCCCTCCAGCACTTAGGAGACAGAGGCAGGGGGATCTCTATGAGCTTAAATCTAGCCTGGTCTATATAATGAGTTCCAGGCCAAGGCTATACAGTGAACTCCTGTTTAAAGAAAGAAAAAAAGGAAGGGAGGGAGGGAGGGAGGGAGGAAGGAAGGAAGAAAAGAAGAAAGGAAGAAAGGGGAAAAAAGAAAGGAAGGCGAAAAGCCAGTAGGCAGTGCTCCTCCACGGCCTCTGCATCAGCTCATGCCTCTAAGTTCCTGCCTTGAGTTCCTGTCCTGACTTTTCTAGATGACGTTTTCTGCAGGAATCTTACTTGCATTGTTCTTTCATATTTTGTGTGTGTGAGTGTGGTTAGTGTGTAGGTCAGAGGACAACTTGTGGGAGTCAGTCCTCTCATTTATGTCACACGGGTCCTAGGGAGATTAGGGCTCAAGGCTAGGTGACAATCAACTTTGTCTTCCAAGCCATATCCCTGGCTCCTAAGGGTAGTGAAACTTGGTGCCTTGGTTTGCTTTCTATTGTCGTGATAAAACACCATGGCCAAAAGCAGCCAGGGAGGAAAGGGGTTTATTTCGTCTTACAACTCTCAAGTCACAGTCCCTCCCTCCCTCTCTCTCTCTCTCTCTCTCTCTCTCTCTCTCTCTCTCTCTCTCTCCCTTTTCAGCAACAAAGGTGCATGTTATAATGTTTATCACAGAGTCAATTGGAATACCTAGGGCCTAAAAATAGATACCAACATGGCAGAACCATGGTCCATAGCTAAACTCTAAGATCAAAAGACAGTTCAAACAATTTGTGAGTGTATGTGTGTGTGTGTGTGTGATATGTCACTTATTTGTTTCTGTCTTTGTCTCCTAGAATGTCTTCATTGTCTTGTCTTGTTTGTTTGAAGGGCAGAACTGTCATCTTAATACAATCACTGAGTAATGACAAAGGGGAACTGTCTTCTCATGTTTTCTTAGAAAGCAGTGCAAGAAGCAAGAGAAGAATCTAAGGAACTCTCCCACAGCTTCCTCAGCATGCCCAAGCCTGGGTAAGGCAGGGCATAACTGTATGGCCCTTCCGTGCAAGGGACATCTGACAATCTTGCTTCAGAGTCATGTGTGGGATGAACTGCAGATGAGTCTGGCTCTGGAAAACCCACATTTTGCCTTTCCAGGCATCTCTCTTGATGCCCACACCAACATTTTATTATTGACTATGACTCAAAGGTAAATGTCATCTTGCTTAAATTGAATAGAAGTATTAATTTACTAATCAGTATAAAAAAGAAAAAGCAATTCCTCCTCAGACCTTGTCCTCTTGTAATCTTGACAATGCTTCAGGATTCCTGTGTGGTAATTGTCTTCTGAAAGGAACACACAGGGAAGGTTTGCCTAGCTGCTTCAGTGTCACCAAACAACGCCAGAGCTCCCTCCTGGACCTTGAGTTAACAATACATTTCCTATACACATCATTTAGAGAATCTGATGTTAAGGTGAGATGTAGCTCAGCGGTGGAACACTTCTCCATCATACCTGAGGCCTGGGTCCAATCACCCTAATTAAGTGCCAGCCTAGGTTACATAAGACCCTGTAACAACACCAACAACAACACAACAGAAGAATGGATAAAGAAAATGCAATATATATGTAACATAAAATATTTTATTATATATAATAAATATATATAGTTAATTGATTTTTTTCATACATAAAGAAGAACGAAGTTTTGTCAACTTGCAGGAAAATGGATGCAAGTGGAAATAAATCATATTAGAAAAATTAAGCCATTCCCAGAAAGGCAATATTTGTTTTTTCCTCCTTTGAGCTTCCTATATTTCATACATGAAATCATCTATGAAGGGGCTGGAGAGATGGCTCGGGCCTTAAGAGCAATTGCTGTTCTTCCAGAAGACCTGAGTTCAGGTCTCAGCACTCAGGTTGGGCAGTTCACGATCACCTAACTCTAGTTCTAAGGCCTCAGACACCCTATTCTGCCCTCCACCATCACCCACCAGCCATATACACCACTTACAGATGAAATCTTTAAAATACCTAAAAATAACACATATGTACGTATGACATGAAAGTAGAAGTATCTAGGAGAACATCAGAGACTAAGAAAATGGGAAAGGGAGGGAAGTGTGAGAGTGTGTGGTAAATGTGTAATGCTGTATGGATTTTTTTTAATGATGAAAGAGGGAGAAAGGAGGGGCTGGAGGCATAGCTCAGTGGTGTGAGAACTCTGGCTTCTCCTCCAGATGACCAGGTATGAGTCCTAGCACCCACTGTCAGCTCACAGCTGTCCATAATTCCAGTTCTAGGGACACCAATGATTTCTTTCAGCCTCAGAGACACCAAGCAAATGCACAGTGCACAGACATACATACAGGCAAAACACTCAGAAAATAAAAAACATAAGTAAAAAAGGAGAAAGAAGGAAAAGAAGGAAGGATGGGGAAGAAGGAAGACACAGAGAGTCATCAAAGAAGGTCTAATTCAATCAGAACACAGACACAGCATTAGACAAACCCAAAGGCCTGTCCCTGCATCCCTTGTGTTAGCTCACTCCAGATGGCTCTCCGCTTTCCCACCCAAACATCCCTTATTTATTAGACAATGTTGAAGATAACACTTTAAAGATAAAATATCTGTGAGCTGGATATGCATAAAGACTTAGTAAGGACAGGCCTGGTGGCTCATGCCTGGAAGCCCAGCCACATGTGAGGCAGAAACAAAAGGATCAAAAGTTCAAAGCCAACCTCAGCTACACATTGAGTTCAAGGTCAGTCTAGGCTATATAATTAGATACTATCTAACAAAAAAAGAAAAAGAAAAAGAAAGAAAATAGTGAGCAACATAAAAGGATAAGTAAGGGAGGTGTGTTAGTCAGGGTTTTCTAGAGTCACAGAATTATGGAATGAACACACACACACACACACACACACACACACACACACACACCCCTACGGAATTTATTGGAAGGACGTTTAGGCTGCAGTACGACTAATCCAACAGTGGTTGGCTGTGGATGGAAAGTCTAAAAATCCAGTAGTTGCTCAGTCCACAAGCCTGGGTGTCTCAGCTGGTCTTCTGCATGCTGGAATCCCAAAGAAGTAGGCTCCAACGCCAGGCAGAAAATAGCTCATTGAGGTACTCTCCAATTCTGGATTGTAGTTCGTTCCAGATATAGTCAAGGTGATAAGTGAGAACAGCCATCACAGGAGAAAAAGGAAAGAAGAGGGGTGGTGGGGAAATGGGACGAGAGAGGGGAGAGGAGGGAGGGGAAGAAAGGACAGAGTGGTTTCGTCACCCTGAGAATCCGGGCTCTATCAGACTGAATCTCAGTTTCACTTCCTGCTGCAAACATCGCCCTGTGGGTTTGTTGTGGGAATTAAATGAGATGGTGCAGCTATCAGTGCTCAGAAGGGGCTAGCCTGCACTCATCAGGCAGGACAGCTCACTCTGCTGTCACTCTCCGTAGGTAATTGTTTTGCTTTCACATACTCATAACAGTCCCTGATGCCTTCACTTAAAAGAGGAAAGCCTTTGGGAGTTTCCCTGTGTGTGACAGATCATCTGGGCCCTCCTAGGAATTTATCCAGCTATGCCACCAAGAAGTTTGCTTTGGGTATTGAAAACAAAAAGCACCCTGAGTCTAGGGCTTCCTTTGTGACCAAAGAACCCTTGGCTCGACCATTCCTGCCCATACATCACCACAGCATCATGATTGATGGCAACTTGGGACACTCAGAGGAATTCTAGGCACAAAGTCCCTCAGAGGTGGGACACACTTCTCTCCTAACGTTCTCAAGGGAATTCAGGTTAGGATGACTACCACGTGTCACTGTCTGCCTGGGACAGTGTCGTGTATCTCTGTTGTCCCTAAGTAATTATTCATAACGTTCTTTTTTTTTTTTTCTCTTCATTATCCAAGTTCAGTTAATAAATTAGTCCTCTTAATCATAATGAAATGTAATGAACAAAGAAAGCGTTACAAAAAGTGAAGGGACAAAGCAGCCTGCCTCATGGACTCTCTGTGAATGGGCTGAATTCAGCCCACAAACACATTAACTAAACTCCAGCAGGCTGTGATGTGCCTTCAAGCTAGGGACTGAGGTGTGGGCAGCCCACGACCCTCACTCTGGTCCTTCACAGTTGGTTGGGCCAGAGGCTCATCACTTTCTCATACTTTGTGGCAGTGAGCACACATTTCATAAGCCTGCTCCTTAACTTTGTCACTCTCCTTCCTGCACCCTCCAGAAAGGAGCAGAACCGCCCAGATTGATTTGGCCGTTTCCCCACCCTGCTGCCTCACTTCCTGTCAAGGCCTGGTCACAGTGTTTGTGACCATCCCTTCCTTTCTCCCTGCCCACACCCTGTCCCCTTTAGGTCATACCTGAACAGGTAATCTCCACGGATTGCTTAAACCATTTTTCCCACACCCATCCTCCTCTTTTCCCTCCTGACCCACCTTCACCCGAGCACAGATGACTCAAAGCTGCCACCTTGGTGGCACCCCACCCCTGATATCCAAGGCCTTGGCTGGCTTTCTGCTCTGCAAAGACAGAAGCAAAAGGTGCCTTGGAAGCCCAGGCCCTGCCTGCTCAGTTAGACCCCAGTCTTTCTGTATGCCATGTCACATGCAATGCTTCTAGCAGCCAGCATCCCCACCTTGGGGTGGTGTTCACAGTGGCCCTAGTCTGGCAGCCTGAGCTCTGAGCCTGTCTGAATACTTCAGTGTAGTTGCTACATGCAGCTATTTGTGGCTGACTAACCATCCAAATTACCAAGGCTGCAATGTACTGCAGCAACCACAGGGGCAGAGAGAGTTGACTCTCCATGGCTCCTCCATAAAGAATAAAAAACATTTCCCCCTCCATCTCTAGGGAGAAGGGAGATAGTAAACTGGCTTTCAAGTCCAGAGAGCTGGCTTGCAGCTAAGCTGGGAGAATTAGCACCTGCCTTCTGTGAAAAAGCCAATCCACAGAACAGAGTCCTTTGTTTGAGAGCTTGAAAACTGATATCTCAGACCAGCTTTGATTTGGCCTATGAAGTATTTCACATGAACATTAGTTGCAATTTTCAAATGTCCCACAGAAATCTAAGTTTTGACATTGTGATGAATAATTCTGGTCATAAAGTTTAATCAACTAACATCCAAGCTTGCGGGCGCTCCTGTGAGGGATCATCTTAGTCAGATCATTTGAATCAGGAAGCCCCGCCTTAAATCGTAGCCACACCTTCTGGGGGCAGCCTAAGCAGAAAGACAGGCAAGGAGGAAGGAAGCTCTGCCTTTTGCCTGCTCGTCCTCAACCTCTTCACGTGAACTGGCACGTCAGTCTTGCGGCTGAGGCGGTCCTGTTCCTGGATGTTCAGGATTCCGTTATACACTGAAAAGCAGCTGCTCTCCAGAGGCCCTCCCGGACTCTGGCACCTGGCCAGGACTGCTGAGACAGACAGCTTCAAGGACTGAACAACGACCAGTTCTCGGCCTTTCCACACGAGACAGTCACAGTCGTAGCTGAGCTACTCAGACCACAGCCTGTGAGCCGGTCTCATAAATCCTGATGGATATACTTTTTTGTTCTATCAGTTCTGTTCCGTTAGAGACCCATGCCTGATAGAGACATGCTCTAAGAAAAACTAAAACAGTGAAACTCTAGACCTGCAGTTTCACATGGCTACAAGTGGCAGGACCAAAGAGGAGCTGGTCTAGTTCCATTTCCCAGAGACCCACCAGTCCCTAAGGAGACCTGCCCCCTATGTAAGCATCCAAACTACAGACATCATCACACTAGCACAGAATCAAAGGCAGGAGGGTAAGGAGTTCAAGGTCACCTTTGCCTCAGCAGAGACCTGTGTCAATAACCTCATATTGGGGGCAGATAGAGAGATAGGCAGGTCTTAGAGGTTGTTATCCAGACAGTCTAGCCCAAAGGATGAGCTCCAGGTTTACTGAAAGGCCCTGTTTTAAAAAAAAAAAAGTGAAGTGTTGGACCCTTGAGTCCACTCGAGTGGGGGGGTCTTTGCGAGAGGCCACCCGAGAACCACAGTGTTGATGCAAAGGCACAAGGTTTATTGCTGATGTCAGGGGGCCTCGGCACTCACTCGGGAGCGAGGGAGGCACTGTTATAGTCACTGTTACAGACTTTTTAAAGGCTAAACCCACAAAGGTTAGGAGAGGCTATGTGCCCTATGCCAGGATTGGCTCTGGTGGTCGCTAAGGGTGCTTGTCTAAATGTTATTGGCTATTGCAGGGAGGGGTGTTGGGGAGTTTTTCAGAGAATTTCCAGATGGTAATTGTTCACCTTAGTTGAAATTGTTTATCTCGGTTGGCCACCTTGATCTCAGAAACTGAAGCTGAGCTGGCCTTCAATTCTTTTTGGGTCATTTTGCCAACCTTGCCTGGGTCACGTTCCCAGGCTGGCTGAGAGAGGGGGCCTTACACTCCCCCCTTGGGGTTTTCTAACTGGCCTTAATCTTAAGGCATGTCCCCACTTCTGAGGGCTTGGTACTGTTGAGTTAAGATCAGGGCCTGAGTTATATTGAGACGATCTCGAATAAAGGCAAGAAGCCGGTTAAGGATACAGGGCCCAAAAGTTAGAAGTAAGAGGAGGATCAGGAGGGGGCCAAGGAGGGTGGATATGAGGGTGGTCAACCAGGGGGAGGTATTAAACCATCTCTTGAACCATCCCTGTTGGGGTTCTTGGTCCCTTTGTCTCTTGTCTAAGCGCTCTCTGAGTTTTGTCATTGAATCTTTGATGACTCCTGAGTGATTAACATAAAAGCAACATTGTTCTTTAAGAGCAGCACATAGCCCCCCCTCTTTCAGGAATAGTAAATCAACCCCTCATCTATTTTGGAGCACTACTTCCGATAATGAAGTAAGAGATTCTTCTAGCTGAGAGATGGATTGTTCTATGGCCCGGAGGTCATCGTCTATGGCATCTCTAAGTTGTCCAAACTGCTGGGTCGCGTATATAAGAGCCACAGTCCCAGTTCCCGCTCCGATAACCCCCAATCCTAATAGGACTGCAAGAGTCAGGGAGATGGGTTCTCTGCGGTACCAAGTGTTTTCATAACTGATTTCAAATGCTGGGGAGGATTGGTAATAAATTCTGGGGATTAATTGGACTAAAACACAGTAGTCAGAAGCTGAGAAAACAGCAGTGGATATACAAGGGGTAAGTCCAGGGTTGCAGGCCCACCATAAGTTAGGGGGAGGAATAAGGAAATGGTTGTTACTGGTAGTAGTTATAGCATGAGTGCGGTTGCAGAGGTGTTGGTGACGGGGCGGCGGGGGAAGGGGGGTATGGTACCTAGACAGGTGCCTAGCCCCGAAACTTCAGTCAGAGTGAGTTTTCTGTGTTGGCCCCAGTCACAAGAAGAGTGATTGGTGGTGTTAACAAAAGAAGTGGAGGTTGCGACCCCTTCATAATAAGGTGGGCTTGGGTTAAGGCAGAGCCTATAGGATTGGGTGGCCTGAGGATTAGTGGCATTAAGGGCTAGGAAAGCTCCTCTGACTAGATTAAAGAGAGGGTCCCCTACTTTGGGTAGGGGAGGTTCCCTTGCAGTGAAAGCAGCAGGGGTTAAGGCCGGGGTGAGGAGGGGAGAAAGAGATGGTTGCATTCCGGTGTCAGCGAGAATGGGGTTCGGAGCTATGGGTACTAGGGGTGGTTGTGTTACTACTAGCCTGATTTTTAATAGCAGGCCATCATCATGTCTTTCTTTGTATAGCCTGAGACCCCATGTATGGCCGGTGAGCCATTCTCGACTCTGTTTTCCATTCGATGTAAATTGAATCTGTTTACATTGAGTGTCTACTTGGGTGTACCAATTAGGGGAGACTATGTTAGGTCTGGAATAATTGGCCTTAACTCTGATATAATCCCAGAAGGATGAGGGCTGCCAGTAAGTATTTCCTGACGTTTCACATCCCCAGTTTTTACAATAGAATGTGGAAGCCCCCCTCCTCCCGCATTTGGCCACTATGGCCCTTGGTCGGTGTGAGCCAGGGCAGACGTAAAAAGACAGACGTCGTAACAAGCTCCTTCTCCACATAGTGCCACATCCCCCCCAGGGGTCAAGACGTGAACCTCTAGCCTCCACAGGAGCCTGCCTGGGCAAGCACGACAGCATAGATACTAAATAAATAAATAAATGCAAAAACACATTTTTTTTTGTTTTGTTCTGTTTTGTTTTTTTAGAAAGAATAATGTTTTTATTCCAGATTACCAATAAGTTAAAATTAATATTGTTCATTGAATATAAAGTCTTTTGTATAATAAAGACTTTATAAAGATTAAGGTAAATATTTCCAAATAACATATAAAGACAACTTGTTTAAAATGTCCACAAAATGGCAGTGAGAATGAAAATACAGTTGTTTCTACAATGAGCAGTTATAATGAGATCTCAAATGAACAGAATTAAAATGTTATGATTAAAATCCAAATGACTTTGAAAACTATAAATCCTATAAAATGATATTGTAAATTATATAATTGATTTCTACCAAGGACTAGGGAAAATTCACAAACATTCAAAAAGTCGTGCCTTCAAGGACACTAGTAAAAACACATTTTTAAAAGAACTAAATTGAGGGGCCAATAAGACGCCTCACTGGGTAGATGCATTTGCCATACGAGCCCGGTGACCCCAGTTCAGTGCCCAGAACACGTGATAGAAGGAAACTGGTTCTTGAAGGTTGTTCTCCAACCTCGACAAGGGTGTCCTGGCAGTCACATGCCCACGTTCACATGCATATACACGCCACATCATATAAAATAACAAATAAATAAAAAGCTTCGGATGGTTTAAAGCCAACTACATTGAGTTTCCATCTCCCCTCAGTCAGAATGGCTGTCAATGGGGTGGCAGGAAGAATAGGGGACAATAGCCAGCCTGCTGGTGACTTTCTGCAGCCTCAACACTGAGGAGACCCAGGCAGCCAATACAAGACCTTGTCTTTACAAAATACAGATAAATAGATAAATAAATCCAAAGAAAGAGAAAGGGACAGGGAGGGGGGGGAGGGGAAGGTAGGAGGGAGGGAGGGGGGATGCTGGCAAGTGTGTACGCGTGTAGAGCTGATGGAAATGTAAACTGATGCTGCCCATATAGACACCAATATATGGCTCCTTTAAAAAAAAAAACTACAAAAGAAACTAGCACATGATCCAGCTGCACTTCCTCTAGGCATATTCCCAACCAAATCAAAGGCGGAATACCCGAGAGGTGCCTGCATACTCGTGTTTACTGTACTGTTTGTAATACACATAGAAGATGTGCCATATACACAATGGAGCGTTATCCGTCTAGAAAGAAGAAGGAAATGATGTCGTCCGCAGGGAAAGCAACGGAGCTGGATGACATCCTGTTAAGCAAATTCAGGCCGACTCAGAAAGGTCAATGCATTTTCTCTCATATGTGGGGTCTATATTTTATATACTTATATACATGGAAGTAGATTGGAGGGGTGTTGAATGAGATGTCCACCATGGCCTCAGGCACTGGAATACATGGTCTGCAGTTGGTGGCGCTGTCTGGAGGGGCTTTGGGGGTTTGTCGTTGTTGGGGGAGGTGTCAGTGGAGGCAGGCTTTGAGAGGTTAAAAGCTGACAGATGGCATTTCCAGTTTGCTTCCTCTGCTTCCTGCTTGCAGTTCAAGATGTGAGAGCCCTCAGCTTCCTGCTCCTTCGTCAATGCTGTCATCCTTCCGGAACAATAAGCCTAAATGGATTCTCTTTTTCTTGGTCATGTGTTTTGACACAGCAATAGAAAAGAAACTGTATGGGGCAGGGGATGAGGAGAGAGGAGATAGGGGAGGGAAGAGATGGAGGAGGGAGGAGATGGGGGAGGGAGGAGAGAGACAGAGAGGATAATGGGAACAGAAAAAGAGAAGAGTGTGTATGTTCTCCTATGCAAAACCTAGATGTAATAATATATGTGCCATATGAAAAGAGAGTGGACTGTCTGGAGGAGGAAGGAACCAGTGGATGGGGTACAAATGGAAGAACTAGAGGCCCAAGAAGAGCAAAGTGCAACAATCCATGTACGCAAATGCCATGAGCAAACCCGCTGCCTCAGCCAGTCTGGGCTACAGAATGAATTCTGAGCCAACCTTAACAATTTAGAAAAATTGTCTTTAAAAATAAATAAAAGACTCAGGGAGGCAGAAGCAGGCGGATCTCTGTGAGTTCGAGGCCAGCCTGGTCTACAAAGTGAGCCCAGAACAGCCAAGGCTACACAAAGAAGCCCTGTCTTGGAAAACAAAACGTTAAGTAAATAAAATAAGTGGCTGTGGGCAGCAAGGTGAGTAAAGACACCTGCCATCAAGCCTACTGACCTGAGTTCAGTCCCCAGTACCACCAGGTATAAGAAGAAAACTGGCCAGGCGGAGTGGCACACGCCTTTAAGCCCAGCAATCGGGAAGCAGAGGCAGGTGGATCACTGTGAGTTCGAGGCCAGCCTGGTCTACAAAGTGAGTCCAGGACAGCCAAGGCTAACACACTAACACAGAGAGACCCTGTCTCAAAAAAAAAAAAAAGGAGAAAACTGACTCCTGCAAGTTGTGCTCTGACCTCTACATGCTGTGGAATATACAGGTATACATGTCTACCCGCAGCATACAAAATAAACACATAAAGATGTGATTTTAAAAGTGTTAAATATAAAGAGGACAGGGATACACAGCTCAGGGCAGGGCATTTGTCTAGGATGAGTGAGGACCAGTGTTCAATCTCCAGTACAACAAAAAGAGAGCCTGATACTTCGCCTTTTTTTTTAATCTTATTATCTTATTTTCTTTTTATTAATCATAGCATCCACCCCATTTATTAAGCCAAAAACTTCAAGTTCATACATTTAGGTCAACCAGATGGACTAAAAGAAGAGGGAATCATGGCTCTTAGCGACATCATCTCCCTCACACTGCATGCGCTGTAGTAAGGAAAGCTTTCCTCCGGTGTTTCCCAGTGAAAGCCTCTCATCCCTAGGCGGCCGGTTCAGCATCCCTGTTCTAAGGGCCGCTGCTCTCTCTGTTGCACAGAAAGTGACGTCAAACTCCCAGGTCCCTCTCTTGCAGGAGAGAGCGCCATCTGAAGGTGGGCGATCTGCTTAAAGGGGGAACCCCAGCATCCCCTGCCTCTATCGGATTATTTGCTGCAAAAGGTCTTTTTACATAAGGGATGGCAGGCCCTGGAAGAGGCTTCCTGTGAGAGTTTTCCCCAGGAGGAAGGAAGGCTTCTGGCTTTGTATTACATTTCTAAAAGCTGTTCTATTTCCTCCAGGACTATTGTGAAGTCACTAGCTTGGTCCTTACATAAGGTTTGTTGTTTCAGGAACTGGATCCTTTCTTCTTCTTTCAACTTCAACTTCACCTTCAAGGCCTCTAACTCCTCCATCTGCTCCTCGGCAGTTTCGTTGAAAACCTTCAGTTCATCTTGCAAAGTTTGTAGCAGCAGCATGGCGTCTGCGTGATCAGTGGTGGGTTTCGGCTGTGAAGCCAGGGTCTCGCTGCCTGGGTTGAGGCCATTGCTCTCCAAAATTGCTAAGCAGTTATCCTGAGACTTCTCCAGCAGTTCCACTTTCTGCGCCAGGTCCTTCAGTTCTCTCTGAGTCTCCGCCAGCTTCTGGTGTAATCGCTGGTTGACGGCCTCCAGGAGCTGGTTTTGATCTTTTAGTTCCTCCTCTGGTTTCTGCTTAGTCGGTGGCTTGTAGCCCTTTTTGATGTTTCTCCTGCTGGCGGTCCCTGCAGCCTTTACCTGCCCGTTCCCTTGTCTTGGTTTGGTGACTTTTGTAATATCAGGCTCTGAACCTCCCGGGTAAAAATGTCTAAATCCGTCAACTCCTTTAGATTTAACAGGTAGTTTAGAAGTAGCTCGAATTTGTGCATCTGCGGGCAAGCCACCGTTCCGCAGCAAGTGGGGCTGCACATCGCACACCATCTTAGCACTGGCCATCCCGTCTGGGTGGCTCGGCTGGTCCCCTTTCAAAAGATGCTCCACAGCAACCGCCCAGCCCTTGGTAGAGCTTGCCGCCATGTTTTCAAAAGGAAACTTCCGGGAGCTGGGGGATTCCGAGTCTGTGGGCGGCCCTGGTGTACGGAAGGCTATTTCCTGTGCCTCGACCTTGGGAGCCGCCATGCTGTACGGAAGGTTCAAACTGATGCCCCGAGCCTACAGCTCAAGGCCAGGCCAGGTACTGGGTAGGCTTGAATGGAGCTAGTGAGTCACCTTGTCATGTTCCTGCCTGGAGGTGGGAACGTGAACTCGCCTAATGTCCAAGTCACAATCCTCTTTATTTGGTCTGTGATTGTTAAAGATCCTGCCAGAAGTACAGGTGTCCTAAATAAAAACTTTAATCCCAGCACTCCTACTTTGCCTTCTTATTGGACACATTGATTCACACATGCACATGTACACACATGCCCGACTTGACTTGCTTTCAATGAGAATACATCGGGCTTGCCCCTAAGTTTAGATAGGGATGGCAGACACATGCCTAAGCCCAGCCTTGTCAAGCCAACCCAGTCGATCACGAGCTCCACCACAGACTTGTCATGCAGTGGATATTTTGGTTTTTTTTGGTTGGTTTAGTTGGTTCAGAATGTGTGTGTGTGTGTGTGTGTGTGTAATTGATCAATTCAGAAAGTAT
Source organism: Acomys russatus (assembly GCF_903995435.1). Taxonomy (NCBI): domain Eukaryota; kingdom Metazoa; phylum Chordata; class Mammalia; order Rodentia; family Muridae; genus Acomys; species Acomys russatus. Next base: position 52,026,000 of record NC_067139.1, on the reverse strand, counting down.
CTTCTATAGTTGAAAAAATATTTTCTCCACTGATAAAACATATACAAACTCTTCCTTTTCAATAAAGGTGCCCATGTGATCAATACTAGTTCATAAACCCCATTCCTCAATAGGAAGATCTAGCAAGTAGTCTTTTTTTAAAAAAACAAATTAGGACCGGTGACATTGTTTTGTTTTGTCTTTTGGGAGCTTCACCGGACTGACCTCAAACTCACCAATGAGAAGCATGTGGCTCCAGGCCCAACCAGTGCACATGATATGGTATAGCCATCTTCAGACAATACAATCATCTTAGCTATTCTCTATTCCTGTGCAGAGACACCATAACCAAGGCAACTTACAAAGTAAAGCGTTTAATTGGGGGCTTGCTTACAGTTTCTGAGGGCTAGTCCGTTATCACGGCAAGGAGCATGGAGGTAAGCAGATAGGCATGGGGCTGGAAAAATAGCTGAGAGCCCATATCTCATCTGCAAGGTACAGGGAGAGAGAGAGAGAGAGACTTGGCCTGGCATGGGCTTTTGAAACCTTAAAATCCACCCTCAGTGACACACTTCCTCCAACAAGACCACGCCTTCTAATCCTTCCCAAACACTTCCACTAATTGGTGACTAAGTATTCAAACATATGAGCTTATGGAGGCTGTTTTCACTGAAGCCACAATAGTGTGCTATACAAAACTCTCAGAACATTAGCTTTGTTAGTGTTATACATATTTATTACCTATTTTCATTCAACACCTTAAAATTATTATGTATGTTTACGTCATTGTGGGGACATATGCACATGAGTGCGGTTACCCATGAAGGTTAGAGGAGAGTGTGGGATCCTTAGGAGTGGGAATTACAGATAGAGCTAACTAAGATGGATGCTAGGAACCAACCTCAGGTCCTCTACAAGAACAGTAGTATGTGTTCTTAGCTGCTGAGCCTCCGCTTCAGCCCCATCAACATTTTTTTACCGGGTTCTTGCTAAGTTTCCCAGGCTCACTCTGAAATTCTAGAACTGAAACAATCCTACTGTCTCAGACTTAGAGTCTCTTGCACTATAGTTGTGTGCCAATGTGCCCAACAAATTCTCATTAAGTGCCTACTATCAGGGGATAGGGTAGTAAGCGTCAGCCACTCTTTATGTGAGAACCAAAGAGAAACTGGCAGCTACATTTTCTCCTAAGGACTCCAGGAACTAGGGACAGCAAGATGTTGTAGTAGGTCAAGTGCTCTCTGAGAAAGCCCTCTGACCCAAGTTCAATCCCCAGAGACCACATAGCTGAAAAGTACTGATTTCACAGTTGTCCTCTGACTCCACACATGTACATCGCACTGTTGTCATTTTTTTTTTTTTTTTTTTTTTTTTTTTTTTGGTTTTTCGAGACAGGGTTTCTCTGTGTAGCCTTGGCCATCCTGGACTCACTTTGTAGACCAGGCTGGCCTCGAACTCACAGCGATCCGCCTGCCTCTGCCTCCCAAGTGCTGGGATTAAAGGCATGCGCCACCACGCCCGGCTCACTGTTGTCATTTTTTAATCTATTTTATTTGGGTTCTTTTATCTACTACCCTTCTCTACCCCGATCCCTTCTAATGCCCAACACTAGGTAGGATAGAAAAAAAATGTTAGAAGGGAAAGGGGGCATAGACCTCTATAGGCGACTTCCTGGTGAGTAGCAATGTTGGGTTCCTTGGGATAAGTCCAATCGTCATCGGTAGAATATTCAGCAATCCAGCAATAGCAAATGGGACAGCAATAGCAGAAGCAGGACAAACCAACAGCAGTGGCAGCAGGAGGAGGAGCAGCCTCTGCCACAGGCTCTCTTGGGGCTCTCCAATTTATACCCTCTCCAAAGTCTTCAGAATTAAACTATCGCCTCAATTTATACCCTCTCCAAAGTCTCCAGAATTAAACTATCTGCAGCTGGCAAAGACCTCACCCCTGCTGGTACACAAGGCAAATAATAATCACCTGCTGTGCAGCAGCCTCTTATCCCACACCTGGGATTAAAACAGAAACATATTCACATAGCATAACTAGGTTTTTAAAGAAACTAAAACTCACTACATTGTACAGAAGCATGCACACACGCATACACACACATACACACACACACACACACACACACACACACACACACACACACACACACACAAAGAACCCGCCAGTAACCAACCAAATGAGTGAGTAGACCATGCCAGGAGACTAGAAAATAATTCAGTGTTTTTGCTCAGATTACGTTTGTTGTAATGGAGACTTTCTTAGCACCTTCCCTGAGTGTGGGATGAGAGGCCAGCACTCTCACCAGGCTTGGAGTCCAGTTCCATTCATTCAAGTAGTTACTATAGCTTTAATGCAAAGCAAAACAATGCTTATTTCAAAGAACCAAAGAACTGGCCAGGCTTTCTAGAAACTTATCACTCCAAATGTAGAGAGTTCAATAAAATACAGAATCTCAGGCAAATGCTCAACTGTGGAACCAGAATCTGCATTGTCTACTGTGGGGCTAGGGAGATGAGCTCATGAAATAAAGGCCATGCCACCAGATCCGATGATCTGAATGTAATCTCCAGAGTCCACACAGTGAAAGGAGAAAGGCGGCTCCAACCAGTTGCCCTCTAACCTCCACACTAATGCACCCCAGCACGCGTGCAAGCACTTGTACATGTACATGAAATAATAATAATAATAGGTTTTGTTTGAGCCAGATATGCCAGTGGTAGCACTCACCTTTAATCTCAACACCCAGGGAGGCAGAAGCAGTTGGATTCTTGAAAAATTAAAAAAAAAAAAAAAAGTTTTGTTTGTTGTAGTAAAATAATAAAATTCTCCATCTTAGCCATTTTGAAGTGTCTTAGTCAAGCGAGATTAAGTGTTTTCATATTGATCTGCGGTCCTCACTACCATCCATCCACAGAACTGATAAACTCCACACACACTAAACAGATACTTCCCATCTCCTCATTTTTCCTTCTTTCTTATTATTTCTGTTTTGTCTCATGTGTGTACTGGGGCTCCAGCCCAGGAGCCTATAGGGTAGGAGAAGTCCTGTACCACTGAGCTACTCCACCAGTCCTTTATAAATGTTTCTGACAGTGTCCCAAGCTGACCTTAAAGCTGTGATCCTAGTTCCTCGGCCTCCTGGGCTGCTGGGATTGTAGGCATGTACCTCTGGGCCATACTCCAGGCTGCCTTCTGTCTATATAGGTTTGACTGTTCTGCCTTCTGTCTATATAGGTTTGACTGTTCTGCCTTCTGTCTATATAGGTTTGACTGTTCTGCCTTCTGCCTATATAGGTTTGACTGTTCTGCCTTCTGTCTATATAGGATTGACTGTTCTGCCTTCTGTCTATATAGGATTGACTGTTCTGAGTCCTTATATAAGCAGAATCGTGCAGTATTTGTACTTATATGACTACTCATCCTCAAAAGTTGTCAATGTTATGACAAAACCTGTTTTCCTTCTTCCTTTTCCTTTCTTGTTTTTCCTTACTGAGAATTAAGTTTAGAATTCCCCATACACCAGGCAAGTGCTCTACCACTGAGTTGTTGCCCCAGGCCTTTTAAGTTTTGCTTAAAGGGTCTCCTTAAGCTGTCCAGGATAGCCAGGATAAACTTAGATGTAGCCCAACCACCTGACCTTAAACTTTCACTCTACCTGCCTCAGCTTCCTGCTACTCCTCCAAAAGCTGGGATTACAAGCATGAGCAGGCATGCCCCATGCAAAGTCTGCACCCTGACAAGACCTTCCTTGCATGCTTCATATGAGGAGTACAGCTCTGATAGTTTCCTGGGTGCTGATGGGAAGAAAAGGAAAGCCAAGGGACCAGTCCCAGCAGGAACTGAGGCTTTGCTTATGCCTCAGAAGACCCCCACTCAGGGACCATGTCCTGGGGCCAAACCCCTCAGCACGGATGGCTAAGCTGGCCTAAGCATGTGGGTTAAAGCCCACAGGGCAGACACTTGACAAGCATAAGCTATGAGTCACTCAGCAGCACTGTGCTGTAGAGCGGATGGCTGGACTGCGTGGTAAGAAGCACGCTTAGGGTCACACCAATTCAGTAACACATGCACTCATAGCGCACTAGCCACCTCCCCAGGTGTGATCAAAAAAATAGTAACACTTTTACACACACTCCCCCCCCCCCCCGCCACCAGTAACAACCCTAGGAGTGGGACTTCTGGCGTCTCTGATGTGTAGATGGGAGGGTGAAGCACCAATGTGCTCAGTAGCTTCCCCCAGGTTATATGACTTGTGAATGGCAGGGGGGAAACTTTAACCCAAGGAAGGAGACCCCCAAGCTTTTCCATACTGTACCAGACCTCCTTTCTGCTTGACCAAAGTTTCTGCTATGATTTAACTAAAGGGTATCATGCAGATGGTATGTGAGGTATGGGGAAGAACCTACCTTTAACCTTTGTGTGTGTGTGTGTGTGTGTGTGTGTGTGTGTGTGTGTGTGTGTGTGACAGATGTATAGATAACTCAGAATATAAGAAACTAAGATTTGGTGGACAGAAGAAAATGAGCCTTGTCTGTGACATTCAGAAGTCAGATGAACTGGTATCCCTGGGAAACTGGGCCACTTCTCTTCCCCTTTGCAGGCTCCTCCCAGCCTTACCCCAGCCTCCTCCAAAGACTCTTCTCTCTTTCATGAGTCTTAGCTGTTCTCTGACCTCGAAGCAGGTATGCCCCAAGACATGAGTTCCGGTTCATATTGCAACCTGGTGAAAATGTCATCCCTTATATCAAGTTGCACATCTGGGAAGATGAGTCACCGTGGTTGAAATCCTAGAGCCCAGCTTGGAACTCAAGGGCACTGCCAGATTTCTCCCCAAATCAACACACCCCAAGAGCACCACTGCCTCTCCACACCAGCCGCACTCCATCCTAAATCTCATTCCTAATTCCGCACCATCTTTTCTGAGCTTTGAAGCCACCTTTCACTCCTCCATTCCTCCAGGAGTCTCAGATCTGTCTTCTGCTTTTCATTGTCCAAGTCTGAGCCCATCTCCCCAGTCTCCAGTTCCCCAACTCCATTCCTATAGGCATTGGCAAGCAGCGTCTCCAAACAGCACAGCCCCATTTCTTGTTTCGTTCTTCCACTCCATCCATGTGTCTCAGAGGGGTTTGCACAGATGCAGCAGAAATTCCCTCCTTCCTTAAAATAACAGGACTCTCACACCTACAGGAAAGGTGCATGGAACATCCAAAGAGTCTGAGAGCTGCAGACCTGACGGATGCCTGGAAGTTCTAGAACACATTTCCTTCAGGTGAGGACAACCTTCTTTATGCACAACATGGCCATTTGAAACTGTTAGCATGGATACCTTAGCAAGTGAGCATGGGTACATCACCACAACCCACCGGCTCCTTTTGGTGCTGGCAGCCTCCCCATAACTTCATTTCCACAGCGACGGAACTGCTCTGCAGCATGGGCCCTGCTCACTGTCTTCTCTTCATGCTCCTTCAGCTTGGAACAGCCCTTCATTCTTTTGCCTGGATTTTTATGCCCCTGCTGCTTTCGAAGACTATGGAGTAGAATGTCATGCCATTGTGTGTGACTCAGTTTCCCTTGATGAGATCCAGTTAGGAGTACTGCAGGTATGGTGCTGGTTCTTTTCATCGTGGCTTCTTGTGTAGTGGTACACAATGTATTCTAGCCCTGCCTTGGGGTCAGCCCAGCTCCTGCACTATACAGTGACTCTTTCCCTTTTGTAAGCATTTGGAAAAACCCCTGAGCCCATGTAAATGCTTCATTTCTCATCACTTTTAGTCATAATGGAGCAAGAGTCTACCATCAGTGAGGGTTAATTTTGGCTGTCAATTTGGCTGGATCTGGAGTCACCTAAAAAATGAGTTGCTAGGCACACTTGAGAAGATTTTCTTGACTGGTCTTTTATACACACACACACACACACACACACACACACACACACACACACACACATATATATATATATATTCATATACCAAGGGAAAGTTATGCTTTTTGCCTGCTTACCCAAGCTTCTTGTTGGTGAGTTCATCTACCAGTTGGTGAGTATATCTGTGCTTCCTTCATTGACATTAGAACCTAACATCTTTGAGGTTTCAATGTGAACTAAGGACCAGTGGCTCTCTAGGTCCTTTAGGCCCTCAGCCCAAGATTGGGACTGCTGAGGCATCCAGCAAGCAAATGCCAGTTCTCAGCCTCTCTAGTATGAAAAAAGATGTTGTTTGAATACCCAGACTAGGCCAGGCGTGGTGGCGCATGCCTTTGATCCCAGCACTCGGGAGGCAGAGGCAGGCAGATCTCTGAGTTCGAAGTCAGCCTGGTCTACAGAGTGAGTCCAGGACAGCTGAGGCTAAACAGAGAAACCATGTCTCAAAAAAGAAAAAAATGAATACCCAGGCTATCTATCATGTAAGCTGACCTAATAAGTCTATATGTATATATAATGGAAGGAAGGAAAAAGAGAGAAAAAAGAACATTTGGCAGAAGACCATAGCACAGTCTTGTACCATCTCTCCTTGCCGCAGGCCAGCACACTGACACTCCTGTGCTTCCTAGTAATATCCAATATTAAAGTTTAGACTCACTGCAACCTGGATCACAAGGTGAAGCTCACATCTTGCAAAAGGGCATGATGAAGGCCAGGGAAGCAATAACCAGCTTGGAGTAAGACAAGGCAGAGGCCACCCACAGAAAATGGATAAGAAAGATGGACCATGTGAGTAGGCAGGAACCAGAAATAGCCCTTAAAATTTGATAAGACTCTCAAGTATTTTGTGGAGGAGGAATGACTTTTTTTTAATACATGAAATGAAGTCAAACGCGAGGGGGGAAAAAGTTGAAGGTGAAATGAAGGATACCACACTGCTGCGGTGTGTGTGCTAAGAGACTGGGTCTCACTGGATGTCCCAGGATGGCATTGAACGTCTGGTCCCTCTTGCACAGCATCCTCAGTAGCTGGGATCTGCAGGCAGATACCCCTGTGCCCAACAGATACTACCCAACGTCAACAGGAAACAGACCAGAACACTTCACATTCTTGGTTCTTAGAATCAGCCCATAGCTAAAATTAGAACTTTGTTTTCGTTTGGTTTTGTTCATTTGAAACAAGATCTCACTATGGAGTACTGGCTAACCTGGACCTCTAGGTAGACCAGGCTGGCCTTGAACTCACGGAAACTCACTTGCCTCTGCCTTCTGAGTGCTGGGGTTTAAGGTGCGCACTGCCACATTTGGTTTATAGTCTCAGTCTTGTTAGAAGGTAAAATTATTTTCAACTTTTTGATGTCCTTTTATTCCAGGATAAAATACCCGGCCTTCTTTCCTATTTAAAGCTTCAGTATTCCCAGGACCTGGAATACTGAGGCATGAAGAGCACTGAGTTCAAGGCTAGCCTGGGCTACATACTGAGATCCAGACCAATCAAAGATAAAGAGCTAACTGTAGACTCAATTTTCTTAACCAGAATATTTTATTAACAACTTAGTGACCAAGCCTACATCAATTATAACCCGATTAGCCAAAACAGTAGGAAATGAGGATTAATGAACACAATAACAAAACCTTAAGGATATCAGTCCTAAGGAATGATTCTCCGGGCGTGAGCCGCAGGATTTCTTCCACTGGAACCTGGGGTAACCAGACCCCAGAGCCTCAGCAGGAACCAGAGCTCTGAAGTCTTCCTTCGAGCGGTTTTCTCTAGGAGCGTCTTGAAGAGCAGCGATGAACAGCCAAATCTATCCCAAGTCTCCAATTCGCCCCACCGCCAGTTCTGGGCTCATTTATATATCTCCTCCCAGAGTCCGTTTACAGGATCTTTTCAGCTGGCAGCAATTAAGCTCCTGCACAAGGTGGTTGCTCTTCTAGTGAATTAACATCACCTGTTCTCTCAGGACCATTCCGACCCCACACTTTCTCTCCTTCATCTAACCACCTACCAGAATAATAGTAGCACAGTTCCCATTCTTTTTTCAAGTGGGTCCTCTTTGAAAGCTTTGTCTGGTCCAGATAACTGAAGATCATGACCTCTCTGGTACCCAAATCCGGAATCCCATAAACACTGATGAAGCAAGAGTGAGCCCCTGACCAGCCACGGCTGTGCACACCTTTCTTCCCAGCACGCGAGAGCCTCTGTTCCCTTGAGCCCTTGTGTGTATGCTCATCTTCCATTCTTTGAACATCCCTCAGAGTTCTTTCTGCAGGCAGATAAATTCATGAGAGATAACAGTACTTAGCCTGCACTGACCAGGACTCTACATCTGGGCATGAGCCAAGAGCTTACCATGCAGCACTTACTGCCACTGACTCTCCCAGACTTGTAAAGATGGAGCTAGTGCTGTCTTGTCCTGTCCAGAGGACTCCGGGAGAGGGCACCTCTGGCATTTCTTCACTCCTTGGAGAAGTCCAGATCTGAATCCAATAGTCCAAGCCCTTTTCTGCTAAACTCCTCTGAATTAAAAGGATGGGTATTGAATGGTTTGCTATAGCCCAGGCATCCTTAGTGTCGTGCTTTCTTAGCTGAAATAGTAGAGTAGAAGTTATTTAAAAAAGAAATGCCAGCCTGGTCTACAAAGATAGTTCCAGGATAGCCAGGGCTATTATACAGAGAAACCCTGTCAGGAGGAAGTGATCAATGTTGGAGGGCAAGAGTCCATGCCAGAAGTAGTCCCTACTCTACCTACTAATTTTTCTCTTTTGAGCCAAAGTCATATAGCTTACTTCAAGCTGGCCTCAAGATACCAATGCAGGTAAGGATAACTTTGAACACTCTCTCTCTCTCTCTCTCTCTCTCTCTCTCTCTCTCTCTCTCTCTCTCTCTCTCTCTCTCTCTCTCTCTCTCTCTCTCTCTCTCTCTCTCTCTCCCTATTAAAAGATTTATTTATTATTTTACAGTGTTCAGCCTGGGCCGCCAGATCTTTTTATAGATGGTTCTGAGCCACAGTGTGGTTGCTGGGAATTGAATTCAGGACCTTTGGAAGAAGAGCCGATGCTCTTAACCTCTGATCCATCTCTCCAGCCCAACTTTGAATTCTTAATTCTCTTGCTTTCTGGGATGAAAGATGTGCACTACCACACCCAATTTATCTAGTTTGGGGAATCAAACCCAGTATGTTGTGCATGCTAGGCAAGCATTTTATCAGCTGAGCCGTAGCCATAGCCCTGTGCATTTCCTTTCCTTTCCTTTTTTCTTTTTCTTTGTTTTTTGAGACAGGGTTTCTCTGTGTAATAGCCCTGGCTATCCTGGAACCACCGACAAAAATAGTTTTATGATTGGGAGGCCACCACAACATGAGAAACTGTATTAGGAAGGCTAAGAACCACTGAGCTAGAGGAACAAATACAGACATACACACACACACGCACGCACGCATGCACGCACGCACGCATGCGCCTGCACTCTCAACAGCTGGTGTAGTCCCAGAATAACTGTCTCTTACTGGAGGGCCACCACCGGTGGTCACTCAGTCCACAAGGCAGGGCGCCTCAGTACTCCCAACCTGCCACTGGGAGCCCAGAAAGTTCCTGGAGACGCAGTGCTCCTTGTCCCACAGTGAAAGCCCGGAAACATTGGTTCTACTGTCAGGGAAGGAATCCGCAGCAAATCAGCAAGAGCAAAGACCAAGCCAAGAGGGGATAAACTACCCCCCCCGCCCCCGCGCGCCCCCGCAAAGCCGTTTTAGCAGGGCCTACATCCAGGATGGGCTTCGATCGATGGAGGCAATCAGGACAGTGTTTCAGATGAGGGTTCCTACTTAGGTAATTCTAACTTGTGGCGAGCTGACATGAAAGCCAGTCGTAGTAACAGTAGATGCAGGGTGCCATGGCTGGCCCCGAGGAGACATCTGAAGTTGGAAATGGGCCTGCTCCCAGCAAGTGAAGCGTGGCCTGACTACGGCTTGGCAAGAGAGTGGCTCCTCTGGCCCACTCCACTCTGGAAAGGTGCATTAGCCACACTCATGAGTGAGCCCAGCTTCAAGCGACATGTCTGCCCCCTGGCTTCTCTGCGTGACGGACACCCTGGTGCGGTGTGGCACTAGGACTCCCCTGCCTTGCCAGTGGCAAGTGAGCAAAGCCGGCAGACGTCCTCAGCGCTGGCCCCAGACTACCCTGCATACATGCCCCCCATGGTTTCTAGCCTGGTGTGCTTAAGCTGTGTGGCTTGCGGCCAAGCTGTTTTATACCTTCGTGTTTGTGTAAACTCGGGTGTGGGATGCTGAGTACGAAGGAAACTGGAACGGAAAGGTGCACAGACCTCCTTGGTTAGCCCTCTGTGACTTACCATCTGGGCACGCTTACTCTAGTCCAAGTGGTTCTGTGGGTGTCAACCTTCTCTGTATAAGGGCAAAGGGACCCACCTAAGGACCCTTCCCTCCTACCCAAAACCAGATTAAAAAGAAGACTATGGTTTGGGGGTTTCTCTTTTTCTTCCAATCTCCCATGCGGTGGCAATAAACACAATTCTTTCTTTTACCTCATCCCCGCCCCCCAGACAGTCTGAAACATGTGATATGGCCAGTTTTCACTATCCTTTGTCAGATCCGCATTCTTCCGGAGCCTCCTGAGCCAACACACACAGTACTAGTGATGTACACATTGCCCTACGTGTAACTCCTGACAAATGAGCACCCACACTCTGGGCCTAAGCCCTTCAAAAGCTGCCTGGGACCAGCACAGTGTGACACTCAGAAGTCACTACAGATGTGACAGGCAGCTTGTGGACTGTTGCCAGGGCTGACCCTGCCTCTAGTGACTCAACTGCATCCCATTCTCAATCTTGTTGTTTGACTGAGCAGACCCCACTCCCATCAGCATTCCCAGGAAGAAACCAGTGACCCCCAAACTGCCCTCCGTTTAAAGACTGACACGTGGCTTCGTGAGAAGGAACTGCAGGGACTGAGATCTTGGGAAAGGTAGACCACACTATGTGGGTCTTGGAACCAAGTCTTCCAGATCAATCTGTTCCGTTCAGTTCCGCAGTTTCGTGGTCCCTCTTTCTCACTGAAGCTATGCTGGGTTCACTTCTGAAGTCCCAACCAGGGCCAGCAACAGGGCTCAGTAGCTAACACGCTTGCTGTGCAAGCATGGTTCAGGTTCCCAGCCCCACATAAAAGCCAGGCAGGCTGGACTCTTTCCTGTAATCCTAGCACTCAGGAGGCAGAAACGGGATGAGACAAGCTGGATGACCTCTGGGTTCAGAGAGCGACCCTGCCTCAGGAATAAAGCAAAGGACCAGAAGATGGCTCAGCAGATAAACATGCATTCCACCAAGCCTAATGACCCACATGGCAGAAGACGAGAACTGACTCCCCAGAATTGTCTGCTGATTTCTATATTACACCAGTGTGTGTGTGTGTGTGTGTGTGTGTGTGTGTGTGTGTGTGATGAGCATGTGCATGTGCATCTGCTTCTGTGTCTGTTTGCATGTGTTTTCTGGAAAAACCAAACACAATAAATAAGTGAAAGAATAAATATATAAAAATTGTTACTACTTAATGAAGAATGACAACAGAAGGCACAAAGTGACATGAACCAGGTGTGCCCCCACAAACAAGCATGCATGTATACACACACACACACACACACACACACACACATGCACACACACGTACCATATTTTTTTTAAAGATTTATTTATTTATTTAATGTAATATGAATGCTCTGTCTGCATGTACACCTGCATGCCAAAAGAGGGCACCAGATCACATAAAAGATGATTGTGAGCCATCTGGTGCTGGGAATTGAACTCCAGGACCTCTGGAAGAAACAGACAGTGCTCTTAACTGCTGAGCCATCTCTCCAGCCCTACATATCTTTTTTAAAAGTCTCAACCAGGGACTGGAGAGATGGCTCAGAGGTTGAGAGCACTGACTGCTCTTCCAGAGGTCCTGAGTCCAATTGCCATGGTGGCTTAGAACCATCTATAATGTGATCTGATACCCTCTCTTGGCCTGCAGGTGTACATGGAGGCAGAGCACTGTATACATAATAATAAATCTTTTTTTTAAAAAGTGACACCAGTTGGGCATGGTGGTGCATGCCTATAATCCTAGCACAAAGGGAGGCAGAGGAAGGCAGATTGCTGTGAGTTCTAGGCCAGTCTGGTCTATAAAGCAAGTCCAGGACTGCCAAGGCTATGCAGAAAAAACATGTGTTGAAAAACAGGAAAAAAAAAAAGTCCCAACCAGAATTTGGTGAGAGAGCTCAATTGTCAGGGGCTCATATAGTGTGTTCTAAAGTCCTCTGCATAACATAAAGCACTGACAGCTTGTAATCTCTAAACTCAGGAGGTAGAGACAGGTGGATTAGAAATTCTAGGTCATGCCAGCTACTTCCCTAGTTCAAGACCAGCCTACATGAGTTCCAATCTAAAATTCCAGCCAAGCACTGAGCCAGAGGCACACAGTCTCTTCTGTCATAGCTCCTCCTCTAGAGGATTTGTCAGGGCCATCCCACACCAGAATGTCCACTAAAGTCACCACCCCACCCTGTGAGTGATGAGGGCCTGCTCTGAAGGCAAGTTAACTATTGGGAGGATTACAGCACATACCTACCCCTGCCTTTTCGCTCTGGTCAAAAAATAAAAATGAAAATAAAACAAAAATAAAGCTGGAGCATCCCTCTCTCAGGTTGCTAAAAGTAAAGTGTAGCAATACCTGCCTTTTAAATTCCACCTCAGGTCTTTCTAAAGAGCTGTGGTACCCAATGAGACAGCCATGGAAAATGGATGACTTCCATTATTATGACATGTGAATAGAGATGTCTAATTGCTTTTGTCCACTGGCATATAAAGATGTGGACCAGATGTGCTGTTAAAAAAAAAAAAAAAGGCTTGTTAAGCCCTTGCTTTGAACAAAGCTGTCTGATTCTTCTCCCCCTCCCTTGCCCACTCTGCTCTGTCTCGTAATTTTTCATCGTCGTCTCTTGATTTCATTTCTCCCAGAAGATGAAATTTATAAATTGGCCTTGAAAGCCTTCTTTTGGCTCCTCCTCTATCCAAAGGGACAGTTGAGAACCACGTGTCAGACCCAGTGCTCTGCACTCCCTGGGTGGCTGCTGTGCTGCTGAGAGATATGGGCGGAGCGAGTCCTCATGCAAGTCAGACCCTCATCGCTCAGCTGGCTGGGAACAAAGTTCTCACATATAAATCTACAAGAGCAGATTTAATACTGCACATCTTTAAATAGAACCATCCGGGACCCAGATTCTGCTTCATTTTCCAGAAGAGCCCCTAAATCTGCTTCCACATTTTTTTAAACCTCTCTAGTTATTTTTAGCAGACTAGCCCGTAAAGCCCAGTAGGCCCATAATGTCCTAATGATGTCCCTCTGTCCTTACCAGAGGTACATCTGAAGTATGCAAAGGAGAGAGAAACTAAACATAGACACACACACACACACACACAGCACTGCCACCTCACTGCTGCTGCCACCACCACTGCTATGGCCAACAACAACAAAAGCAAACCTGGTTTGGGCAGCTCCAACGTCACCATGTCAATCTAGGTTCTGTCCACTAGAAATACAACTCACGTAAAGACTGTCTGGCTATTTTCAAAATAAGTTTGTTTTCCTGAAAATACAAAGCTGCAGTGGAGTTGGAAGAGGTGCTTCCCAGAGCATCTATGCATGGATGGTCCCATGGTCTTGACCTCAGGGACATGGATGGGCAGCTAAGGAAGGAGCATCCCTCCAGTCCACTGCCCGGGCGTTCCTCCCATCTTGGCACACACAGGGACTGCAGCTATCTGGCTCACTGGAGCTTGTAGTCCTCTGCTCTCTGGTGCACTGGGTTGTCTCTCACTCCTGGGTCAGAAAGCAGTATAGGCTTTGACCCACAGGGTTGTAACTCACAGCTTTCCACTAAAGAGCCCACTCCACACGCAGATAATGCTTGCTTGGGGATGCACCGTTTGCTTCTCTGTTGCTGAGACAAACACCATGATCAAGGAAGAAAGTTTATTTTGCCTACAGTTCCAGAGCGAAAGACTCCATAAGGCAGGACGACAAGGTGTGGCAGCAGGAACCTAAAGCTGGCTGCTCACATTTGATCCACATACGAGCAGAGAGCGCGAGCAGGAAGAAGCCAGAAGCCCTCAAAGCCCAGCCCGAGGATGTAAGTCTGCGTCTCCTAAAGGTTCCAAACCCACCCAAACCGTGTCACCAACTGGGGACTGAGTGTTCAAATACATGAGCCTACTAGGGGACCCCTCTCAATTAAATCACCTTAATCATTTTATAGACAGCAATCCCTCAGTGACACCAGAAGAAAGAAAGAAGGCTTGTGTAAAAAGAACACACAATCTTTAAAACTTTTGCTGGTGTGTCAACCCTCCCCGCACTTATGTCACACATCCATTTTCCAAGCAGACATTTGTTAGTCTAAGTCATAGCCCCCCAAACCTAGGTAATTTCGTTTTAATACAGGGCCATCATGTCTGTCCTAGTCACTGTTCTGTGGCTGTGAAGAGACACTATGACCATGGCAACTCTTATTAATTGGTTTTACTATAAATATTGTTATTTCCTGAGATAAGGGGATGAGATGAAAGCCACACCCAAGCTTTACAAATACGTGGCTTGGGCTGAGCTCAGAGCATTTCTATCTAACTACCCCTAGGTATAAGCCTGGAAGCTTCTAGCCTCTGTACAATCTAACCCTCTGCAGGCCCAGATCTTGAAGGTTTCAGCTTCCAGCCTTTGTCTGATAACCTAGACCTTGAATGTTTTCTGCCTCTGAGTCTTACTGCTGAATAAGCTCGCCCTTCCTAGGTCTTCTGAACTCTGGCTGGCTGGTTCCACTCAGCTGTTCCGGCTCAAAATACCTCTCCAAACTGACTGATTCAATCTGGCTTCTCTCTGCTTCTCGCTGAATTTGTTCTGCTTAGGAAAAAAACAAAACAAAAAAACAAAAACAAAAACAAAAACTGCCTCTGAACTCAACGAACTCAACTGAACTGACTCCAAACTTTACTGTACTACCTCCATCAGCACCTCTCTGCTTGTTCTCTCCCTCCTCTCCCCCTCCTCTCCCTCTCCCTCTGTCTCTGTTCTGTTCTTAAAAAAAAGAGAGAGAGAGATTTATTTATTATTTTGTCTACAGTGCTCTGCCTGCATGTACACCTGCACACCAGAAGAGGGTGACAGACTGACAGATCATGTTATAGATGGTTGTGAGCCACCATGTGGTTGCTGGGAATGGAACTCAGGACCTCTTAACTTCTGAGCCATCTCACCAGGCCCCTCTGCACTGCTCTTAAATAACTTCTCTTACCTGTCTCTTCTTGTGAGAGTCAGGAGAATCCTATCTCCGACTCATTCCACCAAATCTTTCTCTGATTTATCACTGTGTCTGCCCCTCAAATAGACATCACTGTTTTGGGATTAAAGATGGGTACTAAATTCCAGCCAGAGGGATTAAAGGTGTGTTCTAAGAGCGAGTCTGTATTGTAGCCAGGTCACACAGACTTGGGTCTTTGGATGTGATCCTTTGCCAGAGCAGCCACGTTGCTGGATTAAAATTCCTCTGCACTTACAGTTTCAGAGGTTTAGTGCATTATCATGGTGGGGATCATGGCAGCACACAGGCAGACATGGTGCTGGAGAAGGAGCTGAGCATCTACATCTGGGTCCACAGGCAACAAGAAGAGAGATACTAAGCTTTCTTTGGGACTTTGAAACCTCAAGGCCCATCCTCAGTAGCATATCTACTCCAACAAGGCCACACCTCCCAATCTCTCCCATGGAGTGCCTGATGACCAAGCATTCAAACGCATGAACCTCTGGGGAGATCACTCCTGTTCAAACCACCACAGTGTCCTAATTGCCTCTCTATTGCTGTGAGAAACACCTTGATTGAAAACAACTTGGGGAGGGATGGGTTTGGGGCTTACATTTTATGTTACAATCCATCACTAAGAGAAGCCAGGGCAGAAACCCCAGGCAGGTGTCTGGAGGCAGGAACCACAAAAGATCCATAGAAGAATAGTGCTTACTGGCTTGCTCTCTTTGGTTTGGGGGACTGTGACTTAGAATAACAATGGAATAGAATAACAAATGTATGCTTGGAAAGACGGATGTATGGCATAAGTGTGGGGAGGGTTGACACACCAGCAAAAATTTTAACCCAAGACCATCTGTCTGGGGGCAGCACAGTCCGATAAGGCTAGGCCCTCTGACATCAATCACTGATCAAGAAAAAGTTCAACAGAGTTGCCTCCAGGCCATCTGATGGAGGCATCTTTCCAATTAAGATCCCCTTCTTCCCAAGGGACGCTAGTTTATATCAAGGAGACAAAACTACTGAGCACAATTGCTGTGCAACAATCTCTACAGGACTTCTAGTCTTCCTCTTCTTCATCTCCTCTGTTTTCTGACAAAGGTCTCACCATAGCATCCAGGCTGGACTGGAACTCAAAATTCTCCTGACTTGGTGTCCCAAGTGCTGGGATGTGTGTGCCACCATACAAAAACAGCACAGTTCCTATGACATTAAGTATTGTGCTTATGGGCCAAGGACCCCCAGCAGTCACTAAGCTTACCCTCCTACCTCGGTGTGCCCATAACACCTGATGATGCTGATTTTAATCTATGCAGGTTCAACACACATCAGTTAGGAAGATTCCTGGAAGGGAATCACATCTCCTCATGTGCCCATTCACAAGCGCACAGTTCCTGTCTGTGCCCACTCCCTCATGCAGCTAGTAAGTGGTCCCTGTAGTCAGAAACCTTCTAGTGACAGCACAAAGGAGGAAAGAAGGTGTTTCTTCCCTGCCGGGGGCTAACTTCCAGTCAGGGAATGCTCTAGAGGCACTTCCCACCTGCTCTGAAACCTCCCAGGAAGGAGCCATGCTCCATGCCAGGCTCTTCTGTGCCCACACGCATCTGCCCCTGAGGATAACCAAGCCCCTGTCATCCCACCCCACTCTCCCAGGGTGAGGCTTCCTTTTCCTTCTGCCTAGACACACGAGCTACTTTTTAAATTGTTTGCTTGTTTTTTTTTTTTTTTTTTTTCAAGCTGCAGTTTCTCTCTGTCTAACTCTGGCCATCCAGGGTGGCCTCAAACTCAGAGATTCCCCTGCCTCAGCCTCCTGAGTGCCCAGATTAAAGTGTGTGCCACCAACACCTTGCTAATTTTTTTTTTTTTAACTACTTTCAAGCTTTGAGAACATTTGTAAGAACAAAACTAGAAAATAATGCATCCACTTTGAGGAACAATTTGTTAGCACCTTTCAAAGTTAAATGTAAATTTACCAAATGATACAATAATTTCATTCCCATGTATGCATCCAGTAAAACTGAAAACAGGCATACAAACAAATTGTTGTACTTACGTACTCTTATGTGTCCAGCATAGCAGATAGCCAGAAGCAGAAACTACTCCTGTCTGTCAGCAAGCAGAAAAATATTATTCAGTCATTTAAAAAGATAAGTATTGACATATGCTACAATGTGGATGAATTTTTAAAACATTGTGTTAGGCTAATGAGATGGCTCCTCAGAGAACCCCACATGATGAAAGAAAAAAACAAACAAACAAACTCCCAAACAAACTCTGACCTTTACACACACACAGAGGCTTGTATATGCCCCTCAAACACACACTAATTAAGCAATGTAATAATTTAGAAATTATTTTATAGTAAAGAAGCCAAGCTGGAATAGTTGCATATGCCTGTAATTCCAGCACTCAAATTGAGTGAGGAAGATTGCTGCTGGTTCCAGGCTAGTTAGGGCTAAACTGGCTCAGCCTCCAGAGTGAAGGAGAGGGGAGGGAGATGGGGGCAGGATCCAGATACAAAGTAGTTAAATCTATACAGATGAAGCAGATTAGTGGGGCTAGAGCCTGGTCAGAAGAAGAAATGGGAAGCAGTCCTTCAGGGGATCTGAGTTTGTTTAATTTGTTTTTCTGAGGTGGTGAAATCCTTTAGGATAAATAGAGATGGTGGTCATGTAACATTGCAAACATGTCACTATTTTAAAAGAATTATTTATTTTATTGTGTGTATATAAAAGTCTTGCTGTGTGTGTATGTGTGTGTGTGTGTGTGTGTGTGTGTGTGTGCGCGCGCGCGCACGCGCGCGCGCGTGCGTGCGCACACATGCATGGAGGCCAGAGATAGGAACTATGGGAAAGAGCAGAGTCAGATAGAGTCACCAGAAGGACACAAGGAAGAAACAAGTGCTAGGAATGAAGAAGAAGTAACAAATCATGTGGTAAAATGTAGATTAATATAAAGGGGACAATTTAAGATAAAAGCTAGTTGGAAACAAACCAAAGCTATGACCAAGCTTTAATAACAATTAGTAAAATGCCATTACTGAAGGCAATGCAGCTTTGGATCTGGCTGCAGATGAACGTCTTACCCTATTCTCAAAAGTTAAATGTTAAAAGTGGCATGGTGGGGGGAAGGGGGGATGAGAAAGTGGGGAGGGAGGGAGGATGATAGAATGAAAGGTAGATTATTGAATCTACTAGTCTCAAATATTTTACGTTGGTATGAATTATTATATATTGATAGAAATCTAAGGTTATTTTGTTCAATTCTTTTTTTTAATGTATTGTACACATGCTACTCATTTAAAAATGTCAAGTGCTAGTCTTACAAAAGCTAACTATTGCAAACTGTTTAGGATAATTTAAAAATGCAACTTAGTAGTTAGTCATCTATAATTAATCTTGCTTGTAGTCTTGTTTAGTTAATTACAGAAATAAGCTTTATTTAGTCTCTTGAATATGTTTTCAAGGCTAGGCAGATAGTACGTAGTTAGAAACAATCAATGTTTATTTTGATATATTGACATGAATAGGTAGCCTTCAGACACTTCAGAGATCCATGGAGTATAGCATTTAAAGATGTTTTAATAATAAAAGGCTTTTCTGACAGAAATAAACATCTGCTCCTGGCAACACTCCCTTTCTACTTCAAAGAAGATGATAGCCATCAAAGAAACAAAGGTGACAAGATAGCCTCTTAACTAAAAAACAAACAAACAAACAAAACAAACAAACAAACAAAACCAAAACCACCCGTCCTTACTTCCGCTTCTGACAGCAGGCTGTCTGTCCAACTGTGAACAAGCAGGACACTGGGAAATTGACTGTCCAACTTTGCAGAAACTAAGAAGACCAGTCCTTCAAAGTTCCTGCTTCACAGAAAAGTCTGTCATATATTCTGGGCCAGTAGGCTGAAGTTTGGATGCCCCAGTGACACAGTTGATTGTCCAGGCAGTCAGATGCTTCTGTCATTTATGTAGTTCCGGAAGCTGCTTGTTCTACACTTCCTACATCCTTAGGTAATATTATTTCCTTCTCAAGTCTTTGATGGGCTTGAAGACTAGATAGTCACAGTCTTACTACAATTAAGCTTAGTTGTTTAAGAACGAAGACAATGTTTTAGGCCTTAAAAGATGTTTTTAGGTTGATAAATGTAAGTTATGATAAGAAAGTAATGTGTGCATAGAACTTTGGGCTCACCAGGATAGATAATGGAATACTTTTCCAAGGTTGCCAAACACAAATGGACTGGACATTGTAAATGTAATTCCTGATAATTCTCATAATTGTTCTTATTGTGTATAGTTTATTAATGTTAGAGAAAAAGCCAGGTTTTTGTTTATGCTTTGTGTTTTTGACAAAAAGGGGTACATGTAGTGGAAGTTTTGGTTTCTTTAAAACCCAGTTATGTTGTGTTGTTGTTTTAATCCAAAGTATGGGATATTGGTCTGCTTTTAGTTTATCTATAGCTGATAAGTGTCTTGTGCAGGCTCAGAGAGGAGCCTGGTCTTTGGCAGCTGAGATAGTTGAACTCTGAGGACTCAGAGGTTATAAATACCATAGCCCAGAGACATGAGACTTCGAGAAAACACTTTGGGGAGACACTCTGAGGAGGAAGAAGCCTGCTCCTAGAGAGAACCATTTCAGCTAATGCTTTGAGGTTCCGGCAGTCACCCTTGCTGAATTGCTGGTTTGTTGTTTAATGTGTCTGCTGAAATCCTGACTACCCCCGTGGAACCGCTCCACTAAAAAGGTCTACTTCTCCAGTTCCCTTTAATCTCTTTTTTCTCCTATCTAGGATAGGTGGGTTGGAAGGGATGTATAAGCATTAAAGAACCCCAAATAAAGGAGGCTTGAAAAAGTTCAAAACCTACAATTCGATCTGTACCTTGTTCAGAGAATATACAAAGGTGTGGGTGCACATCTTCCTGATACCGTAAATCTGGCCAGGAGTCCCCACTGGGAATTACACAAGTCCCATGGATAAGCTTTCCATTATTGTCCTGCTAAGTCAGCATAATGAACTTACACCTCTTTTCCTGTAGATCTGTGCAACTCTTAGGCCTCATCTTTGTACAGTGGTTGGTGGTTAATGCTAAAACTCACAACTGGTCAAAGTGCAGAGAGTAAGAGGTATTGGAATGTTCATCCGAAAATGGGACGTTTACATCATACGCTGTTGTAGAAACTATTTTTAAAAAACACATGTAGAGGCTGGAGAGATGGCTCAGGGGTTAAGAGTGCTGCCTGCTCTTCCAAAGGTCCTGAGTTCAATTCCCAGCAACCACGTAGTGGTTCACAACCATCTGTAATGTGATCTGATGCCCTTCTTCTGGCCTGCAGATGTATGTGCAGGCAGAGCATAATAAATAAATCTTTTTTAAAAATACCTAATATTTATTATAAAATTATCCTATAATTGTTTCAACAGTGTTATCTAACCCCCATCATAATCAATAAAGACACAGACACCTACTGTATTTTAGAATAGCCTCATTTTTCCTGGGACTGGCCAGATATTAACCCTCTAAAGTATCCTTATCACTTGCCAGCCCCCATCCCAGGGCATCTGTTTTAATTGTTCCTATCTGGGCTACTTCCCATCCATACTCCCAAAATCCTTGCTAACGTTCTCCATCTGAGATGCTCTCCTCCATCCACGCCGATCCAGCCATGTGCTGCTCTCCATGCTAACCCGTCTCGTCCTCCTCTTTCTTCCTCCCACTCCTCTACCTCTCTCTGTCTCTCCTCTGCATCATGGTACCCTGACCCCTGGGCCTGTGAACCTCAAACTCCACCTTTCTCTCTCCTGCCAAATCCCAAGCTTCAGCATTTTTTTTATTAAGCAATCAACTTTAAATAGGTAGGGCAAGGTTTACACCGAGACAGTGTATATGAGAAGGCGCTAGGCAACCAAATCTTGAGGGCCAATAATTAGCATCAGAATACACAGCATCAAACTAAGCCTGACAATGGCACCCTCCCACCCTCCAGAGCAGGGACCATCCTGGAAGAGCAGGCAGAAAGACCGTAAAAGTCAGGGGTCAGGGAGGACTGGAGCACCGCATGCTAGACCTCTGAGCCTGACGAAGATGAAGTCTCTGGAAGAGCAGCCAGTGCTCTTAAACTCTGAGCCAGCTGTCTAGCCTCCTGCTTAGATATTTTGTACTTTTAGAGCAGTGATGGCTTTTGTTGTTGTTTTTGTTGTTTTTGTTTTTGTTGTTGTTTATTTGTAGACCAGACTGGCCTTGAACTTGCATCAACCCACCTGCCTCTGCCTCTGCCTCCCAAGTGCTGGGATTAAAGGTGTGCGCCACCATGCCCGGCTTAATATCTTTAATAGGCTGATTCTTTTCATCCTTTAAAGGATTACTGGAAAGGCAATGACAGGTGGGTCACCTCAAGCTCAAATAAATTGATTGTCATGTGATTGCCAATGTTTCCATACAATATTCTAGAAAATTGCACACAATAATCTGGTAGGAAGTAGCAAGTGGGTCACAAGCCCCCACCTCTAAGTAAAGCTTCTGGGGCTGGAGAGTCACTTTTCTTTAAAGGTATGGCTCTTTTATAGCAGTTCAACCTCAAATAGTGGAGGACCCCGCACCCAGGAGTGATGGCTATAGATATAGATACAGATACAGATACAGAGAAAGAAAGAAAGAAAGAAAGAAAGAAAGAAAGAAAGAAAGAAAGAGGAGGGGGAGGGGCTGCAGAGACTTATACACCAACCAAGGACCATGCATGGAGAGGACTAGGTTCCCTGATCAGATGTAGCCAACAGACAGCTCAGTCTGCATGTGGATCCCCTAGTAAGGGGAACAGGGTTGTGTCTGCCATGGACTCAGTTGCCTGCTCTTCAGTCACTTCCTCTGGCAGGGTGGCCTTGCCAGGCCACAGAGAAAGAGGATGCAGGCAGTCCTGATGAGACTTGATATAGTCTTGGGTCAGATGATAGGGGAGGAGGGCCCCCTCTTTCTGAGGACTAGGGAAGAGGGATGAGGGGAAGAGCGAGGGAGGGTGGGACTGGGAGGAGATGAGAGAGGGGCCTATGGTTGGGATATAAAGTGAATAATTTTTTTACATTTTAATTTTAAAATAGGAAGAAAGGGGCTGGAGAGATGGCTCAGAGGTTAAGGGCACTGACTACTCCTCCAGAGGTCCTGAGTTCAATTCCCAGCAATCACATGGTGGCTCACAACCTTCTATAATGTAATCTGGTACCCTCTTCTGGCCTGCAGGTGTATATGCAGGCAGAGCACTGTATACATAATAAATATTTTTTTTAAAAAGAAGAAAGAACATACAACAGGGATAAAGGAAGGTTGAGTTGTATCTGAGAGGAGTTAGGGGAGGAATTTTGAGGGTGAATATGATCAAAATATATTGTATGCAATTCTCAAAGAATTAAAGACATATATTTAATTTATATATTTATATTATATATATTATACACACACACACACTCACAAGGATGAAACTCAGTAAAGTACTTGTTAGCACAAACAAAGTTCTGGTTTCAGTCCTTAACACAACAATAAACCAGGCATGGTGTTGCACAACTGCACTTCCGGCACTCCTTCAGGAAGTGCAGGTGAGAGGGTGTGGAAGTTAAGGTCAAGGCCAGGATGGAATACATGAGATTGTAAAGTGGAGGAAGAAGGGAAGGAGGGAGCAAGGTAAAGGAAAAGAGAGCGAGAGACAGAGAGAGAGAGAGTGACAGGGGAATCAGAACACACACACACACACACACACACGCACGCACGCACGCACGCACGTACACACCAGGTGTGTTCATTTTGGCCATGAGGGACAAGCATCCAAATGTTAGTGTCTCACAACTGTAAGAACCAATAAGTTTCTAATACCCAGCTGAACTTTTTCAAAAAGCTGAGATGAGGCTGGTGTGCAGCCTTTTGATGCAAAGCCTGCTTCAATATTTTTAATTGTTCCACTTTATTGTATGTGCATGGTTGTCTTGCCTGCACATATGTCTATGCATCATGCATGTGTTAGAAATCAGACTCTGGTCCTCTAGAGGTGCTCTTAAACCCCGAGCCACTTCTATAGCTTCCTGTCATGTGATTGCCAATGTTTACACCCACTCATTTTCACTTGTGTTATTAATTTTTATTGTCCCTAGTATGAGCTCTCTAAATAGAGCATATTGACGAAACATACTTCGTATGCAGCCTCCACATATGTAATAAGTACTGTATTATCAGTTTGAGTGGTAGAACAGCAAAGCAACACAGAATTTAAGGACAACATACATGTAACTCAGATGCTTGGAAAAAGTTCCAATCCTACACATCTACTTTATTGGTGTAATTTGAAAATTGTTTTGCTATTAAAATTATCTGCTTTATCCAGTCCTGGTGGCAATAGCCTGTTACCCCCAACTACTCAAGAAAATGACAAAGGGAGGAGAAAAAAAAGAAAATTCAAAGACTTCCAGGGCTACAGGGTGAGTTCAAGTTCAGCATGGGATACTTAATATGCTGCTGTGTGAAAAATAAAAATTAAGAATTTTGTTGATGATAAGGGGTTGACTTAATCTCTTCTATAACTGTTTCTTAGCTGAAACTAGAATGTTGTTGTCAGGATTCTGTGGGACCCCCCCAGGGCTGAAGGGCAGGCAACATTGGAGCACTCAGAGATGCTGACCCAAAGGAGGGCTCAAACAAGTTGGAAATTTCATCAGATTCTGGTTTACATGGGCTGTCGGCACATTTGGAGATCACTGGTTCCAATTTGGAGCAGTTTGCAGTCTGCAGTCTGATGTTGAGAAGAAAATCTTTATATTGGGGGTACACTTGAAACTTCCAGGCCAGTGGTCTTGGTAGTTGGTACAGTTGGGAGTTCCAAGACCGGGGGAACGAGAGAGGACTCCACCCTGAGGGTAGGCAGTAGGTGGAATAGCTTAAGTTATCTATTGATTGGAGCACTTATGTGGAGTCCATTTAACCTGTGACGGCTGAGAAGGCCCAGAGCTTATATAATTTTTTTTAACATAAAAGAAATACACATTTTAAACCAGGCATGGTGGTGCATGCCTTTAATCCCAGCACTCGGGAGGCAGAGGCAGGTGGATTGCTTTGAGTTTGAGGCCAGCCTGGTCTACAAAGGGAGTCCAGGACAGCCAAGGCTACACAGAGAAACTCTGTCTCAAAAAAAGAAAGAAAGAGAGAGAGAGAGAGAAGAGTGAGAGAAAGAAAGAGAGAGAGAGAGAAACATTTTAGATATATTAATACAACCTGCAATCAGCACTGAGATCCACATCGTAGAAGCAGCTAAGTATCGCTAAACAGCTGGCGTCGACTCAGCTTTGATCATAGCGGAAGCTATGCTTTGGGATCAAAGCATAAGCACTTTTCATCTGTCGGGAGGGCTGGAAAGATGGACTGGACAGAGCTGTTTTCAGCTCAGTGAGATGCACCTTTAAGTCAATACTTAGAAAACAACCAAAGGATCTCAGGGCTGTGGTGGCGCATGCCTTTAATCCCAGCACTCCGGGAGACAGAGGCAGGCGGATCCCTGTGAATTCCAGGCCAGCCTGGTCTACGATGCGAGTCCAGGACAGCCAAGGCTACACAGAGAAACCCTTTCTCAAAAAAACCAAAACTAAAACACACACACACACACACACACACACACACCAAAAAAAAAAAGAAAGAAAGAAAAAAGAAAACAACCAAAGGAATTTTAAATATTTGAGCTGTGACTGGTGGCCTTCCTGCTCCAGTGGGAAGGTGTCCAAGAAAGGGAAGAGTATCCTGCGACACAGGAGCCCAAGAACCACACAGCTCCTGGAGGAGACGCTCCGGGAGGAGAGGCTCTGGGAGGAGACCCCCTCAACGGAGGTAGCAGCTGGCAAGGGACGTTGCTCTGATGAGCTGAGGAGTTTAGGAGCCTGGGCTCCTTTCCTTCTTTGCTTCTTCTTCGGATGAGAGAGTCACATCAGGCAATAAATTTCTTAAAAGAGACTCATTGGAGGGGCAGATCCAGGAGTGGCTGCCTCTGCTCTGGGGAGGAGACAGCAGAGAACGGGGCAAACACAACCTTTAGATAGGGTTTTTTAGGAGGTGGAGCTTTCTAAGGCAGAGATTTCCAAAATGAGGATTAGTGGGATTTCAAGTCCTGAGCTTGGGGGATTGGTGACCTTATGTTCAGCCCTTTAACCTATAATTAGCATAAATC
The DNA here is from genome assembly GCF_903995435.1 of Acomys russatus. NCBI lineage: Eukaryota > Metazoa > Chordata > Mammalia > Rodentia > Muridae > Acomys > Acomys russatus. The sequence goes on along the minus strand of NC_067139.1, from coordinate 52,000,549 downwards.
TGGGAGGGGGTCCCACTCAGGGCCTGGGGATGACCATTGTGACAGAGGCTGGAACTGCCAGTTCGACAGTTAGAGAGGTGTGGGGGAGGGGCATATTACCTCATGCCCTAAAGGGTTTACACAGACTTGAACTCTAAACAAAGCAGCTTTCCCTAACTAAACTATGAGCTTGTATTAAACTGTCAGATTTCTAGTTCTGGTCCATGCCTGGCTCCCTGCCTTGAAAGAATGGCTAGTTTATAAGATGACATCCTGCCTCCTCCCCAAGTCACAGGCTAGCTCCAGATAAATCTCCCTTCCCCTGAGTTCCCTGTCAGCAGCAGCCATAACTTAGGCCTTAGGTGCTGCTGCTTTCTCTGTGGCTTCAGCTACTCAGTTTCTCCAGGCGTCTGAGCTCAGATCCCTGGGCTGTGGAGATTTAATCTTAGTGACTCTGGAGTCCTGAGGTGTTGCTGCTGCCGGAGGGAGGTGTAGAGAGGCCAGCAGCACAGCCTGAAGAGCCAAGCACCTCTTTCAGAGACCACAGGGTGTGGGACCCAGGGGAGCTAAAGAACTGAAAAAGGGGTACCCAGGGAAAGATATGGGGGGGGGAGAGCTGAGGCAAAATTTGAAGCTGCCCAGCTGCCTGGCTTTTGGTGCTTTTCAGCAGGGGTCAGGACACTTTCCTGCAAAGTATACAAAGTTAACAAGTATGCAGAGTAAACCAAGGGAGTCAGGCAGGGAAAGTGTCTCCTCCCTCCCTCCTTCCCCCTTCTCCCCGCCCCCCCCCCCCCCCAGGAATAGCCAACAGTGATAACGATGAGATAGTAGTCTGTGCTTTAGATTAATAGCTTATGAGACCTCCACTGAATATCAAACACTAAATATCATTTGAAGTCAATATTGCAATAGCATAGAAAGGGAAAGAAGTCTGAAACATTTCTCATTTTTCACATACCTTAAAGGACTTCCTCAGACCTTTGTGACTTGCATTTACATGCCATAAATCACTTTCTTAGACCCTCACAACTTACTTAAGCTTTTACATGTTCAGACCTCTACAATATGCATTTACATACCTTAAATTACTTTCCTAGACTTTCATAACTTACATAAACTTTAACCCTTCTCTTTTTCCATCCTGTCATTTACCATGAGATACGGGTGGTTGATTACTTAGAGCAGTCATGACAAAACAAGTCTCTTTAAATATAAGAACATAAAAGGTACATTTTTAGTTAGTAATAGTGGCACGGTATCTTGAATTTGTTTTTGTTTTGTTTTACATTGAAACCTATTTTGTGATTTTTATCTCTTTCACTGTGAAGTCTACCTTTCTCTGCAGGAGACCTCATAGCGCTAGAAAAAGATGAAGTCCTGATTTTTACACATAAAATGGACCTACCAGGCAGCAGCCGCCTTGGGGGAGGAGTGGGTTGCTTGCTGTTGTTAAATTGCTAAAGCTAGGTGGCATACACCTTTAATCCCAACTCTTGGGAGCCAGAGGCAGATGGATCTCTGAGTTTGAAGCCAGCCTGGAACAGAGAGAGTTCCAGGACAGCCAAGGCTACACAGAGAAACCCTGTCTCAAAAAAACATACACAAAAACAACAACAACAAAGATAAAGCTGCAGGTAGGCATCAGCACCATCAGAGATCCGAGAAGGATAAATTTTAGCTGGAAGTATCATCAAAAGGGCTCTGTTTTAATGAAATTGACAGAGACGTACCCACTACCTGGACGGTCACCCCAGGCTCCTCCATGGTGATCTGATGGCTTTGTTGGGGACAAGGGACAGCATTAAGTCTTCCACTGCTACACAGTATTGGCCTTCAGCTGCCAGACCCAGAAAAGCTGAGCGATTTTTCTGTGGAGGAGGAACTTGGCAAGCAGGGTAGGGCAGCCAATTCAAGTGTCCACAGCTTGGGCAAGGGCCCTGGTGGCAGATGCCTTCCTCTGCTTATAAGGCAGTTCTTTGCGCAGTGGCTAGAGTTACCCCCATCCCCTGGATGGTTGTCTGTGCCACCACTGTCTTTGGAGGAGACCTTAGAGGTGCTGCTAGAAGCTGCAATTGTTTTGTCTATCATGGAAAACCTGTTCATTAAACACTCTAAATGCCGTATTCTACAAATCTCTGAGGATTTCGAGGGCCATCCTCTATTAAGTTACACATGATTTTAAACCAACTTTACTTGCTTTTAGTTACTTGCTTCAGGCTTAAGCTTCACATTTACAGAGGCTAAAGGTTGCTGCTGTAAATGAATCACGTTTGCACTTATCATGACTACAGACACAGTTTTAAGCACCTTAGAGAATTTTATCATTGACTTGCATGTCTTAATTACAAGTCCTAAGTTTACAAGTTAGCGCCCTTTATAAGATTAAGATTTTACAGTTTTTATCTCTGTTAAGTTTGACCCTTAAATTTTTAATTAAAGATCCTTTAGCATCAAAATAAAACTTTAAACCATAATACAGTCCACAGAGAGACTGGGAACTTTACTTCCCTGATCCGTCTACAGCGCATCATTATAGACTATCTGAGGGTATTTTTTTATGACTCAGTTTACCCAAATAAATAAATCTTAGCAAAGGTAGCTAAGACAAAGAGGCTACATGCATATCTTCTAGTTAGTTTCCAGTACCCTAAATAGACCTTAGGAATTTGTAAACCTTGTTAATCAAATATACCTTAGTTAGCCGGCGGTGGTGGCGCACGCCTTTAATCCCAGCACTCAGGAGGCAGAGGCAGGTGAACCACTGTGAGTTTGAGGCCAGCCTGATCTACAGAATGAGTCTAGGAGAGCCAAGGCTACACAGAGAAACCCTGCCTCAAAAAACCAAAACCAAACAAATATACCTTAGTCCCCCAACATATATTGTTCTATATCTAATTTTCTTTTTAGCCTTGGCTGTCCTGGACTCACTTTGTCAACCAGGCTGGCCTCCAACTCTGTATCTAAATTTTTTTAGCAGTCTGATGTTGAACGCAGTTTGCAAGGACATAAATGGTTAGGCATGCATATATAAGTCAATTTTTGTTAATCTGAATACATCTTTAGAGCATAAGGGACTTACGACCCTTATTTATCAAACAGACTTTATTTAATTTTTTTACTGTCAGGATGAAACCATCATACAAAACTCTATCCAAATCCAATATCTTAAAGACTTTAGTCTAAGAGGAGATACAATGATAAGAGAGGGTGCAGAGGGGCTGGAGAGATGGCTCAGAGGTTAAGAACACTGTCTGTACTTCCAAAAGTCCTGAGTTCAATTCCTAGCAACCACATGATGGCTCACAACCATCTATAATGAGATCTGGTGCCCTCTTCTGGTGTGCAGGCACACATGCAGTAGAATACTATACAAATAATAAATAAGTAAATGTTTTTAAAATAAATAAATAAAAAGAGAGGGTGCAGTAACACTAGAAGTCTTATAGATGCTGTTTTAGTTGGTTTATACAATGTGGTCATCTTAGCCAAGATGGCGGCGATGTTACCTAGCATATACCCTCTCTTAACCTTAATAAAGATGGCTGCCAGCTACATGGTTGCCTCCATCCTGAAGAGATCACTACCCAAGATGAAGGCAAGCCATACCCTTGTTATTTTTGCCAGTCATGGTAGTGCATGCCTTTAATCCCAGCATTTGGGAGACAGAGGCCAGGCTGGTCCACAAAGCAAGTCCAGGGCAGCCAAGATAACAGAGAAACCGTGTCTCTCTCTCTCTCTCTCCCTCTCTCTCTCTCTCTCTCTCTCTCTCTCTCTCTCTCTCTCTCTCTCAGATTTATTTATTTATTATGTACACCTACAGGCCAGAAGAGGGCATCAGATCACAGTATAGATGGTTGTGACCACCGTGTGGTTGCTGGGACTTGAACTCATGACCTCTGGAAGAGCAGGCAGGGCTCTTAACTACTAAGCCATCTCTCCAGCCCAAAACCGTATCTCAAAAAAACTTAAAAAAAAAAAAAAAAAAAAAAGTATTTTCCTAAACAAGCGTTGAATCCAATTTATATACAAGCATGTTGTAGGAAATTAAGATGAACTGTGTATACATTTTTTTCAATTTTTTAAAAATTTTATGTACATTGGTGTTTTGCCTGCATGTATGTCTGTGTGAGGGTGTTGGGTCCCCTGGAACTGGAGTTGCAGATAGGTGTAAGCTGCCGTGTGGGTGCTGGGAATGGGACCTGGGTCCTCTGGAAGAGCAGCCACTGCTCTTAACTGCTGAGCAATCTCTCCAGAACATGTATAGCCTTTTTTTTTTTTAACTTTCAGACTTTTGTTACAATTTTTAAGGTAACTTTTGCTAAAGATTTTTTAGTTTTTTAACCAATAAGCTAGCAAATCTTGAGATAAAGAATGTACATTATAGTTTTTGTTTTGTTTTATTTTTATTTTTTTCCAGACAGGGTTTCTTTGTGTAGCCTTGGCTGTCCTAGACTCCTTTTGTAGACCAGGCTGGCCTGGAACTCACTTTGATCCTCTTGTCTCTGCCTCCCTGAGTGCTGGGATTAAAGGTATGTGCCACCATGACAGCCTTACACAATAATGTTAACAAATTTCTTTCTTTCTTTCTTTTAGAGCAGAGAGCCAAGAAAGCAAAGATAAAAGATTTCCAAGTGGAAAGTAGAAAAAACTTAGAGAAAAGAGACTTTTGGGATCATTTGCTTATGCAATAGCAGAAGTTGTTACGATCTGTGCGAGGTTGAAAATCGAGTATGCCATTTTGGCAATTGAGCTGCACCAAGGCCAAGGGTTTGCAGTAAAACAGCAAGGCTTTTGATAAGCTCTCTGAGTTCCTGGAGGGAAAAATCTTAGAGAAGGAAGGAAAGGGTCTCAAAACAGGAGCTCCCCCAGAGGGAGAGTTCCACTATCCGAGAGGCCCAGGAGGGCACAAGGAAGCTGTAGGATTTAAAACAGCAAGCCAAGGAGAGGGACCCGCAGGCAGTGCCTAGGGAGAGGTGAGGACCGGCCCAGGACAGCTGAGAACGTGCTGGGAGGGAGGAAAGGGTGGAAGAGAGAAGGGCGGGGCGTGTGTACTACTTGCTGGAGACACGCATTTCAATGAGGCAGGCTTGCTGGCATGCACCTGTAATCCCAGCACTCAAAGGCAGAGGCAGGCGGATCTCTGTGAGTTTGAAGCCAGCCTGGTCTACAAAGCAAGTAGAAGACAGCCAAGGCTACACAGAGAAAGCCTGTCTCAAACAACAAAGCAAAGGAATTTCAATCTGGGGCATCCCTCACCCAAGCCAACTGGGAGACTTAGAAAAAACTGTCCCAGATCAAAGCTGAGAAGCATCCCTTTCAGCGTCCCGCCCTCACCCCGCTCCCCTTCCCCTAGGGTGAGCAGTGTTGCCTGCAGAGTGGTGTGGCAAGCCAACAGAGACAGAGCAGGCAGCTCCAGGGCAACACTTACCCAATAGATGAGGAGAGAACAGGTGGAGGAAGACATAGGCCCTTTCCGTGTGATGCGTGCGCAGGAGGGCGTAGCAGGCTCCAGCAGCTAGGAAGAGCAAGAGACGCCCAGACCACAGCGGAGAAGCACAGCAGGTGGAGGGAGGAAGTGGCTGAAGAGATGGACTCTAGAACTTACCGTCCAGTATGAGTGGCAGAATCCAGCAGAAACGACGGATCTGTGCACACCTCAGGAGAGGGAACCAACAGCTTGGTTCGGCTGGGAGAGGCCCGTTGAAAGGGATCCATTTTTGCCCCACCGGGAGGTTTCAGCACTGCATGTATAAACCGAGGGCACGACTGCTCCAAGGGATGGCTGAGGGGAAGCTTTTTAGATAGTATTGCTATGTTATAGATATGAGGGAGAGGCATCTACAGGAGTCCAGTGCAGAGAGACATGAAACATGGCTAGCAGGACCAGGCCATCAGATGAGTTTGGCGGGGAGGAGAGACAAGAGAGAGAGTGGGCAAGAGGACCTTTGGACCTGACTTGGGTGCACACTTTTCATCCCAGCAATCTGAGTTAGAGGCCAGCCAGGGCCTCATGTAAGCCCTTGCGTAACACATCCCCGGAAGCCCTTCCTGTGTGCCTCACAGGTATGAGCGGTCAAGTCCCCCGCTCTCCGCTTTTCTGGGCTGAGGTAGGTGTCCTGGGCTCCCTGCAGGCTCAAGCTGCAGCAGCCTGCTTTGCAGCTGGCTTGCCCAGGCTTCACTCCCTCACTCCCTCCACCTGGCCCTTCACCTCACTCCCTCACTCCCTCACCCCCTCCACCTGGCCCTTCACCTCGCAGGCACTGACTGTCAACACCTCATCATGGGGTAAAGCATCTGTCAGGGACTCAAAGCTACTGAAAGGTCAGGCAGCTTGCAGCTCGGCCACGGCCACATAGGAAGCAGAGACAGAGCCCAGGTTAGAACTGAGAGGCGCCTCTCACCACAGCCAATCTCCTAGACTAGAATGAATTACCTCAAAAACTTGGGCGCTCCAGTGCGGCTCCTCAATTTTGGGCCGGCAGAGTGTCCAAGTGTGCTTGGTGGAGGAGGAGAGGCCTTGTCAGATGCTAGGACAAAAGCATCACTGCTTGGCACAGAAGGTCACCTCATCCCTCCTGACTAGCCAGCAAAGGAAGGCACACTTGTCCCTTTGTCTACCAAAGCAGGCTGACTGTGCTAGCCTTTCTCCTCTCGCTGTACTGTCCACAAATGGCTGTGGTGGGGCATAACGAGCAGGCCTGAGCCCTTACCTAGCAGCTGTGGAGGCTTGGAAACTATCTTCTCAGCAGCTGCTGATGCAGGAGCTCTGGCCTCCATGGGGCAGATGGGCAGTTCGTGCAGTCTGGAGGCGTGACTCCAAGCCCTGGGGGACACACAAATGTCTTTGTGGTGGATGCCAGAGCTGAATCCTGTCACCAAGAGCCTTGTGATGTCCTCTTAAAAGACGAGGCAGCTTTTCCTTCAAAAAGAAAACCTGTGCTTGAGAAGCAGAGAGATCGAGCAGCCAGACAACATAAAATCATTATCCTTTGTGCCTCTGGGACTGAGCGTGAGGCTGCAAATTTCCCAAGACAAGCATGTGACTCCTTTCTGTGAGGGTGATTCATGCAGAGGGCCACGCTGTTTCCTGGTGTGAGGAATTAGAATCCGCATCGTGAATGTATAAACACAGCACAGGCCTCTGTTATCACAGGACAGGAAGTATCATTTCTGTACAGCGACACCAAAGGGAGAGATAATAGCTTTCGAAGCGTCCAAATACAGAGAAGTAGGAATTTTTTAATGTCACTTCACCTAATGTCAAGGAGCCAGCCATGAGGGTCTTGAAAAGTCAGTTCCCAGAGAATTTTTATAAATGCTGGAAGCAATGGAGGCCACAGTTCTGGAGACCTGGGACCGGGGTGAGGCAGAGAGAGCCATAGCCTAGACAGTGGCTTGAGCAGGGCAGCTATTTGACGAATGTGCCAAAAATTACTCCTACTGGGTAGTTCTTTTGTATCCCGGATGCTGGCCTTTTTTTTTTTTTTTAAGATTTATTTATTTATTACATATAGTGTTCTGCCTGCATGTGCATCTGCATGCCAGAAGAGGGCACCATATCTCGTTACAGATGGTTGTAAGCCACCATGTGGTTGCTGGGAATTGAACTCAGGACCTCTGGCAGAGCAGCCAGTGCTCTTAACCTCTGAGCCATCTCCCCAGCCCTGGACCTTTCTTCTCTGGGGTCATGCTGTGAAGTGTGCTTCTGAAGGCCCCTGCTCTACTTTAGCTCGAAATCTTTAATCCTTAAATTTCATCACTCCAGGGGCTCTCAGCTGTCTTAGCATCTGCTCCATCTCCCTTTCCCTCAAATCCCTCTGATGTGTCAGAAGGAATGTGGCAGTCACGGGAGCCTGCAGTAGCCCTGGGAGCTAGGTGGACACTGCAGGAAACGAGACCAGTGAGAAGCTGTCAGTGAGATGGGCAGCAACATTTCATCATCTGTAGTAGGTCTCTAGAGCAGTGGTTCTCAACCTGTGGGTCTTGACCCCTTTGGGGGTCAAATGACCGTTTCTCAGGGGGTTGCAGATCAGATCTTTACATTACAATTTCTAACAGTAGCAAGATTACAATTGTGAAATAATTTTATGTCAGGGGTGGGGAGGGGGGCACCGCAACATAAGAAACTGTACTAAAGGGTCACAGCATTAGGAAGGCTGAGATGCATTGGTCTCAAAGAACAGAACTGATAGACACGAACATATATATGAGTGTTATTAGACTGGATTACAAGGTGTGGTCCAGCTAACCCAACAATGGCCGTCTACCAGTGGAAAGTCCAAGAACTTCGTAGTTGCTCATTCCACAAGGCTGAATGTCTCAGCTGGTCGTCAATAAACACTTGAATCCCAAAGAAGTGCATTCTAATACCAGTGAAGGAGTCAACTTACCGGAGAGAAGAAGAGCAAGCAGGCTAAGGTGCGCTTCCTTCTTGTATGCCGTTTATACAGGCCACCAGCAGACAGTGTGGCCCAGGCTAACGGTGAATCATCTCCCCCTCCTCAGAAGATCCAGATTAAAAGTGGGTCTTCCCACTTCAAATTATTTAGTTAAGTACAAAAGAATCCCTCAGAAGTGTACCCAGCCACTTGGGATTTAATTAACTCCAGATGTAGTCAAGTTGACAACCGAGACCAGCCATCACGCCACCCAGCAATGTGTTTCTCTTAAACCGGGTGCTGCTAGCCAGTAAAGTCAGCACTCAGACGCTGTGCAAGAGGCTGCGAGTTCAAGTTTCCAGCACTACATTGGGAGACCTGTCAGAGAGAGAGAGGAGGGAGGGAGGGAAAGGGAAGAAGGGAAGAAAAAGGGAGGGAAGAAGGGAGGGAGGGAGAGAGAGAGAGAGAGAGAGAGAGAGAGAGAGAGAGAGAGAGAGAGAGAGAGAGATTACCTGGTTCTGGTTGCTTCAGGTTTAAACATGGACTTCCCACAGGGCACCATGAGTTAAAGGTAAAGTACTCAGAGATTTGGGAGGTGTCTTTATGATTTTCCTAGCCTTTTTTGGGGAGAGTGGGCAGGGTCTTATTCTGTAGTAAGCCCTGGCTGCCCTAGAACTAACAAAGACCCTCCTCCCAGTGAGTCCTGGCGTAAGGGTGTGAGGCACTCGAGGAGCCTTCTGCTGATAGACGGCTCCTGAGAGACTTCTGTCATTAAGGCAGCTCTTTCTTCTGAAAAGTACTCAAGTCCAAAAAAGGAATCTCCCCACAGAGGAGAGATGGGAGGTTTAGTTTCAAAATTTGTCTTCCTCAACACTGTCTGCTCTTTCAGAGTCCTGAGTTCAATTCCCAGCAACCACATAGTGGCTCACAACCATCTATAATGAGATCTGATGCCCTCTTCTGGCTTGCTGGCTCACATGCAGGCAGAATACAGTAAGATAATAAACAAATCTTTGAAAAAATATTTGCCTTTCTCTTCATCCTCGTCTTCTCTCTCTCTCTCTCTCTCTCTCTCTCTCTCTCTCTCTCTCTCTCTCACACACACACACACACACACACACACAGAGAGAGAGAGAGAGAGAGAGAGAGAGAGAGAGAGAGAGAGAGAGAGAGGACATTTTGCCCACCTTGAAATAATCCAGGAAGTCATGCATGCCTTTAATCCTAACACTTGGGAGGCAGAGGTAGGTGAATCTCTGTGAGTTCAAGGCCAGCTCGGTCTACAAAGAGAGATCCTGTCTCAAAATAAAACATCATCATCATCATCATCATTATCATCACCCAGGAAACCCAGGCGCATGAAGCAGGAAGCGACCCCGGCAGCTGTATAGCCCTGTTTGTGGAGCAAATGAAAAAGCATCCATGTGCTTCATTACACTTCAGAATCTATTCACAACTGACCAGTCATTCAAACTTTAGATTCTCCTCTGAAATAAAAAAGCCCTGTAATAAAAACAACAATAATAAAATGGTGGAGGGATTACTGTTTTGAGGCCGGCAATGGAACTGTAAAAGAAAATCGCAATAAATTATACTATTGTTGTTCTTTAGGTTTGCTCAGTGCTCACTGGAAATAAAGTCTGGGCAACATCTTCGGTGTTTGATAGCAGCAGAGGATGAGGTGAAAAAGCACTCCTATTCTCATGGTGTCTTTAGCCTAGTGGAGAAGGAGATGGACACAGACTATCAATGCTGTGAGAGATGCTATGAAGAGAGATAAAGCAGAGTTAGTACTATGGGGGCAAAGTAAGAACAAGGGGTTTGTGGGGCTATCTTATTATTCCAGATGAGCCTTCAGGGAGGTTAAGGGAAACACAAAGGATTGGAGGAGAAACTCAGAGAGCGGAGCCTGCAATTGGAGAGCAGAGGGACCAGCAAATACAAGCAAATGGCCCTGTGGAGGAGGTGCCTTGGGCTGGTGAGGGCCTTTGAGGAGGCTGATGTGACTTGAAGAGGTGAGCAAGGACAGATGGAACAGATGGCAGTCGTATGGGACTTTACAGGTGTCCCTGTGGCTTTGCTCAGAACTGAGAAAGCAGTAGAAGCTGCTGAGTAAGGAAGTGGCCAGATCGGACCTGTCATCTGTCTATACAGGATTGGCAGAGGCCACAGGTAGAAACAGTATGGACTGCAGCAGGACCCCTCCCTGTTTCCTCTTGGCTGTCAGCTGACAGGCCGAGTCCTCCAAAGAGATGACCCAGTCAACCCCTGCTTCCTGTGTCACCTTTCTGCCCAGGCAGCCTATTCCTTAGTCACCTCTGCACCTCACTAGCCTTCCTGAGAGAGTCTCCAAGATATGGGGCCCTACTCTTAGATAGATTCGTTCCTTCCCACTGGAGGGCAGAGCGTCATCCCAGAGGCTCCATTGGCAAGATGCCATGGCCTCTCTGCCCTGCACTCCAGCATCTTGGCAAGGTGGGGTCTCCTTGCTCCCTGGAAAGCAGCCTTGATGAGCACGTGGCTGAACAGTCATAAGTGACCAAGTTCAGTTCAGAAAGCTGGTTTACTTAGAATGGTACTGACTGTGCTCACAGGTTGAACTAAGGGCTCAGGGCCAGCCTATTGTCACTGGCAGCTCACCTAGGGATACTAGCTTTTAAAAACAAGTCCCTTAGGCTGGAGATGTAACTCTGTTGATACTGTGCTCGCTTAGTGGGCACAAGCCCTACATAAAGTAGTCGTGATAACACAGTCTGCACTCTAAGCACTCAGAACATAGAGCTAGAAGGACTAGAAATTGAAGGTCTCCCTGGTCCACATATACAGTTTGAGATGAATAAATAAATACAAAAATAGGCACAGAAGGAGCTACTTGGTTCTAGGTGGGACTGGAAGATGTTTAACCTACATCATGAGGCACTTACCACCTTCCCTACATCCTTCTTTTATTACTTCCTTTATCAATGCATCTATTTATTCATCCTGTATATTTATCAGACACCTAGTGCATACCAGCTACACACTCAGAACTGGGTAACAGAAACAAAAAAATAGACACTAGACCATTCCTACAACGTGTGTGTGTGTGTGTGTGTGTGTGTGTGTGTGTGCACGCGCACATGTGCACAAGCACAAGCACATATGTAGAAATCAAATATGGAAAGGAAATACAACTATTTCTGAGTTTGTCCCAAGGTGGTAGATTTGGGTGGGGTGTTTATGTTTTCATTACTTGAAGTCCTGTGTCTACTAATTGCTATCATTTGTGCAGAACTTTTTTAAGTCTTGTGTAAACACTTAGAAAAATGTCACAAAGGTCCAGTGACCTAACATATTTCAGCCCCTTGAACTCTTGTCTTTTGAGTCTTGCTCTGTAGCCCTGAAATCATCATCCCCCTGCCTCCACCTCCTCGGCTAGGATTACAGGCAAGTGTCTAAACTTTCAACAATCCTGGGCCCATCTTCATTTTGTAGATGAAAGAATGAGCCTTAAAAAGGTAGAAACAGTTGGGCGTGGTGGCAAACACCTTTAGTCCCAGTACTCAGGAGGCAGAGACAGGGAGATCACTGTGAGTTCGAGGCCAGCCTGGTCTACAAAGCGAGTCTAAGACAGCCAAGGCTACAGAGGGAAACCCTGTCTTGAGAAAAAAAAAAAAAAAAAAAGGATTTAGATAGAAACACATTTCAAAGAGGTCAGCACACATAGGCAATCGCTGCTAAAACACAGACTGCTGCAAAGCTGGCAACAAGCCTGCGAGGTGTCTAGCAAAGCTCCCAGAAGCCACACTGTCCCTGTACCACACAAGAGCAGTAGGGTATGGAGCCTGATGGAGAGAATCAGGACTCTAAAAGGACTTAACCCCTTGTCTGTGCCCAGGTTTCCTCACTCAGCTGTAAGGCAGACACTGTTTTCTTCTGCCTGGGTGGTTCGGAAGACAAGGAAGGAAAGGACATCCACAGAGCTCAGTACGCGGTTCAGTGCTGGCCCTTTGCACAAACCTGGTGTCCGTTCCCAAGTTATCCCATCCTCACACTGCGCTCCCATCAGCCTTACTGGAAGCCATCAATGGCCCTTTATTCTAACTTCCCCCCAGAACAGCCTAGACTCAAGCACATGGAGATGTAAATATTGCCCAAGGGGCCTCTGTTTGCTAGAAGGCCTGGGAAAATACTAGAACTTTCTTTGCTGAAGAAATTGTGCACTTTTTCAAAACAGTAAGAGTCCTTGGCTTAAAAAGTGAGAATTAAAATTTATATTCTTAAACCACCAAGACAATTTTCTGGGAAGACTTAAGTTTTCAAAATTGGTACAAAGACAGGCAAGCACAAATGTGCACACATCGTGTATGTACACATATAGAAATGCACACACACATTAGTACAAAGAAAATTGGAGGCACAAACCTAGGCAGTTTCATTAGTATCATGGCTACTGAAAGGGTGAGGTGGTGACTGATTGTGGTGAGGACAAAGGAGGGAAAGGTAAACTGATGGCTGTGTCCCGTTAGCTTTCTGGCTTCTGGGTTATTTCTCTGAGCTAGTTTGTTAGGGACTTGGGCTCCTGCACAGATATTAATGGGCTAAGTGTACTCAACATGGGGGAAGAATGTGGGCTGAAATTAATTCCCCTGGGGAAAAAAAAATCTGCATTCTGTGCTTCCATCTGTTGCCAGGTGCGTAGAGAAAGAAGGTGGGACACTTCCTGACAGTGCTGGGACCACTGGCTCAAGAGCCATTGCACAGATTAACTACACACTCCAGCTAATGGCTATTTGTCTGAACGGAGCCTCAACAGAAAGATGGTGACAACCTAGATGGAACAAGAAAAGAAAGTACTAGCTGAGAGTTAGCTCTGTTGGTGCAGCACCATCTCCAGCACTGCACAAACCATGGTTAACCCTAGCATGTGGGAGGTAGAGGCTAGAAGGTCAGGAGTTCAAGGTCTTCCTTGACTACATAGCAACATTGACTTAACAAGTTGTAGGACAGTCTGGGATGAGAGTTCTGTCTCCAGTAAAAAAGGTGGGGGTGGGACTTGGGAGATGGCTTCGTGAGTAAGGTGCTTGCCTTCAGGCATAAAACCCAAATTACATCCTCAGAACCTGCAGAAGGAGCTGGAAACTATGGCACTCTCTCCTATTCCCAGGGCTGGGAAGGAGAAACCGGAGTCTCCCTGAAGCTTGCTGACTAGCCAGTTTAGCCTATTGGTGAGATCCAGGCCTGGGCTGAGCGTGGTGGTGCACTCTGGCAATCCCAGCACTCAGGAGGCAGAGGCAGGTGAGTTCAAGCCCAGCCTGGTCTACAAAGCAAGTCCAGGACAGCCAGCCAAGGCTACGCAGAGAAACCCTGCAAACAAAACAAAATAAAAACAAACAAACAAAAAAAGATCCTGCTAAAAAAATAATAATTTTTTTCAGAAAGCAAGACAGCATTTGTAATTTGTAATTTTTGATATGGTCACCTCACTCAAGCTTATGGATCCTTTGGTGGCTATTTTCCTTTCATGGGTCGATGTATCTATTTTTAAATCTATCTCCAGGATCTTTCTGACCTATATAATGATGTGAGAACTGAGTATGGTGGTGCATGCCTGTAATTACAGTAGTAAGGAGACTGAGTCAAAAAGATCAATGCGAATTCCAGACTGTCCTAGACTACATAACAAGAACTTACATCAAATGAATAGAAAAGGGAAGAAAAGGAGAGAAAGGACCTCACAGCTGTAATCCCAACTTTAGGACAACGGAAACAGGAGGATCCGGAGATTAAAACCACCCTGAGCTACACGGTGGGTTCAGCCTGGGACACATAGGCCTGCCCACAAACATTCAAGTGGGGGCTGGAGAGCTGGCTCGGGGGTAAAAAGCACAGTCTGCTCTTACAGAGGACCCAGATTCGGTTGCAAGCACCCACAAGGCAGCTCACAATGTTCTGTAACTCCAGTTCCAGGAAATTCGGTAACTTCTCGCCTCCGAGGGCATCAGGCCTGTACATGGTACTCAGGCATGCAAGTCAAACTCCCATGCACAAAAATAAAAACAAAATAATCTTTAAAAAATAAATATGCCGGACAGTGGTGGCACATACCTTTAGTCTCAGCACTTAGAAGTAGAGGCAGGTAGATCACTGTGAGTTTGAGGCCAGCCTGGTCTACAAAGTGAGTCCAGGCCAGCCAAAGCTACACAGAGAAACCCTGTCTCAAAAAAATAAAAATTAAAAAATAATAAAAATAAATGTATTATTTTTATTTCCAGGGCTAAAACTTTCCACAAATTAACCATTATGAATTTTTGATATTTGAAGCAGAGTGCAAAGGTTTAAAAAGGATGTACCTGAGCCTGGCTCATGATCTGTTTTCTTCTACCTCCTGAATGCTGGAACTGCAGGTATGCTCCACTGCACACGCACTTGGTTGGCAAAAGTCTGTTTGTTGAGATGAGGTAACCCGGGCTGGTCACAGACTTACTAAGTACCTGAGGATGACTCTAACTTCTTACCTTCCTGTCTCCACCCTTCAAGTACCCGGATTACCAGGGAAGGCCACCACATCGGTTCTTTCATGAGATCCTAGAGTTGTAAGCAGGGCTCTAGGCAAGCACTCACCCAGCGTCCCCAGGTAGCAAAGGTCTTTTAAGGAAGCCTCCTGTGTGTGTAGTATGAGGGTTTCAGGGGCTCACGCTGTTTGTCACCTGTGTTTTCCCACTGACACAGGCAGATGCTCTTCTCAGAGCCTGGACACTGAGTACCAGTGACAATCCTGCTGCGTTAGATGCACTGCTGATGAGGTGCTGAGATGCCATGAACCAACTGCCTTCCTAATTTAAAACCCTGAAAAAGAAGACCGTTACCATGGTGCATTCTGATTACTGTTGCCTTCATCTTTTTTTATTATTATTATTAATTTTTTTAAGATATGCACTTCTGGGACCAGGTGAAGCTATCTAGAAACCAATATGTAAAAGTGTTTACAACGTGAGCCATGTGTCGAATAAAACAGGACAGAAGGAGTGGCGTTGTGAAGTTAGGACACGAATGTGCGCTTTGGGGTCAGCACTTGCTCCTATCGCATCCCCACCAAAGTTCTCCACTCTGATCCCTGGGTTTCCTTTTATCCAGTTGTCAGCACCACCACAGTAGCGACTTATTCCTAGTTGTTATTTTATGCTCATATTCTACATTGCACCGTGGAGACCCCTATTCATTTTACAGTCACTAAATTGGTAAGGGAATGGCACCAGTGAGAATCTGAAAAATAAGAGAAAAGCAAAACGCAGCGCAGCACCTCATTGGGTGCCTGTCCTAGTGACTGCTCTGTCACTATGAAGACACCATGACCACGGCAGCTCTTGTAACGGAACGCATTTAAGCAGGGCTGGCTTACAGTTTCAGAGGTTTAGTCCATTGTCATCATGGCAGGAACACGGCGGCATGCAGGCAGACATGGCGGCATGCAAGCAGACACGGTGCTGGAGAAGCAGCTGAGAGTTCTACATCTGAATCCACAGGCAGCAGGAAGAGACACACTGGGTCTAGTTCGGACTTTTGAAACCTCGAAACCCACCCTAGTGACACACTTCCTCCAGCAAGGCCACGCCTCTTCTAACAAGGCCACACCTCCTAATTCTTTTCAAGTGGTTATCACTCCTGAGGTCTAAACATTTAAACATATGAGCCTATGAGGGCTATTCTTATTCAATCCACCACGTTGTCTCAATGGTCACTTTTGAGAATTGTGCATGTGTGTGTGTGTGTCTGTCTGTCTGTCTGTGTATATGTGTATATGTATGTCTTTGTGTATATATGTGTGTGTGTGTGTATGTACATGTCTCTGTGTGTATGATGTGTGTCTCTGTATCCGTGTGTGTGTGTGTTTGTGGGTATGTGTCTATGTGTCTGTGTGTGTGTATTTGTCTGTGTGTGTATATGGTGTATGTCTCTGTGTGTTTGTGTGTGTATGATGTGTGACTGTGTGTTTGTGTGCATCTGTGTTCATCTGTGTGTCTGTGTGTGCTCATTGTGTGTGTGTGTGTGTTTGTGTGCGTCTGTGTTCATCTGTGTGTCTGTATGTGCTTACTGTGTGTGTGTGTGTGTGTGTGTGTGTGTGTGTGTGTGCCCGTGTGTGCCCACCATGGCATCTGTTTGGAAGTCAGAAGACAACTTTTGAGAGTCAGATCTTTCCTGCTATGGATTCCAGGGATGGCTCAGGGGAGACTTTCCCCTCCAGAACCTTCTCACAGGCCAGCGCTTCACGTTTCTCTGCCACTTATCATGACTTTCTATGTGGGCTTTGTACTCTGGCTGGTCCATATGATGTGCATGCTACCTGCACCTCACAAGCTGTTTCACCTTGGCCAAATTGCTTCCTTTCTCTGTTCCAGTTTCCTCTATCTATATGCTACAGCAGTGGGTTTGTGAGGGTTAGTTGGATGGTGAGCGGGAAGTCCTTGTATTGGGCTTGGCAGAGTGAAACCAGAATCCAAAGGACACTCTGCAACTCAGGCTTCTGGGTTTAGGACCCAAGGGTTGTTTGCCTTATTTGCTTACGCTAGGAGAGTGTTTTACCACTAACCTATATCCCTGGCCACAAGTGTGAAGAGATAGCTATTTCTGTTTCTCGTGCCTTTGGAGGGTCAGTCAGTCAGTTCCCCAATGCGATGCAAAAGGAGGCACATCCTGTACGCCTTGGCCTGATTGTCTTGCCACAAAACATAACCGCAATTGAATCGTGACTCTTCTGTGAAGCCTTAAGTTTACAGGGCATAGAAGAGACCGAGGGCTCACTTCAAGCAGACAATCCAGCAAGCCCAGAGCTTTTTGTAATATGAACTGGTCACATCTTTTCAACAGGTCAATGCTGCAATAAAAAGAAAAAAGGGAGGAGGGCAGTAGAGGCAGAACAGCTTGAAAATTGTTCTAGGTTGAAAGAGACGCAGCAAACAAAAGTGATGTGCCTGGCCGATGCTGATCTGCACCTCAAGGAACATCACACAACTGAATATGAGCAGAATATTAAGAAAGTGAAAGGAAATATTGGTAGTTTTGTTAAATATGAGGATAGTAGATGGGTTTTTTTTTTTTGAAGACTCACAATGAGAAATTTAAGGATAAGCTGTTTTGATGTCAGTAATTTAATTATTAAAAGAATTTTTAATTTTCAAGTTATGTGTATATCTATATGTGCATGTGAGTGCAGGTGCCTTTTGAGGCCCGAAGAAGGCGTCGGAGGCTCTGGAATTGTAGCCGGTTATGAACAACCTAATGTGAGTGCTGCAAACCAAACTCAGGTCTGCTGGGAGGGCTGTACATGTCCTGGCCCCTGTGCCACCTCACCAGCTGCCATGACATGTGCTTTGCTTTGCTTTCTTTTGTTTTGGAGATTTGGAGGTTTTGGTTTGGTTTGGTATGGTTGGGGTTTGTTTTGTTTGTTTGTTTTTTGTTCTTTTTTTTTTTTTTTTTTTTTTTTTGACAGAGTTATTTTGTGTAGACCTGTCTGTCCTGGAGGGAGGGCCTGCAAGCCTAGAATTTGAGAGGCTGAGACAAGAGGATTGTTGGACTACATAGGAAATGCCAAAGCTATGTAGCAAAGCACTTTAATCCTAGTGCTTGGGAGGCAGAGGCAGGTGGATCTCTGTGAGTTCGAGGCCAGCCTGGTCTACAGAGCTAGTTCTGGGACAGCCAAGGTGACACAATGAAACCCTGTCTTGAAAAACCAAAACCAAACCAAACAAAACCCAAACTGCATGACAAACAAAACAACTCCCGCCACCGCACCCCCCCCCAACCCCCCCAGCATCTCTCTGTGTCGCTCTGGCTATCTTGGAACTAGCTTTGTAGACCAGTGTACTGCCATAACCCTCATACTAGAAGACTGGAGGAGGAGGATTACAAGTTCAAGTCCAGGCTAGCTACAAGACCCTCTAGTAAAACAAATAAATATATAGCACTTCTGGATCTAGTATGTTTTCATTATAAACATGTATTATTATAAACTGCTAAGCTGGGTGCTGTGGTTGGTACCTCTGCACTGGGGGTTCATAAACAGCACATCTGACCCCCATCTCAGTCACTCTTTACAGCTCTAAACACTATAGCAATCCAGATTATAGGATTTAGCTTTCATCTTTCATAGAAATGACTGAAAAGGTTCTCTCTGTATGGTTTTGGGATTTGGTTGTGCATGCGTGTATGCCTGCATGCATGCGTGTGTGGTTTTTTGTTTGTTTGTTTTTGTTTTTGAGACATGGCTTCTCTGTGTAGCTCTGGCTGTCCTGGAACTTGCTCTGTAGTCCAGGCTGGCCTCAAACTCAGAGATCTGCCAGCTTCTGCCTCTTAAGTGCTGGGATTGAAAGTGTGCGCGCCACCACTGCCTGACACAAAACAACTCTTGTGCAAGATGCAGAAGACATGATTGATTTTTAGTGGCCATTTGGAATGGGGGTGGGGAGGGCATTGAGGGGAGAGTGTGCTAGCCCATACCCAAAACCTCACGCATAGCTACTGTGCTCTGAAAAAAGAGCCTGTATACTTTTTTATTAGAAACATTTCCAAATACTCATTAAAGAACAGCAAAGCACAGTAAGTACAAGGGTACTGTCTGCTGGCCTCAGCACCTATATCTAAAAGGTGATGCCATTTTGCTGTCTTTGCTTTATTTTTAAAATGTTACTGTCATTTAAAAGTAAATTCTTAAAAAAAAAAAAAAAAAAAAAAAAAAAGGTGGATCTCTGTGAATTCAAGGTCAGCCTGTTTCTCAATGCTAATCCAGGACAGCCAGGGCTAAACAGAGAAACCCTATCTTGAAAAACAAAACGAGAGAGAGAGAGAGAGAGAGAGAGAGAGAGAGAGAGAGAGAGAGAAAGTAAATTTCATAGCTGACTGATGGTGGCGCACGCCTTTAATTCCAACACTTGGGATGCAGAAGCAGGTGAATCTCTGCTCCCTCCCTCCTCCCCTCCCTCTGGCTCTTCCTCTCTTTTTTCCTTCCTTCCTTCTCTATCTTCCTCGTCCCTTCCTTCCTATGTAGACAAGGTTTTCCTGTGGATCCATGGGTGTCCCAAAACACCCTTTGTAGATAAAGCTAACCTTAAGTCTTTCAGTTATGTTTCTGTCTTTGCTTCATAAATGCTGAGAATCTAGTCATAAGCCACCATACCTGTCTATTTATTTATTTATGATTTATTTAAAGGATAGTTCTTTTTTGTTAAGACTGATCCACAAGCAGGAATACAGTCCGGTGTGGGACAGGGCCTGTAAAAAAAAAAAAAATCTGAATTTCTAACTCCGGGGCCTACAATAACCTCCAAGCAAGAACATCTAAGGAGAGAGAGTAAATACATTCACCTCTAACTTTATAAAATCTTTATTTTACTTCCAAGCCAAGTTCACAGCAAATCACAAGTTTTCGTTTCATTCTCTAACGGTTTCCAAAAATAACATCTCAAATATATGCCTCTATAGGCCAACCCACCACCGTAAGGTTTATTTTAAGCTAGGACGTGACTAGAGCTAAGTAAACTCTGTTATAACATCAGTCTCAGTGCAGAAAATCTTCTGATCTGTCCCCCTAGGGTGGCCAAGGACCCTGCCAAGGCACAGAGCCAAAGTTGACGGAGACTGGAGGGCTGAAGAAACAGGGGAAACTGTTTTCAAAGCAAAGCAGCAACTCTAAGCCCCTCAATTCAGTCAAAGTGTAGAATTCAAAGAAGACAATTCTACCAAATTAGCCAGTTTAAAATCTCCTTTCTAGATTACAGTAAGAGCTTGGCTGCCAATGAGAGATGGCTCAGCGCAGAAATGCACTTGCTGCCCAACCCTGGCAATCTGAGTTCAATCCCCAGATTCCACGGAAAGGTCTAAGGTCCATTATGAGTTCTGCATGTGTGATAGAAATGCCCCCATGCCACATACACATTTTGATGGCTACTCTCAGTGGTCCACCTAACTCCATGTGGAATCAACTACCATCTAAGCTGCTGGGCACTTCCGTGAGGGGTGTCCTCAGTCAGATCATTTAAAGCAGAAAGTCCCACATCTGGGCCGCACCTTCTGGTGGCAGCCCACACAAAAGGACACGGAAGGAGGAAGCTATGCCTTTTTGTCTGCTTGCCCTCTGACTGGCACGGCCATCTACCTTGTCACCGAGGCAGTTCTTCACTGATATCAGAACCATTTGGCATTCCTACACAGAGGGAAAAGCAGCATCTCTCCAGTGACCCTCGAGGTCCCCAGCACCAGACCAGGATGGCTGAGACAGCCAGCATCATGAACTGAACAACTGCTATTCTTGGCCCCTTCCACTGTGAGACAGCCACTGCTAGACTACCCAGAACATATCCTATATGCCAGCCGAACGAATACTCCTTTAATATGCACGTTTATTCTATCAGTTCATTTCTTTTTGAAAACCCTAATACACATATCATGAGCACACACACTGATAAAAACTCAACATTTTAAAAAAAGGAAATACTATTAATTACAAAAAAAAGAATAAGAACTTGCACATCAGAGCTGGGGTTGTTACACCGTGGTAGAGTGTCTCTCCTAGCATGGCCAGGGCTCTGAGTTTAAAAACCAAAAAAATTACATACTCAATAAAATGTATATATACAAAGTATCCTTGAGTTGTGTGTGATGGGTCATGGCCAGTACTTGGGAGGCTGAGGCAGGATGACAGCCACAATTTTGAGGCCAGCCTGTGTCACACACTGACTTTCAGGCCATCTTGGGACTAAGAGTGAGATCCTATCTCAAAAAACAAAACCACAGAGCTAGAGCGATGGCCGGGGGTTAAGATCTGCCTGATGCCCTTCCAGAGCACCTGAACAGAGTTCCCAGAACCCACGTGGTGGCTCACAATCACCCGTAGTTCTAGATTCTGAGTTCCAGGGGGATCTGGCACCCTCTTCTGACTTCCTCAGGGATGCACATACCAAAATGTAGGCAAAACATTCATATAGACAATATTAACTAAACTAAAATTTTTAGAAAGCAATAGCACATACACACAATTTTTTGTTGTTTTTGTTTGTTGGTTGGTTGGTGTTTTGGGTTTTTTGTTTTTTGTTGTTGTTATTTATGTATTTATTTTATGGTTAAAAAGAAGTGTATACTTAGAATTAGCCAGCTGCTCTCGGCTTAGATGGTCCCAGTCTTGTTGGCAACATCCAGAGCATCATAACGAGGAGTCAGCGGAACAGGTACCTTCTCTCCATCAGGCCTTATCGGGGCGTTGGCTTTGGCCACATCAATGTCCTAGAGTTTCTTCGCGGCCTGTTTGACCTGGTGCTTGTTAGCCTCGACGTCCACGATAAACACTAGTGTGTTGTTATCCTCTATTTTCTTCATGGCTGACTCGGTGCTCAGGGGAAATTTGATGATGGCATCGTGGTCCAGCTTGTTTCTCCTGGGTGCGCTCTTTCGAGGGTATTTGGGCTGCCTCCGGAGCCCGCAGGGCCTTGAGCCGCCGGAAGGTGAATCTTCTTTCTGTGGCTGTGGACGCCTTTCAGCATTGTCTTGTTAGCTTTCAAGGCCTTCCCTTTGCCTTGGCTTTGGGAGGGGTGGAAGCTTCCTTTTTGCTTTCGGAGCCATCTTGAGGGAAAGCTTTTTTTTTTTTTTTTTTTTTTTGGCGGGGCATAGGTTTCGAGACAGGGTTTCTCTGTGTAGCCTTGGCTGTCCTGGGCTTGCCTTGTAGACCAGGCTGGCCTCGAACTCACAGGGATCTCTCTGCCTCTACTTCCCTGCGTACTTGGATTACAGGCGGGCGCCACCTTGCTTGGCTGGAAACTAGAACTTTTAAACAAATGCTGATTGTAGTAAGTCTGCTATTTCTAAGAATCCAATACACAGCCTTGCATGGTGGCGCATGTCTTTAATCCCAGCACTCGGGAGGCAGAGGCAGGCGGATCACTGTGCGTTTGAGGCCGATCTCCAGTGGAGAGTCAACATATCCAGGGCCACGAGCAGCTTGCTAGGTTCCCTTGCTTGCTTTCGTTGTACTTAACTATCTACATCGAGACGTTCCTTAAACTTTGGGTTTGTTTTTTAAATCCCTTATTTCCTACAACCAACTTTGCCCAAATATTTTGATGTACTGTTTCTAAAAGTCTGAGCTACCTTTGCCTCTCAAGGAAAAAAGAATTCATTCCAGGTAGTAGATGCAGATACTCTGCAAAGATTATTTTCCCGACAGTTTTCCAAAGCCCTTGGAAGAAGCGGTGCCAGCAAGGCCGTTCTAACTCACTCCCTGCGCAGCACAGCAGGACCAGAGGGGCGCTTCTGGCAAGCACAGGTGTCTTCCTTCTGAGCCACCTGTTGGCTTCTGCTCTTTGGGAGAGTCCTGCGGCTGCTGTCAATCAACAGATGGCTCCTCAACCCCTGCTGTGAACTTAGCATGGAGCTGCAGTTGGATATTCCTTCCCGGTTTCTCAGCTGAGAGTGAACGGAGTAGGACAAATGTCTAATTAGATTTGGCTGCATGGAAGCGTCTAACAAAACTCTGGAACAGCCAAGGAAGTCCAAGGTCAATTTAAAAAAAGTGTCAGTGTGCAATACATGGTAGACTCCAGTGATGATAGTAACTATATCAGGTTCTTGGTCTATGCCAGGTGCTCAGCTAAATATTTCACAAATGTTCATTTACCCTCCAAGACCCCTTCAGAAATTTGTAGTGCTGCAGTGATAGAAAGTCCAATTGAAAAGCTGACCTAAGCATGTACAGCCAGAGAGCTGTGGAAACTCAGGCCGTGGGCTCTTAGCCTCACCTCACTGCTCACCGCTGAGGGTTAGGGATATGGAGCCGAGGGGGAAGTGACAGGGACAGCCCTCCACTCTCATCACCCGACCTGCCGCAAGCCAGCCACAAAGCCAAGAGCTCATCCCCACTGTTTCTGTTCTCAAGATGGGCTGAGGTCAAGGATGAAAGAAGGAGTTTTGGTGTCTGTCCTCTCAGCCATACCAGGCAACAGCTGTCTGCGCTTTGTTGTGAGCTGTAAGGTAGTTTCTAGCCAGGCACAGTGACCACTCAGGAGGCAGAGGCAGGTGGAACGCTGTGAGTTTGAGGCCAGCCAAGTCTACAAAGCGAGTCAGCCAGGACAGCCAAGATAACAGAGAAACCCTGTCTCGAAAAACTAAAAAAACAAACAAACAAGCAAAAAAGATGGTATCTAATTGTGTTTGCATCTATGCACATAAGTTTGTGTATGGGTGTGTATATTGTATATTTGCCTGTGTGCACAGAGGGTATGTATGTATGTATATATCATTGTACACGTGTGTGACTAAGTGCATAGGCATTTGAGTGCATACATATGTGTGTGATGACCCTCTGTCCAGCCTAGTGCTCAGGCTAGGGGACTTCAGCTCTGAGAGAGCCCAGCTCCCTGAGTAGCCAGAACAGCTCAACTTCCTTGTAGCATAGAGGTCACTATTGTGACCAAGGCTTCATATTCAAGGTTCCCCAAATGTCTGTAGTCCATTTTGGTTCCCCTAAAAGAAAGCATGTCTTTTTGTATTCCAGCCTCTTGCTGTCTGCCAAATAGGGTGCATCAAGGGTGCCTAGGTGCTTCCATTTCAGAACTCAGAAATGCAGGCATCAAGGCTGAGACTTCTTTTTATGTTGGGGATCCCTGGAGTCACCCAGCCCTCTTCCCCTAGGGAACAGCAGCAAGCATCCTATGAACTCCCTGTCAACTGCCTGAGAGTGAGGTCATTTCTGTGTGAATCCGAGACAGGGAAAAGGAGAGAGAGAGTGCAACCGAGACAAGGCGTTCATTGTCTGTCTTCGCTCACTGATGGATGCTTATTCTTTTAGACATGGTGACTCTAGAGGCCAGGCCAGGCTTGAGGCTGCTCTGTAGTCCAGGCTGGTCTTGAACACATGATGATCTTCTTCCTTTAGCTTCCCCAGAGTTAAGATCATAGGTGCCTATCATCGTGTGTGGCCCTCACTCAATTTTTATTACATACCTACTGAGTTGCAAACAAGTCCCAAGGCAAATAAATTCTCTGCTATCTTCGAACCTGAGTTCCCAAATTTCCAAATCAAATAGTGATGGATTAAAATAATATAGAACTTTTGGATTCCTGAGCGCCTCCCCTGAGCCACACTTCCTCAACGGCTTCCTCCTTGACCCCTCCTTTCTGGATTTTTCTTTTCTCTTTTCTCCACCAGCCCCTCTGTTTGTTTCTAAGAAACTCTTTAAATAAATTTTAAAGTTCCGGGCCAGCTTCATCTACAAAGTGAGCCCAGCACAGCCAGGGCTATTACACAGAGAAACCCTGTCTCAGAAAGCCAAAATAATAATAATTTTACAATGTAAGTGTATACTTTCTTTTTTCGAGACAGGATTTCTCTCCATAACAGCCTTGGCTATCCTAGACTCACTTTGTAGACCAGGCTATCCCCGAACTCACAGAGATCCACCTGCCTCTCTGCCTCCTGGGTGCTAGGATTAAAGGCATGTGTCACCACTCCTGGCTCTTTCTGGATCTTTCTATCAGTGGTTTTCTTTCTTTTCTCTTTTAAATTACAATTATTTCACACATGTATACAACAAGTTTCAGTCCTTCTTATCTGGGTTACCTGTTCTAATTCCCACGCTTCTGCATGGAAACCCTTCTTTTTCTTAACCGTTCCCCTTTATGCTTTCATGGTTTTTGTGTGCATATGACCCACTGAACTTAAACAGATGTGCCTGAGTGAGAACTTACTTAGTGCAGCATAGGCACTTAGCCATGGTTACTCCACTGAAGAATGTGATACCCTTTCCTTCAGGCACCATAAACTGTGAAAACTCCCTCAGGATGCGGTGGAGCCTCCTAAGCTTTCCTGACGTGCTGCCAGGCAATCTCGTGCAAGGGAAGTGAGTTTGTAGGTGCATTCGCCAGGTCATGTCCAGAAGACACTGCCTCATGGCAATCAGCTCCAACCTCTAATTCTGACTCTCTTTCTGTGTCTTCTTCCACAGGCCTCCCTGAATTTGGGGGGGTGGGGATTTCTGTAGAAATGTTCCTTAGATCCTAGCTCTCCACCGACGCTTGTTCTGAACTCAACCAGGTGTGAGTCTCTGAATTAACTACTGTCTCCAGAATCGCTCTGTAGACCAGGCTGGCCTCGAACTCACAGGGATTCGCCTGCCTCTGCCTCCCAAGTGCTGGGATTAAAGGCGTGCGCCACCACACCCAGCCCTATTAAGTCTTAAAGTCATACTCTCTGGGTATGAGACAAGTATACCCACAGAGAAGGAAGTCCAGTTCTATGTCCATTTAGCAAAATAATAGTAGTAGATCCTGTGAAAGCTGATCTTCCCAGGGACACCGGCAAGGTTTACACTACCAGGCATGCATTCCCCCCATGAACAGGCCTCAAACCAAACAGAGAACCATTGCTTACCCACTATTGCACATTGAGCATGTCTTCCCAGGTTGGTAGCGATTGTATCTCACAGGGTTCATAGCTGGGTAATACCACTAACGCCCACTCCCCTGCCAACAACCTAGATCACACACTCTGGCCCTGTGAAAACTGGCCGTCAAGGAGGAAGTCTCTAGGTGAGAACCAGCTGGGCTTGCCCACGCCCCGTGACCTACGTTGTGGTGTGCTCAGCAAGAAGGCCTTACCGCCAAGTTCTGGTGGGCAAGCAAAGCCGTAGTCACAGTGTATTGTTTGGGAGTGTATTGTCTGGAAATTCGCCCCCATCCTCCCATCCCCCCCCCAATTACCTGCTTTGCTGCTTTTGTCTACTCACCTTTGCCTTCTGAAAGAAACATCAGCCTCTGGGTAGAACATTGTCGTTCCAACTCTTTTAAATTATGCTTTTCATAAGCTTATTTTTTAAAAAAAGTAGGTTTCCAACCATTCTTAGTGAAAACCTAAGCCCTCTCGCTCTGCAAACCCTCCTCTGCCCTGCCCTCCTCTTCCCTTCCCCACTTAAGGGCTCCACTGTCCGCTCTCATACCATCTATGTGCTATTTACCATCCTCCCTCCCTTAGGAGCTCTCTTTTCCAGTCCAATGTCCCTTTCCAGCATCTTGTCTTCCAAGGTACTTCAAATTAAACACATGATTCTAAAGATCTAAAAGTAGAATCCACAGACGAGCAAGAACAGGGAGCTTGGGGGCTGGAGAGATGGCTCAGAGGTTAAGAGTACTGGCTGCTTTTCTGAAGGTGCTGAGTTCAATTCCCAGCAACCAGATTGTGGCTCCCAACCATCTGTAATGAGATCTGGTGCCCTCTTCTGGCTGGCAGGCACACATGCAGGCAGGATGTTGCATACATAATAAATAAATCTTTAAAAAAAAAAAAAGAACATGGAGCTTTTTGTTTTCCAGGTCTCTTACTTCACTCATGTAGTGTCTCACAATTCTATGAACACCTACAAATTTTATAATTTAACTTTTTACAGATGTATATATACACACAGATAGACGATAGATAGATAGATAGATAGATAGATAGATAGATAGATAGATAGATATCACATTTTCATAACCCATTCATTAATTGATGGACATCAGGCTGATCCCATTTCCTAGCCATTGTAAATACAACAGCATGATGAGCAGGTGTCCCTATAGCAGGATGTACACCTTTACATAGGTACATATGTACACCTTTACATAGGTACATATGTACACCTTTACATAGGTACATATGTACACCTTTACATAGGTACATATGTACACCTTTACATAGGTACATATGTACACCTTTACATAGGTACATATGTACACCTTTACATAGGTACATATGTACACCTTTACATAGGTACATATGTACACCTTTACATAGGTACATATGTACACCTTTACATAGGTACATATGTACACCTTTACATAGGTACATATGTACACCTTTACATAGATGCCCAGAAGAGGTAAGGCTGGGTCATACGGTACTCGGCTTTTAGCTTTTTGAGGAAATTTCACTCTGACTTCCATAGTGCAGCAACAGTTTTCACTACTATCAGCACTGAATAAGGGTTCCTTCCCTCTGCCTTTCACCGGCACTGGTTGTCATTTGTCGCCTTAACAACTAGCCATTCTGGCTGGGATAAGATGAAATCTCAGCCGGGCGTGGTGGCGCACGCCTTTAATCCCAGCACTCAGGAGGCAGAGGCAGGTGGATTGCTGTGAGTTCAAGGCCAGCCTGGTCTATAAAGTGAGTCCAGGATGGCCAAGGCTATACAGAGAAACCCTGTCTCAAAAAAACAAAACAAAACAAAACAACAACAACAAAGATGAAATCTCAATGTAGTTTTAGCTTGCATTGCTCTGATGGCTAAGGATATTGAACACTGTTTAAAATATCATGAAGGGTTTTGCATTTCTTCAAGAACTCTTTGTTCAAGTCCGTAGTTCACTTTTCAGCTCGGCTGTGTATTTTCTTAGTTCTTTATGTATTCCAGACACCAATCCTCTACAATATGTAACTGACAAAGACCATCTCCCATTCTGAAGGCTGCCTCTTCACTCAGGCAAGTTTTTTTGGTTTTGGTTTTGGTTTTGGTTTTTTTGTTTTTTGGGGATCTTGCAGGACACCACTACACTGGTGGTTAGTAACTTAAATGAAAATGGTTTCGGAGACTTCAGGTGTTGTAAATGAGAAATGTGAAAACACAGAAATCAAAAGATTTTATATGCCTCGGTTTCTGTATTGTCTATTTTTCAAAAGTCCTTCAATAAAATAATAGGTAAACATTTCTGATTTTTGAAAAAATTTTCTGTGCAATGCAGAAACTTTTTAATTCCATAAGGTCCTACTTTTTGATTTTGGTCTTATTTCTGCACGACAAAGCTCCTATTCAGAGTGTCTTTGCCTGAGCTTGTGTCCTTGCGTGTACCCTCACTTTTCCCTCCGTAAGGCTCAGGTCTGCTGTCGAGGGTTTGGATCCATTTGGATTTCTTTTTTATTCTGACACAGAGAAGGATTCAGTTTCATTTTTCTACACCTAGGTACCCAATCTCCCTAGCATCCTTTGTTGACAATGCTGTCTTTTTTTCAAAGGGGATTTTTTTAGCATCTTTGTCCAAAAAAAAATCAGGTGGCTCTGGGTGAGTTGTTTGTATCTGGGTCCTCAGTCTTATTCATTAGTCAGGGTTTGGTTCTGTGCCAAGAGCATGCTGCTTTTATTACAGTGACTCAGTAGTATGATTGAGAGCCGGGCTGGTGATAGAAACATCCAGCAACGATTTTATTATCCAAGGTTTTCTTAGATATCTGCAGCCTTCCGTGACTCCATATGAATTTTA
The DNA here is from genome assembly GCF_903995435.1 of Acomys russatus. Taxonomy (NCBI): domain Eukaryota; kingdom Metazoa; phylum Chordata; class Mammalia; order Rodentia; family Muridae; genus Acomys; species Acomys russatus. The sequence continues at coordinate 51,971,942 of NC_067139.1, read as the reverse complement.
AGATTCGTCTTTTCAATTCCTATGAGGAATTGCTTTGGAATTTTGATGGGGACATCTCATTGAACCTATAGATTATTTTTGGTAATAATCTTTTTTTTTTTTTTTTTTTTTTTTTTTTACAGTATTAATACTGCCAGTGCATGTGCATGGGCGGTCTCTCCATCTCCTGGTGTCCTCTTTGGTTTCTTCCTTCAGAATTTTAAAGTTTTCTTCCTTTCTTCCTTCCTTTATTTATTTTGAGGCAAGATTTTACGTATTCTAGACTGGCCGCAGACTTCCTATGTAGCCAGGGATGGCCTTAAACTTTGATTCCTCTTTACCTCCTGAGTGCTGGGATGCAGGCACATACCACTTGCCACACTGCATTCACGCAGCTCGGAGGATCAAACAAGGAAAAGAAGGAGAATCACATGAAGTTTATAGAGATCATCATATACCCTACGCTTACATTTCCCAGTCTGTAATGTTTGGACACACACCCTGCACATTGGCACCCTGTGCATACACACACATACACTGGCTCATCGATCTTAAAGATTTGAGAAGTTCAGTGGACATTACGCCTCCTTCCCCTTTAAGATTTTAGCGCGCATTTCCCAAAAACAAAAACAAAAAAGTCCTCAGGAAATTATCTACTTCAGGAAATTAAGTATCAACACAACACTTTCATCTAATCTAACTTCAGACTCTCCAATGTTTTCAGTTGGCCTAATTTTTCTTTATTTTCCTGTCCAGCATAGGTCCTAGTTCTGGGGTCACGTATCAGTCAGCGTCTTTGTAGGTCTAGTCTCTTGTAGTGTACAATCTTAATTTCCTTTGTCTTTCATACCAGTGACATTCTTGACAGGTCAAGACTCCTTTCTTTGTTTTGCTGTTGTTGAGACAGTTTCCTGTAGCCCAGGCTAGCCTCAAGCTTCCCGTGCAGTAAAGGAAAATCTGAGCTCCTAATCCTACAGCCTCAGCCTCCCGAGCTCTACGATCACAGGAAAACTGAAAGGGATTGGTTCTCTCCTTCTGATGTGTGGGCAATAAGGACTGAACTCAGCTCATTAGGCTTAGCAGCAGGCACTGCTGCCCTTTGAGCCATCTCCACCAGCCCTCTGCTTACTTTTATTTTTTTCCTTTTTTAAAATTTAATTTGTTTTTAAATTTTTCTTTTTTTACATATACATTTATGTCAATACACACACACACACACACACACACACACACACACACACACACACACACACAATAAATTGCCTACAGCAAGAAGAACCACAAAACAATCAGGAATTATATAAATGTTATAGTGTTTTGGCTATTTGTATTTGGCAACCTTGAAGAAAACAGCTTTCCTATCTCGGTGCATCTAAAATTCTGAATGTAAATCAATATCTATCATATCTCATCTTTATCAACTTAAAACGTCTATCTAGACCTAAAAATATCTTAACCCCTAAACAACTAAGCTTAACTGTAAAACTAAACTATCTGGTCTTCAATCCCATCAGAGACTTGAAAAGGAATAAAATTAATTATCTGAGTAGACAGGAACTGCAAATGACAGAGACAGTTTGCTGCCTGAACAGTCAGTCACTCAAAACTCTAAAACGTTGGAGCTTCATCTTCAGCCTTCTGGCATAATATGTCTGACAGACATATTTGTGAGGCAGGAACTATTGAGGACTTGCTTACCCTGTCTTGGCAGAGTTTGGCTGTCGACTCTGCCTGCATCCAAGCTTGCCCATTTTTAGGCAGAAATCCATAAGGAGGTTCACTGATGCTCATCATCTTCCTGAGGTAGGCTGGATGTTGTCAGGAGTTAACCTGTCTTATTTTCTTTCTTTCTTTCTTTCTTTCTTTCTTTCTTTCTTTCTTTCTTTCTTTCTTTCTTTCTTCTCTTTCTTTCTTCTCTCTCCCCACGCCCGACCCCCCCCCCCCACCTCCCCCAGACAGGGCCTTTCTGTGTAGTCTTGGCTGTCCTGGACTCACTTTGTAGACCAGGCTGGCCTTGAACTCACAGCAATCCACCTGCCTCTGCCTCCTGAGTGATGAGATTAAAGCTGTGCACCACCATGCCCAGCCCAACCTGTCTTATTTTCAAAGAATCTTTAAAATAATAAAAGACATCTTTAAATGCCATATTCTGTAGGTCTTTGAGCTTTTTGAAGACCTTATCTATTTTACCTTATCTATCTATAGAATCATATCTATCTGTTACACCTAGGATGCATATTCTTGTGATAAAAAGTAGACTAGTGGCCAGACAGTGGTGGGGCACACCTTTAATCCCAGCACTCAGGAGGCAGAGACAGGTGGATCGCTGTGAGTTCGAGGCCAGCCTGGTCTACAAAGTGAGTCCAGGGCAATCTAGGATACACAGAGAAACCCTGTCTCAAAAAAAAAAAAAAAAAAAAAAAAAAAAGACTAGTAATTGACATGACCATTATTTGATCCACCCATAATTAACTTATATTATTTAATTATCCTAAACAGACTACAATAGCACTTTCAAAGTATTGGAAATAAACCTTGTATTATAGTTGAGTTGTACAGGTATAATGCCTCATGTTAGTGTAGAAATATGTCTAATATGAGTGAAGAATGATCTTAAATTTGAATTATATACCAATGTATCAAAATTAAACTTATTTGCATCAATACACAAAATTCCATACTAGTGAGTTAAAAATAACCTTGTGAGTAACAATTAAGACCTTAAATTGAGAAGTAGATTTAATAATCTACTTTTTGTCCTATCGTCCCTATATATTTGTATATTCCCCCTTCTTTCTTTTCAACCCCTATCTCCAAAGCTAAGAAAAAAAGATAAAGGAAAAGAAAGACATCGCTGAGTCCAACCTTGTTTTCTTTCTGAATAAGACCAATAGTAACTTATAACTAACTCCCAATGAACATAAACATCTATATCCCAAGAAAGCACCCACAAACCTACCGAGCCATCCTTAAGGAAAATGGGGTGTCATTCTCTTAAGGTTTCTTCTGTTTGATTTGGGATGACCAATACCTTCGTAGGGACCCAAATAAAATGGGGGGGGGGGCAAGTTAAACAAGCTAGGTATAGCATTTGTGGTCCAGTTTCTAAATGTTGAGACATTCCGGCTTAAGTAAAGTCCTGTGTAGGACAGTCTGAATTGCTGGACCAATCAGGATTGGGAGCTTTCTTTGAAGCTGTCCTGATGAGGAAGAGCAACTGAAGCACTTGGTGCTGGAGCATTCTGTTTGTTTTTAATAAACTCTTTAAAAATAATTTTACAGCCAGGTTTGGTGGTGCATGCCTTTAAATCCCAGCACTCAGGAGGCAGAGGCAGGTGGATATCTGTGAATTCGAGGCCAGCTTTGTCTACAAGTGAGTCCAGCACAGCCAGGGTTATTATACACAAAGCCGTCATCATCATCATCATCATCATCACCATCATAATTTTAGAATATGAATGTACATTGGGGGGGTGTTGGGATGTTGGGACAGGTTTCTCTGTGTAGCTTTGGCTGTCCTGGACTTGCTTTTGTAGACCAAGCTGGCTAAAGGCGTGCGTGCCACCACACCCAGCTTGGCATTTTTTTTTTAAGTTTCACCAGGTGTGATGGCTCCTGCTTGCAGTCATAGCTCCCTGAAGTACTAAAGACAAAAGGGTCAGAAGTTCAAGGTCACTTTCAGTTGCACTGAGAGGTGAAGGCTAGCCTGGGATACATGAGATCCTGTCTCAAAATAGCAATGACAAAATACCGGTATCTTTGCTTCTGAGGTTTGCAGTCAATGGATTCATGGTTGGAGATTTGGCTGAGTGGGGGAGCTTGTAAGGTATGATGGAGTGCTCAGGATAAGATTTGTCTTTTAGGACAGTCAACTTTTTTTTTCTTTTTCTTTTATTTTCTTTTTTTTTTTTTGGTCTGGTTGTTTTTGGTTTTTGAGACAGGGTCTCTCTTTGTTAGCCTTGGCTATCCTGGACTCGCTTTGTAGACCAGGCTGGCCTCGAACTCATATTGATCTGCCTGCCTCTGCCTCCCGAGAGCTGGGATTAAAGGTGTGTTCCACTAGCTGGGCATGGTGGCGCACGCCTTTAATCCTAGCACTTGGGAGGCAGAGACAGGTGGATCATGTGAGTTTGAGGCCAGCCTGGTCTACAAAGGAAGTCTAGGACAGCCAATGCTACACAGAGAAACCTTGTCTCGGGGAAGAAAAAAAAAGTACGTGCCACCATACCCGGCAATCTTGACTTTTTTTTTTTTTAAGATTTATTTTTGAGCTAGGCACGTGGTGGCCCATGCCTTTAATCCCAGCACTCGGGAGGCAGAGGCAGGCGGATTTCTGTGAGTTCAAGGCCTGCCTAGTCTACAAAGTGAGTCCAGGACAGCCAAGGCTACACAGAGAAATCCTGTCTCAACAGAACAAAACAAATCAATCTTCTTTTATGGAGAAGCCAAATTTAGCCACATATGATGGCGCATGCCTTTAGTCAGCCCTTTGGAGGCACAGGCAGGTGGAGCTCTGTGAGTTTAGTTAAGATCAGCCTGGGATACATAGCAAGTTCCAGGCCAGGGCTTCATAGAGTCTCTGTCTCTCTGTCTCTCTGTCTCTCTCCCTTTCTGCCCACCCCTGCTGTCTCCCAAACACGAACAAAGCCTAATAATTTCAGAAAGGTCCCCCAGAGGAAATGTGTTGAACCTGATGTTGAGAACACAGATCCTGCTGTTCAGACAGTAAGCCTTTTGCCCTCACCTGAGAGAAACATTCTTCCCAAGCCTCAGTGAGTTCTAAGAATTTCACGGTTGTCCAATGCCTCACATGTGTCCTTGCTTCTTGTGGCCATGAAGGGGTGGGGTGGAGGAGCTTGGAAGTTTAAGTCTCTCTCAGTGCCCTAACCTCTCCCTTCTTCTCTCCCATCTGCTTCTCTGTGAAGAAACCACCCGAATTGAAGACAGGCTTTATTTTGTGTCCACTCCTTGTCTTCTTGTTAATATAGGGGTTACTCAGGGCAGGTGACCATCCAGCAGGTAACTGAAAGGCTCTGGCCCTGCAAGCCTGATGACCTGAGTTCAGACCCTGGGAACTCCAAGCAAGAAGCAAGGAGGACCCAGGTACATGGACTCACAGAGTGAATAACACCCAAACTGCTCAGCCATGGGAGATTATAAAGTGAAGGCCACAGCAGTGAGTCCTCTTTGAAGAAGCCCTTGTGAAATTCCAAACACAAGATGATTTTGTTTGCTTGACAAAAAAAAAAAAAAAAAAAAAAATCTTTTCTATTTGGCTACAGGGAAGTTTTTTAAAAAGTATGTTAAGAGAGATCGATGTGCTGATAAACTTCCATAATCCCAGCCTTTGACAGGCTGAGGCAAGAGGCTCACAAATTACAGGCCAGCCTGGTCCATAGGGAGACCTAGTGTCTCTGTCTCTGTCTCTCTCTCTCTCTCTCTCTCTCTCTCTCTCTCTCTCTCTCTCTCTCTCTCTCTCTCTCTGTGTGTGTGTGTGTGTGTGTGTGTATGTCTGTCTGTCTGTCTGTCTCTGTCTCTTATTTATTTATTATGTATACAGTGTTCTGCCTGCATGTATGCCTGCATGCCTGAAGAGGGCTGGGAACTGAACTCAAGTCCTCTGGAAGAGCAGTCAGTGCTCTTAACCTCTGCGCCATCTCTCCAGTCCCAGGAGGCCTAGTCTCAAATAACAAAGCAAAAAATGAAATCAAACTCAAACGACAAGCAGTCAAAAAGAAAACATACATTATCTACCTATCATCCATCTATCCATTCATCCATCTATACACCCAATTTCTTGCAATTATTCATTGGTTTTAAGACAAGGTCTCATGGTATAGCTCATATTGAACTGGAACTCACTGTGTAGCACAGGATGGCCTTGAATTTACTGTGGTTTTCCTGCCTCAGCTCTGAGAGTGTTGGATTATAGACTTGATCCACCATCCCCAGCTATATTAACACATGTAGATTTCCTTGCTTGTTTTTTTGGACTGGTATGTGTGTGTGTTCATGTTTCCAGGCAAGGTCTCCCTATGTAGCTCAGTTTTGAGCTTGAGCTTGGTAGAATGAAGGAGTCAGGCTCACTATGCCTTTGGGATGTCAGCTCCCAATGACTGAACTTCCTTTGTTTTTTAGTGTAAATTGAGCAGCCCAATCATAGCATTTAATGGGTTGGAGGCATTTGCTAGCATTCCTGAGGTCACAACAGGAAGCAGCTATTCTCTGGGGAAATTGGGAATGGGGAAGTAACTTATTGGTCATTCTTTTAAGAAAGAAAAACCCATGAAAATACATCCATAAATGTAGACTGAATAGTGATGCTTACCTCAGGACGGAGAACTTGAATAGAGGACATTAGTTTATTCCAACAAGTAAGTAAGCCACAGATTCTGTGACTTTCTTCTGTGCTCCCATCTCCCCACTTTCTCTGCTCATTTGATTGGTATTGCTAATGAATTATTCTTTTTGTTTGTTTGTTTGTTTGTTTGTTCTTTTGGTTTTTCCAGACAGGGTTTCTCTTTGTAGCCTTGACTGTTCTCGACTCCCTTTTGTCGACCAGGCTGGCCTCGAACTCGAATTATTCTTTTCTTTTTCTTTTTTTTAAAAATAGTCTCATGTAGCCCAGGTTGGCCTTGAACTCCTCCTAACCCTCACACACTTTGTAGACCAGGCTAGCCTCAAACTCACAAAGATCCCCCTACTTCTGCCTCCCAAGAGCTGGGATTACAGGTGTGCACCATCTACACCAGGCTTGACTCTCCCACTCTTTTTTATTTTTTGGTTTTTCAAGAAAGAGTTCCTCTGTGTAGCCTTGGCTGTCCTGGACTCACTTGTAGACCAGGCTGGCCTGGAACTCACATAGACCCACCTGCCTCTGCCTCCCAAGTGCTGGGATTAAAGGCGGTGGCCCTTCTACTCTCGAACCTTTGCTCTTCCTGTTTCTACCTCCCAAATGTTGGGATTACAGGAATATGCCATCCATCTTCCACACCAATATTCTCAGAACCGCCAAGGTCACGTGTGGCTGATCAAGCCTCAGTGTTGGGCCGCATGACCTTGAACATGATCCATGGGCTGTCTCTATCTTCATTTCTTCAGCCGGTAACGATAGCGTGGGCCTCCAACCAGACCCATGACTCGTAGCAATGAACATTTGAAAGTAAACATACGTGGACAAAAGGCTATACTGCGTGATACACTACAGCTTCTGTGACAAGATTTTTTTGTTTGTCTGTTTTATTTTACTGGGGGAGGAGAGAGATTTCGGTGCATGAGGTGTAAATCATAGACATTCAATAAAAGTTTAAAAAAAAAAAAGAATAAAAAAACATGAATGTAAGCTAGAGAGCAGTCTATGCTCCTTTATAGTGCAGATCCTCAACTCTGTTTTCCTCCTGGAAGGCTTCTTTCCTTCTTTTAAAACTTTGTTTTGTGACAGGCTTGGGCTCGTGTAACCTAGGTTAGCCTCAAATTTACTACATAGCTGAGGATGGCTTTGAATTTCTGACAATGACTTTCCTTATAAAGTATCCATTCTAGACCTTAAACTTCTACATCCTTAAAAAAAGAGTCCTGAAAAGCAGGCTCTTTTGGAATTATTCATTTACTTTACAGAATAATCAACCATGTTTGTTATAGATAGGCATTTGGTCTCACCAGACAATACAGTGTGGGTGGGTCTTCCTGTCCTTTATATATGAGGAAACTGACACCAGGGAGGTCAGTTTAAGTACTTAAGCCTTGTAGCTAAGTACATCAGTCAGTCTAGGTAGAGGTGTAGCAAACTTATCCAACCTGTGTTAAGGCTCAGCGTTCAAGCGCCAGAATTGCAAAAAGAAAAAAACCAGAAAGCTAAGCTGGGAGCTGCTGCACACACCTGTAACTCCAGTACTCGGGAGACAGATCTCCGGAGGATCTCTGTGAGATAGAGGCCAATCTGGTCTACAAGGTAAGTCCAGAACATCCAGGGCTACACAAAGAAACCCTGTCTCATAAAAACAAAAACAAACAAAAAAGAAAGAAAGAAAAGAAAAGAGAAAGCTAGAAGATGGTATGCTGTCACATGCCTTTATTTTCAGTACTCAGAAGGAAGAAGAGTGAAAAACTTTGTGAGTTCAGCACTGGTCTAGTTTGCTTTGTAGACCAGGCTGGCCTCGAACTCACAGCAATCCGCCTACCTCAACCTCAGCCTCCGCCTCCCGAGTGCTGCGATTAAAGGTGTGCACCACCACACCCAGCTATAAATAGTAATCTTTATATCAGATTATTTTGTATCTTCATTTACTCATTTCCAATTTTCTAATATTTTTTGGAGACGGGGTCTCAATTTGTATCGCTGGATGGTCTGGAACTCACTGTAGAGATAAGGCTAGTCTCAAATGCATAGAGGTCGGCTTGCCTTTGCCTCCCAAGCGCTGGGATCAAACGCTTGAGCCATCAGGCCCTGCCAGTGTTATTATCATTTATAAACCCTACCAGAACGTATAAAACCAAACCCTTGTGAGGATTTCTTCAAAATCCGTGTGCTTGCTGGGTGGTGGTGGGACACACCTTTAATCTGGACACTCAGGAGGCAGAGACAGGTAGATTTCTGTGAGTTCTAGGTCAGCCTGGTCTAGAATTCCAGGACAGCCAAAGGGGCTGGGGGTGGGGGAAGGAGGGGAGAAATCAAAGGCTTTGTTTGGGTGGTAGAGGAACAGACAGCTCTTTCTCCTGACAGGCGCCTCAAACGATGACCAGTAAGAAGTCTTACCAGTAATCTTACACACAGTTTGAAGAGAAGTCTTGCTAGATACAGGTTTCCTTAAAGACTATTTTATGACTCTTAACACAGCTGGAGTTTCAGATGGAAGGCTAGAAAGGGTTTAGCTGGAGAGTGAGAAAGTCTGCTCTTCTGGGTCCTGGATATGCTACGAGCGTCCTTTCTATCATGTGTCATGGTGACTGAAGCCACTGTCATGGCAAGCAATGACAATTTGAATGAGATCATAGAAAGTGGACCATGGGAAACCTGAGTGGTTATCTGCTGTACACAGGATCTTGTGTGTGTGACACCTTGTACTTGGATGGCTGGGGTCTGTTCCCTTCAGGGTAAACGACAAATAGGTGATAAACAAAGTCCTAATTTAATGGTGGAATGTTTTTAAAAATAAAATCTAGGAACCGGGTGTGGTGGTGCACGCCTTTAATCCCAGCACTCGGGAGGCAGAGGCAGGATTGCTGTGAGTTCAAGGCCAGCCTGCTCTACAAAGTTAGTCTAGGACAGCCAAGGCTACACAGAGAAACCCTGTCTCGAAAAACCAAATAAATAAATAAAATAAAATCTGGTACAGTGCCAAGCAAGGAGCGACTTAGTGATATTGCTGTGTGATTATTCTAAAAATATTATTTGAACGGCATCATATTGGAGCAAAAAGAGAAAGTAGGGCGCTTTCTAGAACTTTCCTTCAATTTCTAAAACTGAGACTTTATATGTAATTTAAGAATTCCTACTCCTGTCAAAAATCATAGGTTTAAGGTTTATTCCTAGTGATATTACAATCTGCAAGCCGGGTTTCAGATAGCAGTTACCTGTCACGAACTCCAATCGCATACATTAGGAAAAAAAAAAAAAAAAAAAAAACCAACAACAAAAACCCCACATCCTTTTCTATAACAAGTGAAGAGGAGGTACGTAAAGTAAAATTGTACATGCCTGGTGTCCTGAACAGAAACCTAGTCTGGGATTTTTCTCACAGGCGTGACCTCTGCTCCTAGCACGCAATTGCCAGAGGGAGAAACAAGTGTCAGCCCAAAGGAAAACCCTGTTAGGGGATTTTCTTTCTTTCTCCTTCTCTCTTTAAACCGACCACTTTTGAGGAGGAGTCAAAGTCCTCGCCTGGAGAGTACCATCTTTTCCCGACGCCAGCCACCTCACCCCCTCGCCCTTTCCCAAAGCCCTCCAGGGAAGAACTTCCCTTGGTCACCTTGGGTCCCTCCAGGCAGCAGGCGTCGCCCACCCCCCCACCTCCTGCCCGACTCCGCCCGCCGCCGGGTCCCGAGGCCACGCCAGGGTCGCTCGGGGCTCCCGGGCTACGGCCCCCAGGTGCGGCGGGGGAGGGGCGCGGGGCGGGGCGGGGCGGAGAGGAGGAGTGGCGCGGAGCGTGTGCGGCCGGGGAAGCCATTGCCTGGTTAATAGTTGCTGTTGCTGCACTTCCGCTTCTCTCCCAGCGAGAGCGAGACACGAGTGGCCAGGCCCAGCCGCAGCCGCAGCAGCAGCCGCGGCGGCGGCACGGAGCAGCCAGACACAAAGAGAGGTGCGGGGGGGGCCCCCAGGGCGGGCCGCGGGGCCTGGGGTTGGGGGCGGGCGGCGGCGCCGGGCCGCGGGCAGCCGGGCCGGGCCGGGGGGCGCGGAGGGCCGGGGCGGCGGGGGCCGCGCGAACTGTCAGCTCGGCCCGGTCCCCGCGGGGACCCGCCCGCCCGGGCGCATTGTGCGCGCCGGCCTGCGAGCGCAGCCCCGCGTGGCCAGGCCTGGCCGGGCGCCGTGTCCCCGCGGCCCACGCGGCCCACTCTCGGCTTCCTCACCCACCGTCCCCGCCCGGCTCGTCCCGACCTCGCGGAACTCGAGCGGACCCCGGGAGGCCTCGGGGACGGCGGTGGCGGCAGCTCCCGGCCCTTACGCGGGCCGCCCCCGCGCGACCGCGGCCCCGAGTCCCTTCGGCCGGTGCAGCGGTGGGCCCCCCGATCCTCTGCAGGGCGGCGGGGGTGGCCCGGCCCGCGCCCTCCTGACAGCGGAGTTCCCTCTTTGCAGCAGCGCCTGCATGGTCTGTGTTTCTGTTTTGTTTCCTCCCCCCTGCAGGGGCCGTTCGCGGGGTGGGGTGGGGGGTTCGCTATGTCGGATGACGATTCGAGGGCCAGCACCAGCTCCTCCTCATCTTCGTCCTCCAACCAGCAGACCGAGAAAGAAGCCAGCACCCCCAAGAAGAAGGAGAGTAAAGTCAACATGAGCAAAAACTCGAAGCTCCTCTCCACCAGCGCCAAGAGGTATCCCACTCCTTTCTCCACAGGCGTCAGAGCTTCCCAGTTCCTCGTGCTGCATGTCAGGAAGGGTGGCCCCAACGACAGTCTCCCGTGCGTTCTCAGGCAGGAAAAATGGGCCATGGGAATCCCACCAGTGTTCTCCACTGTTCGCTGTTTCTGGTTTTGGTAATGCCCTTGTCCGAATGCAGCAGTTGTGGTTGGCCTCGACCATTTCTTGTTGAAGTTTCCAGAATCCTCATTACTTTTATGAGTGACTCTTAATGTGATTTCAGAATCTTCCCTCCTGGTAGTCAGGGGTCTGTGAGTCCCCCCTCCCCCCAGGCTGTCATCCAACTTGGTAATTAATACCCTTTCTAGCAACTGTCAAAACTAAGCAATACCTTCTCAGGTCAAAATGAATTCTGACCATCTTTCCTTCTCTTCACCTGTTGCAGGGATGGTGTTTTCTGAATAGAGCTTTCCCCATAAATTGCTTAAGGAATAACTTACTTCCATTAGCACTTAAGAAATTTAGGTGATGTTTTCTGGAGGAATTTGAAGAGCCTTTTCCCGTTTGGAGAGTTGAGGGAGTGACTAAAATGGTTGTTTCAGGTTTTTTGCAGTGTTGGGAGTTTTGTTTTTGTTTTTGTTTTCTGTTTAAGGACTTCAGTGGTGGTTTCTAGACAGGGTTTCTTCTGTGTAGCCCTGGCTGACCTAGAACTTTCCCTGCAGACCAGACTGGCCTCCAAAGAGATCCAATTGCCTCTGCCTCCCCAGTGCTGGGATCAAAGACATGTGCCACCACCTCACAGCTGTTTGATTAGACAGGGTCGCATTGTATAGCCTAGGCTGGCCTTGAACTCTTGTCTCCACCTCTTGATTGCTGAGGTTACAGAAGTGAGCCACTTGTACACCAAGTGTGGAAACTTTGCCTCTGTCACCCTTAAGTAACATCTGATCCCTGAGATCCAGCAAATAATCTCAAGCAGATACCTGGGAACTCCTGACATCCTTCAATAAATCCCTCTCTGGTGAGATAATTGACCATAGTCAGGAATGGAGACTGGGTTGTGTGTGTGTGTGTGGGGGGGGGGGGGCAATTCTTAAAAGAACTTAAAATGAAATGGAAAATCTAAATAGCTTTGGATCTCTCTGCTGGGTAGTGAGCCTGGAACTCAGAAACCGACAGTGTGCTCTATCGTTTTCCCTGACCTGAAATTCAGAAATTTGGTTTGCTGTCTTAGTGACCTAACTGGACTGATGTAGTGACGTCAGTTCATTTTAAATGGTTAGTGCTCAGGTCTTGAGAGAAGTGCCGATGCCTTGGTCTGACTGGTCTCATTTTCAGTGCTTTGGTTGTATCGCAGCCTCTCCGGGGGCTTTGATCGAGCCCCTGTGAGTCTCCTTGAGCCTGGCCTTGTTCAACCCTTTTTGCTTAGGATGGCTCTTCTCCATTCCAGCCCTCATCAGCTCTCCATTATCATCTGCTTTTGACCTGCCTTGCCCCAGTGCCCCAGTGCAGGCCATTAGCTGGTGGTTGGTGGGGCTAGAAATCCAGTGTGCTTGTGACTATGTTGGGAAGAAAACAGACAGGTATGAAAGCAGTTTGCTTTTTGTCGGTTTGGAACAAATTGCTGGCTTTTCCTGTGGATGCTGTTAGTCTTGTGTGCTAAGGAAGTTAGAAACATCCATCGTCACTCCATTCCAGCCTGGACTACATGAAGCCTTATTTGGATGGAAACAGCCTATAAAGAACTGTTAGCAGTAGGACATGGAAGCCGGGAAACAGTAAATAATAACTTTGCCTGTAAACTAACATGTTTTAGGTGTCTTTTAATGCAGCAAATTAAAACAGTGACTTTTTGTGTTAAAGCAGAGCAGCTAAGGTTAACACCAGAAAGTCTCTCTAGGAGAGGATGAAAGGGAGAGATTAGGACTGGGGCTGAAACACATTGGTTTGGAAGATAGGTGCTGCCCATGGAGTTGGAAGGGGCCCGTGTACCAGGAATTGGTGTGGAAACCTAACTCGGCCGACTGAGGAGTTTCATTCATGGTACAAAGTGGTTTCTAAGCCAAAGGTAGGGGAAGCACCAGTGCAGAGTGGGTAGAGCTGCATTCACTCTTGGAACTGGCGTCTGAGTCACTGGCAGATCTCTGGTGGTGTTTGAGAGTCAATGGGTAAAACCCGCCTGGAATTACACTTTAAAATACTATAATTTATTTTGTGTATATTCATATGGTATGTGTGGGTTCTGGCGTCTCAGGGCACATGTGTAGAGGTCAGGGGCCAAATTGCTAGAGTTCGTTTTCTCCCTCCACAGGGACTGAACTCATTAGTAGGGTGGTGAGCACCTAAGGCTGTGAGCTATCTCAACCAGCCTTGTAAGTACTGAAGTAGCAACTGTCCTTTCACAGGTAGGGAGGACATGTTTGCTTTCTGACAGATCTGAAAATTGTCAATTCCCATCGGTGCAAGGATCCAGAAACTAGTGCTTCAAATTTTAGTTTAACTTCCAGATGTGAATGAAACAGCAGATGAAAATGTATGGGGGCTGAAGTGCATACTGGAAGCAGTAGAATTTAGCAGGACACTAGTAGATGTCGGTAGAGACTGGGTGTTCTAAACTGGACCACGTTTGTAGGCACAGGAAGTGCCCTTCAATAGGAAAGTTTGAAGAACTTCCCCAGTCATCACTCAGTTTGTTTTTCCTTTTAACGTGGAAGAAGTGCCAGTTTTAAAAAGTCAGTGCGTTACAGCTGGCCGCTTCCTACCCTCCGAAAATCTTTGGAAAGGCAAAAAACCTCCATTGTCGTTCAGATTGCCTTTTACTAGCTGCCTTGGTGGATTTTTAAGTTGCAACAGCCCGTTAGGAGAAGTTATAAAAATAGTCTCCCTGTAGGAGAAGCAGCTTAAGGCCCCCAAAGTTCGTCTAAGCGCCTAGGTAAGCAGAAGACAAAGGCCAGGGCTCCGTGTGAACTGTCAGTGGCTTCGGCCTAGGGGTGGGGGATGGGCTCTTTGTGAAGTGAGGAGGTGCGGGAGGCTACTGCGGGCCTGCGGGCTGGGGCTCGCCCGCCCGGGGTGCCCGGGAAGTTGGGGGCTGGGAGCCGGCGGGCGCAGGTGGCCGTTGCACCTGTGCGGGGCCTCCGAGGGATCCGGCCGCCCTCAGCTCCGCTCAGCACTAACTGAGCCGCTCGACCCTTGACGGTGGCGGTCACTAGGGCCGAGCGGCCATGTTGGCTTTGCCGGTAGGCCACTTCGCCCCTTTAGGGTCCGGGTCTGAGAAGTCCTGACCTGCTGAGGGCGCTGATGTGCAGGTTCCGGCCGGCGGTGCGATGTACTGCTGTCCGCGAGGTCCGGACCTGTCGGCAGGCGCTGGTGTGCGAGATTCTGACCTGCGGGGGGCGCTGGTGTGCGAGGTCCCGACCTGCGGGGTGGGAGGGCGCTGCTGTCCTTTGGGAGGGGTCCCGGCCTCATGGGAAGGGGGGGGGGGGAGTGTTGCGGAATAGGGTTACAACCTGAGGGGTCATGCTCCGCTGGAGACTCAAAACTATGGGCCTGGTCGAGGGGTGGGCTGGCATGTGAAGTGACTGTGTATAGCGGACCAATAGGCCCGGCACTGCAGACTCTTGGTACTAGAGGGACTGGGGTTTGGGAGGTGGGAGCGAGCTGGGGCAAGAGCTACAGGACTGCAGGACTACAGCTGCCGGGTGCAGAGTCTGGGAGTCCCAGGGCCGACTCAGCTCAGCTTAATGACTTTTACATTCATGGGTGAGATGCTGGGAAGTTTGAGGAAAACAGCAATGGAGACAATTTTAAATTGAGTAAGCGGAAAACATCCAGGACAGCTGCCCTTGTGTGCTTGGCAGCATTGGAAGCCCCATACTGTTGAGGGTGGGAGAGCTCTCAAGCTTCTCCCCTGCACTGGAGCATCTCCCCAACATGGGGACGCCTGGATGTCCTCTCCTTCCTCTGGAGTAAGGTGGGCTTCCAAGACCTGGTTTTGGGAGGGCCTCCAACTAATTCTGTTTCCTGATCTCCTAGGATCCAGAAGGAGCTGGCGGACATCACTTTAGACCCACCACCAAACTGCAGGTGAGCTGCCTTGTTAATTTTTTCTTAACTTCTGTTTTGGGTTTTCTTTCTATTATAGAATGTTGCTTTTCTTCTATGGCCTTTGCTTGTTTAGGTGCTAACATCAAATAGCTGATGAAATGTATTGGTATGTATGGGTGTGGCATGCAGGGGCTCAGAACTGTGGAGAAGTACTGGATTTGCATGGAGTGGGCACTTGTGTATAGGAAGCAAAGCTGTGAAGCTAGGAGAGTTAGGAAGGTGTATACTAGCTATGGTGACTTCAGCGTTCGCACGTGCAGCTTTAGACATTTTAGGTTAGGATTGCCTTGCTGGGATAGGCTCATTGCAGTTCCCGTGAGATGCTGGAGTGTGTAGTGAAAGCAAGCTGGGGCCTCACACCTACTCCATCCTATGTAATTTTGTGTTGACTTTAGCAAAGCAATCCAGGAAATAATTGGTGGCTTTATAGAACAATTTTGCTTTAAATTTTGAACTCTTAAAAAATGGTGGCTTTTGTTTGATGTTACTTAATTCAGACTGAGCATATATCTGAGTGTTTCAGTGTGAAAGCAGTTGAAGCCAGCTTTCAAAGCGTGTGTTGGCCGAGTGGATTTATAAAATCACCACTTTTGCATTTTTTGAGTCAAGGTGGTAAGAAGTCATGATGGTTTGTCTAAAATTGATACTTGAATCATGAAGATCTTAAAAAAGTTAGTAGGAACAGGATCCCCCTTGAATGGAAGGTGAGATTTCATCGGTGCTTTAAGTTTACAGGTAGGGGTTACTGTCAAATACTTAGTAGATACACACAGTGAGTGTGTGCAGACATTCAGGATGGAGGCTAAGTGAAGTATTTTGCTCTTCACACTCATGTCTGAAGGCCATGGTTGGTGCACTCAGAGTGAACTTAGGTGTTTTTCTGTGGGACTGCATGCTGTGTGCTGGGGAAGGTAAGGGCAGCCTTGTGGGGTTGTTCCTGGGACCCAGCTCAGCCTGCCCAGCTTGAGCTGTAAGCTTGGTCCCCACTGAGCAGTGCAGCCCACTCTATTATTCTAGTTTGTATAATTTGTTTGTAATGTTGATCTGATCTGTGTTACTTTTTGAAATTTTGTCCTTACTTGTAAGGAAGTCATTTTGAGATTAGGTACTTTTTTTTTGAGATAGGCTCTTCAGGCTAGCCTCAGACTTGATGAGTAGCCGAGGGTAGCCTTAAGTTTCTGTTCCTCCTGTCTTTACCTTCCCCCTAGTGCTGGCATTACAGGTGTGAGGTGCCATGCTGGCTTTATGCCAGACTAAACTCAGGACCTCAAGCATGCACTTTACCAACTTAGCTATGCTCCCCAGTAAGATGCTTTTAAACAGGTTCTTTAACTGAGCCCCTAATTACTCTCAAGGACTTCTTTTGTGGCTGATCATTTTTTCAGTGGTTGAGAAGGTGGAGAAATACTAAGCAGTTTAGGTGGAAGTCCAAAGCTTCCCCTGGTTGTTTGTGTGCAGCCGCGAACATTCCCTACGGTAGGTCTGTGCTGTAGCTGCCGCTGCTGTTGGTGTTGTCTCCCCTGCGTGTGTCTCCTGTGAGTTCAGACAGCTCTAACTGATCGTATTATATGCTTCAACCCAAGTATCACTTACTCAAACATACAGTGGCTTTCTTCTGAATAAGTGCTATCAAATTTAAAACTGTAAACAATTTGAAGATTTTTATGAGATTAATCATTTTTTAGAATCAGGATAAGTATACTTGAGTTCATGTTGTTGCAGGGTTCATCTCTGAGAGGTTTGTGTTTGTGAGCATGAAGGACTTTCTTCTTTGTACATTTCTCATAATCAGCCTTCAAGCTGAGACCTTTGAACATCCCCTGGGGCTGAGGTGATCTACACTGGATGCTGGGATGATAGATCTTACCAGGCTTAAATATGTTGGGGAGAGTGTGAATTCTCAGAACAGAATAGATATCTTTATTTTGCAAAAGGGTGTATAAAGCTGTCCTTTACAAATAGCAGCTTCTTTGATTTCTGGAGCTATTCCCCACTGAACCTTTCTTTCTTTCTTTTTCTTTATCTTTTTAAATTTCAAGTGTACTGATATTTTGCCTGCAAGTATGTTCGTCTGTGGGTCTCAGATCCCCTGGAGCAGGAGTTACAGGCAGTTAGGAGCTGTCATGTGGTTGCTGGGACTTGAACCCAGGTCCTCTGGAAGAGCAGCCATTGCTCTTAACCACTGACCCATCTTTCCAGTCTCCCCCACCCCCCACCCCCACTGGACTTTTTAAGTCAGTGGTTCTCTCTCTCTCTCTCTCTCTCTCTCTTTCTTTCTTTCTTTCTTTCCTTCTTTCTTTTCGAGACAGGGTTTCTTCGTGTAGCCCTGGCATCCTGGACTCACTTTGTAGACCAGGCTGGCCTCAAACTTACAGAGATCCGCCTGCCTCTGCCTCCCAAGTGTGAGTGCTGGGATTAAAGGTGTGCACCACCACGCTCGGCTAAGTCAGTGGTTCTTAACCTTCCTAATGCAGACCCTTTAATACTGTTTCTCATGTTGTGGTAACCCCCAACCATAAGAATATTTCTGATGCTACTTTGTAGTTGTTATTTTGCTATTGTTATGAATCATAATGTACATATCTGATATGCAGGATATCTGATATGTGATCCCTGTGACAGGGAGTCACAACCCACAGATTGAGAACCACTGTGTTAAGTGGTAAGAATTTGAGTTTCTGCTTTTTGGTTGCCTTCTGTTATGTTGTAGTTTCTGTCCTGGGCTCTTGTCTGAGTTTGGTTTTATATTTTGTACTACCTCCTGTAGAGAATTTAAAACCAATTAAAAATAACATTTATTCATTTTGTATATGTGTGCTGATGCATATGTGCTACTGCATGTGTATGGGTGTCAGGGGAGAACTAGCAGAATCCTAGCATCTGGGTCTTAAGGAATGAACTCAGATTGTCAGGCTTGGCGGCAAGTGTCTACCTGTTGAGCCATTTCACTAGCCTAGGTAAGGGTAATTATTTAATATGTTGATGGCCTTTATTGTTGGGACAGAGTAGATAAATTAGCTTGGATGCTTTTTGAAGTCAGCTTCCAATTAAGATGTGTGAATTAAATATATTAAATGTACATATTAAAATTTTTTTTCTGGTGTTACCCTCAGCATAAAGACTCAGTAGATCCTAGTGAAATGGTAGTTTCATTGATTATAAGCTAAATGATTGGCTTTCACTTAATGCATTTAGATATTCTTTACCCTTCCCAGAACTTCTTTCCATCAGTTGTATAGTTTTAAATGTAGATACACTACTTTCTTAAAGCACAGCAGTAGCACACAGCATCTTCCCAGTGGATAGCTGCTTATTATATGTACATGAGAGCTCCTCCCCAGAGCACCTGTGCTGCTTGGGCTCACTAGTGTCAGTGCTTGACTAAGCAGTTTGGATTCGATATTACTGATCTTCAAAACTTATGTGAATTTCAGTTGTTAAATATCTTGCATGAGAAAAGGTAATCATTGTGTTAAGTAGATTATTTTTTAATAAATTACATGTGCACATGTGTTTCTGAGTATGGGTTTCAGTGTGTGTGTGTGGGATCTGCCTATGGAGGTCAAGAGAAGGCATTGATCCCTGGAGTTACAGGCAGCCTGAACTGCCCATCATGAATTCTGGGACTAGAATTTGGGTTCCTTCCATATCAGCAACACTCTTAACTACTCAGGCATCTCCAGTCCCTAGGGACTTTGTAAAAATATTAATTGCTTTATATTGTCATGCACATTAAATTCTTACTTTCAGCCATCAAGCTATATAGTGGTATGTTTGAATCTCTCTCTCTCTCTCCCCCCTCCGGGATGCATATGTGTGTGTGTGTGTCTCTGTGTCTATATAGTGAATGAAATATTTCTGTAATTTACAATGTATTTGGTTATGATATTTCTCTATCTTTTAGGGGGAAATATTATTGTGATTCCTGTAATGATTCCATAACGCTTGCTCTATTTAGGATAGAAAAAATATGCCTTCTAGATAGCTCATGAACTTTGGGCCACTAGGATCAGTTTTGTAGCTGTTATTTGTAGCCCACGGCTTAGACTTTGCTAAATTGACTAACTATATTGGATGACTGAACACGAATGTCTTTGGGCAGTAAGTTTACTCAGCATAACTGGCATATTTTGCCCAAGTACTTTCTACTTTAGTTTTATTTGATGGGAATGCCTGTATTATGAGTGAGCTAGTGTAACTGGAAACCCAAAATTCAGAATTTTGTTGGTGTTATTTTAGATAAAGTACTTTTGAGAAGTCATCAAGCATTTTAAATACAGGGAGAGGGTAGCAAAATTGGATTTTTCTTTATATAATTTTACTATATTTGACAAGTGTTTTAATTTTATTTTATTTGAATATGTAAAATTCAGTCAGTACCTTCCCTACCAACAGTTGTATTACATAATTAGAAAAATATTTTTTTTTTCTTTTAAAGATGTTTTGTGGTGAAACAACATCATTTACAAAAACAAAACAGAGTTCAAGTCCAGCCTGATCTACAGTGTGAGTTCTAGGACAGGAAAGGCTACACAGAAAGGCCTTGTCTCAAAAAACAGAAAAACAAGCAGTCCATTTGTCTAGAATTCACTTGTCCCCCTGTCCCAGAAAGGATCTCTCTGTGTAGCCTTGGCTGTCCTGGACTCGCTTTATAGATCAGGCTGGCCTTGAACTCACAGCGATCCACCTGCCACTGCCTCCCAAGTGTGAGCGCTGGGATTAAAGGCGTGCACCACCACTGCCCAGCTGCTTGTCTTATTTTTTTTTTAAAGATTTATTTATTATATATACAGTGCCCTGCCTTCATGTACACTTGCAGGCCAGAAGAGGGAATCATATCACATTATAGATGGTTGTGAGCCACCATGTGGTTGCTGGGAATTGAACTCAGGACCTCTGGCAGAGCAGTGCTCTTAACCTCTGAGCCATCTGTCCAGCCCCTGTCATAGAATTCTTAACCTTCTACTCCCCTCTATTAAAGGGGCCCAGTGCTTAGCCTGTCTACATTATAGTGTTGGAAAGCCCAGTCTTTTCTTTTAAGACAGTCTTTAGCTCAGGCCGACCTTGAACCTGCTGTTTAAGGGAGGATGTTTTTGAACTTCAGTCTTCCTGCTTCCACTTTCCAAATGCTGAGATTACTGTACATGCTAGCACACCCTTGTTTTGGAGACAGGTTCCTGCTGTGTAACCTAGGCTAGCTTTGGATTTGTGATTCTCCTGCCTTGCCTGCTGGTAAGGAGTTATTAATCCTTGAAGTTTCCATACTGAATGGTGAGCATATTGGAGCTAGGTAGTGTCAGTTGTTATACAATGTTGTAAATGTAATTAATGTCACTGAGTTGTACACTTACAGTGTTAAATGCTAAATCTTATGTAGTAGGTTTGTGTATGTAGGAAGAACCTGAGTAGGCTAGAGAGATGGCTCAGGGTTTGAGAGGGCTTGCTGCTCAGTTGGGGATGTTTCCAGAACCCACGCGGGAAGATTCCAGCTCCAGGGGATCCAGTGCTTTCTTGTGGCCTTTGGAGTACCCACATTCACTTACACAGAAACATACACAGAAATAAAATGCATCTTAAAAAAAAAAAACTATTTTAGAGCCAGGTGTGGTGGTGCACGCCTATAATCCTAGCACTGGGACGCAGAGGCAGGCTGATCTCTGTGAGTTTGAGGCCAGCCTGGTCTGCAAAGTGAGTTCAGGACAGCCAAGACTGCACAGAGAAACCCTGTCTCGAAAAACCAAAAAGAAAAAAAATATTTTAAAATGCAATAAAAGCAATATTGTTGTTAACATGTTCTAGTTTAAGAGATTTTTGTAAAGGTGCTGATATTCTCTGTTACAAACTCTTATGTGCTTATTGTATATGAAAAGGAACTACTTTCAAGTGGCTCATAACTTATGAAAGGTGCTAAGAAAGTGGAAATGTGAGATATTGAGGTAACTTCTGCGAGCGCCATGCTGTGGAGGTATAGAAGAGCGAGAGCAGCTTCGCCCTGGGTGTGTGGGCCAAGGCTGCACCATGTGGGCATCTGCGAAGGAGGAGACGGGAACTAGGGTGGAGAGTGAGGTGCAGACTCAGGGAAGAACCTGCCAGCAAACGTGGCAGAGGGCAAGTAGAGAGGCCTGTCATGTGGCGCGTAAGCCATGGGCTGTAGAGTACAGACCTAGTGGGAAGATGTAATAAGAGATGAAATCAGGCCAAAGGTTTTGGATTTCATTTTGACATTAGAGAATCTTTGAAATTTTTGAGTGGGAAATGAATTTTTTGTTTTGTTTTGTTGTTTTTCCAGACATGGTTTCCCTATATAGCCCTGGCTGTCCTGGAACTCACTCTGTAGACCAGGCTAGTTTAGAACCACCTGCCTCTGTGCTGGGATTAAAGGCGTGCACCACCATGCCTGGCCTGGGAAATGAAATTTTTATGGAGTAGTTTGGACAGAGACATGCAGTTGGGTAGGAAGCAGTAGACTTAGTGTGTGTGCTATAGTGTGTGTGGTTAGGGGCCAAAGAGGTTTGGGAACTAGTAGCCTTTAGAGTAGAGAGAAGAGGAGGCGGACACAGAAGAAGCAGGCCTGGGCTGCTCTAGGGAAGCAGGGGTTCTGGGTTTGGGGGAACACGTAACCTTAACACAGGAAAAGTGGCTGGGGAAGGCAAGTTCTCTCTCCAGAGCTTTTGTGGATCATATATAATGTCCAGCATGTTTCTGCCACAGAATAGGAAATATTTGAGTAGTATATTTGACTTTATTGTTAATCAATTACTGAACTCTCAGATCTGCCTGCTTTTAGGTAAAATTATGCAAATTAAGTAGATTATAAATTCCTCGAGAGGCAAAGACGAATGGTTCTGAGCCTATGTGTTTCCCTCAGCTTTTCAGTTTGAAAGATTTTAGAGCCATAAAAGACACTGGGAGAGTAGTGCGGTACTCATACGCTGTCCATGAAAACTTTATATTTGTATAGTTCCTAGTTTCATTGTTGTGATAAATACCATGACCAAAAACAACCTAGGGTAGAAAGGGGTTTATTACAGTCTATCACTAAGACACATCAGAACAGGAACTCAAGTAGAAGTCTGAAGGCAGGTCTGTCTGCTTGCTATTCTACACTGCATTACCTCTAACCAAGGAAATATGGCAGAAGCCATAGAGGATTCTGCTTGCTGGCTTATGCAGGCTAATGCTTACGTAGCTTCCTGCCTAAGGAATGCTGACACCTACAGTGGGCTGGGCCCTCCTATATCAACCAACAAGACAATTCCCTACAGATGATCTAGGCATTTGCTCACTTGTGACTTAGATGATTCTAGGATGTCTGCTTGACCAATCAAGCTAACCAGGACACTTATGGTTCTTTTGTTTACCTCGCAAAGTATAAAGGAAGCAGATTCCAGGAAGTGGCTAAGTATGTTCCAGTCAAATCCAAGGACCTTGGCAGAGGTGCTAAGGCTGGAGGTGGCTTTGCAAGTCCACATGAGTTTTGAAAATTTGTGATGGCAAAGCGTATGAAATAATGCTATAATGACAAGGGCCAGGAAGTGTTCTAAAAGCTGATCACATCCCATTGTTACAGCACAGAGGAGACTGAGGCAGGAGACTCATGAGTTGGAGGCAATCCTGGGTTACATAGCAAGTTCCAAATAGAACTATATTTTGAATATATGTATATGTAAATGAAGATAGAGAAACAAGACCTGGAAAAAGAGGAAGCCAAGAAACAGTGTGTGTGTGTGTGTGTGTGTGTGTGTGTGTGTGTGTGTGTGTGTGTGTGTGTGTTTTAAATAGACCAAGAGAGGAAAGCAAACAGAAGGTTGGAGGGCCCAGAAGGACTTGAAACATTTTTAAAAACACAGTTCTAAAGAAGAGGGTAGAATGTTGATTTGAGGCTATTGGCAGAGAGGTTTCCTTTTGAAAAGCTAACAACCTGAAATTTTGATGGCCGGACAGCTCTCTGTGGGCTTGGAAGCCCTTCTGGTGTGTGATGAACACTTTGGCCCTAAAGGCAGTAGCACCTGCCTCCTGCCTGTTCTTTCCCAGGGGCCTTTAAGCTCCTTGAGACTAGGGACTGTTCTGTCTTAGCATTCCTACGGTGCCTGAGAAATGGTTGATCGCCATTTCCCCATGTGTGTTCAATTCATAGGCATGAGTGGCTGGTGTAGACCTGAGGGGCTGCCGGAATATCTTACTACATTCTTTAGGAAACAATGGGAGAGTTGGGCAAGTTGCTCTCAAATGGTTTCACAGCTGCCATGGCCCCAACTTGGCAGTTTGGATCCTTCCAGAGCTATAGAGGAACTGGACCTCAGTCAGGATGATAAAAAGATGTGATCTGTTCTTCACATCTAATAAAGAAAATATCATATCTCTGGGGACACGCTTCCATCTTACAAAGTTCCCTGCTCTGGGCCTGCAAGTGAGCACTGAAGTAGTGATGCTGAGTAAATTGGGCTTCTGTACCCTAAAGCTGTTCCAAACAGTTGTTTGTTAGAGGTGAAACAGCGGATGCACCCCTTGTTACGAGTAAAGTGAAGTAGGGTTTTCTTAGGAAACCTATTCTTACTCATCCTCTTACTTAGCCATACTCTAAAAAGGCCCAGTAACTGCCGCAGCTTGCCCTCTCATCCCCTGGGCAACTTCTTCCTCTTGGAGGCTAGAAGCTCACCAAGCCTCTGCTTGAGAGCCTAATGCAAGAACTGCTGTGTTCAAACTACTTTTTCCTTTAAAATATGCATATGACTGTGAATAGCTTTTCAGAATCCATATTACTCTATGTGGAGGGGAAGCTTTTTGGGGGCCAAGGTGATGTCTCCTGCCCTGCTGGAATAGTGCCAGAGACTGTCCAGAGAATATGCCTGAAAGTCTCCTCAGTGTACTGCCTGGGGCAATGTCTTGCTCAGAGTTGTTAAAACCCAATTCTGTTTGTCAGAGAATGTGCTGCCTTGAATGTGACAAGTTGGTAAAATGGCAGATGAGAAGAAAGGGGCTGATGTCACCTCACTCTTTCGTAGAGTTGAGAAGCAGCTTGACCACAAGCATCGCATTAGACTTCTCCAGCCTGGCTTGTGTCAGCACTGGCTCAAAGGATAATAACCATTGGCGTGGTCTCAGTGGGGCTCTTAACATTGATATGACAGTCACAATGTTGTCAGGACCCTAGGCATTTGAGTCTGTTTTAACTGAGAGATAGAAAACTGATGTGGGGTGTGCACCTAGCAAATCTTAGAGAAAGAGACATTGAGCTTAATTTGGTATATCACACACTTGGGAGTCTGAGGCAGGTGGAGTGCCCGGAGTTTGGGTATAACCTGGCTTACAGAGTAAGACTGCCTCGAAAGCAAAAAACTCTAGAAAGAGTAGTGGGATAATCTTATTAGGAGAAAAAAAAAAAAAATAGATGTTTTACATCTGATAAATGTGCAGAGTGGCGGCAGTGTAATCAACTCAGGTTCCAGTGGCTTCAACGGTAAATTGTTGAGTACTGACATTGCTCTGTAGGGCCTAAACCAGAGCTCTTGTCTGCAGTGCCACTGGGTTTTAGTAGGTGTCTTTTGTATGGTGTTTATTGCTGTGATAAAGACCATGCAACTTGGGGTCACACACATTGTTGAGGGAAGTCAGGGCAGGACCTGGAACAGAAGCTGTGGAAGAGCACTGCTGTCTATCTGTCTTGCCTCTCGTGGCTTTACAGACTGCTTCCTTACACAACGCAGAACCCAGCTCAGGCCTGCACCACCCATGGTCATCTGGGTCCCCCACAATTATTAATCAAGAAAATGCCACAGGCTTGCCCATAGGTCAGGCTGGCAGAGCAGTTTCTTAATTGGGGTTCCCTCTATCCCAAATGACTTGTGTCAAGTTGACATAAATCTACCCAGCACAGTAGGGAGCCAGGGAGGGGGTTACCTGCAGAAGACTTCTAAATACACTTAACAAAGACCTCGAAGATGAGAAGAAAGGAGGACGCTAGAGGAAGGTCCTGTAAAAGTCGTCTAGCAGAGGTTCAGTGAGGGAAGCAGGAGATTCAGGTTCAGTGAGGAGTTGGGGAAGCCTTTCTTGGTTTTGAGGCCACAAGTGACACTTACCTAAGCAGTGGGTTTAAGGGCTTTTCTGACTCTCCCAGTATATGGAGCGTAATGGGAAAGGTGGTGCCACATGGTAGGAGAACACCTGGACCTGTTTGGATTGCACTTCAGAGTTATGAGAAAGGAGCAGAAAGGGGTCTTCCAGTTTGTGGGCTTGCTGTTGACTAGAAAGTGGCAACTTCCCTGAGAGTGAGGAACCAGGCATAGAGCTGGGCTGTGTGTGCTGGGAGGTCAGGCTGGAAACAGCTGCTCCGACAAAGTAAGGTATGAAATTGATTCCCACCAGGTGTCAGATAGGAGTCAGATTTAGGGGGTTGGAGTTGAGGAATGTTCTGGAGATGTTTGGGAGACCTCACTGTATTTACAAGGTTCGTGAATGGGAAGAACCCGAGGAAAAAAGGGGTGTAAGAAGAGCTCTTTGTGTGGAGCTTGGGCATCTTGCTCACACTCAGATGTTCATGCTGGAGAACCAAGAAGGGGGCGATCAGAAAGCGGTTATCGGAAAGTTTTCCGAGTAGCGTGATCATCAGGTCTGAAATGTGCCTAGTGGGCACATAGGAAGGTCAGCCAGTAATCACTCACTGAACAGTACAAGTTCAGGTTTGTGGCGACCACACTAAACAGGTAGATAACTGTAGTAACAGTAAAAGGCGATGACTTTTAATTTTAAATCTCAGTTAAAAGATTTCATTGTATCTATCTTGAAAAGTGATTAGTTATTTCATTTGTCCTTTTAAGGCAAAATTACTTAACTCCTAGAATTCTCTCTCTTTTTAAAGATTGATTTTTTACTTATATATGGGTGAGAGAGAATAAGCGTAAATGTTATATGTGCCACATGTACACAGAAGGGAGTGTTGACCCCTGAAGCTGAGGTTCTCCAGGTGTTCTGAGCTCCCCAGTACAGGTGCTGGGAACCAAGCCTGGGTCCTCTAGAAGAGCAGCACACACTTTTAACCACTGAGCCATCTCTCCAGCCCCAGGATGTGTTGTCTTTTATTCTATTTTTGGAACAAGATCTCCTGGCTGGCCTGGAGCTTGCTGTGTAGACCAGGCTAGCCTGGAACTTAAGATATCCACCTGCCTCTCCTGAGCACTGGGATTAAAAGTGTGTGCCACCACACCTGGCTTCCCAGGATCCTAAACCTCTTGGTAAGCACACCAGCTGTAGACTACGCACACACCTTCTTTTGGTCTTGCTTAGTTTCAGTCATTTGAGGTAGCACTTACACATGTTTGGGAATGGGACTGGGGTTGAGGAAGCCTTAGATGCTGAAGAGAGCAGCTGGCAAGGTGGGTCACAAGTGTCTGCTAGCACAGTGCAGAGGGATTCCACTACAAAGCATTTCAGTTTCTCCCATTACCACGACCTTGCCTTCTCTGTGGGAATACATTTCACTTTTTAAACATAACTTACTGGAATTGGTGTTATAAAATTTTATTTCTTGGCAGACGGTGCTAGAGCACATTCGTCCTCATAGAAGAAAATCATTCAATTGGTTTACATAAAAGACCCTCAAAGAAAACATTTGTTTTATTACAAGCACCCAAGAGGATTTCTAAAGCATGAGTGATAACTTCCTCTAACCTAAGTAGCTATCTCACAACAAATGTGGCTTTGTGCTCACAGTAAAGTGTGCACAGAGCCTGGCAGTGGGCTGCAGCTTCCCTTCTGCTGCATTGCCCCTGTCTTGTCTACATGGCCACATGGCTTCATCCTTCAGTGTGACTGGTGTAGCATCCTGGAGTGTTCTCACTTGCAGGGTGAGTGCTGTGAATGGTGATGAGGGTAAATCTAAAGCAAATCCCACTGAGGTTACAGTTCTTGTTCAGACTACAGCCTGGGATTGCTGTCCATCTTCTCTATGGAGCCTGTGTCCCCGGTAGAGCAGTTTCTCCTTTATTTTACTGTTACCTGTGTGTGTGTGTGTGTGTGTGTGTGTGTGTGTGTGTGTGTGTGTGTGTGTGTGTGTGTGTAAGTACATTCTATATTGTGGTGCCTGTAAGTTGAAACATGTTTGTGGGGAAAAGCAAAGATATTCTGACCTTCAGCCCACTGTTTTCAGGTAGGAAGGACCTACTCTTCCTCTCCCCTCTTTGTCTCTCACCCTCCGAGTGAGCTGTGCATCCACAGGGAGGTATGGAGAAGACTCCTTTACTGTGGAGGCTAATACACAGAAAAGTAGTGCTGGTTTTGTCCATCTGTCTCCTGGTGCCTGGTGCTGTCTTGTTATTTTCCCAGAGCTGCTACTAAGTCCTTCTATGTTTAGTGGCTTGCTGCAGTCCAACTGTCATTGCTTTCCTAAGGTTTGTGCTTCAGGCCTGATAGCCCCTGTTCCACTTCTGAAGCCTTCAGTGCCCTTCAGGCCTCAGAGGGAACACGGTACATTTGCTTATTGCCATTTGACCTAAAGAGCACTAAAAATAGTTTCTTTTTGGGTGCTGACCTGAGTCCTCTTTCCATGTGTCTAGTAACGGTCTCCTTTTGGGCTTGGAATCTTTGTCAGCTCAGGCTTAATTTCTGTCTTACTCTCATACTGGTCTGCCCCCTTCCTTTCTACTCCTTTAAGAAATTGTGGCCAGGGGCTAGAGAGATGGCTCAGTGCTTAAGAGCACTGACGGTTCTTCCAGAGGCCATGAGTTCAATTCCCAGCAACCACATGGTGGCTCACAACCATCTATAATGTGATCTGACACCTCTTCTGGCCTGCAGATGTACATGCAGGCAGAGCTCTGTATACGTAATAATAAATAATAAATAATTTTAAAAAAGAAAGAAAAAGAAATTGTGGCTAACCAGCTAGCTGGATTTTCTTAGAAATTTCTCTCCCCTCCTGTGTCTGTGTGTGTGTGTGTGTGTGTCTGTCTGTCTGTCTGTCTGTCTGTCTGTCTCTCTTTCTCTATCTCTATCTGTGTGTGTGTGTGTGTCTGTGTCTGTTTCAGAAATCCCTTATTATATGTTCACTTAGCCAAGAAATGGTTTGTTACATGTGAATTTTCATGAGGTAGATAAAACTTGATGTGTCCACCTGTGGTTATAACTGTGTGGTAGAATTCTTGCCTAGCACCTGTGAGTCCCCAAGTTCAGTTCTCAGCACCACCCAAACCGAACAAACCACACAGAGCCAGGTAAATAGTTCAGTGGCTAGAGTGCTTATTTAGCATGCAAAAAACACCAGGTTTGAACCCAACATGAAATAAAATTAACAAAGTGGTAGATGCCTGTAATCCCCCCACCCTAGAGGTGGAGGCAGGAGGATCCAAACCAGGGTCATCCTTGGCTAAATAGCAAGTTAAAGGCCAGTTTGGGATATGAAACAAAACAAAAATTTTATGTACTGAACCTATATATTATTCTCAGGAGCCTAACCATTGAGGGCATTGTTCAGGCCTCAACAGAAGTGGACCACACAAAGCAGGGTTAGTAATTTTTGAATGAGTTTTTAAAATGCCTAACAAAATACTTATCATTGCACGTGAGACTTGTCCAAAACAGCAGCTTGCTGGCTGGTCCAGTTAAGTTGTTACTGCTTTTGAAATTGTTTTGAGGCCTCCTGTGGTTGTCAGTGACTCAGCTGGAGTGGGCAGCTGTCGCCAGCCTGTCTCACCTGTGCTTTCTTGCCTGTTTCTCTGTGACGCAGCATGAGCAGTGTAAGTTGTTGTCGTCCTGTTGCTACCCTGGTACCTGCTGCCCTGGCTCACTTCTCACGTGCTCCCGGACTCCTAGAAGCCTGTTCCCACTCATTCTAACGTCTATGAGTGATTACTGTCATGGCAGGTATTCTCAAGATAGCCCTAGAAAAGATGCTGTTTGCATTCTCTGGGAGCATTCATACAGAGGAAGGGCAATAAAAGAAACCTGTGTCTCCAATAAAACAGTTTCTCTTTTATTTCACTGTGGAGCACATTCTATACTGTACAAAGCAACTGCAGGTTAACTGCACTAAGAGCCGGCCAGTTAGGGCATGGGCTGGTGCCATTCTAGGGGAGATGATATTGGAAAATACCCTCTTCTGGCCTCCCGGGGTGCCCACAACCATGTCCACACACCATACATATATAAGTAGAAAATTCTAAAAGCAAAAACAGCCCGTTGCAAATAACATTTTACAGATAGCGTATAAATTCATAAATATTTTTATATATTTATGATGTGTATGTTTGTCTTATCTGCACACCAGAAAAGGGCACCTTGTGGGACTATAGTTACAGATGGTTGTGAACTGCCATGTGGGTACTAGTGTTTGAATTTAGAGCCTCTGGAAGAACAGCCAGTAATCTCTGCACCACCACCACCACCCCTTTGGATTTTTTGTTTGTTTTTGAGGCAGGATCTCACTTTGTAGTTTTGGCCACCCGGGAATTCACTACATAGACCAAGGCTGGCTTCAAACTCATAGAGATCTGCTTCCCAGGTGCTGGGATTAAAGACATACCACCATGCTTATATGTTTTTAGTAATAGTTTTACTGACATTTCTTTATGTAACAGATCTGATTTTGTGCCTGTAGTATCTAGAAACTTCCATAATTGAATGCATGCTACCAGAACTTTGTGTCCCTTCCTGTGAGAAGAAATACAGTGTTCTCAGTATCCTAGCATAACGGCTGCATGGAAGCAAATGCTTTGTAAGACATGTGTGGCGGTGAGTCACAGAACCAGTGCCCCATCATCCCTGTGTTCTGGTTGCTGGAGGCCCTGGGCGTCCCTGTCCCTAAAGGCAGCTGGAGTCCAACAGTGGAAAAGAATCTAATGGTTGGCCTTCTGCCTCTTCAGAGTAGGAACAAGTGAGACTGGAGGAATGGACGTGACCCATCTGGACTAGGGACTCCAGGGACGAGGCCTCACAGCTTGCTAGAATGCCTACTAATCCTACCATGGTCACGTACGACAGGGAAGGATTTAGCTGCACAGTGGGAACCTCAGTTCTTGAGTGATATGCATACTGCGTGTGCACAGTGTGAACAGCACTCCGGGATTACAGTAGCATGGCCTGGTTTATGTAGTGCTGGGGATGAAGCTCAGCCTCACATATACGCTAGGCAAGCACAAAACCAGCTGAGCTCTAGCCACAGTTGCAAAGCCTCTGCCCTACAGGAGGTAAGACCCCTGTGGGAAGGTGTAGCAGTGGAGTTAGTGACATAGCCATTCTGCTGTTATTGTCTTGGTTTTCTGAGACAGGGTTCCTCTGTGTAGCCATGGCTGTCCTAGACTCACTTTGTCATATCGATCCGCTTGCCTCTGCCTCTCGAGTGCCAAGATTAAAGGGGTGCGCCACCCGGCAATACAATCATTTTTATGTTTATTTGGAACTTCAGGTACTAAGTGTTCAGTTGTGGGCTATAGAAAATGACAGCAGGAAATGTGATTGCATTGATATGAATTAACATTACTTGAAGCTTTTCCAGAGGAGTCGAGTTTAATTCCCACCACTCATATTGGTGGCTTACAGCACTCCAGCTCTTAAGTGATCTGATGCCACTTCTGGCTTCTGTAGACACAGGTGCACATGTGGCATTAGCATACACACACGCACATGTGCGTGCAAATACAAATAATAAAAAGAATTGGTGTGTGTGTGTGTGTGTGTGTGTGTGTGTGTGTGTGTGTGTGTACTTTGCTTTGGAACAGGGCCTCAAGAAGCTGCACTGGGTACCAGGAACAGCCTTCAGCTGACCCCCTGTCTCTACCGCTCAGGTGCCGGGTCACAGCAGGGTCCCAGTTCGCCTGCAGGGCCAGGCTCTTCTTAGTTTTTCCTTTCCTCTCTAAGCTATTAAAAAACTAAGGAAAGGACTATGGTGAAATATTTTTCACTTACATAGTATAGAAAGGTGTGTGTCAGTTCACATTTCTAAGGGGGCAAAAGTAAAATGGAAATATAAATATTTACTTAGAAACAACCCCAGTAATAACACAAACAAAGCACATAGAATTGTGAACTTGGCGCGCTTGACCATGAAGGGAATAGGAAGTGATCTGTGTGTACATAATCCTGGAAGTTGCTTTATACAGAATGCATAAGGAGCAGCAGAACACCTGATTTGTCATATTCTAGACAACGCTGAGACTTAAAAGGTACTTTAGCTTCATAGTTTGTTGTAGGGATTTAAAAATAGAACAAAACAAGTAGTTGGGTATGCTGGTACACACTTTTATCACAGCACTCTGGGAGGCAAAAGCAGGCAGATCTCCGAGTTCTAGGACAGCCAGGGCTGTGTAGAGAGACCCTGTTTCAAAACAGACAAACCAGCAAACAAAAAGATAGAATAAAACTTAGTTGCTGATAGCATCGAACCTTAAGTATGTCAGTCTAGTCGTCATTCTCTCGTACAGAAGATGCTTTCAACAGTTCAGTGGCTCACCAAGTCCCTGGGCTCTGAAGTGGAGATGCGTACAAATGTGGCCTCTGCCCTTACTGTGCGCTCTATCTCATGTTCTCTTTTTGCTTCTGAGTTGTAAGCCTCACTTGCAGTTGCTGTGTTCAGTTTTACTCATACACAGAGCAGTATGTAAATTTCAGAGCCACTGAAGGCTTTTCATCAAAATGGCCATATCCTTTAGTAGTCACAGTGGTTTTCTATTTTTAAACAGGGTCTCACCATGTAGCTCTGATTGGCTTGTAGGTCACTACATAGACCAGGCTGACTTTGAATTCACAGTTCTGCCTGACTCTACATCCTGAGTGCTAGGGTTAAAGATAAGCACCATGATGCCCAGTGGTCAATCTTTTACTTAAAAGCCTAGAGTTTGGGGCTGGTGAGATGGCTCAGCGGGCCAAGGCAGTTTGTTGTTTAGCCTGACAACCTGAGTAAAAAGGCGGATCACTGTGAGTTTGAGGCCAGCCTGGTCTACAAACTGAGTCTAGGACAGCCAAGGCCACACAGAGAAACCCTGTCTTGAAAAACCAAAAAAAGGGGAAATACTTTGGAAATTTTTCTTTATACCAGCTGTGATGTCCATAGCTTTCTAGTGCCAGCCAGTGTGCCTTTGCTACTGTATAAAACCCCGCCAGGATTCAGTCCAGCAGTTCTCAACCTATGGGTTGTGACTCCTTTGGGGTTCACATACCAGATATCCTGCATATCGGATATATTTATATTATGATTCACCACAGTAGCACAGTTACAGTTATGAAGTAACAATGGAATAATTTCATGGTGAGCGTCCCACACCATGAAGAGCTGTAGTAAAGGGTCGCAGCATGAGGAAGGTTGAGAACCACTGAAATAGTCCTTTTTCAAGATTTATGTTTCCCAGGAGAGCACACTTCAAACATGAGTTTGGGGACTACAAGGCAGGGCAGGCATCTTGGAATGGAATTGTGCTGCCTGATCTTTACCTTCTGAAAATGAGATGCACACTCTGCTTTTCTCTCTTTGAGGCTATGAGGTTTATTTTTTAAATTAAAGTGAACTTATTTAACACTGGATTTGTTTTAGGGCTTGGTGATATTCCCTGGAATGGAAAAAATAATAATAACTTGCTGCTTCAGTTCCTCTATAATTGAGTGAAAAATATAAAAATAGATAGCTGACATCTTCTTTTAGGTTTTACACAGTGAGCAAAAGCAGGTAAGGCAGTACAGTTCTGTCACTACTGTGGCCTCAGCCTGGGCTGCTGCTTTAATCACAACAGATCAAGGATCCTATCCCACTGGAGTCATCCAGGGGAAGCTCACTAACTGCGCTGAAACAAAACTCAGAAGACAGATAAGAGCCAAGGCACAGGCCAGAGAAGATGGCCCAGTGGGAAGTGAGTTTCCACCAAACCCTGTCTCCTGAGTTCAGTTCCTTGAACCCAAATGTTGGAACGAGAGAGCCAACTCCTGCAAGGTGTTATTTAATCTCAGCTCAGGTGCACACATACAAAGTCAATAAATAACAATATTCTTAGAGCCATGAGCAGTGGAACCTGGCCTTAAAGTATCCTAACTCGTTTGTTTTTGGTTTTTCGAGACAGGGTTTCTCTGTGTAGCCTTGGCCATCCTGGACTCACTTTGTAGACCAGGCTGGCCTCGAACTCACAGTGATCCGCCTGTCTCTGCCTCCCGAGTGCTGGGATTAAAAACATGTGCCACCACTGCCCGGCCTAACTTATTTAAAAGACATTCAATTTTAGAAACTTTTCTGCTTTGTTTGTTTATTTGGTTGGTTTTTCAAGGCAGGGTTTCTCTGTATAATAGCCTTGGCTGTCCTGGATTCATTTTGTAGACCAGGCTGGTCTCAAACTCAGGATCTGCCTGCCTCTGCCACTCTGAGTGCTGGGATTACAGATGTCCTTTACTGGACTTAGTTTTCTTTCTTTCTCCGAAGAGTAGTATGGAGCCCAGATCTCTACATGCTGGGCACGTGCTTCCACCTCCAAGTCACACCTAGCTGCTCTCATCGTTTAGCCCTTAGGAATCCACCACTAAGGCAGGTGTGATGGCTGGGCCATGCCACAGACAGAGGAAAAAGGAAAGCCGTAGAGAGAGATACAGGTTAGTGTCTGAAGAACTCTTTGACTTGATGACACTATATTTTGTGGTGCTTGTTGTTCTGTAGTTAATCTACATAAATAAAAACATTCTTTTCATAGCAGTGGCCCGATATGTAAAGGCTTTAGGGAAAGAGGAAAGAGGGCTAGCATCTAGTTCCCTTGAGGTTTCAGCTGTTTCTAATAACCTTTGAGCAGCTGCTTTTGCTGTTTAGTTATAGGGCAGGTAAGATAAGTTTTTTGGAAAAGAATTTAGCTTTGAAAAACGATGTTATGTTGGCGCTTCCTCTCTGATAGTCCTCTCCTTTCCTTTTCCTTCTTCCTCCCATTCCCTCCCACGAACTCTTCCTTCCCTCCCCTACTTCATACGTACGTGGGGGATTTCTTTCTATTTTTTCTTTCCTTCTTTCTTTCTTTCTTTCTTTCTTTCTTTAAATAGGGCTTTCATAATAAGACTCATTGGATGAAGGTTGGAAAGGCAAGAAGTTGTAACATCATTAAGAGGCTTGTGAATTATATTTTGACTTCCTATTTAAAGTAGGGATACCTAACATTAATAACTACCTACCTGTAGAGTTTGGGAAATGAGCAATCAGAGTGCTATATAAATGTGTTCTCACTTCCTGTAATGTTCACAAGCTCCACCCCAATGTATCCACCCATTGAACACCAGGACCTTCCACGCATTGTGTGCTGTGTTAGGATACATGGCAGGAAAGACTGGGGTCTGGCTAAGCTGGAGCCTCAGTCTAGGGAAGGCATAGAGATTATATATGTTTTTGTTTGTTTTGTTTTGTTTTTGTTTTTTGAGACAGAGTTTCTCTGTGTAGCCTTGGCTGTCCTGGACTTGCTTTGTAGACCAGGCTGGCCTCGAACTCACAGCGATCTGCCTGCCTCTGCCTCCCAAGTGCTGGGATTAAAGGCGTGCGCCACCACTGCCTGGCTATATATATTTTAAATCTATTAACTATCCTGTATAAACCTACATACTGTTTCAATGGAAAACAAACTTTAGTCCTTTTTCCAAAAGATGCCAGCTTTTCTTGGAAGTTCTAAAAATGAAAAGGGGCCTAGATGTAGTGTGACTCCTTACACGTGAGAACACTTGAATCTAGAGAAGCAGGAGAGCTTCCTCTCGGCAGATAGGATAGTTGGAATAGAACACACAGCTCTGCCGGCTCTCAACTCTGTCCCCCGGGCAGGTGACAGGATTGTGCCACAAGCTGTTCCTGCCAAGTTCTCTCTCTGGTTTGCTTTTCCTTCTCTCTGTTAAATGACAGGTTACAAAGGACCCTTTAGTCACTTTTAAAGCCTATTAGCACGCAAGTCCCTGTAGGAGAGATGACTCAGCAATTAGGAGAGCTTGCTGCTTGTATAGAGGACCCCGAGTTCAGTTCCCACCCAGCACCCATCTCAGGCAGCTTACAGCCCCGTGTAGCATTTGCATGTGTGTGCACACACATATCTCACTGTGGATACAGAGTTGAAATAATTGGCCCGAGAAATTTAAGCTGAAAAATGGTTCTCACTTTTATTTCAAAAATATCTGAAATATCGGAGTTTTCACTTGAAAATCTTGTCAGAAATGATCTGTTTTCATAAGCATGACTTTCCTTAGGTTCCTTCGTAATCCATAGGGGACCCGATGCCTTCCTCTGTCCTCCATAGACATTGGGCATGCAGGTGACATGCAGACAGAACACCAACACACCATGGATGGACGGACGGATGGATGGAGGCAGGGAGACGGATAGATGGATGAATAAATAAATTCACATTGTAACTATACAGACAAAACACCAGAATATTGTGCATAGGTAGGTACGTGTACACACACACACACACAGTATCAGTTAAAACTTGTGAAAAAGTAGACTGGTTTACCTTTTGGTCATTTGGTTTTGCTTTGTTTTTGGACATTGTCTCATGCAGCCAAGGCTAGCCTCAGACTTGCTGTGTGGCAGGACGTCTGGTCCTCTGACCTCCTTCTCTTATTTATTTCTATATATTTAATTATTTTAAGATAGGGTCTCCCTCTGTAGCCCAGACTGGCCTGGAACTCAGAGCAATCTTCCTGCCTCTGCAGTGCTGGAATTACAGGCCTGTCTATCATTATTATCAACTGAATAGTTAATAAGAAGCAGTAGGTACTAGACCTTTTCCAGTGCTTACAGCTGACATGCCAGCATGTGCACGCATATACAAGGAGCCTGGTGGTCTATATGAGATATGTACGTTGGGCTCCGGTCTAAACCTCCCCCAGGCTTGAGCTTACAACTACTCCACTTCCCTTTGACCTGTCCTCTAAAGCAGGGCTCTTACATTCTTTTCACTTATACAACTCTTTTCCCCAAGATTTCTTTTTATAGAGCTATGAGATAGTTATATAAAATAGACATAAAAAACAAATATTTACTGAAAGTAAAATATAAACTTATTTTAAAGCAGTTTTTAAATATACATATAAAGTTACCACTTCCTGAAGAGAAAGCAGACATATATACTAATGAGACGGGTTTGCTGGCTCCTTTTTGTTTTTGTTTTTGTTTTTAATTTAATTAATTTATTCAGATTACATCTCAATTGTTATCCTATCCCTTGTATCCTCCCATTCCTTCCTCCCTCCTGCTTTCACGCTATTCCCCTCCCCTATGTCTGTGCTGGTTCCTTTTTTGATGAAGAATTATTTCTTCACTGAGTATTAGATACTGTAAGACATAGAGCATAGACTGATACTTCAATTTCATAGTCATCCTTGGAAATGCCTCTTATAATTATGTAATTTGAAGTGGCAGAAGATATTTAAGACCATTTCAGAAATTGTCAGAGATTCTTTCCTGATCCCAAGCTAACGTTCATTAACGAGTTTTTATTTTTTAGGAAACTCAGGTTAGTAACTCAAGAGCAGTTTTAAAAATCAGACCTTGTAAAAAGAGAACTTAGAAAGTTGGGGCACGGGAGGTGAAAGTGAATCTTGGAGGAATTGGGTGAATATGATCAAAATACATTATGAAATTCTTGAAGAATTAATAAATATTTTAAAAACTCACATTTTAACCCAGCACATTCAGAGATGTACTAATTTGATACTTACTTGCTAAGGAATGATGGGAAGATATTAAAAGTCTCATTTTCCCTAATTGAAGTATTGTTTCTATTAAAGCACAGACTTTTTGTGCACAATAGAAGCCGCTGTCATGATATACAATAGTCTCAGGCTACTAGCCGCGGTGCCTGAGGCAGTTTTAATTGGCATTGTTTGCCTGTCTGCATGCACAGTGCAAAGTGCACACATTGTTAGCCAAGAAAGGGTTCAGTGAAGGCTGGTGATGCCTGAAATACCTTGGACTCATTATATGTTTGAGACTGAGTTAGGTTCAGGTCATTGTGTGTGTGGAAACCCTTTACTATGACCTCATATTCAGTTACGCAAACCCAAGGGTGTTGTGATGTATAACCTTGCATTTCTGCCCTTAGTTACTAGAGCCTCTTACTGCTTGTCTATGAGCAGACTCTAGCGTCTTACCACTTTTGGAGTGTTTGAATTGTGCCATAGGTGTTGAATAGAAGTGAAACTGACTAGTTTACTCTTACTCTTGGTCACCTCCAAACAGTCCTTGGAGTTTCTTTCTTTCTTTCTTTTTTTCCTTTTTTGTTTTTCCAGACAGGGTTTCTCTATGTAGCCCTGGTTGTCCTGGACTTACTTTGTAGACCAAGCTGACCTCGAACTCAAAGCAGTCCACCAGCCTCTGCCTCCCAAGTGCTGGGATTAAAGGCGTGCCCAGCCGGAGTTAACATTTCTTGTACCAGGTCAAGCCTAACCTTCTGCTCTCTGCTCTCTGCCCAGGCAAAGCCTGGTTGGTCCAGAAAGGAAATGTTTACTCCTTGGCCTACTTTTCATCCTCTCCCAGATGATAATGTGCTTGTAGCTGTCCATTCACTCTCATTAAGGTCTTGCATCTTTACCTCAAGAAAAGCTGAGAGGCATTGGATTACCTGGCTCCTCACTGCAAATGCTAGCCCGGGTCTGGCAATAGGAGGTCACTGCCTCTAGAGAAGGTTATGGAGATAAAGAATCAGGTCTAGCCTTTACCAGTTAATAGCTGGATGGCTGCTAAGGCTACTTAACCTGAAGGTCCCTAGTCTCTAATTCTTTAATGCAAAATGAGAAAGAATTCTCTCCAAAGCGGTATTTTAAAAGCCTGCTGTGGCTTTGCTTTATCTAACACATTGCTTTATCTAAAGGCCCGTCATGATTTGGCCTCAGCTGTCCACCCAGCAGTCAAACTTCCTTAGTGTGTGGGGACCATTTGCCTTAGAGTGAAGGGGTCACTGATGGAGCAACCCGAGGACAGAGGCTTGTGCTCATAGCTGGCTGGAGATGAACATTCTGTCCCCTGTTCAGGTTTCTGGGGACTAGTGCCGCAGCAGCTGCTGCTCCAGTGCTGGCAGCCACACCTTATGACAGATGTCTTGCCAATGGAGTCTTGAGTGCTCTAATTTTATCACTTTAGCAACGTCTTGCCTGGTAGGCCTCCTGTGTCCTCTAGTGGCCATTATCACTAACAAAACCTTAAAGTAGCAAATGTTGATGGTGCCTTTAGTTAACTATACTAGGAGATGTATTCAGGAGAGAAACTGCAGCATAGTGGTCATCATATGAGCCTTGCCTCGCCATGCCTGTATAGTGCGTTGGTCTGTTTGTAAGCCTTAGACTTGTGAGCCCTGGCTCTTTAAAGAACAACCCAACCAAGGGGCTAAATAAACTCATGCAGTATTCATTTTGTTTCCTTATATTTACTTACCCCTTATAAGCCATAAACTCATTCAAAGGAGCTGTAGGGTGTATGTTCAAGGGCCCGATGACCATGTCAGGTGTCTTCCACAGTCACTTTCCACCCTTTATTTTTTGAGACAGCAACTGAACCTGAATCCTGTCATTTTAGCTAATTGGCCAGCATGCCCTTGGAGAGTTATCTGTCTCTGCCCCACACTGCTGGGATTTTTGTGTGTAGCGCCATGTCTGGCTCCGTGGACACTGGCCTTCGGAGCTCATCTGCATACATGGGCAGCACTAGTCACTGAGAATGGGCTGTCTTGTTCTGTGTGAGGTGGCCTCCCCTCTCTCTTTGTAACTCAGGCTGCCTTCTACCTTGCAGTACTTTCCCTGGCATACAGGAGCGCACCACCGCTCCGCTCAAGGGTTTCCTCATCACTCTTTGACTGACGTGTCTCTGTTTGTCCTTTATGGTACATTTTCCCTGTTTTTTCTTGAAACTTCTTTTGGAGCTTTGAGGGGTTTGTTTGTTTTTTGTTTTGTTTTTAGGAGATCTCAGCTGACTATCCCTGGAGTTTTTCAAATCTGTTTGCTTTTCCTTTTAATGTCCAGGAAAGGGAAAAAATCTTTTTGTCTTAAAATTTCTGTACAATTTTGGTTTCCTGTTGCTGGCCGCCTTCTAGCTTTGGTCATTGAAGGATACGGCACTGTGCTCCCTGCTGTGAAATGTAGATGCAATGCCTGTTCTGAGAGCTTCATCTAGTTTGCTTATACGTCCCAAAAGAGACTGCCTGGGAGAGAGCTGCATGGAGGAAGGACATTGGGGGGTCTTACTGTCCTGCTTGTTTAAGCTCCTGTTCAGCAGGCACCTCTGCCCTCATCCATATTAGTGACCCTGCTGTAGCGTCCCTCCCGGGTTGTTCACCCCGTCTCTAGAAAATACAGCCAGTCGAGCAAAATTTCTGTTGCTACCTAACAGCTTATTGCAAATGTAGCAATTCAAAGCAATTGCACATTTAGTACCTTGGGTCAGTTTAACTCAGTCTTCTGCTCAGGGTCTCTTAAGCCTGCAGTCCTCTTTAGTATCAATCCCAGGCTTACACAGTCAACCGGCCGAATCTGGTTCCTTGCGACTGTAAGACTGAGGCTCCGAGCTTATAGCAACCACTTGTAATTCTCTGGTCTCTGTGCAGAGTTTGTATCATAGCAAAATTAGCAGGTGACTGTGCTGTCTGTCAGAAAAGACAAAGTCTGGTGCAAGTTAAGCACAGCCTGGTCTCTGTGGTGTGCTTTTGGCTAGAAGGAAGTTCAAGCAGCCCACCTTAGACTTCCACTCATCACAGAGAGTTCCCTTTTCCGCTCAAAGCCAGTTCTCCCTTGAGCCAAGCGTTCGCCTGCAGCACTCCCGGCCTCCAGACACTCCACAGTTCTTAAGGAGGCTGTGCTAGCTGCATAGACTTGAGCCTAACTTGGTTCTTAACTCTTTGCCATCGTCTGCTTGCTAACTTCTAACCCTGTCGCCGTTGTCTTCTTGCCCAGTCTCTTCTTTGGTGATATATGCCTTTTTAAAAGCCCTCACTGCAATGCTGGTGGATATTGGAGGAATAAAGGTTGATGTGCATATATTCATTATACCATCTTTGTTTTACCTGTTCCTTTTAAAGAGGAAAAAATTCTTCACATGCTTCATTTTTATATACCTTTACTCTTTAGCTTTTGGTTTGTTCAGGCATGCATTTGGGTCCCTATCCCCACTGTGTACCTTAAAGCCAACTCCTCACCTTGGGCTAAGAGTAACTTTCTGTCTCCTTTCCTTCTAACTTTTTTTTTCTCTTGACTTTTCTTTTTGGCCTTTTCTACGAACTTGGATGGAATACTTAACTACCTAAGCCATTAGTTCCCTGAGAAGAGCTTGGAGATGGAGGTAGA
Organism: Acomys russatus; assembly: GCF_903995435.1. Classification (NCBI taxonomy): domain Eukaryota; kingdom Metazoa; phylum Chordata; class Mammalia; order Rodentia; family Muridae; genus Acomys; species Acomys russatus. The sequence continues at coordinate 51,931,588 of NC_067139.1, read as the reverse complement.
AAGGAGATGGTGGTTTTTTTTTTTTTTTTTTCTTGTCCTCGTTGCAACTCACACACAATATCTGAACCATTAGTTAAAGCCTCCAGCTGTTTCTGATTTTTGTGAAAATGATATTCGTCACTTTCAGATTGTCACAGTATTGTAGAAACTTCTGTCCTCCAAAGTTCTTTATGCAACATGGTTATTTTCAACTATTGCGTTTCTACAAATAAAATTAATTTAACTGCTGTGTGTGTGTCTTCGCATCTTCGTAGAATGCCGCTCCCCCACAGTGTGTGTGTGTGTGTGTGTGTGTGTGTGTGTGTGTGTGTGTCTTTGCGTTTTCGCAGATCACGCTCCACCTCGTGTATCGAGACAGAATCTCTTTCTCTTGAACCCAGAGCTCTCCAGTTGAGCCTGTGTAGCTTACTAGCTTGCTTTAGGGTTCCTGCCTCCAGTTCATAAACAGTGGGCTTTTACATGGGTGGTAGGGCTCTGAGCTCCAGTGCTCACGCTTGCATGGCAAGTGCTTTACTCACTGAGCTATCTCCGCAGTCTGAATTAATTTTTATTTAAGAAACGTTAATGACCATTTATCAGATCACAAAATAATGCTTTGGTTAATCCTAACATGAAATGGCTTAAGCAGGGTAGGAAAAGCAGACCTAAATGTGATTGACAATATTAGGGGTGAGCCCCAAAGCCAGGTAACCACTAGAATCTTTCTGGGTGTGGACACTGTAGGCAGAAGGCTAGGATTGGTGAGCCTGAAATGACTGCCTGGCTTTACAAAAACAAAACTTAAAAAAAAAAAAAAAAAAAGCTAGGTGGTAGAATTAATGGTAATTTAATATTTTTTTCAGGGGCCAGTGATGTGCCTCAGTGTTCATGTCTCTGACACACACAGGCACAGGCATGCATAGATTTTTCTCTGTACAATTCTATAGGGTCTTAGTTTTTAAATATATTCTGTTTTTATACTTAAACAGAAGCACCAGCGATTTGCACCACCATCCATACCTTCTCCTTCCCCATAGGTCACCCTTCTGCATGCAGGGTCTCTGGAGCCACACCAGCAGCTCCTTTCACCCTTGGCTCCTGCCCCAGTAACAGAGTCCTACCTACAAGCCTGTGCCAGTTAATGTATATCCTATAAGATGAGCAGCTCCATCTTGAATCACTAGCCCCAGCCATCCCCTCAGGGTCCTTGCTTGTTCCCATCCCATTGATCACAGTCCTGATCCTTACCTCTTGCAGCAGTATGCAGCCTGGTGAGTGTACCATCCTCCCCTCCACACACCCTCATTAGTCTCTAGATAGAGCCGGCATCTGTAGATCAGCCCCATCCACACTACCACCAACCTCCAGGCTTAGACCAGTATGTGCATCCTATGCAGCAGCCAAGAGTGCTGTGTCCACCTGACTGTCCCACCCACACCACATCAACCTGCAGACCCAATATGTCTTGTATATCTTGTGCTCTTGGTCAGCCTGCTATGTCTATATCCAAAAAAGAACTAACAAAAGGAGTACGCATGCCCAGGTTTAACTATAAATACAAACATGAATAGAATAGAATAAATGCCTGAGCAGGGCCCAGGAAAACAAAAACAAAGCTAAAAGAAGTGATTAAGACAATCCAGGATTTGAAAACTAAATTCAATAAGAAGGTTAGAATGCCCTTTGTGCACAACATACAGCCTTTCCACTTAATAACATCAAGCCCTGTGCATCTTGTGCCAGAGTCTCACAGTCAAATAACAGTTTGACTGATACTCTCCAGCACCCTCCCCAATGCCCAAATATAATCTCAAACTCCAGACCCTGTGAGCCCTGGGTATTGACTTTATGGGTTTGTTCTCCTGGACTCCTCAACTTCCCTGGCTCCTACAATCCTTCCTTCCTTCCTCTCTCCCCAGCTCCACCTAATGTTGGGCTGGGGTCTCCTCCCGTCAGTCGCTGGATGAAGTTTCTCTGATGATGGGTGGGCTAGGCACGCCCTCTGGGAGACCAGGCCTCCCTGCTATGTCCCAGAAACATAACCTTTTTTTTCCCGAGACAGGGTTTCTCTGTGTAGCCTTGGCTGTCCTAGACTTGCTTTGTAGACCAGGCTAGCCTTGAACTTGGCAGCGATTGGCCTGCCTCTGCCTCCCAAGTGTTGTGATTAAAGGGGCGCACCACCACGTCTGTTCAGTGTGTATTGGTATATTGCCAGAATGTATGTCTGTATGAGGGCGTCAGATCTTGGAGTTACAGACAGTTGGGAACTGCCATGTTGGTGCTGGAAATTGAACCCAGGCCCTCTGGAAGAGTAGTCAGTGCTCTTAAGTGGTGAGCCATCTCTATAGTCCCCCAGAAACATAACTTTTAACCCCAAAAGTGGATGTCCTTGGTTGGTTGGTTGGTTTTTACACACAGACCTATGTCTTTCTAAGCATTATAAAGATTATTGTGAATGCAAAAAAGTTGAAATGTTGACAGGAAGAATCAGCTGTCATCCTGATGTCAAATTTCTGTTATCTCTGGGTGGTCTACAACAAACAAGAACTGATATTCATGCCATAATGTAAAACTGAATGGGAAATATACAAATGTTGACGTGAAGACAGCTAGAGAGTTTATGGAAACTAGGCAAGCAGGCAGTAAAAGAAAAATATTGCTAAAACAAAATTTTAATATGGATGAAACCTTCCTATTCAGGGAATGGCAGACAAACTACAGTATATAGTATGCAATACCATGTAGGGTTGTGTGAGTACAAACTATTGTTTTCATATAAGGAGATGTCCTTGTTTTATAAATGGCTGTAACACTTTTGCTGATAGGTAGAGTTCGGTAGAGGTCAAAAGAATTCAATGTTAAGAAAATAAACTCTTGAAGGCTGGGTGTGGTGACCCACGCCTTTAATCCGAGCATTCGGGAGGCAGAGTCAGGTGGATCGCTGTGAGTTTGAGGCCAGCCTGGTCTACAAAGTGAGTCTAGGACCGCCAAGGCTACACAGAGAAACCCTGTCTCGAAAAACACGCAAACAAACAAACAAAAAAAGGAAAATAAACTCTTGAAAATCATGTATTTTTCTGAAAATATTAGGGTACTATTCTGCCTTTGTTTTTATCTTGGTTCTTGAAATGGTATTTTAAACACAAATATTAGACCATAACAAATTAATAAATTTTGGAGGACTGAATTAATTTGCTTTTATTTCATCGTCAATTTTGTCTAGTAGTTTTATCTAGTGAATTGAGCATCAATTGACAATTTGGCTCACTTGGTATTTGTGTATTTGGGCAGAGAAGAGCGCCCTCTTTTGATACGTGGTCTCCTCTCTGTCTTTCAGAGTCCCTGCTGTTGCTGGTTGTTTGGGGGTTTTGTTTATTTTAAGCTGATCTGGAGAAAGCCTGCCTTTGATATATCTTGTTGTAGCATTTGAGGAGGATGTCAGCTCCCTGATAGTGTAACAGGAGGAAACAGAAATAGCACAAGAACAGAGAAGGAGAACTCTCAACGTAAATGTAGGGAGGAACTTTCACTTTTCAGGTCCCAAGTCTTCCTTTTAATGTGACCACTGAGCCACAAGAGACTTTTGAAGGAAGCTTTAGCCGTGTTATGTTTTAGGGGCCACAGGCGTGACATGCTTGCTACTGCCATACCTAGTGCTTGGAGTTCAGTCCCTCCAGCCCAGATAGTGGAGGGAGAGCCAACATATGCAGAGAGAGAAGTAAAGGTAATTTGGAAAAGCACTAAAATTGAAAATGACAGCAGCTATAAACACCTTATGAATTTATAGAGTCTCCCATGGTGGCACATAGGCTGAGTTATTTCTAATATGAAAATGCTAAATACTCCAAATATTTGAATGTGGACAGGACACTGGAAGTAGAAACTCCACACTGGTCTCAAGTAACATGCAATCAAAGTACAAACACACTTAAAATAAAATTATGTTCAGTACGTAAGATCTATATGAAACCTAAATAAATGTCAGGTTTAAGTTTGGGTCCATCCCCACTATGTTTCATTTTAGAGACTCTCTCTCTCCCTCCCTCTCTCTCTCTCTTTCCCTCTCCCTCTCTGTCCCACCCTCTCCCTCTCCCCCCCCCTCTGATTGATCGATCTCAATTGATTTGATTGATAAATCCTCCCAGTTCTGAAATCTATGTTTGGGCCTAGGCATTTCAGATAAGTCATCTGGTTGCCACTGGGTCTCAGCTCAGATCCTAGTTGCTTGCTCTCTGGGAACAACACAGTTGGGGTGCTGATGGGTAGCCCCTGGCCTGCTGAGCATTAACACTGGCTCTGTAGCCACAGCACACTCACCCAGACCAACCACAGATGCTTGCTTTCTTTCAGCACTTTTTGAGCAGACATCTGATCCCATTTCTCCACCTAACCTCATCTTCCAGGTACAGCCACTATTTTGGCTGCAGCGTGTGGCTTACAAGGATGAGGTTGTGTGTGGCTATGGAACCTTTATTTGGTTTGGTTTGGTTTTTAAAATTAATACTTTGTGTGCTCTCCCTGGTTGCTGTGCTCACCTCATTTCATTTACGAGCCACATTTTTACACGTCCATGCTGCATATGGTTGTCTCCTGTCCACAGTTCAGCTCAGGGAGATGGTCAGGGAAGGGCTTGGCTGTGCTGCTCTACTAAAAGTTTTGCCATTTTAATGTAGAAACGGTTACAGGACTAACTAAGACTGAGAATTTATTAGCCATATGGGTCTGTGCTTCTGAGAAGGGCCCATGCATTTTTCCATTGTTACTAAGTTTTTAAGAGTTAGAGGTTGTTAATGTTGAGCATTGCAAATATTTTTTTGTCTTTTTTAGTTTGGTTTCTATTGCTGTGATTAAACCCATGGCTGAAAGCAACTTGGGAAGAAAAGATTTATTTCGATTTATAGGGTTACCATCCATCCTTGAAGAAAGCCAAGGCAAGAGCTTGTAGCAGAAACCATGGAGGAACACGGCCTATTGGCTTTTTCTGCTCCCCTTTTCATACCGCTCATGCCAGCCTGCCCAGGGGTGTACCACCCACAGTCGGCTGGGCCCTCCTGCATAAACCAGTCAAGAAAATGCCCCCCACACATGCTTACAGTTGAGGCGATTCTTCAGCTGAGTTCCCAGTTCCTGGACGTGTTAGCTGACAACTGTTGCCAACTATGACATTTCCCTTCCACCATTTTTTCCTACACTCTGTGTTCAGTGTCCTTCTGTGTAGCTGTCACATCAGTGCCGAATCCCTTTTTGGTTGAAAGCGCTACCAGCTATTTCCTGTTACATACCAGAACACCTGAGCAGCCACTGATTAATATTGTAACCTTCCTCAGAGCTGAAGTCTGACTGACAGTGTTCACTTGGACTCTGATAACAGGGCTGGCTAAGCTCCCTGAGCTTCTGCACTCGCCTGCCTGGGTTGGGAAGGAAATAGCTGCAGCTGGCAGTGCATGCTCTCTAGGTGATTCCCTTTCTCCAGTGACCTCTGCAATGAGTAAGCCTGAGTGGCCAGCTCCTGGAGGAGGTAGTGAGTGTCTAAGACACAGGAAAGGAGGCAGTGCCCGTGCAGCAGAGGAACAGTCTCTCTTTTAATAGATGCATTCTTTATACTGAGGTTATGAGTATTTGCCTGCATGTGTATGTATGTACCACGTGTGAAGGCCTGGGATCCATGAAGCTGGAGTTACAGGCAGTTCTCATTTTGACTTTCCTGAATTGATACATTGAAAATTGTCTTTCATTTTACTTTGGGCATTCATTGATACAGTGTCTTGTTATTATAGAGGGAGTTGACAATTGACAGTCTTTTCTATTAGTATTAGCATTCAGTTGTACCAGTTTTCTTCATGGAATGTTAGCTTTAGGTTTGTGTCTCTGTGCTAATAAAGAAATGGAGCCTGCGTCCTTTGCAAGAGCAGCAAGTGCTCTTAGGCATTGAGCCATCGCTCCAGCCCGTATATTTCTTTTTAAGGAAAGAAAAGGGTTCAGTTTGGCTGGGAAGTCATACCTCATAGTGTAAATCTCACCAGCTATGTTAAAAAGAAGTTGGAGAGTTTTCAAAGAATGCCGTTGTTACAGGGGACCCTTGGGGCCAGCAATCTGGGCACAGCAGCTCTAGGACATGAAGGCTGTTGTCTAGGTTGATGACAGTCTCTGCTATAGGTCAAGATGAGAGTGGCCTCTCCCACACCACAGACTGTAAAACTGCCCAATTACATTTCTTCTGGGTCTTAGTATATGTTTGTTGTTGCTTCCCCCACCCCCACTCCCTTTTTCAGTCTCACTATGTAGCCTGGAATTTGCTATGTAGAACAGGTTCAAGCTCACAGAAATCTGATTGCCTCTGCCTCCCAGGTGCTAGGATTAAACCTGTGTACTACTATGCTGAGGAGTGAATGCAGGACCTTGAAAATGTGAGGTACAGTGCTTTACCTCTGAGCTTTATCCTGAGCTTTGGCTTTTGAGATAGGACTCACTGTATAGCTCAGATTAGCCTGAATTTGAGATAGAGCATCGTGCCTGCCTGTCTTCCAAGTGCAAGAATTACAGTTGTCCCCACTATGGGTTTTTTGTTTTTTGTTTTCCGAGACAGCCTTGGCTGTCCTGGACTCGCTTTGTAGACCAGGCTGGCCTCGAACTCACAGAGATCCACCTGCCTCTGCCTCCCAAGTGCTGGGATTAAAGGTGCAGGCCACCACTGCCTGGCATCATCACTGTGTTTTGATGCCCAGTCATTTTAGCTAAATTCACTAATGTTTAAAATAATTTACTTAGTGGGTTCTCAAATGTTTCGTTTCAAGAGCCCAGCACAGGCTGACAAAACCTAGACATGGTTGCTCATGACCACACCAAAGTTCCAGGCTGCCTGGGCTGTACAGCAATATCCTGTCTCTGGCAAAAGAAAACCTGAGTCTGGGGCTATGTGACCAAGTCCTAGAATTCAGTTTTTAGTACTCCCCAAACAAATAATCCCATTCCACCCTTAGACCCAGCAACGTGATTGTATGGCTACTAATTACGGAGTTTTTGCTGTATTCCATCATTAAACAAACATTAAAAATCTAATTTTAAACTAACAATTAATATAAACAGCATTTTAAGTGAAAATAGCTATTTTCCAAAATTAAAAAACCTTAGAGAAGTGGTGCTGTTTTCCATATTTTCGAGTTCCTTTAATGTCTAGCATAATAGAAGACAGCTGGGATTGCCTCTGCTCAACCCTCCCCAGCACAGCTGCAGCCTCTGGAAATCCCTTGAAGTATCAAGTGAAAACAGCAGATAGCAGTTTGTATTTGTGAAGAGTCTTGACCTTATGGGCTTCCTGAACGTGTTCATAGGAGCTCTGCTTGGGCTTTCTTTCCCTGGCCATAAGAATGCCAGCTTTCTCTGAAATCAAATCCACCCTCCAAAGAAATCCCCATGAGTTGTGGATTGAGGGATGTTACACAGACTGGATCTTCATGTCCTCCAAGGAGGATGGTGTGCTGGTTGGAGGGGAAGGCAAAAATTCCGGGTGGTGTTGTGAAATCGCCCCCTAAACAGAAATTTTTATATAAGTGACATTTTTAGAGCAACAGGGTGTTACAAAAAAAAAAACACTTAAAATTGTCACTACTACTAATAAAAATCTTACCAAACAATAAAAATCTGTTTCAGGTCACACAGTAAGTGACCAGAAAATTACTGTTTCGAGGTTCCAAAGTTTCCAGCTCCCAGCTCAGCTGCAGTTGCACTGAGAGATTGGTAGCAATTGCAGCAAAGTTGCTACTGCCTCGGCCTCTCAAGCACTGCGGGTCTTGATGTGTGCCGCCCTGTCAGGCCTCAGTCAGTGGAGCTCTCTGCGTCTCCACACTCCTTCTGCCCCCCACACTTAGGTTACAGAGCACTATTGTTTAATGAAGGGGCTGCTGAGATGTGGTTTGGCTGTTGTTTTAAATAAAAGTGTTGGTGTGCCAAGTAGGTCTTATGGTGAGGGCAGTGTTCACCCTCATTGAAGGAAAGGGTCTGCCCTCTGCTACCAGCATAGCAGACCATACTGAGCTCCCCAGCAAAAGGAGACAAGATAAGAAATGCATTTGGGAGCCTGGTGTAGTGGTGCACACCTTTAGTCCCAGCAGGCAGAAGCAGGCAGATCTGGATTTCTGTGAGTGCCAGGACCACCAGACCTACATAATGATAGACTCTGCTCTAGGAGGGCGGGGAGAAAAGAAGAAATGAGTTTTAAATAATGTTTGTCAGAATAGAGAAAACTGTGGACTTGAGCTTTGCTGTATTGCTGTACTACGTATTGCCAGGATTGATCTTACTGCAGAAATGAGTAGAGAGAGAAAGAGCCATAATAAAATGATAATTTAAAGTAAAACATTAGAAAAGTTAGTTTTTATTGCCACTTAATGCCCTCTATAATTGACTTCTAAGTTCGAGTACATTCAAGAATCATTTAGGGATCTTGTTAAAAAGCAAGTGTATAGGATCCAGGTAGAGTCTGTGTGTACTCTTCTAACAAAACCCCAAGGGATGGTGGTGTTGCTTGCCTAGGGACCACACTATGAGCAGCACAAATCCAACAGTAATAATAGCCATGTGTATTTTTTTTTCTATAACAGGTACAGAGCAGTAAAATAATGGTAGCTATTAGTGTAACCAGCAAAAGCCCTTTCTTGTCCAACTTGACCTTGAGCCATGTTCTCCAAGGCTGGGCTCCCCACCCTCAGCACTCTAGAATCTGCAACTGAAGTGATTCTGTGCTATGCTCTGTCAAGTGCACTTCAGGATGCTTCTTAGCACATCCCTGACCTCTGCCTGCCAGATACTAGCAGCTCCCTCCTTCCCAGATGTAACAATCCAGAAATGACTTCAATGTGAGCCAAGACTTCGGCTTAGCCTCTGGCTACCATCAATGCCCTAAGACTTATTTTGAAATGGGACTGGGTGGAGTGTTATGTGTTAATGGTGTGTTTCATATAACCATCTTGCTTGCTATCTTAAAACTTGTATAAAGAAAGTACTTCTATAAAGGAGCTAGCCAATTGGCAGTCTTGGCAACCTCTTGCCCCTAGGGGTGGATGCTGATTCTTTGCTGGGGGGATCTGTTTTGAAACATGTTAGCTCCCTTGGATTCCAGTGCTCTTTGCTCTACTCTCACTTCCTGCTAATGTCTACCTGCCTGCTTCTAGCTCAGCTCTCAATGCCCTCTTCCCAATCCCCACAGCCCCAATGTCTTTTTAAGCAGAGAGAAAAGATAAGAAAGTCTTTAGAATTATACCTAAAATGACTGGGCGCAGTGACCTACACCAGCAGTCTCAGCTCTCAGGTGGAGGAGGAAAGGTTGTAAATTGAGACTGACCTGGGCTGTATGAAACCCTACCTCAAAGATAAAGCCTGAAGAATTATACCAGAAATAGGGCTTTGTGTGTCTGAAGCAAAGGTGCTATCTCCTAATAAAAATGTAAAGTTGATAGCTAGAAGTACAGTTTTCAAAAATGAAGTGTACCCCCTCTGCTTCGGGGTTTCTCATTGGAAATCTGGGGTGTAATTGGTTGACTGTTGACATAGAAGAGCTGCAGAGTGGCTGGGGTGGGGGGGGAGTAAAGAGGACTCACAAAACCGATTTTAAAACAAAAGCTTAGATTTTTGTGGAAAATTTTTACTGGAAATTTTTAGGTCAATCCAGAAAGCACATCAGATTCTACCAGGATAGCTCTAATAGCGTGTTGTTGACAGTCTATTTCTAGGCTTGTAGTTTAAATGACTTGAACTCATCTGGGCTGTTTAAATGTTCTTAAGCAACATGTCTTGGGCAGAAGTTACTGCCAGTAGCAGTTTCAGGAACTGTACTCAGCAGTATATCTTACTGAGGTGAGCATGAGACATGTACCTGGCTGGGGTCACAGGAAAAGCTGCTGGTGGACTGAGTGGAGATGGCTGCTTGGCAGTCAACAGACATGGTTACACTGGCAGAATTGTGCTGTGAAGCAATTTCTACTTCTGATGAATTTGACAAGAAACAACCAGCTTTTTTTTTTTTTTTTTTCTCCCTTGTACAAGAGTTTTATTATTCGCTGGGCGTGGTGGCCCACGCCTTTAATCCCAGCACTCGGGAGGCAGAGGTAGGCGGATCCCTGTGAGTTCAGGGCCAGCCTGGTTTACAAAGCGAGTCCAGGACAGCCAAGGCTACACAGAGAGACCCTGTCTCAAAAATTAAAAAAAAAAAAAAAGAGCTTTATTATTATACTTTCACTTTGAACCATGTTTTGGTTGCAAAGAAGCTTTAAGTGTCTGTTTAAGAAAACTCAGAAAGTGGGGCTGGAGAGGTAGCTTATTGAGCAAGAGCACTTGCTGCTCCTCAGAGGACCCGAGTTCAGTTCACAACCACCTATAACTGCAGCTCCAGAAGATCACACCTTGTGGCTTCCACTGGCACCAGCACACATGCACACATAAATAATGAGTCTTTTTTTAAATGAAAAAACTCTGGAAGGCAAAGCCATGGTCCCTCTGGGTTTCATACAGAGTCCAATTTTAGCAGGTTCATATTCCTAACGCCAGGGAAATGGCTCAGTTTATAAAGTGCTAGCTAGCCCCACAGGCATGAGAAACTGACTTTGATCACCAGAACCCTCATAAAATACTGGCCACGATGAGGTGGAAACAGGTGGATTTGTGGGGGCTTGCTAGCACCAGGATAAAATGCTGGGGGTAGCAGCACACATGTGTAACCCAGCACTTGAGAGGGCAGGGCAGAGACAGCTAGATTCCAGAGTTCTCTTGCCCTCTGGCCTAGCTGAGTAAGTGCTCCTGCAAAGGCAGATGGGGTAGATTTAAGTACTGTGTTCTATTTCTCAGGTCAGAACTGTGACCATTCAGATTGGTGACAGTTGAGTTTCTTACCATGGAAACCAGAGTACTTGCTGTGAATGCAAGAGACAGTGCTGGGGTTGTGACAATGCAGTCTCACCTCATGGGAAGAGAAGGCAAAGGAATCTTGAGTTCAGAGTCGGCCAAGCTACTCAGTTAGTTTGAGCTGCCTTGGGTCTCGAGAAGAGGATGGGGCAGAAGGCCAGTAGACGTAAACTTAGCTTACCTGAGTATAAACCTGCTGCTCAGCCATTTTTGCAAGAAATGGAAGGGTAGCTGGATGTGGTGATGCATATCTGTCCTGCTAGCACTTGGAGACTTTGGTGGGAGAATGACCAGGGAGTGTGAGGTCAGCCTAGACGAACCTTTCAGAAGGAGAAGGGGCTGGAGGGAGCCATGAGCAGCCCTTTTCCTTGGGAAGCAGCAGGTACATGACCCACCTTTAGTCTTCCATTTTGAAGTACAGCTGAATCGTTAGCAGTTGTTTTCATAACAACTCTGTTTATATTGAGTCCCTTCATTTATAATTCTCCTTCTCTACACCTTTTTCTAAATTTATAAAGGATCAGTCTTGATTTGGATTTCTAGTTGTGTCATGGGTGATAAGCTATAGGGTCCAGGCTCAGCTTCCAGTGACCGGTACTTGTGTCCACGTGTGAACTCCTACTGAAGAGGAAGCAGGAGTCCTTGTGGGCTCTAGAGTGTCCTTTACATACCCCGTCAGCTTGGTCTGCCAAAGATGCTAAAGACCGTTTAGCTCCATGCTTTGTTTTCATGTTGAGTGGCGTTGAGACCCATCAGTTGTAGTATAGAGTCTGTATATTGCTAAGCCTTGGTTTTCAAGAGGCCATGTCACTTTTAGGGTCTTGACCCTCTTGTTTCTTTCTAGCTTAGCCTCTTAGCATTATCAAGTTAGATATTTAAAAAGATATAGCTCCTGATGGTTAGTTTTTCATTTTTTTTGTTTGGTGTATGACTTTAACCTCAGCACTCTGGAGGCAGAGGTCAAGGACAGCCTGGTCCACATGTTTGTGAAAAGTCGGTGTGTCCACTGTGAAGGTTCTGTGGATTGGGCACAGGTCATCAGGCCTGGCCACAAACACCTTTACCTGCTAAACCATCTTGCCAGCCTGACAACAAATATTTTTAGGTGGCAATTTGGGATAATGTTGATTGAACTTTAAATGCCTTAGCTATCCTCCATCAGTTTGGGACACTTGGGAAATCCAAGACCTAAGTGCTAGCAGTTTAGTGTGCTGAGGAACCATTTCTTAGTCTCCAGACAGCTGTCTTGTTGCACTGTCCTCATGTGGCAGGTAAAAAGCTAGTGTTCTAGTAGTGAGGTCTGTTTTAGAAGGACATAACCTCACACATAATGGCATCCACCTTCTCCGCCTGACTCTCCCCACGGGTCCAATCTCCTAGCTACCATCCCACTAGAAGTTACGAGGGGACACAAACATCCTAACTTTTGATGACTGAGAACCCAATCTGTTCTCAGGATATGAAGCAGTAAAAGTCTTTTTACCGGAGGGTCAAGCATCTTCCTAGGGAGAGTGCTAGATGAGATCTCCATTGGAGGCTGCCGAGGGCTCAGCAGTAAGAGCACTTGATTCTCTTCCAGAGGATCCAGTCACTTTCCAACACCCATGTCAAGTAGCTAACAACACATGAAACTCCAGCTCCCAGGGATCCCATGCCTTCTTCTAACCTCAGGCCCATGCCTTCTTCTAACCTCAGGAGTGCCTACACACACACACACACACACACACACACACACACACACACACACACACACGTATATATAAATATAAATAAATACTTTTTTTAGTCTTGCAGCCCACTTTGTAAAAATTGTATCAGTTCTGTGTACAAATAGGAATTTACTTCCTTAATAAATGACTGACTTTTATACTCATATCCAATGGAAAACAAGTCTCCAGCTCAGGCTAGCCTCTTGCCTTAGGCTAAGCAGAGGTTATAGTCCACCACCCCAGGCTTTGAGTCCTTGGGGATGCCCATCACTGAAAGGTTTTAAAGGCTGTACTGTCTGAGCCAGTTATCACTGATTTTAGTGAAGCCTGGGACCTAGTCAGATTTTCCTCAGTTACTTTACTTCCTGAGTGCTGCTGAGTGACAAGAGTTTGAGCTAGCTTGGCACCCTGCTTCAGGTCCACAGTGAGTGTCCAGGCTCATGTCAGAGCTCTTGTTACATGTGGCAATCCCATGGTCAGGCCCATCCATATTTTACAATCCCAGTGTCATGTTTTCTTCCCTACTTGTTCTCTTTTATAAATTTACTCTCTTCCTGTTACTTTCTTCTTTCTCTCATCCTAACTTTCTATCTTAAGGGGCGGGGGGGAGTCTGTGGTTAGGTTTATAATCACAAGTGGCCTTTTATTCCCTCTCCTCCCCATTTAATCACTGTCCAATCACCCGGAAGAGTAAAACCTGCTTTGAATCAGATAACGAAAGGGTTTGGACAGTTGTCTTGTTCAGCCACCAGACGACGGCTGTCTAACCCTCTGCCCAGTGTGGGAGCATTCGGTGTGTTTGAGCAAATCTGGTGTATGGTTAAAAAGAGCAGCTTAGCAGTTTTGAGCCAGGTGATGGTGACACGCTCCTTTGGTTTCAGCACTTAGGAGGCAGAGGCAGGTTCCAGGCCTATCTAGTCTACAGAACAGAGCTCCAGCCAGGACTACACAGAGAAACCTTGTCCTTGGCAGGGAGAGAGGGGATAGTTTTGTCTGTTCCATTGACATTTGCTTGCATGCAGAGCAGACAATTTCCCAATTCTTGTCCTTGCCATAGTATTTTTCTTACTGATAGGAGCAGGTAGGTGTATTACACTCTTCACAGGACTTAGAGTTGCAAGGCAAGCTTTTCCCACTTTTGTTAAGGTAGTTAAATACAAAGCACTGTGGAAACCAATGCAATGTTTTAGAAGGATGCCATAGACAGTATAACCAAATATATTTAACAAGAATGGGGGTTTGGCTTAACACTGAAGTGAAACAGATTACACACTTAACATTCCCCTCTCTTACTCATTAATTCATAAAGTAAAATGTATAGTCACCAAGTTGGAATTACAGATGAACCAGCATTTATGGGGAACTGAGTCAGGAGAATTGTGGCTTCCAAGCTAGCCTGAGCTACTCTGTCTCAGGGGACCAGAAGTGGAGAGGCATACAAATTTATTAGCTAAAGCAATAGTGTGTGTGCCTGTGCATGTCCATGTGGAATCTGAAAGTCAATGTTGCGTGCTTTTATCTCAGTCTGGAGTTCACCAGCCCCACTAGGGTCCAAACTCTGCCAAGCACTTAGTTAGGGCAAAGATTATGGAAATGGACAGAGCACAAAGATGCCAGTCTAAAGTCAGAAAATGAGACTCTTGGCACTTAAAATGGCTACAAGACATGATACAACTCTGAGAAAACTTGTTGGTGAATAAAAAATGAGGACACAGTCATCCCTAGGTATGATTGAGGAGGTTGTTTTAATGTAGGTAAAAGCGAGAGAATAGACAGAGACATCTGGAAGAGTCCAGACTGAGTGGGGAGAACTAGAAGAAAGAGGCAGGCAAGTAGACCAAGAGAGGAGCCATGGACCCAGAGGCCAAAAGAGAAACCAGGAGCTAAGAGTGTACATAGATCAAGAGAGCTATAGCCAGAGTAGCTGAGCTGTATAAGAGAAGCTGGGAAAGGGGAAGGAAGGGACCGGAAGTCCTGCCCCTGGAAGAGAGGTGTTTCAGGAAGGGCAGGATGAGAAGTGCTGAGAGGAGCCACAGGTGCTGAGTGGGACTTGTCCCATTGTCTTCCTTTAATTGGTGTTTGACCTTACATTTGAGTGGAGTTAAATACCGTGGCTGTGGCTGGTGGGCTTAGAATGGACCTGATGGTCTTCTGTCTTGGCTGATAGATGACGAGTTTATACCACACACTCTTTATGACGAGAACCCAGACATTAAACCAAAATGATGAGAGGGAGGGTTTTTCTTTTTCTGTTCTGAGATAATGTCACCACCTCTTTATCTGATGATATATCGTTTCACAGTGCTGGTCCCAAAGGTGACAACATCTATGAGTGGAGATCAACCATTCTCGGGCCTCCAGGGTCTGTGTATGAAGGCGGTGTATTCTTCCTTGACATCACTTTTACACCAGAATACCCTTTTAAGCCTCCAAAGGTAAGAAATCACCTGTGTAGTCTCAGATTTAACAGTTCTTTAAAGAGACATTGAGGTTTTTAAAATGTAGCCCCCAAAGCTAGATTCTTCCCATGTATGTGCCTCTGTATCCATCTACTCCACTTTAGTAAAGTCTATGATTTAGGATAGTCTAGACTGATGTTTGGGTCAGGAAAGAGCTCAGCTTCTTGAGTGGAGGTTTACTAGTTTTAAGGTTGGGGTTGGGTGGGTTCCTCAATTGGCAACAGGCATTTCTAGGGTAAGTTCTTAAAACTGTGCTATTTCTAGTCCAGCTTCTTAGATTTGGTGCTTACTCAGAAGCAGTGTATTACTACCAGCTAACACAAGAGGTCAGCAAACAACCAACTATTCCAACAGCAACATCGAGCCAGATGCAGTACCGTACATGTCATCCTACAGTTTGCATCAAAAGTTTACACACAGCTAGTCTGGGCTACATAGTACCAGGCTAGCCTGATCAAGAAAAGAAAAACCTTAAAAGAAGAAACATTGGACTTTGTTTGCCTTTGGCACTGGGTGTTGCCTTGAAATGAAAGGAGGTGATATGAGCCCTGTGACCTTGCAGTTAGGGCATCTACCAGCTAGCTCATGAATTAGTCAGCTGAAATGTTGCAAAAAGTCTCTACTTGAATGCTGCTTGATAATTATCTTATTTTTAGGTTACATTTCGTACGAGAATTTATCACTGTAATATTAATAGCCAAGGAGTTATTTGCTTGGACATATTGAAAGACAACTGGAGCCCAGCACTAACCATCTCGAAAGTCCTCCTCTCTATCTGCTCACTCCTTACAGACTGCAACCCTGGTAAGGCTCATAACCGAGGGCACGTCTTTTTTGAGACCTGGTTTTTGTAGACTAGGCTGGCCTGTCTCTGCCTCCCAAGCGGTGGGATTTAAAGGCACGCACCACCATGCCCGGCCCTTCCTTCCTTCCTGGCCCCCCAGACAGGGTTTCTCTGTATAGCCTTGGCTAACCTAGACTTATTTTGTAGGTCAGGCTGGCCTCAAACTCACATTGATCCACCTGCCTCTGCCTCCAAAGTGCCAGGATTAAAGGTGTGTGCCACCACACCAGTTCCTTAATGGAAAAAGTACTTGTTTCCCACATAAACTAAGACCCAAGTTTTCAAAGGACGTTTTAATCTAGAGGTTAACCTACCAGTCGAAAGACGCAACCACTTTACTCTTCTGTGCTGAGCAAGAAGGCTGGCTGGTGGCCCTGCTGCCTATTTTACAGGGTCCACTGAGCACCTGCCCACAGCCAGTGCTCACTGTTCAAAGTGGTATTTTTCTGCCAAGTACTTGATTACAGAATTGTAATCTTATTGGGACTAATTGTTTTTTAAATAAAAAGCAATGGTTTTTTTTTTTTTTCCTGTTTAAACATACAGATTTAATTAGGCATTCCACACTTAATTGGAGGTCTGGGTTTTGACCTTTTCTAGGCATACAGAATACAATAGTGCCAATTGCACCAGCCACAGAGACTTCCCAGCATATGAGTGTTTCAGACGTGGGCATGGCTATATTTATTTGTTGTGTGTTTATATTCAAAGTGTCTGATTTTCCTTCTCCGAAGTAATCTGTATGTTTTTCTTCCAGCTGACCCTCTGGTGGGAAGTATTGCCACTCAGTATATGACCAACAGAGCAGAACACGACAGAATGGCCAGACAGTGGACCAAGAGATATGCTACATAAACTGGGCTTTCACAGTTCTTACCTTGTCTGTCACAGAAGGAGCTGCTTATGGTTTTGAAAGGGTGGGGGGTGGGAGTTGGTAAAGAGTAGGGTATTTCTATAACAGATATTATTCAGTCTTACTTCCCAGGATTTTGTTGTAACTTAAGGTATCTTGCTACAGTAGACAAATTGGTAATAGCGACTTTTAGAGCTGTCAGTTTGCAAAATTAGTTGACTTTTAGTACAAGAAGCAGGAATGTATGTGTAGACACTTGGGTTCCATTGATTGTAGTCTACTGTAATTTCCCAATCAGCTTAAATTGGTATAGGTTACACACATGGCCATTTATGTAAAATCCTATTTTCTGGTTTGAAAAAAGATTGGAGTTTGTTTATCCTTCTTAGAAGGAAACAATGATATTTACATTTGCAAAAATTGTTACCTCATATATATAAAACAGACACCTGGCTACAAGACACCATGTAGGAAACGAGTAGTTAATGTATTTTATTTTATATGCAAATTACTTTTAGGGTTGAATCAAGATTTGTGGAAACCTGTAGTGAAATACCTTAAGCTGTTAACTGTAAGCGTGGACTAGGAACTGCTCAGTGGATTGGTTGTTTTAGACTTATGTCTGCATTTGTTACTGTGCTAATAAACAATATTAAGAACAACTCCTGAGCCTGCTTTTTCATTTCCTTTGCTTCTAAAGCAGGTTAAGGAATACATACTACTTACATATGGCAGGACTGGTGCTTACACAACAGATCCGGAGATACAGTCTGCGCCAGCTAAGCTTCAAAGATAAACTCCACTGCCCACTTTCTGATTTGCAGCTACAGTGGCAGCAGCAGCAGGGTGCTCCACCCTGCAGGGCACTGCACACTTCCCAGACTCACACAGGTAAAAGTTGAACATGGCAGCACACACACCTTCATCTCAGGGTAGGTGGAGGCCAGTTTGAGTTTGAGACTAGGCTAGACTACATGAAACCCTGTTTCAAAAAAAAAAAAAGGGAAAAGTGACCCAGGACATGCTCACTATAGCATTTAAAAAACATGGTAACTAATGCCATGTGCATTAAAATCACAAAATCTAAATGCAGTCAAGAGGGAAAATAAAACAAACTGCAAGCAATGCCTGGAAGAAATAACAGAAAGAAAAATACCTCAAAGGGCAGGCCTGAGGAGTGGCGTAATATATGAGTGACAAAAAAAAAGCTCATTATTTTATCTTTTTAAATAATTGGCCAAGACTGGGCTTTAGTCCCAGTTGAGTAAGGCTTGAGTTCTAACCAGCTAGGGTTAGATAGTAAGAGCCTGTCTTTAAAGGGGATGGAGGGCAAACCTGGTGGCTGTAATCCTAATATTCAGGGTGTCTGGGGCACAAGGATTGAAGTTCAAAGGGTAAAAAGGCTAATGACACATGTGCTTGAAGCCTTCGGGTCCTTCTGCCATACCACTGACAAAAAAGCAAAGAGCAACAACGCCAATGTGCGGTATCGTGCTGTCCACAGTGGTCCTTGGCTCTAACTCACTCGGCTGAGCCTGCCACAGTTGAAAGGACTGCATTGAAGACTGTACTGTACTGAATACATCCTTTACTAGAGTTTGCTTTTCAGGTAAATGGTTAAAGTTGGCATATAGTCAAAACCACCAAGCAGCTTATTCCCTAGTTCTTGGTATAGTACTGTCAAGATTTTTTAAATAAAATGATGCACGTTGCTCAGATCTTGCCAAGATCTTCCATAAATTAAATTAACACATTCAGTTAGAAGAAAAGGGGTGCCTTCCTGTCCTTTAGCCTACCCGTCGTGAGCAAGGCCTAGCTTACAGAATAAAAATGGGGCTCTGAATACAAGCCCACACTCATCGAACCTTAAGTTCCATTACATTTAATAATAAAAACCACAGCTTCTGTTCTATTCAGCAAAGCCCTCATGAAATAAGAATGCACACATCACACAGATCCAAATTGTTACTGGTACAATTTAGGTGCACAACACAACTGTCAAGTTTTATAATCTTAGATATTAATACAATAACCCACACTTTTTATATCTTGCCAAGATCTTCCATAAACTCAGTTAAATATTTAAGACTAATGGTAGCAGTATTTCTGACATTTCATTTTTTATTTATATATTTATAATATTAGATGAATAACCTTTAAACATATTTTAGATTTTTTTTGCACATGAGTGGTCTTCCCTGCGTGTATATATGAGCACTGTGTGCATGCGGTGCCTGAAGCCAACAGAGGATTTTGGATCCTTTGGGATCAATTATAGGTGGTTGTGAACCAATTAGGTAGGTGCTAGGAATTGACCCTGGGTCTTCTGCAAAGGCATCAATCTTAACTACTGAGCAATCTCTCCAGCCTGATTAATCAACCTTTTAAAGACAAAGTTGTGGGCTTGTCAAGATGACTCAGGGAGGAAGGTACTTGCCGGGCGAGCCCAGCCACCTGAGGTCAGCCCCGGGAACTCATGCACAGATGGAAGGAGAGAGCTGACTCCATATACACATCACATGTGCACAGTAATAAATTCTGCTTCCACTAAGGCAAGAAAGTTACAATAAATATGATAGTTCCTGACAGGCTGGAAGGGTTCCCATGGCACACTGCATACGCTCCAAAATTTATTTTACTGTTATTGACAAGTGAAGCATAAACAACAAAGGTGTTGACTTCAGAACAAGTTTCAAATAAAGACAAATATGTGCAACAGTAATAAACTAGCTCAATAACTTAAGTAAAACATAAAGTGCATTAAATTACCACTTAGGGGTTCTATGAGGCCCAGACATGGTTTGGTGAAGGGCCCTACCTTGTGCCATGCTACAGATATTTCAAGGCTTTACTCAGTTTTCAGAATTAGAGTTCCCTTTGTTTTTCCTCCCGGGCAAAGGGAAGCTGGATTTGCTCTGAGGCTGGGATAGCTTGCTGGCTAGTAAAGTAAAGGGCTCAATCAGTGTCCTCCGATCTGTCACTGTCACCTCCCACAGTTTCACTTTCTCACTTTTTGCCCACTGCTGTGCCACTTCAGCATCCACTTGTCTCTGCTCAGAAAGGTCGATTTTGTTTCCCAACACAACAATTGCCACCTGGAAGGGAAGGATGAGAAGACGTCACTAGTACACCGTCAGAACCGTTTACGTGCAAAATGGATAAATAACAATTGCTCTTCCATTTAGCAAACTGCTTTATTTAAATGACATGAGGTGATGAAAGCCAGTAATCTTGGTGGCTCTAGAGTTTAGGAGGAAGACTCAAGACCAGCCTAGGCAGCTGAGACCCTGTCAAAACCAAGTAGACAACTTAACTAGCAAGCAGGAGGCCCTAGTACTACACTGGCAGGAGCACCCTCTGATGGGAGAGAAATGGGACAAGGCGTCACCTACTTCTTTCTCCTGAGGCATTTTATATTTTAATTAACTGCTGGTTAACTGACTTGGAAATTCCCATCTAGTCTAGGACAGTGGCTTACCATGACTACATTGTTTCCATGTGAGGACACTGCAGAGCTGAGAGTGCTATACCTCGAGTTTTACTTCTGTCCCCAAACAGTGCCTACTAAACATCCTCCAAGTTATACCCCAAGAGGAACAGTTTACCCCAAATGCAAGAAAATCATGCATTTAACTACTCAACAGGCAGTCTTCGACATGACTAGACCACAGCACAGAACCACACTGCCAAAGCCCAAGAGGAATGACAAGGAGACAGCTGCAAGCTTCAGATGGTAAGGAGGCCTGTGGATGAGGCAGGAGAGCAGTCCTTCCTAGCAGAGACTGTACCACAGCTGTGCCCTGGCCTTTCCAGAAGGCCTGACTCTGGGTACTCCTCCCGTTATCACCGATTCCTGAGAGGAGGCAGTGAAGTTGAGGTATGAAATTTCTCCGGCTAGAGAGATGGCTCAGAGGTTAAGAGCACTGGCTGCTCTTCCAAAGGTCCTAAGTTCAATTCCCAGCAACCACATGGTGCCTCACAACCACCTATAATGAGATATGCTGTCTGCACACATGCAGGCAGGACATTGTATAAATAATAAATATCTTTTTAAGAAATGGCATGTAGCTCCTCAATGACGCTCCATCAGAATCTGTCTCGGGTAGGGTTTCTATTGCTGTGATACGACACTGACCAAAACCAGCTCGGGGAGAAAAGGTGTATTTCAGCTTACAGGTCATGGTCCATTGCTGAGGGAAGTCAGAATAGGAGCTGAAAGGCAGTGGAGTACTGCTTACTTGCTTGCTCCCCACGACTTGCTCAGTCCGCTTTCCAAAAGCATCCAACTTTCACTGCCCATTATGAGCTGGGCCCTCCCACATTCATCATCAATCAAGAAAATGACCCTATAGGCCAATCTGATGGGGGCACTTTCTTGAGGTTACCCCTTCCCAAATGAGTCCAGCTTGTGTCAAGTTACCATAAAATGCACCAGCACAGGGGCTAAAATCTTGTACAGAAGGCTAGTGCCCCTGGTCCAACATACCTACCTTTGATCCCAGCACATGCTGGTGCCTGTCACATACTAACTGCACGGTCACCCCGCCTCTCCTGCAGTCCTAGTTTCTTAACGAGTTCACTTCCTCCTCATGTAGTGCTGCTTCCATAACTACTGGAATCATAATCACTGGTGTCCCAGCTTTGACTTTCCTCCTGACCCTCCCATGGTTGTTCCCCGGACCTTTGTGAACTATTTTCATTTCAAGCAGCCCACACCAATCCTATCCTCCTCCTGTGCCTAACTGCAGCCATTTCTACCATCACTGGGATGCACCTTCAGGCTTTGCTACCTCTAGCTGCTGTCTAGCTCACACCCAAAGTCCCCCATCCAGCCCAGAGTGTTTTCATTACCGTTGTATCCTAGCTATACTACCATAGTATGGCAAACCCTGTGTGAAATCTCACTCTTAACCCTACTTGGCGGGGGATGGGGAGGGTTGTCCCACTCCATAACCACCCATCTTCAGCTAGTATCCTCCAACAAGCTGCTGCATTACATTTTTTAGCCAGATGCCATCTCAGACCTTGGTCTTTCCAACTTCTTCCTCCAGCTGATAACCCTACGATTTTACAGGAAGCAAACAACAAACTGGAAGAGAACATCTTCCACCAAAGGCCATCTCAATAGCTCTAGAACCATCCGTCCTTTCTACCTGGACAAGGATGAGTGCCATTCCATCACTCCTTTCCACCTGTTATCTAAGCAAATGCTTTTAATGCCACGTCCTTCTCCAGCAAAACTATTCAAAGAGCTACCAGTTTATTTTCCTACTGTCCAATCAGGGCGCTTCTCATTGGTTCAGTAGTGTTTGGCCTAACCTCCATGTATTAAAGACCCATTAACTTTTTTTTTTTTTTTAAGATTTATTGATTATGTATACAGTGTTTTACCTGCATGTACACCTTCATGCTAGAAGAGGGCACCAGATCTCATTATAGATGGTTGTGAGCCACCATGTGGTTGCTGGGGATTGAACTCAGGACCTCCAGAAGAGCAGCCAGTGCTCTTAACCGCTGAGCCATCACTCCAACCCCCACCCACTAACTCTTAACCCCAGCCTTTCTGATACACCTGGAGAACTTGACAGTGGGCCACTGCCTACTCTCTGTAAGTGCTGACTTCACTTGCTTTCTGGACACCCTGACTTACCCCTGCTCACTGGCCTTCCTTCTTGCCTTGTTCTCTAAATGTCTCTTGTCAGCACAGTAGCCAAAATGACCACGTTAACGGCCAAGTGTGGTGGTGCATGCCTTTAGTCCCAGCACTCAGGAGGCAGAGGCAGGTGGATCTCTGAGTCAGGGTCAGCCTGGTCTACATAAAAAGTTATAGGCCAGCCAAGGCTACACATCCACTAAAAAGGAAATTTAAAATGTTCAACTTTGGGACTGGAAACATCACTAAGTGATGAGAGCACATACCACTCTCATAGAGGACATAGGCACATTGGTGGCTCATGGCTCTGGCCCCAGAAGACCTGATGCCCTCTTCTGGCCTCTACAGGCACCTGCACTCATGTGTATATAATTCCTTCACCTCCCCTCATATATATAATTAAAAATAAGGTAAGTCTTTACCATAACATTTTTTAAAAGATGGCAAATCAGACAGGTGCCTTTAATCCCAGCACTCGGGAGGCAGAGGCAGGTGGATCTATGAGAATTCTAGGCTAGCCTAGTCTACATAAAACGATATAGGTCAGCCAAAGCTATTACAGAAAAATCCAATCTCGAAAAACCAAAACAAACAAAAAACCCAAATATATAAAATATAAGACTCTGGGATGAGACAATCTAGCAGGGCTATTAACCAGGGTGCTATATGGCTCTGAGGTTGATGACTGAGCAGCTGAGTCAAAGTGGAGAGAAGATCTGTGATTAGAAGATTCCATACAAGCCAGGCATGGTGGCACACGCCTTTAATCACCAACACTCGGGAGGCAGAGGCAGGCGGATCCCTGTGAGTTTGAGGCCAGCCTGGTTTACAAAGCGAGTTCAGGACAGTCAAGGCTACACACAGAAACCCTGTCTTGAAAAAAAAAAAAAAAAAAAGATTCCAAGCAGAAGAAACTGGGAAATAGGTAAGAGCTGGTGACTACTTACTAAGCTTGTGCGGGTATGGTTTTTAGGTTGAAGGTGACCAGGGACATGTCCCACATAACTGAGCTAATGCAGGACCTGAGGTAGGGCACTAGGGAAGGCACCCTGTACAGAAGAAAACCAAGCAGGAGGCAGAAAGCCAGTTCCTTGCTAATGGGCTGAGCCAGTCCTGCGCACCATGGATGCAGAGGACTTGACGACTTTAATGTGTGAGCTACGCACAATGCACACTGATTCCAACAGGGTTAGACTGGGCACCTGGTCTCTAAAGAGCCACTTACCTCTTTTTTGTCTTTGAACTTATCAATTTCTTTCTTCAGAAGCTCCACTCTTTGAAAGGATTCAAGATTATTGACGCTGTATACAAGAACAAAACCATCAGCAAAGGAGAAATAATGCTTCGGCAGCTCCACGCCTTCCTGCAGGCCTCGGGTGTCGTACAGGTGGAGCTGTTCCTTTACCCCACGGTCCGTCTCCACTGAGGCCATGTATACGTCTTCCATTGTCTCACAGTCTTCCATTCCTACATTAAAAGGAACCATGGTCAGCTGGGCATGGTGGCTCACACCTTTAATCCCAGCACTGGGGGCGGGGGCGGGTGCAGAGACAGGTGAATTTCTATCAATTCCAGGCCAGGCAAGGCTACACAGTGAGATCTTTCTTTCTTTCTTTCTTTCTTTTTTTTTTTTTTTTTTTTTTTGGTTTTTCGAGACAGGGTTTCTATGTGTAGCCTTGACTATCCTGGACTCGCTTTGTAGACCAGGCTGGCCTCGAACTCACAGTGATCTGCCTGCCTCTGCCTCCCAAGTGCTGGGATTAAAGGCGTGTGCCACCACCGCCTGGCTGACACCTTATTTCAAAAAAAAGAACCAGGATCCATTGTTCCCTAGTTCCCTGTCCTTCCGAGGCTGGCTCTCTAGGTTTTCCATGTACCATATGTAATAATCACATTTCTTCAAAATTACTATCTTTTGGACCATCCCACCCTTGGTGATGTGAGTTCAATTCCTGGGACCCACTAACAAGTAGGACAGAACTCATGGCCTCCCTTTAAGGCAGCTAGGACTATATAGAGAAATTCTGTCTCAGAAAACCAAAGAAAAAAAGAAACAAAGGTCACCAAAATGATTAATAAAAGATAAAAATGTGCTGCCTGCCAGAAAGAAATAGTCTGAAGACCTGTATTTACAAATCTTACATAAACTTATATTCACTTTAACCTGTGTATCTTCCTCTTTATCAAAGTCATGACCTCATCAAAGCCAGAAACACCATCTTTTCACCTCTGCAGTTCCTGCACCACTGCAGAGCACCATCAATGCAGTATGATACAGAAATAGGAAATCGTTTACTCATCAAAGCAATAAATGAGATAATCCCAACTTATAAAACTAGGTCACACTGTAGCAAACAGCCATTTCTTCATTTTTAAACCTATAAAGCAGCATTATATATATAAAGGCTGGACGTGGTGGCACACACCCTTAATCCCAGCACTCAGGAGGCAGAGGCAGGTAGATCACTGTGAGTTCAAGGTCAGCCTGGTCTACAAGGTTGAATCTAGGACAGCCAAGGCTACACAGAGAAACCCTGTCTGGAAGAGAGAAAAAAAAAAGACGCTGCACTTCGAGAATGTCGTCATTTGACGTTACCACCTCAGAGACCCTACGGTTCCTAGCTCCCCTTTTGATGCAGATAAACAGTATCCCACTTAAAATTACTCATGTCTACCTGCCACTTACTTTCTGACCTGTTATATAATGTGTATGAAGCGCTGCTGAAATTCAACAAAACCTAATTTCCTGTTCCCTACCTATTCTCCTTTTATGCCAGTTAGCAAGAGCAACAAGCGTCTCCCACCAGGTCCAGAGTCTAGAGGGAAACTAAGAAAGCCAAGCTTACCAATAGTGTGATTCCCATAAAGGAGCTGCTCCAAAATCGCAGTTTTCCCAACTGACAGCAGCCCACAGACGACGACCTTGCAGCCTTTTCCCATTTTCTCGGACAGCACTGTGGAGAGAACAGAAGGACTTTAAAACTGGGCATGCTGAAATAAGTGCTTTCTTCCCCTTAAAGTTTAAGTTGAACCAGAATACAGGGGGAACCGCAATATTAAAAGGGTGATACAGGAGAAGGTCACTTTCCACACTGTTCCCCGGAGAGCAGCGTCACAACTAAATGGAGATGTGTGTAATCCCTGCCCTCAGAAGGCAGAGGAGGGTCTGCCTCAGCTACACACAGTGAACTGAAGACTACCATGGATATTGATATCTAGACCTGGCTGCGCCTGCCTATAATCCCGGCATTCTGGAATAGAAGAGTGCGGAGGCAGGAGGATTACCATGAATAAGGTACCATTTTCCTCAAAGTTCTTGTTTTTCCAGAAGAGACGTAGTTATTAAAGAAAACAAGAAGTCAGCCCGGTGTGGTGGCACATGCCTTTAATCCAGCACTTGGGAAGCAGAGGCAGGTGGATTTCTATGAGTGCAAGACCAGCCTGGTCTACAGCCAGGGCTGTTACACAGAGTAACCCTGCCTCAAAAAACCTAAAAACAAAAAAGAAGGAGGAGGAGGAAGAAGAGCAGGAGGAGAAGAAGAAGAAAAAGAAACAGCAGCAGCAGCAAACAAGTCAAATGCAGCTAGGCACAGTGGCACATACCTTTAGTGCCAGCACTTGGGAGGCAGGCAGAGACAGGCAGATCTCTGTGAATTCTAGGTCAGCCTGGTCTACAAAGGACAGCCAGGGTTGTTACACAGAGAAACCCTGGGGTGGAGGTGGGAGGGTCAAATGGTGGGGCTGGAGAGATGGCTCAGAGGTTAAACTGTTTTTCCAGAGGACCCAGATTCAATTTCCAACACATGCCAGGCATGGTGGCATAGCCTTTAATTCCAGCACTTGGGAGGTAAAACCATAGGAAATAGCTCCGTGGTTAAGAGCACTGGCTGCTCTTGCAGAGGACCTGAGTTCAATTCCCTACACCTACATCAGAGCCCCTGGGACTGGAGTTACAGAGAGTTGTGGACTGCCATGTGGCACTTGGAACAATAGTCTTCTAGAAGAGCAGACAGTACTCAAAACCAGTGAGCCATCTGTCCCGCTCCCCACCTTTCATAGAAATGGTCTCCCAAAGACACCCCCATTCTAGCCCTGGGACCCTTTGAGATGTTTCTTTCTTTCTTTCTTTCTTTTTGAGATGTTACTTTCAAAGGATTTTTCTAACTTGGTGGTGGTGGCAGACGGATCTCTTTGTGCTCAAGGCCAGCCAAGACTACAGAGACCCTGTCTCAACAAAACAAAACAAAAAAGATAGAGAAAAAAGATTTTTGCATATGTGACTGAATTAACCTTGAGATAACAGATCAAGACTGGGTGGTGATCTGATCACAAGTGTATTTATGAGAAAAGTTTTAAGAGGTCAGGGAACGACTGACTAGAAGGCGAAAGAAGCCAGGAGCCTAAGCATGCAGGGAGCCTCGGGCTGGTGCTCTTCCTGACACCATGATTTTCACCTACTGACACTCTTCTGCTCTACAAAGTATAGAATGATAGCTTTTAGTTGAGCCATTAAATGTATTGTAATGGCCGGGCAGTGGTGGCGCACGCCTTTAATCCCAGCACTTGGGAGGCAGAGGCAGGTGGATCGCTGTGAGTTCGAGGCCAGCCTGGTCTACAAAGCGAGTCTAGGATAGTCAAAGCTACACAGAGAAACCCTGTCTCAAAAAAACCAAACCAACCAACCAAAAAAACAAACAAAAATGTCTGGCAATGGAGGCCAGGTGAAGCAAGCACAACTCCTTCACTTGAGGGAAGAGCAGAGGGTCTGTGAAGGTTGCAGGCTAACCTTGTCCCCATACCAAGCTTCGCCCAGGGGTTCCCTGGCTCCCTAGGTTTGACTCTGCTTGCTGTTTTCTCTTGGCCCTGGTATGCTTCTGTCTTGTCACTTAGCCATTTGTCTCAGCCGTCCCTACCCCAGCTCAAATCCTGGAGGTTTGGTTTCTGATGCCCACGGCTCAGGAGTTAGAGCACTTGCTGCTCTAGCAGAGTACCGGGGCTCAGTTCCCTTGCACCTACTTTGAAGTTTACACCCATCTGTTCCAGGGGCTCCACTTACCTCAGTGGGTACTAGGTATGCATACGGCACACATACATACATGCGGGCACACATAAACTAAAATCTGTTCGTGGTTTTTTTTTTTTTTTTTTTTTTTTTTCCAAGACAGGGGTTTCTCTGTGTAGCCTTTGGCTGTCCTGGACTCGCTTTGTAGACCAGGCTGGTCTTGAACAGAGATCTGCCTTTGTGATGGGATTAAAGGTGTGGACCACCCTCCCACACACACCAGCTTAAAAAGAAAAAAAAATTTTTTTTGGTTTTTAGAGACAGGGTTTCTCTGTCTAGCTGTGTAACCATGGCTGTCTTGGACTTGCTTTGTAGACAAGGCTGGCCTTGAACTCACAGGTATCCACCTGCCTCTGCCTCCTGAGTGTTGGGATTAAAGGTGTGTGCCATCATTGCCCGGTTCAAAAAGAAATCTTTAGAAAAAAATGACAAGACTCTCCTAAACCGCTTATCCTGAGCACTCTGTCCTAATGTGCAAGCTCCACCAGATGTGCTTAAAAGAGAAAAAAAGTCGTGTGTCCCGTCCCCTCCCCCCATCCCTTCCCCCCCCCCCCCAACTTGGGCTCAGCTGAAGTAGGCCTCCCTCCTGGGACACTAGAATAACTGTCGCTCTACCACTCGACACCCCTTCGGTCCCTCGATGCGTTTCCTTTGCACTTGGCACCAGACTTAATACATAGCTTAGTATTAATGTTTTCTCCCAAGGGAGAACTTGCATGTGTGTGATTGCATCGCCAACAGCTGAGACTGCTTCGGCAAATACTAAAAGGTATTGAGAGACTGAGGCAAGGTTTCAAAAAAATCGGCTTAAAGGCCCGGGGAACACCTGCAGGGAGGGCCGGGCCGACCTAGCGGCCACATTCACTCCCTGTCCAAAAGAGATATGGCTACTAGGAAGGCCAGACTGGACCTTCAGCTAAAAATCCAAACGCGACACTCCCCTCAGCGAAGAGATGAACCAAGGAGATCAAAAGAGAGTTGGAGCCTTGGTGCTCTTGGCACGTGCTCTGCAGCCTGGCACCTTAGGACACTAGACCCCCCTCATGTATCTTTGCCGATAAGTACTTGGCAACTTCCCCACTTTAGGAACGCTAGAAGGGAAAAGGACCTATTTAAAGAAAAATCCACAAACCGGAGCAGGGGTCGCCTCCAAGGCCGGCTTGAGTTGTGATAAAGATCTTTCACCCTATTACCTCCTAGAGATTCTTGGGGTACTCGACACCGGCACAAAATATATACGTTGAATTTTAAAACAAGACAAGTTGAGGACTCTTAAAATGCTAAAGCTGTTACTCATTCTAAAAGAGGAACAGAGCCACTGATAAACATGATTCCCCCAACCTTGGTCCCCCCCCCCCCCCGCCCAAAAGCTTAGACTTTATTAAAACCTCTCGACTGTATGAAAAAAGAAAATTCTGGAGCTGCAGAAACTCCATTATTTCTCAATATAGAACGCAATGCAGAAAGTCAGCATTCTGGGCATTTTTTTCCTGGCACAGTTCTTGGCAAATGAAATTTGGTATTCCAAAACCAAAATAAAGCCTCCGAGTTCTGACGTTAGCACCTCCCGGCTCCCATCCACAGCAGGAAAAGGCCGAGGGGTACAGGCGCCAGAGTCCACCCACTCGGTCTGGTTCGCGCAGGTCCCGGGCTGGCCTCAAGGACACGCGCGAAGCCCACGCGTGCAGCCGCTTTGCCTCCGCACACGCCGGGGGCCGTCCGTCCGGGAAACTGCTGCACGGTCACGGGGGCGAGGAGCCTGATACCAACCTGACACTGCGGAGCAGTGAAACAGAGGCACGCCGGTCACCGCAGCCCGCGGACGCCCCACCGGAGCCCGTCCCCGACCCGCTTTCCCGGGGACCCGCACCGGTAACCAGCGCGGACAGACCCAGCGGCTCTAAGCGGAGAGCCACCGAGCTGGGAGGGCATCCGGAAGCGGCGGGCTGGCCAGCGTGACTCCGCCCACCACATTGGCTATTGGAACTACATATCCCAAGAGGCACTGTGGAGCAACCCCGCCCCACCGGAAAGAGAGTCGCCGAGGTGGGGGAGGAGCCACAAAAGGGATTGTGGGAGAAAGGCTTCTTCCTTTCCTCTGGCGGCGGCCATCAGGTAGGCAGGTCGGGTGGTTCTTTGCATTTGTATCCGTCGCGAATCGCGCTGGCCCGTCGCCATCCCGCCCCGGCGGCCGCACGGCCTGGGAGCGTCTTCCTCGCGCGAGCGGCCAGTCGGGATGCGGGGCGGCGAGGGCGCGGATACGCCGCCATCCGGGAAGCTTGAGGGACGCGATGGCGGCAAGATCCGAGCCGGGCCCGGGGTTTATGGAAGCCCGGTCACGGCCAGCCCTCCCGTCGGGCCGCCTGGGGGGCGGGATGGGGGCGCGAAGCTCTCCCGGTTTCCGCGGTGGCGGCTGCGGCCATCCCTAGCGGCCTCCCCAAGCCCGGGCTTGGTCGAGCCGGCCGCTTGTGCAGAGTCGGGCTCGGTCCCTGTGGAAGGTGGGAGCGCCGGAAGGGACGGACCGGTTCTAACCAGGGCCGTGCAGAGCGATGGCGGTTCTCCATGGGCTCTTTCCCTCTCCCAAGGTGAGCCAAGATGGGTGCGTACAAATACATCCAGGAGCTATGGAGGAAGAAGCAGTCCGACGTGATGCGCTTCCTTCTGAGGGTCCGCTGCTGGCAGTACCGACAGCTCTCCGCGCTGCACAGGGCTCCCCGCCCCACTCGGCCCGATAAGGCGCGAAGGCTGGGATACAAGGCCAAGCAAGGTGCGTGATGTCTTGACCGTGGGTGATGGGGCGAGGCTGTCCCAGAAAGCCGTAGTCCCCCCAATACCTCTTCATTTAGCATAGCTAATGGTGACACAGGTCATCTGCCCTTGTGGATAGAAGGAAGCATTGAAGAATCTTCAGTGAGTCTAACCTGTGGGGCTTTTTGTTTGTTTGTTTGTTTGTGTAGGTTATGTCATTTACAGGATTCGTGTCCGCCGTGGTGGCCGCAAACGCCCAGTTCCTAAGGGTGCAACTTACGGCAAGCCTGTCCACCATGGTGTTAACCAGCTAAAATTCGCGCGAAGCCTTCAGTCTGTCGCTGAGGTAAGTGGTCTGGAGTACCAGTTTCCCCGGCAGCCCATTAGGGATGGTGGGCAAGAAGAAATGGGGTGACATAGTGGAGCTTCATGGGGTGGCCTGAAGTTGTCTTTTACCTGGGCAAAAAGCAATTGCTATCAGAAGTCACTCGTTGGTACTGTTCGGTTTTTAGATATATCCTGAAAGGATTTTTAAGAACGAAGTTCTACAGAACCTAAGCTTTTGAAAGGCAATAAATTTTGAGCCATTCTCCTGTTTACTTACCTTGCTAATATCCAGTGCTCTGTTTTTCTTTTGGCTTGCTAAGTTACATTCTGTTGTAGGAGGTCCCTTTCTACAAGCTGGAAATTGATTTGTTGTATCATGTATAATAGGCTGGAGGGGGGCTGGAATAGTGCTCAAAATTCATGCCTGGTGTCAACAGGGAGAATAAGGAATGATGTGTTTCTGTATATCTGTCCTTTGAGGTAGCCTTTAGTTCTTTAGGGTGTGGGAACCTGGCCTGCCTCAATCTGCTCATCTGATGACCCCCAAGTTGAGAGGATTTCTGTATGTAGTAGAGAAAACTGACTGGTCTTTCCCCCTTGTTTTAGGAGAGAGCTGGACGCCATTGTGGGGCTCTGAGAGTCCTGAATTCTTACTGGGTTGGTGAAGATTCCACATATAAATTTTTTGAGGTTATCCTCATTGATCCATTCCATAAAGCTATCAGAAGAAATCCTGACACCCAGTGGATCACCAAGCCAGTCCACAAACACAGAGAGATGCGTGGGCTGACATCTGCTGGCCGCAAGAGCCGAGGCCTTGGAAAGGGCCACAAGTTCCACCACACTATTGGTGGCTCTCGCCGTGCGGCCTGGAGAAGGCGCAATACTCTCCAGCTCCACCGTTACCGCTAATACAGTAATGTTTGTAAAATTCATGCCCAATAAACAATTTAGGACAGTCATGTCTGTTTAAAGGTGTTATTTGTTGAAACTAGTGTGCAGGTTGTCATGAGTGCTTTGTGGACGTGTACAGGTTAAAGTGCAATAATTGTTTGGAGACCACAAGTGGTGGTGTATCTTGTTTCTGATAAACTTTCTGTGTTTACACTGTCTGCTTAGGGGATTAAGCATATGGTATTTACGCCCTGTGGTGTCCTGTGTAAAGTCCTATAAAAGGGAGTCCTGAGGTTGGCCCTAGATGTGTTGGGTGCATGTGGTAGAGCCTACCGCCTTATTGGAGTGATGCTATCTGGTTCACTGAAGTGGCTGCTGGCTTGGGGATTTGTTGAGTATAAACTTAGGGATTGGGTACTGCTTAGAAATGTGTAGAGAGAGGCTTTCAAACTGTTTTGTGAACATAGAAAAGTGAGGTCTACTTCAACCCACGTTGAAATTAGTGTTCTGGTTTCAGAAAAGCTAGGTGAACTGTTGGAAGGGGTTTCCTGCTCTGTTGGATCTCTGGAGTGGGTTTGATGCCCAGTAGTCAGTGTTGACACAGATGTGGAAGCTGGTAAAGATCGAAGGTGGGGTGGGGTATTTCCCTTTGGGATTTATTAACTAGGCTGCCATGTGGGGATCAAGTTAGTATGCAACCATTAAGAAGCTTTTAGTGGCTGTGTAGTGCATGCCTTTGATCCCAGCACTTAGGGAGGCAGAGAGATGTCAGTTCCAGGACCGGCATAAGACCTGGCAGTCTGATTTCATTGTTTACAGTCTCCCCTCAGATAGTGACTGGGGTTACAGGTCCCTGGTATATTACCTGAACAGTCTTGACATTTCACAAAGGCCACACATACCACCACATTGTTTTATTTCTATGCCATACCTTGGATTATTTTCCCACAATGAGTTTTTTGAGTGGAAAAAAATAGATACTAGTATTACTCTTACCACAGATCTGGGTTTTAAACAGCTGGCTTGATGTCAAAAATCTAATTGATGCTTTTCTTAAACTGATTTTTCTCTTTAGATTTTAAAAGGATAATTCTGATTTCCAGAAAATACTAGACTAAATTTTGGGACCTAGAATTCTTTTCTATTCACCAAACAAATCATTGTATATAGAGGTTGTTCAACTAAAGTAATAAATGTCTGTTAAACAAGTGGACTTTGTTATCTCTTATGTTAAAGCAAATGGAAAACTTGAAGATAATGCTAGAGATGGCAAACATTTGAGGAAGAAATGTAATAGTATACTAAGAATTAGGTAACTGCTTGGGCTTGACATTGGCTCAGTGATTCAGGCCTTGGCACTGGAAAGACTTCCTGCTAAAGGCCTGTCACAGAGGCCTGCTGATAGTGTGTGTCAGCCAGCCTCAGTTCCTCAACTAGTCATTGTAGATCTTTCCCCCAGATAACGAATCCTAATAGATGTTCTGTGACTGCTGCTATGGTTCGTTTTATCTCGCTTTCCCATAGTTGAGGCTATGATTTTAACCCCTGCTTTGACCCAGGTTCAGGGATCGTAACAGGCAGACATAAACACTCAAAGGTGTTTGTCTTAGGGTCTAATCCCTGTCTGGGAAAGAACTTGCTATGTAGACCACAAACTGCTGGAACTTGGATCCATCTACCTCTGCACCCTTGGTTTTTCTCTTAGCCTCTTGATGAATCACTCTTGGCCTTGAGTTCTGACATTACAAGCATGCCCAGTTTTTCATAGTTCTTGGTCTCATAACTTAGGGTAGGTATGCACACTGATCCTATTTTATCAATTAAGTGTGTACTCAAGCCGGGCGTGGTGGCGCAGGCCTTTAATCCCAGCATTTGGGAGGCAGAGGCAGGCGGATCGCTGTGAGTTCAAGGCCAGCCTGGTCTACAAAGTGAGTCCAGGATGGCCAAGGCTACACAGAGAAACCCTGTCTCGAAAAAAAAAGTGTGTACTCAAAACCACGCATAGCTGAGGATAGTGCACACCTTTTACCCTCACATTGGAGAGACCAACAAGAGGATCAGCAGGACAATTTATTACAAAAAAGGCTGTGGGCATTGTGTTAAATCTGCCTTTAGGCACATGAATGGTTTTA
Source organism: Acomys russatus (assembly GCF_903995435.1). NCBI lineage: Eukaryota > Metazoa > Chordata > Mammalia > Rodentia > Muridae > Acomys > Acomys russatus. The sequence continues at coordinate 51,898,032 of NC_067139.1, read as the reverse complement.
ATCCCAGCGCTGGAGACAGCAAATAGATCTCTTGTGAGTTCTAGGACAGCCAGGGCTACACAGAGAAACCCTGTCTTTTAAAAAAAAAAAAATCCAGTTGGCCTGGTCTGGGGAGAGGTGCACATAGATTTTTGTCCTACAGGCAGTCGGTGTAATCAGTTTCTTGGATTTTGTTTCAAATTTTGAGAAAGAGACCTTAAGCTAACAACACCTTGTGAATATGGAAACCACAGCCATTTGTCACTACAAGTGCTACCTTATTCAGCTTGTGTTTGTTAGGCAAGCACTCTACCAATTATATGAAATACTTATCAGCCGGACGATGGTGGTGCACACCTTTAATCCTAGCACTTGGAGGCAGAGGCAGGCAGATCTTTGAATTCGAGGTCAATCTAATCTATAGAGTGAGTTCCAGACAGCCAGGCCTACAGAGAAAAACCCTGCCTCAAAAAAGAAAGGGGTGGGGGGGGCGCGTGATGGCGCACACCTTTAATCCCAGTACTGGGGAGACAGAGGCAGGTGGATCGCTGAGTTCCAGGCCCGCCTGGTCTACAAAAGTGAGTCAAGGATAGCCAGGATTGTTACACAGGGAAACCCTGTATCGAAAAACCAAACCAGAAAAAACCCAACAACCCAGAAAAAAATACTTTCCAGTTGAGGCAGCCTCTCTATGGATCCCAAACTGGTCTCAAACTGGCAGCAGTTCAGTATCTAATAATGTGAGTGGTGTCCCCAATGTGCTGGGATTAGAGGCGTGCACCACCACCGCCCAGCTCTGATGACTTCTTAAGATTTTCCACCATGAATTATTACTTAAAGGTTACCTATTTGATACATAATAGTAGAATGATTGAGTTAAAATAGATCAACTTTGATAGGCTGAAGAGATGCCTCAGTGGTTAAGAGTTGCCTAATGTTTCTTGCAGAGGGCTTGAGTTCAGTTCCCAGCACCCTTCCCAGACAGCTGACAACAACCTGAAACTCCAGCCCCAGAGGATCCATCAACCTCTCTGGCCTCCAAGAGCACCTGCGTATATGTCCCACACCGATACACACATACACAGAAATAAAATAAAAATTAAGTTGGACTTAAAGCTCAAAATCTTTTCATATTCATTGTCTAGACAGGGCGTGGTGGTGCACACCTTTAATCCCAGCACTCAGGGAGGCTGAGGTAGGTGGATGGCTTTGAGTTCTAGGCCAGCCTGGTCTACAAAGCTAGTTCAGGACAGCCAAGGCTACACAGAGAAACCCTGTCTTGAAAAACTGGGGGGGGGGGGCACAGGGAGGGGAGAGGCATAGTCCAGTTATTCTCCATACAGGTTGTAGCAACTTAAACCCCCACCAGCAACATATGAGGGGACTTTTTAAAATACCCTCATCTTGTTACTTCTATTATGCACTTCTGAGTGTGGCAGAAACAATACCACATGTATACCAAAGCTTTCCCCCACTGTATTACTCAGCCAATCTAGTCCCAACCCATCACACATTTTTATAGAGGTCACATGAGTTATTCTGCCAATAGGAACAGTAGACATAGTACACTCCTCTGCTTTCCCAGACTTCACATGATCATGGAAGCCTTGCTCCAGAAGGCATAGATGAGAGCTGCTCAACTCTGCGAGGCTCTGAGACGTGAGATTTCACTGTGCTAAGACCCTATCACTTGCTTTATTCTCATGGCAGCATAGTCCAGGTTAACCCTGATCTTAAAGCCAGCAATGAGTCTTTTATGTTCTTGGTAACCTGTCACTTACATATGTTTGCTTGTTTCTCTGTGTACTCACTGTGTACATCAAACTGGCCTTGAACTCAGAGATCTGCCTGCCCCTGCCTCTGCCCCTGCCTCTGCCCCTGCCCCTGCTCCTACCCCTGCCCCTGCCTCTGCCCCTGCCCCTGTCCCTGCCTCTGCTCCTGCCTCTGCCTCTGCTCCTGCCTCTGCCCCTGCCCCTGCCTCTGCCTCTGCCCCTGCCTCTGCCTCTGCCTCTGCCCCTGCCTCTGCCTCTGCCCCTGCCCCTGCCCCTGCCTCTGCCCCTGCCTCTGCTCCTACCCCTGCTCCTGCCCCTGCTCCTGCCTCTGCCCCTGCCCCTGCTCCTGCCCCTGCCTCTGCTCCTACCCCTGCCCCTGCCCCTGCTCCTGCCTCTGCCTCTGCCCCTGCCCCTGCCTCTGCCTCTGCCCCTGCCCCTGCCTCTGCCCCTGCCTCTGCCTCTGCCCCTGCCTCTGCCCCTGCCTCTGCCCCTGCCCCTGCTCCTGCTCCTGCCCCTGCCCCTGCCCCTGCCTCTGCCTCTGCCCCTGCCCCTGCCCCTGCTCCTGCCCCTGCCCCTGCCCCTGCCTCTGCCTCTGCCTCTGCCTCCAGAGTGCTGGCCTTAAAGGTATGTGCCACCACTGCCTACCTTTTTTTTTTTCTTTTAAAATTTTTTTCTTTTTCTTTTTTGATTTTTCAAGACAGGGTTTCTCTGTGTAACTTGGCTGTCCTAGACTCCCTTTGTAGACCAGGCTGGCCTCGAACTCTCAGAGATCCGCCTACCTCTGCCTCCCAAATCCTGGGATTACAGGCATGCGCCACCACTGCCCACCTTATTTTAAATTTGTATGCGTGTGTGCATTGGTGTTTTGCCTGCATGTGTATATGTGAGGGTGTCGGATCCCCTGGAACTGGAGTCACAGACAGCTGAGAGTTACCATGTTGGTGTTGGGAACTGAACCCAGCTCTTTTGAAAGAGCATCCGGTGCTTTTAGCCACTGAACCATCTCTCCAGCCCAATTTTTTTAATAGATTGATTTATGTTTATGAGTATTTTGCTTATATGTATATATGTATACTACATGCGTGCCTGCTACACACAGAATGTGTCAGATTTCCATGAGCTGCCATGTAGGTGCTGGGAATCAAACCTAGGTTCTCTGTAAGAACAAGTGTCTTAACTGCGGAGCCATCTCTCCAGCCCCCTAAATTTTTCTGTATTGTTTGTGTATGGTCTTAGGGATCTAACCCAGAGCCCTGAAAATACTAAGGAACTTCTTTGTCACCAAGCCACACCCCAGCCCTGGGTTTCATTGGACTCTTTTGAATTGTTCTGTTTTGCTTTAGTGCGTGTGTTCAGGGGTTGGGAGAGATATGTACACGTGGACAGGAATGTGCAGTGACACGTGTAGGTGTCAGAGGACTTTGGGGACTCCTCCCACATTGTTGAGACAGGGTCTCCAGGCAAACCGACCCATGAGCATACAGGCAATCCTGTCTCGGCCTCCAGTCTCACTATGGAACGCTAGGGTCACAGGTGCAGACCATCACATCTGGCCGGCTCCATGGTTTCTGTGGGGATCAAACTCAGGTCATCAGACTTGCTGGCCAGCACTTTTACCTCCTGAACAATCTTCCTGGTCTCCAGTGATTGGTTTTTTTGTTTGTTTTTGTTGTTTTGGGGTTTTTGGTTTTGGTTTGGTTTGGTTTGGTTTGGTTTGGTGTTGGTTTTTTTTTTTTTTTTTTTTTGCTTTTTGTTTTTGGCATGGCCTTCCTTTGTAATTCAGGCTGCCTCAATTTCACAATTCTCTGCTTTGTGAGTGCTGGGATCACACATATGCACCACCCTAGGTCCTTTGTCTATCTTTCCCATCAGAGAATCCTCTTTCTCTTAAATCCTCCTTCCCATAAATAGTCTCTCACAGTCTCTCTCTCTCTCTCTCTCTCTCTCTCTCTCTCTCTCTCTCTCTCTCTCTCTCTCTCTCTCTCTCCTTTTGCAGGGCATTGCCCCAGGCTGGCTTGCAACTTGCTATGCAATGGATAGCCTTGAGCCCTTGACCCTCCTGCCCCTACGTCCCAACGGCTGAGATTACAGGTGTACACCACCATGCCCACTGATGCCGTATTCTATTGAACACTTGCTATTACTAGCTCATCTCTTACCATGTTTTCTGCTCAAAAGCTTCTTAAAGATGAATGAATAAGAGGCTATAAAGTAACTTCATTTCAGCTCTTCATTCTTCTGATTTTAAGCACTAATTCCATTGCTAAATGCTGAAGTTCCTAAGCCACGTTAGTACAAGTATTGTGTTACTGTAGGCCAGGTTGTAGCACACAAAGTCTCAGAGACTTAAAATGATAAAGACTTAGCTGTGCATAGTGGAGCATGCCTTGGGAAGAAGAAATAAGAGGATTGTCTTCTAAAAATAACTTGGAAAAAAAAGTTTGTTTATTTTGTGTGTGTCATGGAGTGTGCATGGGCTCATGTGTGTGCATGTCTGGGCCCATGTGTGTGCATGTGCCCATGTATGTACATGTGCAAGCACCTGAGCAGGCACACCGGAGAACTGTAGGTGTACTGCTCTGACCTCCTCAGAAGCTCAATGCTCACTGAGCCTGAAGCTCACTGTCTTCATGGATCCAGCCAGCAAGCCTCAGTGAGCCCATCTCAAGTCAAAGAGGGTGTCAAGTCCTCTGGAGCTGGAGTTCCTGTCAGTTCTGAGCAACCAACTAGGGTACTAGGAACCAAACTCTAGTTCTCTACAGCTCCGTTTTTATATTTTATATTTTATTTTTATTTTTAAGACATTTATTAAGTATATAGTGTTTTGCCCGAATGTACATCTGCAGGCCAGAAGAGGGCACCAGATCTCATTATAGATGGTTGTGAGCCACCATGTGGTTGCTGGGAATTGAACTCAGGACCTTTGTAAGAGCAGGCAGAGCTCTTACCTTCTGAGCCATCTCTCCAGCACTGACTGTCCTGGCACTCACTCTGTAGACCAGACTGGCCTAGAATTCACAGAGATCCAACTGCCTTTGCTTCCCAAGTACTGGGATTAAAGGCCTGTGCTGCCACTACCCAGTTTTTTTAGAAGATGTTAACAAGAGTTTTATCCAATAGTAAAAACTGTAAAAAGAATTGCCACGCCTTTTCTAGGAACAAAGGGTTTAGTTAAAAACAAACAGGCTTCCTTGGCTTCAGTTTGACCACCGTCTTGCCAAACTATTGGCTGTGTGAAATCAGTTTTATGAATATTCTCCACTCCGGGAAGAGGCAGTTATTTTAAGTTTGTTCTAGAAAGTCAGCCTGGCCTGAGATATCAGAGTGGTGATATGCAGGCACAAGCTAAGTGTTGACCAATGGCCACCTCATAGAGAATGACCCAAAAGTGGAAGCATTTACCCAGAAATCCTCTCTCCATAGCCTTGTCTAGCCCTTTTCAGCATTAGGAAGGCTGGCCAATCAGAAGTTTCTAACTGTCGATCTGCAATGAACAGTGCCAACAAACACGCAGTTTCTGCAGGAGAGAACTGAGCTGCAGATAGAGGCTGTTAGTAGGAAACATTGTTTCCTTTAAACATTCCTCAGGCTGTTGGTGGCGATGTGCATCTATAATGCCAACATTTGGGAGGCTGGAACAAGATTGCTGTGGATTCCAGCCCAGCCTAAACTATACAGGAAGACCGTGGCCCAACCTACCTCCAGCCCCCCCCCCCCCCAGAAAATCCCACAGCAACAAGCCTACTGCCACGATGTTATAGCCGGCCTGCGCTTTAGGCTTCATAAAGTGCTCAAAAGCAAGCTTTTGCAGCTGGGCGTGGTCACGCCCTCGGGAGACAGAGGAGGTGGATCTCTGAGTTTGAGGCTAGCCTGGTCTACAGATCAAATTCCAAGATAGCTAGGGCTGCATAAAGAAACTGTCTCATGCAGGGCGTGGTGGCTCACGCCTTTAATCCCAGCACTCAAAAAACCAAACACCAAATGAAAAAAAAAAAAAAAAAAGCATGCTTTTGATGATGTACCTGCCATACATGCTTTCAAATCCCCATAGTAAAAACTTCAAGCCAAGGGAGTAAACTTTGAGAGAGTGTAGCTGTAGAGGTGATAAGCAAGCAGATTCCTAGGACCTAATGGGAATGCTCTGCTATGTATCTCAGTAGTAAAAACTTCAAGGACAGGGAGTTAAGTTCTGAGAAACGCAGCTGCAGAGATAAGGTAAACCAGCAGTTTCTTGGGACCGGGACAGATCTTTCATGATCTGTTTCTAGAGATGCTTTATTTTCTCACATGGAAAAAAAATGGGAAACCTCACTTTCCCTCACTCTCAAACACACCCCTCCAATAAGCTGAAGGTGATCATGAAGCAGATTGCATCCTGATGGTCTGTAGTGGTGAAGAGCAGTGGCAGTTTCGGCAGCTGTCGAATGATGTGTCTCCTGTAATATTGGGTCTTTGGCCAATTAAAGTAATTGCTTGGTTGGTTGAGTGATGTCATCGTGTTGTAGTTCCTTTGCCTATTTTGTTTTCATACTGCAAATGTGTTAAAAATGTTAAGTTCTGGTTTGAACTTTTGTTTGTGCTGAGTTCAGCCCTTTGCATGGCTCATTATATGTTGAGCATTACAACGGTGACATTTCTGGGCAGGCAGCCAGCACTCCTGGGTCAGCAGGAACAATTTCAGCTCGATTTATAAAGCAAAAAGAAAGAGATCTGGTTGACCTACAAGGAACAGTTTTGCAAGAATTAGTGTCAACCACAATGGTGGTTATTCATAGCTTACCTATCTTCCTGAGAAAATAAAGCCTTCTTCAGATTGGTTTTTCTCCATCAATGAAAGCATGGATTCTTTTAATCTTCTTAATTTTTTAAAATAACATTTATTGGGGGAACAGTACACCATGGTTTGCAAATGGAGCTCAGAAGACAACTTGCAGAAGTAATTTTTATTTGTCAGATGTAGTTGCTATCTTGGAGGCTGACTGCCTCTGTCTGCTAACCTAGGCCTAGTCCTGGAAGCTTCAAGCCCACATACAACCTAATCTAGGCCTAGAATGTCTTCAGCCTCTGAGACTTACTGCTGAATAATAAGCTTACCTTCTCTAGTTCTTTCCGAACTCTGACTGGCTAGTTCAACTTGGCTGTTCTAGCTCAAACTCTTCTCCAAGCTGACTAATTCTAATTGGTTTCTCTCAGATTCTGACTGAATTGCTCAATGTGGGCTCAAACGAACTCTGGCAATCTATTCTAATCTACTGGTTCCTTCTTATTCTCTGACTCTTGTGTCTTCACCTGCAACTACCATGTCCTCCCTTTAAGCTGTTTCTGTAAAACTCTCCTGGTAAAACTGCCTTCTCTCTCTCTCTCTCTCTCTCTCTCTCTCTCTCTCTCTCTCTCTCTCTCTCTCTCCCCTTCTCTTCTCTCTCTCTCTCTCTCTCCCCTTCTCTCTCTCTCTCTCTCTCTCTCTCTCTCTCTCTCTCTCTCTCTCTCTCTCTCTCTCTCTCTCTCTCCTGCTCTCTCTCCAAAACTTCTCTTTTCTTCTCTGTTCTCGTGAGAGGTGGCCATATCCATGTTCTGTCAAATCCTTTTCTGATTTGTCACTTTGCCTACCTCTCAACTAGACATGGATTCAAACATGAATGCTTCCTTCTACAAACTAACTTTACCTTCATTCTTTGGGATTAAAGATGTGTACAAAGGAGCCAGGCATGGTATTCAGGTGTGGTGGTGCACACCTTTAATCCCAGCACTTTGGAGGCACAGGTAGATGGATCTCTGTGAGTTCAAGGCCAGCCTGGTCTACAAAGTGAGTCCAGGACAGCCAAGGCAACACAGAGAAACTCTGTGTTAAAGAAAGAAAGAAAGAAAGAAAGAAAGAAAGAAAGAAAGAAAGAAAGAAAGAAAAGGTTCAGTGGTTAAGAGCACTGCCTGCTCTTCCAAAGGACCGGGGTTCAATTCCCAGCACCTACATGGCAGGTTACAACTGTCTGTAACTCCAAGATCTGACACTCCCACACCAACACACATAAATTAAAAATTAAAAAAAAGATTTTTTAAAAAAGAGATGTGTATTAATGCCATGTCTGTATTCCAGCCAGAGTAGCCATATTGGTGGATTATGGTCCTTCTACACGCTCTCTCCTTCCACCACATGGGGCCTGGGGATCAAAGTCAGGTGGCTAGCCTTGGTGCAAGCACTTCTTACCCACGGAACCACCTTGCTGACCCGAAGCATTCCTTCCTCCTCTCCTGTAAAATAAAATTCTTTCAGACTATATTAGAAGATGTGTTAACTAACAGGTTTTTAAAGATCTGTGGACAATCACTTGAATGATAGTGACTATGGAGGTTACTCAGCAGGACCCCGCCATCCAATTCAGCTCTCTTCCCTTTGACCGGTAAGGCAGTCTTAAAGATTGCTCAGTTCACCAGATTGGTTCTAGAATGGAGCTCACACACAAAGCACTGGCCTGAGTGATGTTAGTATTCTGAGAGGCTGGAAGCTTTCTCCACACGGCAGTCCATAAAGCAGCTGGGAGCCTGGCTTCTCTCTTCCCTGTTTTACCTCTGGGGCTTTGTGGTGTCTCTTCCTGTTTGCTGTTGCTGCTCTAGCTCATTAAAAGTGTAGTGGCCTAACACAGCACAAGTCCCTAATGCCTGTAATCTGAGGAGCGATGAGGCAGCACCCAGACAACAGCCATAGACCTGAGGCCAGCCCGCTCTACACAGTGAGCTCCAGGTCAACCACGGTCATGTCATGAGAGCCTATTTCAAAACGAAGTAGGAAGAAAGGTGTCGCCCAGACCTCACAGATAAAAACGCACTTCTGCTTGGACAATGAACTTCACCCACCTGATGAAGCATCCTAGCCAGCTGGTTTTTGTTAGGGATTATCTTATATTTTTATGCACTATTGCTTAAATATTTTATTTAAAAGATTTTAAAGATGGATTTACATTTTTATGTGTATGGATGTTTTTGCCTAGTGTAGGTATGTGCACTACGGGCCTGCAGTACCAGAGGGCACCAGAAGATGGCGCTTGCTATTCCAGAACCTTCTTGAAAAGGAGCCAGTGCTCTTAGCCACTGAGCAGACTCTCTAGATTTTACTTTTAATGACATGTGTGTGGGATTCAGGGAGAGGGGGCCGTATGTGCACATGAGTGCAGGCGCCTGAGCTGGCTGGAAGAAGGTGCCTCATGATACAAAGAATTGGGCTTCTATCTGAAATAATTCACTGACCACCAACTCCACAGAGTCCAAACCAGAAAAACCAGAAAAAAATCCAGGTGTGGTATCACATGGCTGTAATCCCAGCACTTGGGAGACAGAGGCAGGCAGATCTCTGTGAGTTCATGGCCAGCCTGGTCTACACAGAGAGACCCTGTCCCCCAAACAAAACAAGCGAACAGAAAGACCCTGTCCCCAAAACAAAACAAGCCAACAAACAAGAGGCAAAAACAAACAAACATACAAACAAAAAACAACAACAACAACAAAAAACCTAAGAAAGAAGCTGGAGACGTGGACACATGTCCTTTACTCCAGAGAAGGCACTTACAATACACCAAAGAAACGAGTCCTCACAGTGTAGCTTGGTGAGCCCATTAGGTTAGTTGGGGTTTCTTAACAGGTGCATGGGTGAAGAGTTACCTACACAGGCAACTTATGGGAGACTAAACCACTGAAGAAAAGTTTCTACTCTCTAGCAAACACTTTCATATCCAGCCCCCAGCTCCTGTGGAGGTCCCCCAGCTGGACTAGAGGTCACTCTGGCTGCCAGAACTCCAGCTCCCAGCGGAAGTAGAGATCCTCGACCCAAGCACAGGCCACTCTGGCCTTGAGACCAGAGAGGAAACAGAACCCAAGGACAGAACACTTTCATGCCCTCGGGAGGAATGGGGCCTCATGACTTCCTCTTCCTCTCAGCCCAGAGATGGAATGAATATTCGTGGGTCCATTCTTATCAGGCCTCACCGCCGCTATGCTTTTAAAATGGCGGTAGGCATGTTACAGCTGGAGGGCAGGGCTCCTGCAACACTGGGCATAACACTTGGGAGGGAGAGGCAGGGCAATGTAACATTTGAGGTCATCCTAAGCTGTAGAGTGAGACCCTGTATTAAATAAGCAAATAAACCAAACATGGTGGCGCATGCCCTTAATTTCAGCACTCAGGAGGCAGAGGCAGGCAGATCGCTGTGAGTTCGAGGTCAGCCTGGTCTACAAAGCAAGTCCAGGACAGCCAAGGCTGTTACACAGAGAAACCCTGTCTTGAAAAACCAAATAATAATAATAAATACATAAGCAAATACATGGAGGGTGTATTAGCTCTGTCATTGCTGTGCCAGAATGCCTGCCGTAAACCACTTATTGGGAAGGTTTATTTTGGTTCAGAATTTTAGAGAGCATAGCGCCTGATTGCTCAGAAGCTCATCATGGTATCAGGAGCATCGGAAGGAGGAGGAGGGTATTACCTCACAGCATATAGGAAATGGGGGGCTGGGGGGAGTGATAAGGGACCAAAGACTAAGTAGAACCTTCAAAGACATGTGGCCTGGTTCCCACTTCTTTCAGCTAGGTCCCACCTCCTAAATGTAACAGGCTCCCAGACCTTAGTAGGTCCCCAGATCCTAGCACAACTGACTCCATGATGGAAGTGCCATTCGGGCAGTAAAACTCAGCATATAGACAGCACCATCAGGCAAAAGGAAAAACAATGACCTAATCCATCAAAGTCCATAGTTCTGGGAACATCTCTAGATGTACTCACCTTGCTTTTTGGCATCTGTAGTTCCGTGTGTGTGTGTGTGTGTGTGTGTGTGTGTGTGTGTGTGTGTGTTGTCCCTAAAAGTTCACCCTAGTGCCCTTAGCACCATATTCCAGACCACAACCCCAGCAACAGAAGGCCACTGGTTTACTAGAGGCCATGACATACCCAGAACCCCAGGTGAGCCCTCCAGAAAGAACCTTGCAGCTTTTAACCCAAATTTTCATCCTTGCATGAGAAATGTATACAAATATAACAGCTATCAAAGGAAAGAACCCAGCTGTGCCAAAGACCACACCAGCACCCAGAACCCAGGTAAGCCTCCTTGCTCCTCTGCCTGCCCATAGACTACCAACACTCCCTCCGTGCCCACTCAGCTTATCCCCAAAAGCCTCTGTGCTCAACACTATATTCCCCAAAGCTCACAGCCCACCCTTGACCTTCCTACCCCATATCCCAGCATATAATATTATAAAAGAATGAGAAGACTCCCAGCTCAAAGGCTCAGGAAATACTTAACAAAATCATAGAAGAATTTTTTTTCTAATGGAAAGAAGGCAATGCCTATAAGTGTACAAGAAGATTATAGAATACCAAGTAGATTAGATCAGAAAAGAAAGTCCACAGGGCTAGAGAGATGGCCCAGTAGTTAAGAGCTCTGCCTGCTCTTCCAGAGGTCCGGAGTTCAAATCCCAGCAACCACATGGTGGCTCACAACCACCTATAATGTGATCTGATGCCCTCTTCTAGCGTGCAGGTGTACATGCAGATACACAAAATTAATAAATAAATCTTTAGAAAAAGAAAGTCCACTCACTACATAATAATCGAAACACTAAACATACGTAACAAAGAAAGAATATTAATAGATGCAGAGGAAAAATAGCCAAGTCACATATAAAGCAGAGGTACACCTGACTTCTCAACAGAGACTCTAAAAGCCAGAGGGGCCTGGACATCTGATGTGTTGCAGATTCCAAGAGACCACAGATGCCAGCCCAGACTGCTATATACAGCAAAACTTTTAATCACCATCAATGGCAAAAACAAGATATTCCATGATAAAGTCAAATTTAAATAATATCTATAGACAAATTAAGCTCTATAGACGGTACTAGAAGGAAAACTCCAACCTAAGGAGGTTAGCTACACCCATGAAAACAGAGGACATAAATAATTTTACACCAACAAAACCAAAAGAAGGGAAGCATGCATGTACACACACCACCACCACCACCACCACCACCACTACCACCACCATAACAGAATTAGCAATCATTGGTCATTGATCTCTCTCAATATTAATGATTCAATATCAATATCAATAACTCAACTCCCTAATAAAAAGACAGACTTACAGAATGGATGTGAAAATAGGATCTATCTGTCTGCTGCATGCAAAAAACATACCTCAACATCCAAGATGGTCATTGGCTCAGAGTAAAATTTTGAAAAAAAGATTTTTCCAAGCAAATGGACCTAAGAAACAAGCCAGTATAGACATTTTAATATCGAACAAAATAGACTTCCAACCAAAATTAATGAAAAGAGATGGGAAGGACACTTCATACTCATCAAAGGAAAAATCCAGCAAGATGATCTTTTCATTCTTAACATCTATGCCTCAAACACAAGGGGCCCATATTTGTAAAGGAAACACTACTAAAGCTTAACTCACACATTGATTCTCACACACTGACTATACCTTCTTTTTAACACCTCATGGAAGCTTCTCCAAAACTGATCACACACTTGGTCACAAAGCAAGTCTCAACAGATACAAGAAAATTGAAATAACTACTTGTATTTTATCAATATGGTGGTTCCTCGGAAAACTGGGAATAGATCTACCTCAAGACCCAGCTACACCACTCCTGGGCATATACTGAAAGGACACTCCACCCTCTCACATAGACACTTGCTCAACTGTGCTTATAGCAGCTTTTTTCAGAATAGTCAGAAGAGGAAACAGTTTAGATGTCCTTCAGCTGAAGAATGGATCAAGAAAATGTGATACATTCACACAATGGAATACTACTCGGCTATTAAAAAACAAGGAAATCTTGAAATTTGCAGGCAAATGGATGGAACTAGAAAAGATCATCTTGAGTGAGGTAACCCAGACCCAGAAAGACAAACATGGTGTGTACTCAATTATAAGTGGACAATAGCTGTTAGGTAAAGGACAATCAGGCTACAATCCACAGACCCAGAGAGGCTAAGTAACAAGGCGGGATCAAGGGGGTGGGGCACATGGATCTCCCTGGGAAGGAGAAATAGGATAGATTTTGTGTATGGACTAGGGGTGGGTAGAGATGGGAACAGGAGAAAAGCGGGGGAAGGGGATGGAGAAGGTACCGGGAGAGATGACTGGAACTCAAGGGTATTTCAGGGGCATGATAGAAACCTGGTGCAATGGAAGCTCCCAAGAACCTACAAGGGCGGCCTTAGGGAAAACTCCTAGTAATGGATATGAAGCCTGAACGGGCAATCTCCGGTAACCAGGCAAGACTTCCTGTGGAGGGATTAGGACACCAACCCAGCCACAAACTTTCAACCAACAATTTGTCCTGCCTGCAAGATGTTGCCACTCCTGAAGAGCAGCTCTGGGAACAGCCGAGAGGAGAGAAGAGAGGTGGATCCGTGGTAGGGAGAAGTGAGCAGGTGGTGAATGGCTGGATAAGGGAAACCAGCCATTGGTTGAACAAGTAGCTAGAGGAACCAGCTGTTGAGGAGAAGTTGAGGAACTGAGGAAAAATACTCGGAGACTTAGGGATATGAGGTACAAGCTGAAGGTTTTTGTTTTGTTTTGTTTTGTTTTGTTTTTTGAGACAGGGTTTCTCTGTGTAGCCTTGGCTATCCTGGACTCACTTTGTAGACCAGTCTGGCCTCATACTCACAGCCATCCACCTGCCTCTGCCTCCCGAGTGCTGGGATTATAGGTGTGCACCATCATGCCCAGCCTGAAGGACTTTTAAAAAAAAATATTTATTTTTATTTGTACAATATTCTACCCACATGTGTGCCTGCATGCCAGTGCTCTTAACCTCTGAGCCATCTCTGCAGCCCCAAGCTGAAGGTCTTAAAGCCCAGGAGAACTTTTCTTCTGGTTCTGTACCTGTCTCGTCTCTGTCTCGCTTGCTGTCTGTCTGACTCCTTGCTCCTTGCTTGTTTACTTGCTTGATGTCTTTTTACCTCTCCTCTTGCTTGCTGTTACCCATCTTTCTATCTCTCTTGCTGTTCCTCATTTCTCTCTCTTGCTGTTCATCTCACTCTAGCTTACTCTCTCATGTCTGTTACTTGCTTGCCCTCTTCTCCTTGTGCCAATCCCCGTATTTATTGAAAGGAAGTTCATTTTTTCATTACAGATTACATCATGAATTTTTTCCATCCTTACACTCACTAACGCAATCAAAAGTCAATAGAGTAACAAGGAAATATAAAAAGTTCTGTAACCTACAACGGTCATCATAACCGGGTTATTACTTTTGTTTGTTTGTTTGTTTGGTTTTTGAAGACAGGGTTGCTCAGTGTAGCCTTGACTGTCCTGGACTTGCTTTGTAGACCAGGCTGGCCTCGAACTCACAATGATCTACCTGCCTCTCCCTCCCAAGTGCTGGGATGAAAGGCATGTGCCACCATCTACCGCTTGGCCTTGATTACTTCTTCTTAAACAGTACTCAGGAAAGTTTAATCATAAATTTCCCCGGGCTAAAGCCATTTTGTTTACAAGATTGTCATAGCAACATAGCTTGAGCTAAATGTTCTATAAAGAAAAGACGACCTATTTCCAGTCCCAGACCAACAGGTGTGCTATCCAAGCCTAGGCTAACTGCCAAGGGGTCCTCTATTATGAAATATCTGTAAAGTATGATGTTCCAAGTCCAGCTTCTGTTGCTCTCAAGGCAGATTCTAAGGAAACGTTTCTACAGGTAACAGTATCTAGCCAGGTACTGTTATGTCAAAGTCTTAACATTCTTTGATGCAGTTTCTGCTTGGGTGCTCACAGTCAGAGCAAAAAAACTCTTATCATTGTCTCAAGCCTTTGGCCAGATGCCCTCTTTCTCTGTGGGGAAAAGTTTTCCCTGTATGATTTTCCTTAGGGCTGAGAAATAAAGAGAAAAAACAGTTTTAGGAGAAATAATCAGATTTCTAAACCACATTACACCTGGACCATAGATAATATTTAGGGGCAGTGGTGATCAGCTGGAGATCTTTGGAGCAAAGCCTCAACAGCTGTTCTAGATGTCTAGAGATCATGCTGGATAGTCGGAGGTCTCTAGAACTTTGTCAAGCAAGCAAAGCTCTACAACTTACTCTCATGTTTGTGACAAGTTGTACTGGGGTAAATGTGGCACAAAAATTTTCGGAGTGGCCAACCAACGACTGATCCAACTTGAGGTCCACGCCACAAGATGGAACCCATCCCTGACACTGCCTGGATGGCCAGGAACCAGAAGCAGGACAGCTCAGAGACCCACAAACTGAACCAACAGAAGGGCAAAAGAAGGTCATTGAAGGATTCCTAATGATGTAATGCTATTTTTCTAGATTAGAGCTTAGCTCATTTGTCAACGGGGAGGTGTCATCCAGCAACTGACGGGAGCAGACTCAGAGAATCACAACCAAACACTAGGGGGAGCCAGAGGAACCCCGCAGAAGAAGTGGAGGATGGACTAAAGGTGCCAAGAAGACACCAGGGGAACAGGGCACACAGAATAAAACTCACAGAGACAGAAGCGATAATCAAGGATCCTGAATGGTTCTGAGCTAGATCCTCTGCCTATACATTATGGTTACATTGCTTGGGGTTCTTGTGGGACCCCTAGCTGTTGGGGGTTGGTCTGATGTATTGTGAGGCCAACTACTGCTTGCTGTTTCTGTGACCTACCTTGCCTAGAACTCAAGCTGTTTGACCAATAAGAGACATTCACACCTGGGCAGGGCAAATGAGATAGTCATGGCTAAGGTTCCGGGGCGTGAAGAGACAAAATCTTGGGAAAAAGAGAGACCAGAGGAGAAGAGAGGAGAAGAAGGCCACCATGGGTGGAAGAGAAGCACATGGCTGGCGTGGATGGAAATTTGGCCCAGATGAAGAACATTAGCAAGAATTTGGGGTTATGGATGGGAGGTAGCTTGATAGAAGTTATTAGAAGCAGATGGCATGGGATTGGGGCAGGTATCCCATACCTGCCACACTATGGGAAGTAGTTTAAGGAATTAATATCTGCCCTGCCCTAGGTTAACTAAGGCTATTTTAAAACATAACAAGTGTCTGTGTCTTGATAGATTGCTAGTCGGTTATATTGCGGAAATAATAATTATAGGTCTAATAATGAACATTATTAGGGTATACTGATAAATTAACAACACCACCTAACAGAGTGGAGGTGCCTCTGACGCTTGCCTGTGCTTTGGATTCTTTTCCTTCTACTGGGTTGCCTGCCTCATCCAGCCTTGATATGAGGGTTTGTGCCTAGTCTTTTTGCTTCTGGATAACATTTTATTAACTAAAGTATGTCAATACAAAATACGATTTTTTGCGTGTGCTTAAAAGCTCACCCTGAGAAGCTGGGCATGGTGATGCACGCCTTTAATCCCAGCACTCAGGCGGCAGAGGTAGGCAGATCGCTGTGAGTTTGAAGCCAGCCTGGTCTACAAAAGTGAGTCTAGGACAACCAAGTCTACACAGAGAAACCATGTTCTGGGGAAAAAAAAAAAAAAAAAAAAAAAAAAAAAAAAGCTCACTCTGAGAAAGGCTCAGTGCTACTAATAAAGATTTTTTTTTTTTTTTATTGGCTTAAACCCATTGTGGTGGTTTGAATAGAAATGCCCCCATAGGCTCATATATTTGAGTGCTTGGTCATTAGGAAGTGACACTACTTGAAAGGGATTAGGAGGTGTGGCTTTGCTGGAGTAGGTGCGGCCTTGTTGGAGGAAGTGTGTCACTGAGGGTGGGCTTTGGGTTTTCAAATGTGTAAGCTAGGCCCAGTGTCTCTCTCTTCCTGCCACCTGCAGATCCAAATTAGAACTCTCAGTTCCTTCTCCAGCAACCATGTCTGCCTGTGTGGCGCTATGTTTGCCACCATGTTTCCCTCCATGATGACAATGGACGAAACCTCTGAAACTGTAAGCCAGACCCAATTAAAAGTTTCCCTTTATAAGAGTTATTGCGGTCATAGTGTCTCTTCATAGCAAGAGAACACTAAGACACCCCTGTCGGAGCAGTCTTCGGTGCTGGATACCCTATAACACTAAACTCTCCAGAGCCTCCAAAAATAGCACCGCCCTGAGGGAAACTAGTAAGTGGAGCCATTGTGTGAAGTGAGGAGAGAAGACAGAACTTTCAAGGTAGGCCCTCACCTCTTCTGACTTCATTACTTTCTTTACTGTTTTCCTTCCTCACGTTACCTCATGAGAAATGCTGTCTGTCAGAGAGGATGAGAAAGGTGACCCGGAGAAGTGCACCCCTCAAAGCTTTGACACTGACAACATGGTCCCTGAGTAAAGGTGAGCTGTGTTCCCCTCAAAGCTTTGACACTGACAACGTGGTCCCCTGAGTAAAGGTGAGCTGTGTACCCCTCAAACTTTGACACTGACAACGTGGTCCCTGAGTAAAGGTGGACTGTTTTTTGCCATGTTCTTTAAAATAGTCTGCTGGGGGCTGGAGAGACAGCTCATTAGTTAAGAGCATTTGGTCCTGTTGGAGAGGGCCTGCGTCAGTTCCCAGCACCCACACAGCAGCCCACAATCATCCAAACCCCAGTTCCTGGGAGTCCAGTGCCCCTTCTGGCCCCCACAGGCACTGTACTCACATGGCGTAAATACATACATGATTTCGATTAAGAATATCGATAAGATAAATCCCTGTTTATTGACTTTATTTCCCAGAAATGGAGTAAACAGGGAGCATGGGAAATAACGGAGTGGTGTACTTTAATCCCAGCATCAGGGAGACAGAGGCAGGCAGATCTCTAGGCTCATGGCCTACCTGGTCTACCTAGTGAATTCTAGACCAGGCTACACAGTAAGACCCTGTCTCAAAACAAAACAAAAGAAAACATCAACAACAAACCCCCTGGTCTACAAAGCAAGTCTAGGACAGCCAAGGCTACACAGAGAGACCCTGTCTCAAAAAAAAAAAAAAAAAAAAAAAAAAAAAAAAAAGAGAGAGAGAGAGAGAAAACAAAATAACAAAATGCTGTGCTATGTGTGGTGGCCGAGGAAGATTCTTTTCCATATTCTGTTCAGAATGTGAGCTTGGTGCACTTTTCAAGGAGGCGTGTCCTCTCTTATGTGGGTGTGCTGTGGTTTCCTTGTGGTAGTCAGCCAGCCAAGAAGAGTTTTTTGTTTTTGTTTGTTTGTTTTTTTCTTTTAAGACAGTGGTTCTCTGTGTAGCCTTGGCTGTCCTGGACTCACTTTGTAGACCAGGCTGGCCTTGAACTCACAACGATCCACCTGCCTCTGCCTCCTGAGTGCTGGGATTAAAGGCGTGCGCCACCACCGCCCGCCTGGCTCAAGAAGAAGTTTATCAAGACATTTATCTGCCTGGCCCTGAGGTTCTTGCCCTGGGGCCCTGAAAGCTCCAACAGCAGGACAAGGAATCTTAGGTGGCCCCCAGCTGTCAAAGCCCTGCAGCTCTCAGAGGGAGAAGCTTGGGGAGGGGAGGAGGCAGAGACACCGCTAGCCTGCTGAGCTCCAGCTGAGAGGCCATGGCTCTCCTTCAGACATAATTCAATCACATTTTCTCTCTCTCTCCTTAGCTTTCTGTTTGCTTGTTGTCTGTCCTGTGGATGGAGTCATGGCCTCCTACCTGCTAGGGAAGTGCTCCATCACTGGGCTGCACCCAACCCAGAAGCTGTTATCTTAAACCACCAAATTATAGGCTTAATGTACTTAAACCTTTCCTAAAACCAGGTGAGAACGATTTAAAGCAGTTGGATCAATGATGTTTCCTTAGTTACGAATAAGAAAAATGGTGGCTCACAACCATCTACAAAAATAAATAAATAAATAAATAAATAAATAAATAAATAAATAAATAAATAAAAGATACACATCCAGGGGGCTGGAGAGATGGCTCAGAGGTGAAGAGCACTGTCTGTTCTTCCAGAGGTCCTGAGTTCAATTCCCAGTAACCACATCGTGGCTCCTACCCATCTATAATGAGATCTGGTGCCCTCTTCTGGCGGGCAGTCATACATGCAGGCAGAACATTGTATACATAGTAAATAAATAAATCTTAAAAAAAAATATACACATCCAAATTAATGGTGGGTGTGGGAGTGGGACTTGTGACAGAGGAAATATTTAGACTCTCCTTTATCCACATACATATTTACCTGCCACACACTAGGTTTTGCAATTCTCTTTTTAACTACAGGGCTAATGGATGCTATGGTGGTTACACGCCTATACTCTAGTACTTGCAAGATGGATGCCGGAGGATCTGAGGTGCAAAGTCGTTTTCAGTTACTTAGTGAGTTAGAGGCCAGCCTAGCCTACGTGAGGTTCTGTCTCAGAAAATCAGAACAACAATAACAAAAATTCCCAATGAGTTGCTTAGGTTCAGAAGTTGCATGAGTTACATACCCAGCTGCAATTTGCTTTTTGGAGACAGTTTTTCTGTGTAACAGCCCTGACTGTGCTGGAACTTGCTTTGTAGAACAGACGCAAATTCACATAGATCTGCCTACCTCTGCCTCCTCAGTGCTGGGATTAAAGGCCTGTGCACCATGCCAGGCTGCAATTTGCATTAAAAAAAAAGATTCATATATTTGTTATGTATAGTGTGCTGCCTGCATGTACACCTGAAGGCCAGAAGAGGGCGCCAGATCACATTATAGATGGTTGTGAGCCAACATGTGCTTGCTGGGGGTTGAACTCGGGACCTCATGAAGAGCAGGCAGTGCTCTCCACCTCTGAGCCATCTCTTCAGCCCTGCAATTTGCATTTTTAACAGGTAACTTCTGAGGACACAGTCACTTTATCCACTTGAGTTGTGACCAGAAGATTGAGCAAGGTGGTGTAAGCACACACCTCTGTGAGAGGCTGAGCCACAGGCCGCAGTGTTGACAGCCGAAGCTCCACGCAAAGGCGGCACAATGCCAAAGGTGATGTCCTCTGCAGCTTGCCACTCTAGGCATAACCGAGTGTGGATGCTGTTCATTGTTTCCTCAGGCACTGAGGAGGCCAATGAGGTTCCAGTGGCCACTAGTGCGTGATGATGGGCCTTGCTTGGACTTCTGTCCATAATAGTAATTGCAGAACTTTGGAGAAGAGGTAGGCTTTTCAACTTACGTTTTACTTTTTTAGTGTGTGGGTATTGCCTGCTTGTATGTGTGCACCACGGTCATGCAGTGTATGCAGAGGCCAGAAGAGGGTGTTAGATACCCAGGAACTGAAGTCACAGACATTGTTAGCCACCATGTAGGCACTAGGAATCAAACACTGGTCCTGGCCACCTGGTGGTGGTACAATGCCTTTAATGCCATGCCAGCTCGTGAAAGGCAGAAGTGGGTAGATCTCTGGGAGTTCGAGGCCAGCCTGGTCTACAGAGGGAGTTGCAGGTACACAGAGAAACTCTGTTTAAAGAAAAGAAAAGAAAACAACAACAACAACAACAACAACAACAACAAAACCCAACAAAAAACCAACAAAACAAACAAAAAAGGAAGGCAAAGCCTGGTCCCTGGAAAGAGCATCAGCACTCCTAAATGCTGAGCCATCTCTTCAGTCCTGGAAGGCTACAGTCTTAAAAACTTGGAGGCCGAGGCACAGGCTTTATTTTTACCTACATTATTATTGAAGGGATGGGCTTATATTCTTTGAAATATTTTCCATCTTGATTAATTTAAAATTTAAACGTTTGCACCATCATATGTTTTTAAACACACACACACACACACACACACACACACACACACATTTATTGTGGTTGTTTCTGTCAGAGAGCAAAGGCAGGGTAACCAAAATGGCTGGATTATACAGGGAAGGGAAGCCCAACTCCTGGGCTGGAGAAGTTTAGAGTAGGGGGTGCTATGTGCCCTGGAACAGGTAGGGACTGAAAGATGCTGGGAGAACCTGGTGGCCATGTCCATGTTGATATGTTAAACAGGCACCTCAGCTATTTGTTCTGGGTTTGAGATCTAACATATATGTATATATGTATATGTACACATACATACACACACACGCATACACACATACACGCATGCACGAAGGCACACACGCACACACGCACGTTTTCAGTTCACAACAACATAAATGGAAAGTACCAAGAGTTCCCACGTACCTTCCTTCCCCACAAAGAAGAAACTTCCCCCACAGTCAACATCCTGTGGCACATAGACACATCATTACCACCAAAGCCTTAGTTAGACATCCCATGTGTTTTTGACGTAACAGCGTCTTACAGGAGCTTCCCCGACCTCTAGGTCCTCTACGCTCAAGAGTCTTAATTTCTCTTCTGCTCACACCTCGCAACCAGTGATCTTTTTCTGTCACCTACTTGTACGTTTGCCATTCAAAGTGTCATGTAGTTGTTATACACTAGACAGCCTTTTAAGAGCAGGATCTGCCCGTGATTTTTCTGTCTTTCTAGACTGTTTGCATTAATCTCATTCTACTTGACGTCCGCGGGAGTTGATACCTCATATGCAAAGAGAAGCTGCAGTAGAAGCTGGGAAGCGTGCACTGGTATCACGTGGGCATGCTAAGCCCTGAGGCAAGGAAGTGCAGGAAGTCTGGGTGGCAGACCTTGTCGAGATTCTGCCAGAGTCCCTGTGTGTCTGCGGAGTTTTTTTCAGAATTTTGAGGCAGAGTCATAGGTACTGTTTTACTATTTTAAAAGTAACTGCTGGGGAGAAGAGACTGTTGGTGGCCCAAGGAGGCCACTGCAGTGAGGGAGTTGTGGCAGCAGCACAGGCTAGACCACCCAGGGTGGGGAGAACAGTAGAGACGTTGTGAGGGTGGTAGACTAGATCAGATTTGCTAAGGATTAAATTGGTGACTTCAGGCTGATTAACCAACAGCAAAGGTTTCTACAGGGAAGAATATGTGTGCTGAGAGGTGGAACGTTCACATGTAAGCATGTACATCCTACCACACGCTCCAACACTCCATAGCGAAACATTTCAGCGCAATCGGGCATGCATTTTAGTGTTCATACCCAACACCTAAACATCCTTACTGTCCGTCTATCGGCACTGACACCAGCCCGTCTTATTTCTGTAGCACATTTAAAATGTATACCTCAAAGTACGTCTTCCTGGATTCACCTCAGCAAGGATCTACTTTGTTTTTATTTTCAGTTTGCTAGAAAATTTACATGCAAGGTGAAATGCACCAAATTTGTTTTTTTTTGTTTTTGTTTTTGAAATAGGGTTTCTCTATGCAGTCTTGGCTATGCTGGAGTCACTTTGTAGACCAGGCTGGTATCGAACTCAGAGATGTGCTTGCCTCTGCCTGTTTCTCCACTGCCCCCCTCCCGCCCCCCCAGTGCTGGGATGAAAGGTGAGCGCTGTCCGCGCCAGGCTGTACCAATCTTTAGAATAATTTCCTTACTTCTGAAAATGCATGTGCCTGAACTGAGAGGTCAAGGGGCGCAGCTAAGCCCGCTGCTGGATATGGGAACCTATATCCATATACACTGAAAATGTGAATGTGAGGATCACCACAACACAGGTTTATTTAGGCGAGGAGTTTGGACAGAAACACCTAAGGGGGACAACAGGAAAAGAAAGGGTAGGTGCTCCAGAGGCTCGGCGTTGAGAATGGTGCGCAGGACAAGATAGCCAAACTCAAGAATCCTGGAAAGCTTGGCG
The DNA here is from genome assembly GCF_903995435.1 of Acomys russatus. Classification (NCBI taxonomy): domain Eukaryota; kingdom Metazoa; phylum Chordata; class Mammalia; order Rodentia; family Muridae; genus Acomys; species Acomys russatus. The sequence goes on along the minus strand of NC_067139.1, from coordinate 51,875,692 downwards.
ACTGTGAACCACGCGGATCGCAGAGGTGACCAGATTGGCTAGAGCTGGGAAAGAGAGCGGAGGGACGAAGGGAGAAGAAAACCTCTAGTGGCCGGAGGTCGGACCGCGAGGGGTGGGAGGCGCGAGAGCAGCTGGGAGGGAGGGGCGAGGCGAAGTGGGCGGGGCCAGAATAGGGGGTAGCGGGGGTGGGTGGGTGGGGAAGACGGCGAAGCCCGGAGAGTAGCAGCGGGAGGGGGCAGGGCCGTGACCAAGAGGAGAGGGCGGAGCCGGGAGAGGGGAGAGTCCGGAGCACAAGTGTGAGGAATGGAGGAAAAAGGAGAGGGCGGGTCCGAGGAGGAGCAGATGGGTCCGTGGACTGGAGGGAGAGGTCAGGACCGAGCGCAGGGGGTGGAACCTAGAGTAGGAGCGGGAGAGTCGGGGGTGGAGGGGCGGGGAGGGGAGGGGAGGGAGGAGCGCGCGGCCAGAGGAGGAGGAGGCGTGTCTAGGGGGAGGAGGCGCGGGAGACTCCAGAGGAGGAGGAGCGCGCGGCCAGAGGAGGAGGAGAGGGAGAGTCCTGGGGAGGAGGAGCGGGCGGAGCCACCGCACTGCCGGCGGCGGCGGAGGAGGGGGTGTGCGCGGGTCACATGGTCGGGGCGCCCTGCCCGTCAGCTGCCGTGCCCGCCGCCGAGGAGCATTGCCACAGGAAGCCACTGCACCGCGCTCTTGCTGCCGTGTAGCCCGCAGGAGCTGCCTGCGCCCCGCGCTCATGAGGCGGGCCCGGGAGCCGCACCGCCTGCAGCCCCGGGCGGCGCGGTGAGGGCCGCACCCCACCAAGCAACATGGAACTGAACGCGGGTAAGAGCGGGAGGGAGGCTCGGGACGCGGGGTCGCGCGTGTCTGTACGTCCGTCTCGCGTGGGGCTGCCGGGATCCCGCGCTCGGGCTCCCCGCGCGCCGGCCGCCCCCCTCACATGGCCCTGCCGCACGGGCCACGTGCACGGTGTGTTTACGTTCGGCGGCGCGGGCGCCGGTTGGCTGCGCGGGCGCGTGACGCGGCATTACATAATGCGCTCTGGGCGGTGGCGGGCGGAGACACGTGAGGCCGCGCGGTGACCCACATTCCCCGGGGCCGGAGGGACACGTTGGGGCGGCGCCGCCGGGGAGCCCACACAGTCAGCGCGAGGCTCCGCCCCCGGGGCCTCCGCCGTGACGTGGCCGAGGTCCCGGGTCTCCCGCTGCTGCCCACTGCGGAGCCCGCGGCGCATGCGCACCCGCCGCAAGTTCGGGCGCCGGTCCCGCCGCATTGCGCGCTGCAGCCCGCGTGTCCCGGGGTGACCCCGGCAGGGCTGACCCTGCTGGCCAGGGAGTGCGTGGGTTGTCCTCGAGCCTGCGGGAATCCTGCAGCACTCTCCAAATGGACGGCGTGTTCAGAGGATTCTGCCTGTAGGAGGGCATAGCTGAGCAAGCTTGGAGGAGAGGGGTTTTTCTGCATGCAGCTCTTTGTGATGGGGATTGGTGATCCTAGGGTTTCAGAACGTTAAATAAAACTTTTACTTACATTAAAAACCTTTTGGCTTCGCACCGGCAGGAGACTGCAGAAAGTTGCAGGCATGGGTTACAGTGTGAGACCCTAACTCAGAATGCCGAAAGTACAAACCCTTCATTTCACGACCTACTTTTTCTGAACCCCAAAAAGAGATACTTCATTTCTTGCAATATGGTCACATAATACATTCCCCACTAAGCTTTAGTCGACCCCAGCGATCGCTCTTACACTTGAAGCAAATGGAGTTTCTTTCTTTCTTTTTGAGTTCATTGCACCTTTAAAAAATCCTTGCTGTTGTAAACAAATGTTTTATGAATTTTTTAGGCCAACGGTCTTTCTCAGCCATTGAATAAACTATTCAATCACTTTCCATGGGTGCTTTTTTCACTAGCAGTTTCCAACCTCTTCTAACCCTTCCCTCCATGTGGGGTCTTCACGCTTTGTGACTTCATGATGTGCCCGGGGTCAGGTGGATTGGAAGTGTCTCTGAACTGAGCCTTTAGGGGACATGGTTATTGATAGTTTTTATTTTTGGAGCTGCAGAGTGTGAGCATTTTCCCGGGTGGCTGTTGACAGCTTTTCCTCGCCCATTTCCAGTTCTCACCTGGTCGCTGCCCAGTGTATTTCTAATGCTCTTTCCTTTGGATCCTGCACCAAATGAGTTCTTTGCTGTTATTTTTACACACACACACACGCACACACACACACACACACACACACACACACACTATATCTTTGGCATATTGCCTTGCTGACTCATAGTAACCTTGGGGTCAGCCAGGAGAACCTTTTCATGGGAAGTATTTTGAAGTTATATTTCATCCGTTGTTAGAAATTTCATGATCTGAAAAAACATGAATTTGCAGTTTAGTCTTGAATTTTCTCTTGTTCATTTGACGGTAAATTCAGGCCTGTCATCTGATGTGTTAATATTTCCGCCGTCTACCTCCCAGAGGGAGCGTTTGATAGCACCCCCCCCCCCAAACTTCCTCTTGAGTGCTGTAAACATTGGGTAGTACCCAGTTCAGTGGTATCAGCTGGTACTTTGAACCAGAGGTCATTCGTCACACTGTCCTGTAAGTCTCTGTTTGCTTGACTCGCAGATGAGAAATTGACTCTGTTTTTGTCACAAAAGGATTGTGATGGCAGATACTAAATTCTCCAAAGTATTATAAAAGAGAACTCACTGCAGCCTCTTCACAACCATGGCTATAGCTCACGTTTTAAAATTTAGGAAAATGTTCCCATATGGTGTATTCTTAGGTTTCAGTCTGGGGGAAAACCTCAGAGGGATGTACAGGCAGAAACTGCCATTTGGAGAGAAGTTGCAAGACAGTGGGACAGTCATGGGTGAGTGGGTACAGAAGATAGTTTGGAAACAACATCTGTAGGGAAAAGCTCTGGGCCTGACAGAACAGACAGGACAGAAAGGGCTGGAGCAGAGGAGGTGAGTGGTGTTTATGCAGTATTCCGATAGATGGCAGAGTAATAATCACGACGTTGTGTTTAGTAATTCCTCTATAACAGGCCGTATGTCCCTCACATTAATTTGTGAAAGAAAGTTGTCACCATCCTAAAAATGAAGGCTGCTTACATTGAAGTTAAGTAGCTTACCCAGGCAAGTGGTATAGGGAGCAATTGAATCCACAAAAGCCGCGTCACTGTCTTGCTGTAAGAAATGTTAGCTTCACAGTGGTTTTCAGCCTGTGGGTCTCATCGAACGACCCTGTCACAGGGGTCACATATCAGACATCCTGCATGTCAGACATTTGCATTATGATTCGTAAGAGTAGCAAAATTACAGTGATGAAGTAGCAGCGATGCTTTTATGGTTGGGGTCCGCACAACATGAGGAGCTGTGGTAAAGGGTTGACGCGCTAGGAAGATTGAGAGCCACTGGTTTCGGGTAGTTTGAAGTATAGGATCTGTATGACGAGGCTAATGGAGACAATGCATCCTCACTCAGTTTGTGAAGGGATAGGGTGTGGCTGAGAAAAGGTCAGGGGCCTCTGTCCATCTCAGCATTCTGCTCTCTCTCTTAAGCCTCCTGTTAGTGAAGCTGGCTTACTTTTCAGACCGCAGATTATATCTTGGTGTCTCTCCTCTAGTGCTGTTAATTTTACATATTAAGACCTCATTTAGCAGTGGATGCATTCTTTAAGATCTACTTTGCTCCTCATTTTGTTTTGAGGCAACAGCCTTGGCTGTTGAGGACTCGCTTGTAGACCTGTCTCTGCCTCCCTGAGTGTTGCGATTAAAGGCATGCTGGCAGCTGCTCTGGCCCTCTTCATCTCTGCCCTGTTCACTGCTCGTGTGTGATCATCAGCCTTCAGCCCTTTTTGTGCACCATTGCTCACAGCTCTCCATCCTTAAAGCTTTCTAGGGAGGAGACCAAACTGTGCGCTGCAGCTCCAGACCCCAGGAATGGGTGGAGACATAGTGCTTGAGTTAGACCCTACCTCCCTGTGAGGAGGGGTTACTAACACCAGGCACAAAACAGGAACACATAGGTGTGACTTGGCAGCAGGTCTCCTTTCCAGGAGGGTGGCTAATCCCAAAAGGGAGAAAGCGACCCCAGCCTGCAGGAGGGCATTGACTCCTGGCTTATATGAAATTGACACTTGGGTAAGCCCTGGCTGGGAGCCTGGCCCAGCTCCTCTCCTCTTCCAGCTAAAAATAGAGAGGGCTGCCGCCTGAGTTAATTTTAGCTCAAGGCTCTGAGAAGTGCATTCTGCTTGTTTCTGGAAGTGTTGGGATTTGCTGGATCAGGGATTTTACATTTCTTGCTTTATCATCAGAGACTGTGCACAAAAATATAATAACCCCTTTTATGAACACTTTCATCTTAGTCTTGCAATTACTGGCAGATATTTCTGTTCTATGGGTGATGACTCAGGGTTGGTGAGATGGAAAGAAATTTGCTTGCTCAGGTCTTCTCAGTCAGAGTGATCTTGTGTACTCACTCACTGGACAGCTTACTGACTTTGTGCCTGGTTCTGACGCTTGCTAGCCACCTTACTCAGTCTTTCTCAGCTCCCGCTTCCTCATTTGCAAATGGGTTAATGGACGTTGGAATATGACCCGGAGATTGTGTCATTTTATGGTTGGCTTCAGTACTGTGTGAGCACTTTGAGAGTTTCATTTTCCTTTCTTCACATGGGAACTGCTTGTGTAAGTCTTACCTTCTAGGAAGTTTGCATTTAATCTCCTCGTTGCTAACCATCAGATGGGTAGATCAAGAAAACCAGTATTGAAGGTCTTACTGGAAGGAGACAGCTGCTTCTGGATGGGTCCTGGTGACTTACAGGTGTCAATACAAGCACTTGAATCTCCACAGACGGCAGTTAGACATGAGCTGGATTGGTAACAGTCCTGGAAGTTTTCTTAGGTTTTATTTTGGAGCTTTTGCACAGGAAGTTTTAAAACTTATCATTGCCCAGGCAATACTTTTGGCTGGATTAGCTCACAGATTTCTACAAGTTTATTTATTTAGTGTGTCAGGTGTGTGCACATGTTCAGATTTCTACAAGTTTAGTGTGTACAATATGTGCACATGTGCAGATTTTTACAAGTTTATTTAGTGTGTGCATTGTGTGCACATGTGCAGAGGTCAAAGGAAGATGCTGGCTTTCCTACATTGCTGTTACCCAATTCCCTTGAGACAGTCTTTCAACTCTAGAGACCCTGCCACTCACACGGGTGCTGTCCCTCTATGCTGCTGGCGGGAGGCTGCAAACAACCCTGTGATCCTCCCGTCTTGAACCCTTCCTCCCAGTCCTGGGGTCACAGCTGTACAAAACCACAGCTAACTTTTTATGTGGGTGCTTTAGATCTGAACTCAGATGCTTATGCTCGCACAGCGTGCTCTTGGCACTGAGTCACCTACTTAGCCTGCCCAACCCTACCCTATGAAGCACTTCTACGTTGTTCTGAGACAGGATGTCACTATATAGCCCGGGCTGGCCTTGAACTTGTGCATCTTTTGGCATTATGGGCTAGATGTTTATTTCTAAGCAGAGGCACTCAGAAGACCCTGTGAACAAATGATTTCAGTGTTGGTCCTAGGAAGGTCTTCAAGAGCCGAGCTTTTTCCTCTTCAGCTTGTCGGTGTGCACGGAGTGTCTAAAGCTATATCTCTTACTGACACGGAGCTGTGAGATACTCTACTGGGAAAATGTTTTTCTTTGTATCCTATTTTGGGCAGAGACACCTGTAAACCCAGTAGCAGTTTGCTAACCCTGGGATTTATGCTGTGCACTTTGGATCTCTTAAGCTCCTTTTCTCCAGACAGGACAGCCTTCCAGCTTCTTACTGAACTCATAGGGTGTTTGAGATAACTGGGCAGTTGTGTTAAGTAGATTCCAGTTTTAGGAACTGGACAATATGTTTTTCCCCTCATTTTAGTTTTGGGGCAGACTTGCCATGTGTAACTCAGGATCCTCCTGCCTTGCCTCTTGAGTGCTGGGTTATAGGCATGCACCACAATGCCCAACTTGTCAGTTTGTGTTTGAATTTTCTGACTGTAGCCATTTGAAAATTTCCGTATACAAAGAGCCTGTCAAAGTGCCCATGTCTGAGGCCACATTCTCCAGTCTGCTCAGGGCCTTGCAAGCATTATTACAAAAAGAGCACAAGGTATTTTGATGGTAAAAACAAAACTCAAACTTGGAAAGCTTTTCTTAGGGTACATACCCATGTGCTTTAAAAAAATTACAAATTGTATGTATGTACGTATGTACATATGTATGTAAGTAATGTATGCATGCATAGGTGCATGCATATGGTGTTTTGGCTGCACCACAGGCTAAAGGAAGCCAGAGGAGGCTATCAGACCCCCTGGAGCTGGAGTTACAAGTGGTGTTAGCTTCCATGTTGGTGCTGGGAATCAAGTCTCTGTCCTCTCTAAGATGTTACACCATCTGTCTAGGCCTTGAAAGAAAAGAAAAGAAAAGAAAAGAAAAAAAATTTTTTATTGATTCTTTGTGAGTTTCACATCATGCACCTCAGTCCCATCTCCCTGCCCCACATATCTGCTCTTTGCTCTTGCAAACTCCCCCCAATAAAACACAAACATACAAACAACAACAAAAACAAAGCATAGGAAACCTCTCATCGTGGAAGCTGTAGTATGTCGCAGTGTGTCCCACAGTATATCCCTATCTTCACACATCTTCACTTCAAAAATGTTCATTGCAATGAGTCCTTGGTCTAGTTTGAGATCTCTGTCTTCTGTGACACCATCAATATTGGATCTTCAGTGGGACTCCTCACAGTTAACCTTGTTGTCCTGTGTTGTGTCATGGAGATCCTGCAGCTTTGGATCATCAGGACTGGCCCTTTCACATGTCCCAGCCATTCACAGATGATAAAGATTTTGACATGAGGCAGTTCAGAGCCCTGGATCTGGGCCTGGGTGGCAGCTGAGCTGGTCAGCTAACCAACTCTACCTTATCAGCACAACCAAGGCGCGTTCTTCAGCACTGCTCCGGTTAGGCTACCCAGTGCTGCCACTGGCAAGAGGCAGGGTCAGCTTTCTTGCTGTTAGTAGGCCTTTGGGGCTGGCTCACTCAAACCCATGTCCCCAGTGTCAGCCTCACTGTACTGTCCAGTCAAGGGGCAGGGGCCAGTCCCTCAGGTGCGGCAGCCTGTGAGGGTCTGGGCCAGATCCACTGTGCTACCCAGGTGCTGTGCAGGGGCCACTGTCCTGAGTGCTACAGCCAGTGAAGGGCAAGGCCAGTTCTCCTGCTCTCATGACCTCCAGGGCCAGCTCTCCCTGCTACTACAGGTGACAAGAGGGGAGGGCATCACCCATGCTGCCTCATGCCAGACAAGTGGCAGTGCCATCTCTTCTGCACTCTCACCCTTGAGGCCTACTCACTTGCACCCTTTCACCAGGGCTAGCTTTACCGTGCTGCTCAGACAAGGTGCAGGGTGAGCTCTCCTGAGTGCTACAGGTTGAGAGGGGTAGCTTGAGTCAGCTTCCTCTTCCCCTCCATACCCTTTCCCCCAGGCCACCTCACAGCAGAGGGGTGGCAGGACCAGCTCTCCTGTGCTTTCACCCTCAAGGCCAGCTCACCTTCACTCCTTGCACCAGGGCTAGCATTATGATGCTGCTCAGGTGAGGTGAGGGCCTGGTCTCCTGAACGCTGCAGGAAGCAAGGGGCAGGACCAGCTCACCCACTCTTAGGACCTGAGGGGTCAGGAGGAAAGGGATCATCCCTGAAACCACATGGCCTCGTAGCAGACAAGTGGCAGGGCCAGCTCTCCTGCACTCTTGCCCTTGGGTCTGGCTCACCCGTGCCCCTTTCATCAGGGTCAGCTCTGCTGTGCTGTCCAGGCGAAGTACAGGGCCCGCTCTCTTGAGTGCTGCATGTGGTGAGGGGCAGGGCAAGCATTCCATGATCGTGGAGGTGGTGCAGTTACCTCTGCACTCTTGCCACCACCCCATGACAGATGAGTAGCAGGAGACCAGAGCTCAGTTTCTAGCCTGAAGGTAACATGTTTTTTGTTTGTTTTGTTTTTTCAAGACAGGGGTTCTCTGTGTAGCTCTGGTTATACTGGACTCACTTTGTAGACCAGGCTGGCCTGCCTCTGCCTCCCTAAGTGCTGGGCTTAATAGGTGTGCGCCACCATGCTGGTCTTAGGTTGCATGTGTTTAAAGTCAGTGGTAGCTGAGAGCTGCTGTTGACTGCTGCCTTCCAGTCGCTGCAGTGCTCACTTCAGCTTTTCCATGGTTTTGATCAGTAGAGCTGGAGTGGGCTTGAGAATGTGCATTTTTAACAAGTTTCCAGCCAGATGCTGATGCCATTGGTCCAGTGATCACTCTTCCAGAATGATTGGCTTGGGACCAAATTACAAGAAAAATACAAGTTGTAGAGTGCTAGCTACTCTTTGGGCAGGTGAGAGGTGTACACCAAATAGCGTGTGGTGAGTGGCCTGATCAGGAAGAGCAGATTTAGACCTCCAATCTTAACAGCTGCAAGACATGTATTTAATGGGTGGCATAATGATGGGATTGCCCACACTAATCTGTGCATATATGCATATGCAGTATATAACCTATTTTGTTTGTGAGAGTGTCTCATGAAGCTAAGTTGGCCTCAACTTGAGATGTAGCTGAGGATGACCTTGAGCTTCTCATTCTGCCTCTACCTCCCAAGTGCTGGGCTTACAGGCATGTGCCACTGTGTCTGGATTAGTAAATTATTATTTTTGCCTTTAAAAGTCAAGTGTAGAGGCTGGAGAGATGGCTCAGTGGTTAAGAGCACTGTCTTCTTCTGGACTCTGTGGGCACTCACACTTAACGTATATTCATGAACACAAATGCAGGCACATAAATGAAAGAAAAATCTTGTGATGTGTGTGCAGTTGAATTTTCACATACTGAGAAGTTCCCTGGCTAAGGAGACCCTTGCCTCCTCCCCGAGACTAGTGGTTGTGCCTTACTCCCCGGAGGTTTCCAACCGGGATATGGGTGGTTGGTGCTTGAATGCACATCCAATAGCTGGTTTCAACACAATTGACTGAAGTGGTTTCAATTCCTATGCCTACTTTTTTTTTTTTTCACCTCTTGTCTGTAATGAAAACATTTGGATTTGAGAGGATTGAGCCTCAATTTTTTGCTGTGTGGTTTGTTTATTTATTTATGTTGTTATTATTGTGTGTGTTTGAGTGTGTACTGTATATTTATATGTATATGTGTTGGCATATGCGCAGGTACGTGTGTGTGGAGGCTGGAGGTTGATGTTGGCTGTATCCCTTGATTGCTCTCTAACTTTCACAGTAAGGCGGGTGTGGCCACTTACTGGACTGTTGGGCTATTCTTACTCCTCCCATGCCCAGTGATTACACGTGGGCCACCTTGCCCACTTGGCATTTGTTTTCAAGCTTTTTTGTGTATGCACACATGCATGCTGGGGGTTCCTGTGGAGCCCAGAAGAGGGTGTTGGGTTGTCTGGAACTGGAGTTCCAGGTGGTTCTGAGCAGCCTGATGCGGGTGCTGTGAACTGAGCTCAGGTTCTCAGGAGGAGGAGGGGGAAGGAGGTTCTCTGAGTGGCTAAGCATCTCTCTGGCCTTTCCTAGTCTTTTCACCTGGGTTCTGGGGATCTGAACTCTGGTCCTTACATGTGGCATAAGTGTTTGCCGAGGGAGCCCTTTTCCACCCCTTACTTTTTTAAACAACTGATAAACACAGATGCCATCTGGGCCAAAGAGCTGTTATCTTTAGGAAACTTGAAAACATTTTTTTCTTAGTACTAAGGATTGAACCCAGGGCCTCATCCATGCTAGGCTAGTACACAAACTACTATTGAGCCGTATCTACATCGTACAATTTTTGTTTTTAACCTGATGCTTAGGTTGCACTTGAAATTCTCCACCTCCTTATATATGCCATCATCTAGACTCGTCAGGAGCCCATGGCTGACACCGTGGCTTCCTTCTTAGATTTTACACTGCTTGGAATCTGTTAGTCAGTGTGGACTTCACAAAGGCAGAAGTAGATGTTAAAAGTCATCCCTGTAAAGTGTGCTAAGAATTACAGCAGTGCCCGGCTGCGGATGGCTGGCCAAAACCTAGGTGAACGCAGGCAGCAGTAGGTGCAGTCTGCCCTCAGGACCGAGCTGGGGAAGGTGACCATTGCTTCTGTTGTTTCTGCTGTACATCGAGGAGCCAGAGAATATTTGATGATGGAGGCAGGAGAAACCACAGTGGACCTTGCCAGAGGAGACGAGAATTACTTGTTTGGTCTGGGATTTGGAAAATAATATATTTGGCCTTGAGGTTACTCTTGCAGCATTTTATCTCTTTAAGGGAAGAAGTTTAAAATTATACCCTAAGAACAGTTTTAAACACTGTTTCTTAGCCTGAGCAGATTACAGCTTTGCGGAGGCCCAGGCCAGTTTGCTGGGGGTGGTGGAGGTTATTTTGATGAACTTCCTGTCTTGTTTTGGGCTGACTGAGAGGAAATCTGGATGTCAAGATTACCTTCTACCTTAGTGTTGTTCTCACACAGTTGTGTCTTCCGCCGGTCTCTTTAACAAGGCCTGTAACCACGTGGCAGAAGGACACATAGTGTGTCTAGATCCCTGAGCTCTGCACAGAGATGAGTGTGCAAGTGCAGTGGTGGGTGGGTCCAGGAGGGAGGCGGGCCCCGGGCTCAGTGGCAGTGGAGTCCTGTCTCAGGGAGTGTCAGAGCAGCCGCTGGGATAATGACCTTGTTTGCTGTTCTGAATGGAACCCCTGTACCCGGTTAGCCTGTGTCTCATCTAAATGCTGAGGAAGCCAGCACTGGTGTAGTGGGGGAGGGCCGAGGGCCAGTGCAGATTTGTCTGCAGCAGTTCATTGGTGTGAGCCAGGAAGGTATTCAAGTTGGAAAGGAGAAAGCCTTAGGCTTGAATCTGTATGTGCTTATGACAAATATGCTATTGAAAGCTTTCTCATGGTCAGATTAATGGGACTTAACATAGCTTTGAAGTTAGTAGGAGGAGTACTATGAAATAAAAAGTCTTGGTTTAAACAAAAGGTGTGAATCACTTTTTGTTCCTGAACTTTGTCACATTTCTAATTGTTGCTCTAACTGTGTTTACACGAGGAGAGATCAAATACATGCGTCATTTTGTATCTGTCCACTTGCACTGCTTTCCAGGAGGTGTGATTGCCTACATCAGTTCCTCCAGCTCTGCCTCCAGCCCTGCCTCTTGTCACAGCGAGGGTTCTGAGCACAGTTTCCAGTCCTCGTCCTCATCAGTTCCATCTTCTCCAAATAGCTCTAACTCCGATGCCAACGGCAATCCCAAGAACAGTGACATCTCCACCATCGATGGTGTCTTGAAGAGTGACCGCACAGACTGTCCTGTGAAAGCAGGCAAACTCGGTGCTCCTGGCATGACCAAGAGTCATAGCAGCATGACAAGTAAGTCCACGAGTGCTTCATACTGCTGTCACCACTGCAGGTCGATTTTATAGGCCTCCATTTGGGCCCCTTTAGAAGTCTTGGTGGTGGTGGCGGCGGCGAAGCTGGCTGTCACGTGGTTCTTCATCCCTTTACCATGCACTTGCAGGCCCTTTCTGCTGGCCTCCTATTGCCAAATTTTGTCTCTGGAGTGGTATTTGGTGGTTGTGGGAGGGGCTACTTTGATGAAGTTGGAGTTGGGAACATTTGGGATTTTGAGTCCCAAACAGGAACGCTGATCAATGAGGCGGCTTACCAGCGTGACTGTGGGTGGAGCAGGGGGAGTAGGGTGGAAGGCATGGGTTTGCCCAGCTTCTGCCTTGATTTGAAACAGTGCAGCTCAAAACTTCTGCACCTTTAAGCTTGTTTTCTTTTGTATGCGTCTGGGGATGGAGCTCAGGCCTCATGTCCACTAGGCATGCACTCTTCACTGACTTAAGCCTCCAGCCTTCACATTTTCTTTTCTTTTTTTGAAAAGGGCTACGTATTTATTTGCTTTATAAATTTATGTGTATTTGTGTGAGTTGGAAAAATATATGTGCACCATGAGTGTGTAGGTGTCCTTAGAGACCAGAAGAGGGCACCCCACCTGATTAGGAAGAACTGAGTTACACATTGTTAGCTGCCCTGTGGGTACTGGGAATTGAACCCTGGTCCTTTGAAAGTGTTTTTAATCACTGATCACTTAATCACCACTCCCACATTTTCTATTGATTAATTTCTCTGCTTGAATTCTTAATTTTTATCTAGGAGAATTGTTTTCTTAGGCCTTGTTGCATGTCTGGTATAAAGTAACTACAGATTTATAAAATTTTCATGGATGCTTAAAATCATTAAAAAGGAAAGGCCAGTGATTGCTGGGGGTGCAGCTTGGTGCACTTGCCTAGTATGGGCAAGGACCTCTGGCTCAGTCCCTGCTACTGGGTGGGAGGGGAGAGGAGAAAGGAACTGTTTTCCTTTGTTAATTTGGTATAGAGATTTTTTTTCCTTCTGTGCTACAAAGGTGTACATGGATTGTTTCAAAGCACTTGAAATTGTATGAGATATAATATTCAATTGGAAAAAGCACTCAAGTAATTCTTCCAGCTTTTTATTTTCTGTCTGTTTGTGCCATAGAATTTAGTGGCATGGTTCTGCTATGTAAAGTCTGTGGGGATGTGGCGTCAGGATTCCACTATGGAGTTCATGCCTGTGAAGGCTGTAAGGTAAAGCATACTTTTATTTCTTACTACTAACCCAATTCTGGAAGGAAAGAAAGTCGGTGAGGATGGTCAATGTCCACAGTTTATTTAGAAGGGAGGGAAAAATCAGCTATTCCTCCTCAACTTTAAGATTCTAATCAAAATAAGTTTGCTCTCTCCATTTAGGTGACTCAGGGTGTGGAGTAGTGTCCATTCCAGCCCATTTACTCTCCCGTTAGCCACAGCTTGGTGGTCAGGTAATAGATGTGAACCACAGAGAGGGGCTGCTGCCTTGTTGGGGCAGGTTTTTTTTTTTTTTTTTTAATACTCTTTTTGTGTTTTTGATATAGTCTCAGGTAGTTTAGAACTGGCCCAGGACTTGCTGTGTGGTGCAGTGGAGGATGACCTAGGACTTGCTGTGTGGTGCAGTGGAGGATGACCTAGGACTTGTGTGATACAGTGGAGGATGACCTAGGACTTGTGTGATACAGTGGAGGATGACCTAGGGCTTGTGTGATACAGTGGAGGATGACCTAGGACTTGCTGTGTGGTGCAGTGGAGGATGACCTAGGACTTGTGTGGTGCAGTGGAGGATGACCTAGGACTTGCTGTGTGGTGCAGTGGAGGATGACCTAGGACTTGTGTGATACAGTGGAGGATGACCTAGGACTTGCTGTGTGGTGCAGTGGAGGATGACCCAGGGCTTGTGTGATACAGTGGAGGATGACCTAGGACTTGCTGTGTGGTGCAGTGGAGGATGACCCAGGGCTTGTGTGATACAGTGGAGGATGACCTAGGACTTGCTGTGTGGTGCAGTGGAGGATGACCTAGGGCTTGTGTGATACAGTGGAGGATGACCTAGGACTTGCTGTGTGGTGCAGTGGAGGATGACCTAGGACTTGCTGTGTGATGCAGTGGAGGATGACCTAGGACTTGCTGTGTGATGCAATGGAGGATGACCTAGGACTTGTGGTCCTGCCTTCTTCCAAGGGCTAGCATTACAGGCATAGGCACTATGCCTATAAACCAAGGTTTGAGTTGGGTGTTAGACTATTCTGTTTGCACAAGCAGAGAATACAACAGGTGGGGTAATTTGAAAGTTAGTTTGTCTCAGAGGTTTGGAGCCTGGGGGCTGCATCTTGGAAGAGGCTTTCTGTCCGAAGGTGGAAGGCATTGAATGGAGGGCAGACACAGTGCTCATGCATAAGAGTGTGAGCTTAGTGTGTATAGGAATGGGCCAGCTCACTTTTTTTTTCTTGTTTTGTTTTAGGCAGGGTTTCTCTATGTAAGCTTGGAACTATATAGCTATGTAGACTAACCAGGCTAGCTTCAAACTCACAAAGAGCCACCTGCCTTTTGTGGGATTAAAGGTGTGGCCACCATGCCTGGCTTGCAATTTACTTTTTAGAACAAACCCATTTTCATATTAGCATTAGCCAGCTCAAGAAAGTAGACACACCTGTGACCCACTCCACGTCATCGCATTGCATGTTAAATTTCTAGAACATGAGCTTTGGTCAACATAGTCAACCTATATCAGATCTTATCCTGTTGGGTACTATGGGCTGGAAATAACTGCTTAGTATTTGCCAAACTGTAGTGTGCTGAGAAATAATGCTTGAGGCCAGAGGATTGTTGATGCTAAGCCAGCCTGAACTACTCAGCAAGACCTTACCCCCAAAAATAAGTAACAGCAGCAAAGAGCACGGTACAGTGAATTGGATCATCTTGAATTCAAGCAGAACATGCAGGAATCTCTTAAGTCTGGCACAACTCTTTCCTGTTGCCAGGCTAACCAGGTTGACATGTGTTCGTGCTGGCTTCTCACTGTGGGCTAGAGTAGGAATCCAGTTTGGCAGGATGTGGCAGAGCAAGGAAGATAAGGAACATTCATGATTAAAGAGCGAAGTCTCTTCTGGGACAGTTCTGAATGAGCTGAATCTGCTGGGAGCTTTTAATGACTAGCCAGTGTTTTCTGTTGATGTGACTCTTTTCTACTGTTTTAAAGAATTGTGTAAATAACTAATTTTTAAAGAAGAAATATGAGGTATTTTTAAGCTAAGTTCATGCTCACATTACAGCTAGAAAGTAAAACCATGACCTGATGAAAGGAGAAAGTATCTTACTATTTTATGTGTATTCCTATTGTGCCTGCATGTATGTCTGTGCACTCTTGTGTGCCTGGAGCCCATGGAGGCTAGCAGGTGTCGTCAGATCCTCTGGAACAAGAGTGACAAATGGTTGTGAGGTGCTGTGTGGGTGCTGGCCCTCTGGAAGAGCAGTGGGCACTTTAACCTACTGAGCCCTCTCCATCACTGTATTGATAAATCCAAATAATTGATTAGTATGGTGGTCTTGTGATGTAGCTCAAGCTGGCTTAGACTCAGAATCCACCTCGGCTTCGCAGATTTACTGGATCACTGGTGTGAATCACAATACCATGCTGAATGCACGCTTTCGAGTCAGTGCTGCATTGGGAGTGCAACCCAAGGTCTCACATGGGTTAGGCAAGTGCTTTATCACTAGCTACCTCCTAGACCCCAGTACCCTCTTCTTATTTGTTTTTTTGGGTTTTATTTTTTTGAGACAGGGTTTCCATGCTGTCCTGGAACTTGCTCTACAGACCAAGGCTAGTCTTGGAACTCACAGAAAGCTGTCTGCCTCTGCCTCTCAAGTGGTGTGATTCAATGCATGCACTGCCACCACCACCACTGGGCCCTCAGAAACCTCTTAGAAATGCATTTTTCTTAGCTCTTGCACCATGCAAATCAAGTGTATAGTATCACAGCAGTAAAATGCAAAAGTGTTGTATGTATTTGGTCAATGTTTAATGAAGATATATGAGGCATGCATAGTCAGTTATAATATTAAGGCAAAGTGCAATTTGAAATGATTTTGTAGTTGTTTTTGTTTTTTTGTTTTTTTGTTTTTTGTTCTTTCTGGGACTGTTGAGCTGGGTTAGATGACAACTTGGCATAGATCATGTGTTTAATGGTTTGTGTAGTGAATACAGTTTATAGTCATCTTTCTGGAAACTGTCTCCCTGGATCATTACCGGCTGTGAACATGTGCTGCTGACACGTGGCTAGGACATCTGGCATGTGTGTGTAGTAGCTTTTGTTGGTGTCAGCTGGGAATGTTGCAGAATGTCCAAGCTCTGCTTGTAACATAAGGTTCTAGTGATAGAATTTCAGCTACCAAACTCTCAGCTTTTATGTTTCAAAAGTGTTGAGAGATGGATTTGGTGACACGTGCTTGTCATAGCAACATTTGGGAGGTGGAGGTATAAGGATCAGGAGTTCAAGGCCATCCCAAGCCATATGGAGGGTTTAAGGAGGTCTGTCTCAAAAAAGGAAAAGTTTTAGAACATACTTTCATGGTAGAGCACATGGCTGCAGCTGAGGTCTAGCAGCGGGTGTGCTTATAAAAAGGTCCTTTGGGCTGGTATGAAGAGTCTTTCACATGAAGAGGAATTTGTTTGGCTGGTATGTGTTGTGTCTACTGACTGATACCAGGATTTTCTTTCTTTGACCTAGGCCTAGCTCTACATACAGTAGCTAGATGTGGGAGTAGTCCTTGTGCAGCTGTTTTTACGTGGACTGATAAACCTTCCTTTATCTTAGGGTTTCTTTCGGAGGAGCATTCAGCAAAACATCCAGTACAAGAAGTGTCTGAAGAACGAGAACTGTTCCATCATGAGGATGAACAGGAACCGATGCCAGCAGTGTCGCTTCAAGAAGTGCCTGTCAGTGGGAATGTCCAGAGATGGTACGTTCCCGGCGCGGAGCGTGTAAAGCGTGAGGCTGCTCACGGGGTTGTCAGCAGTTACGGGGCTTCTTACTTTGTTAAGTGCAGATTTCGGGAGGCCATTGTGACATCTGTGGACTGACACTCAGGGCAGGGCAAGTGCTGTCATCTCAGCTGTTGGCATGCCTTTTTTTTTTATTGCTGCTTCTTGTACATTGACTTCCACGATTCCCAAATGGTTTTAAGCTTTCTTTTTCTGAGGGTAGGGGAAGGGTTTATTTGGGGTAGAAAGATTGCTCAGTGATTAAAAGCTCTCATTGTTCTTGTAGAGAATGCAGGTTCAGCTTCCAGCATTCACATGGTAGCTCACAGCTGCCTAAAGCTCCAGGACCAGATTCTTTCTTCTGGCATCTGTGGCATTGCATGCACATGTATGCTTATATACATGCAGGCAAAACATTGATACACATAAAAATTATATATATATATATATATATATATATGTAGTAGCCCTAGTTGGCCTGGAACTCTTATGTAGTCCAGGGTGGCTTCAAACTACAGAGATCCACCTGCCTTGGGACTTAGGACAGACACCATTATGTCTGACCTTAATTTTTTTTTTTAGTTTTTTTTTTTTTTTTAAGTTTTTAATTTTAATTTTAATTTTTTTAAACTTCATCTTCTTGGTCCCTCGGTATTACCGAGGAGTCCATTTCTTATTTATTTATTTATTTAGATTTATTTATATTACACGTATGAGCTTTTGCTTGCTTGTATGTATGTGTACCATGTGGGTACCTAGTGCTCTAAGATGGCATCAGATTCCCTGGAACTGAAGTTAAAGATGATTGTGAGGCATTGTGTGGGTGGTGGGGCTTGAACCCAGATGCTGTGTAAGAATTGGTGCTCCTAACTGCTGAGTCACCCTTCCAGTCCCTTCTTTGTTTTTACATCTTTTTTATTTTGTGTATGTATGTGGGCATACATGTAACCTGGCGTGCATGTGGTAGTCAGAAGACAATCTTGGGGATAGGTTCTTTGTGTGGGTCTGCAGGGATCAGACTCAGGTTATCAGCTTGGGTGCATGCGAGCCATCTTCTCAGCTATCTTGGTCTTTTAAAACATTTTTTGAGGCAGGGTCCTCACTGTGTAGCCTGGTTGGCTTGGAGCTCACAGATTATTCTGAGTGTGCTTGGCTTTAGTGAGGTACCGGCGTGCTTTACATTGCAGTTCTCATTATTTATTTCCATGTTGCTTAGATTTTTGTGTAGGAAACACCCAAGGAATACATGTATTTCTTAGCCTTGTCTTGGGAAGTTTTCTCTTCTTTCCCACTTGACTGACTCAAGACCAACTTTAGAAAAACTTAGGCTGAGGACATGTAGATATTCTTGACTTGTACAGCAAGAGGCCGTGGCTTTCAGAGGTAATTTTGTGTCATTCTTTTGTGTGAGCAGAGCTCTAATAGAGTACAGACGCTAACACTCTCACTCTCTCTCTCTCTCTCTCTCTCTCTCTCTCTCTCTCTCTCTCTCTCTCTCTCTCTCTCTCTCTCTCTCTCTCTCTCTCTGTCTCTTTCTCTCCATAGCTGTTCGATTTGGCCGGATCCCTAAGCGTGAAAAACAGAGAATGCTGATTGAAATGCAGAGTGCAATGAAGACCATGATGAACTCCCAGTTCAGTGGCCACCTGCAGAACGACACCTTAGCCGAGCATCAGGACCAGTCAGCGTTCCCAGCCCAGGAACAGCTGCGGCCCAAGCCCCAGCTGGAGCAGGAAAGCATCAAGAGCCCGCCTCCTTCCTCGTCTGATTTTGCAAAGGAGGAAGTGATTGGCATGGTGACCAGAGCCCACAAGGACACTTTTCTGTATAATCAAGAGTGCCGAGAAAACTCATCTGAGAGTATACCATCCCAGAGAAGAGAACCGATCCCCAGGAATGTGGAGCAGTATAACTTAAATCATGACCATTGTGGCAGTGGCCTTCACAGCCACTTTCCCTGTAGCGAGAGCCAGCAGCACCTCAGTGGACAATACAAAGGGAGGAACATAATGCATTACCCAAACGGGCATGCCGTTTGTATTGCAAATGGACACTGTGTGAACTTCTCCAGTGCTTATTCTCAAAGAATCTGTGATAGAGTTCCAGTAGATGGATGTTCTCAGAGTGAGAACAGGAATAGTTACCTGTGCAACACTGGAGGGAGGATGCATCTGGTACAGTGAAATCGATTCTTTGCTCGCCTTGTATCAAGGAAAGCTTGCAAGGTTTTCTTTTGGGGGCGTATGCTGAGTTGGGTGGTGGGTCAGAGAGCCCAAGAGATTTCTAGAAGTCACTTTGTATAGTATTTTTAGCAAAGTAATGTTAATAAGAATGCTGTGGAGTAACTTAATTTCATACAGCAATAGGTACAAATTTGTGCTTTAATTGTTACTGTGGGGTTAAGATTTTTATAAAATATGATTCACACAGAATTGATCCTATAATTCTTGGAAATCTCTTTGGAAATTTAGGTGTTCTGAATAATTAGTACTTTGTTAGCTTTGGGATCTTTCTTAGCAGGGTTATCTTTTAGTTTCCTTGATTTCTATAGGGAGAGGTTGTGTCGCTCTTGGTGGGGACAGTCTGCTGTGAGCTCCTGGGTTCAAGTGACCTTGTACACCATTGGGACTTCAGGGTGCATTGCTGCCTAGCAGAGAGATTTACCAACCATTATGATGCAGAAGGAGCTTTGGAGATAGATATTTTATGGTTTGAGGATTAAGAAATAATTTTTTGATTTTTTTTTGAGAGAGAGCTCTGTGTGGTCCCTGGCTGTCCAGAACTTGCTCTGTGGACCAGACTGGCCTTAACTCAGAGAGCTACCTGCCTCTGCCTCCTGAGTGCTAGAAGGAATAATTTAAAAGCCTAATCTCTAAGACTATCTTGAGATAAGTTAATATTATTCATATCATTCAAATTTGTTTCATCAAATTCAACATTCTACACAAAAATACAGTGTTTATGGTCAGCCAAAATTTCATCAAAACAGCACTACTCCGTGTGCCATTTCCAGTTTAAACCATGAGGTCCTTTGATAGTGCTTGTTTTCAACTGCCAGGTAATTAGTTACATATATATATATTTTCCATCTTAACAGTAGTTGACTCTACCCTGGTCTTTCTGTTCCACTTTCCTTTCCCTTGCCAGTGTCTGAGGGTGGTCTGGAAGGCACCTTACATTTGGGCCTCCTGGTCCATGGTTCGTACAGTGCTAAGGAAGGCTCTTCTTCCAGCCACTTGTAGACTTTCCGGTTCTGGTTTCATAGCAGTCCCCAGGCTTAGGAATGCTCTTATTCCTGGGTTCCTCTGGGCTTAATGGAAGTTTAAAGGTTAGTTTTACTAATAGACTGTATGGTCCTTGTGTTATAGCTTTTTATGTTCCTACAACTTGTTTGGCTTCAGGAAGCCATGTTCACGTTTAGAAGGTGTACCTCATGCCCACAGGCAGTCCTAGCTGCACAGGTGGAGGGCCCTGGCCACACCATTGTTATTGAGACAAAGGACCAGCAATCCTCTTATATTAAGACACCTTATGCTACCTTCCTTTTAGAACGTGCAGGGCTTTTTTTTTACTGAGGAGAAATGAGCTCTGAAATAGGAAGTAAGTAGAGGCCTGTGAGCTCACTGTGTGTTTGGATAAGTCACTCATATACACATCTAAGAAAAGGTGATTGAGGAGGCTGAGATGCATCTCTGCAGTGGGACCCCTGCTGAGTCTGTGCCAAGACTCTGGATTTCATCTACTAGCAGAGAAAACACACAGACTTTTGGGTGATCATAATTGGCCATAATAGCCAGGGTCAGAAACAGATGTGAAGATTTGTTCTCAAAACATAAAGCACTGCACACCTGTGTGAGGTAGCAGCACCGTTACAGGATAAACTTGGAGCTGTGCAAGAGGCTTTTCACATAGCTTGTTTATACAGTGTTTTACCTGAGCTACTTTTTATAGTAGGTACATAGACAGGCTCTCATGTAGTCATGGCTGGCCTGGAACTCATAGAGATCTGTGTGCCTCTGCCTCCCTAGTACTGTGATTAAAGGTGTGTGTCACCACCCCTGGCTTTACAAGGCTTTTTTAAATATAAAGCATATGTGATTTCTATTTTATTAAAAAAATTTATTGTCTTTTTTGTTTTGAGATAGGGTCTCACTGTGTACTTCTGATTGACCTTAAACTCTGGCTTCGAGCTCAGAGATCCTCATGCCTTTGCCTCCCTTTTGCTGGGATTAAACTCATGTGACATCATGTCTGGCTATTTTTATTTTAATTATGTGTATATGTGGGTGTCGGTATGTGCACATGTATAAAGAGGCCAGAGGTGTTAGAGCCCCTGAAATTGCAGTTCATAGGCAGCAGTGAGCCTCTGATGTGTGTGCAGTATTTACTCTTTACTGCCGAGCCATCTCTCCAGCCTCAGCGTGTGATTTGTAAAGCCTCCATTTAGAAGTACTTACCCACCTGTCATTGGTTAGGATTCACACAGTTTCTTATGTACACTGAGATACGTAACTGTGTTTACTGCTGTGAGGCTTCCTGTGTTGAGGGGATATGTGCACAGATGCACACAGACTAATGGAAGACCTTCCTTGAGTTAGGGATTTATTTCATGTTCAGATTTCTCACGATTGAGGTGACACTTTTGAAGTCTTCACCCCCTCTCACAATTAAAGAGTTTTTCTGTTTCCTTTAAATTAGGTTTGTCCTATGAGCAAGTCTCCATATGTGGATCCTCAGAAGTCTGGGCATGAAATATGGGAAGAATTTTCCATGAGTTTTACCCCTGCGGTAAAAGAAGTGGTGGAATTCGCCAAGCGTATCCCTGGGTTCCGAGATCTGTCTCAGCATGACCAGGTCAACCTTTTAAAAGCTGGGACTTTCGAGGTAGGTTTCACTTATCCTGGCTGTTGATGCAAAAGCCCATGCTCTCTTCCCCGCTTCCCCACCTCCTTTTCTAAGTAAATGTTTATAGTTCAGAGTCTCAGGGCTCTGAGAAGGGACAGGTATGGTGAGCTACCTGGCACTGGAAGTGGTTGAGTTCTGTGTTCCAGGTTCTGCTGGTGTGGTTTCAGGGTAGACTTAGCGGTTGCTTAGTGTTAGACACCTAAAAGCTGAGTCTGGCGTTTGCTATGTTCAACACAGAATTAAAAAGGAGAATGGGCTGGGCTTGGTGGTGCACACCTTCAGCTTTCAGGAGGTAGAGGCAGGTGGACTTGTGAATTCCAGGCAAGTCAGGGCTACATAGTGAGCTCTTGTGTTTCCAAAACAAACAAACAAAAATCAATACCCCAGAACCCCAAGAAAGGTACCTGGAACATGAGTTTTACTTCGAAGAGATTGTAGACTAGTTACGGACTCAGCAGACACCTCTGTGCTGCCCTTCCCTGTGGTCCTTGCCTGGCTGTTTGGTTTTGGTCATTGCTTCTGAGGCGGGGTCTTGAGTGGTCCAGATTGACTCAAATTCCCTATCTCATGCCTGCCTCCCAGTTGTCAGGTAGAGGCGTGCCACCATGCCCTCCTGCTACTGCTTTTTTCATCTTTCCATTCCAGCTTCCCTTGCATAGTTGCTTTGTGCCTGCGCTTGGACTGGCATGGCTGCCCATGGTGTAGGTGGGCCAGCCAACTGGTGGCCTCCCAGTGGTGACCTAGAGGCCACTTAGGCATACCTCTGAAGTTTGAGGGGATGGTAAGAAGCGAACATCCGGCAGGCTAGACCTTTGAACTTTGAGCAGTGTAAGAAGGGTAGAGAGAGTCTTTCCCCCTGGTGAGTCCTACAAAATCAGGCTATCAGGTACTCTTGGCCTTAAGTGCTGGCCTGCATGGAAAGTGCCTGAATGGAGTGACTCACTCTCTTAGGTCTCACTTCCTTTTTTTGTTACTCCAGTTTTCATGGGTGCCACAGAAGCTTTTGCCTCAGGCTCTGCTTCCTGGGCTACCTGGACTAGAAGAAGTCCAGAGACGTAGCATTTTGATAATAAAGCATCCATAGAGTGATCAAGCAACAACATGTACTGGGCCTTTTAGTTTAAAGGGATACAGTGACTTAAGTTTTCAAGTGAGGAGGAAGTCGGTGGTTGATGCAGTCTACTGGTTTTGGGGCATATTTCTGGCCCGGAGAAGTGAAGAGGCTCTTCTTGGGAGACCAGTAGCTTATAACACGCTTAGAGCTTCAACACAAATCCTGGACTTGAGGATTTCTGTTCTTTCCACCCTGTAATTGTTCTTCAAAGTAATTTGCACCATCATCAGAGGAGATTCACTTCCTTTTGGGTTGTCAGGGCAACCCACTTTGCTTGGGGGCATTGTAAAGAAAGGTGTTGCCCAGGTGGCCCTTCTGCTGTAAGAGGCTTATAGACAGTGGTGTGAAGGGGAAGCTGCAGGCCTGTGATACAATCCTTGACTGATTTGGACGGAGCAGCAGTCAGTTGCTGTGATAGGTGTCTTTAGGTGTGGATCCTTAAAGGCGCTGGGTCTTGCAGTGGTCTAAGTAGACTCTCTGCTGGGTTTCCCTTGGCTGTGACATCATTGTTGACTTCAAGTTTATTTGTGCATTTCTGAATCTTTGCTTATAGGACTTAAGAGTCTTTAGCATCTTACCATTGCTGACTCAACTTTCTTTTGATGTTGGGATATTTATTGCTGTTCTGGAGAATTAGCCTTAAAGTGCTTCTAGATATAAGTTCAGTTTTCTTTTTATGAAATTACTTTTATATGTAGGATGTTTCTTAACTGACTTGAAGTTACATCTTAGTTTTCTCAGTGAACTTCTTCAAATACATTTGAATTCTCTGCCTTGTAGGTTTTAATGGTACGGTTCGCTTCACTGTTTGATGCGAAGGAGCGGACTGTCACCTTCCTAAGTGGGAAGAAGTACAGCGTGGACGACCTGCACTCAATGGGAGCAGGGGATCTGCTCAGCTCCATGTCAGAGTTCAGCGAGAAGCTGAACGCCCTCCAGCTCAGTGATGAGGAAATGGGCTTGTTCACAGCAGTGGTTCTAGTGTCTGCAGGTAAGTAGCCTGGTGCAGGCCTGGCCCTGCCTTCAGTTAGTGACTGATAATTTCATCCTTCTGTCCCTTAGATTCCACATTCTGTTAGAGAAAAGGGTTGCCCCTTGTGACCCCAGTATGGGGCCCTAGTATGGGAATACTTGCTGTTTGAATGAGTGACAAGGGTGCCTGAATCCAAACATGCTGTTTGTTCATGGGATGAGTCACAGTGATGTTGCCAGTTTTCCTGGCACCTGTCATTTAGGTTGTAGCATCGTCCTCTCTAGGTGTCTCATTCAGACAGTAGCCATTCAGGTGCAGGCTGATCCTCTCAGTGGCCACATTTTATTCATTGGACGGCTATCAGTAAGTCTAGCCTTCTCAAAAGGAGAGGACCACACAAGGTGTGACTACTAGAATAGAGAATCTACTGTGCATGGAAGTAGGACTGTAGTCTGTATGTGGTAAAGATATGTTTCTGCACTACATTATTTTATCTTGCCAATTAGAAGCAGCTGAAATTAGCATCAAGTTTAAGAAATGAGAAACTCCGACTTGGAAAGATGGCTCAGCAGTGGCTGCTCTTCCGGAGGACCAGGGTGTGATTCCTAGCACCCACATAGTGGCTTACACCACCCTGCAGTTCCAGGGGACCCAGTGCTCTCTTCTGGATTCCTCGGCACCAGGCATGCACATGGTGCACATACCTACTTTCAAACAACCACACACATTAGAAAAGAAAAAAGAAAACCCAGAATCTCTAATCTTATATGAACAAAATTCCAGCTCTGATGTAAAGAATTCTAATTTACCAAATGTCAGATATACACAGAGTAAGCAGCTATAAAACTCCCCATTGAGAGCTGGGCAGTGGTGGTGCATACCTTTAACCCCAGCACTCAGGAGGCAGAGGCAGGCAGATTTCTGTTGAGTTCAAGGCCAGCCTAGTCAACAGAGGGAGGACAGCCACAGCTGTTACACAGAGAAACCCTGTCTCAGAAACAAAACAAAACAAAACAAAATAGAAAAACAAAACAAAACAAAAAAAACCAACCCCTTCCAAAAAAACCAACTAAAACCCAAAAACTCCCCAGTGAGATTTTTTTTCTTTTTAAAATTGAGACTGGGTTTTTGTTTTTTGTTTCTAAAGATTTATTTACTATGCATATAGTATGCATTAGATCACATTATAGATGGTTGTGAGCCGCCATGTGGTTGCTGGGGATTGAACTCAGGACCCCTGGAAGAGCAGACAGTGCTCTTACCCGTCGAGCCATCTTTCCAGCTACACTGTCCTGGAACTCCATCAGAAGTGCAGGCTAGCTTTGAACTCACATATCTGCCTGCTTCTGCCTCCCAAATGCTGGATCAAAGGTGTGTGCCACCATGCCTGCCTGAGATAATTATTCCCCCAAGGCAGGGTTTCTTTGTGTAGCACTGGCTGTTCTGGAACTTGCTCTGTAGACCAGGCTAACCTCAAATGATCCACCTGCCTCTGGCTCCCGAGTGCTGGGAATAAAAGTATGCACTACCGTGCCCGGCTTTTGTTGTTGCTCTTGGCTTTGGCGATTTTAGCTGAGAAATCTTTACAGTTCTAAGCTTGTGTTTGTTGGAGTGTACAAAACCCTGCTATTGTGTTTGTTGGAGTGTACAAAACCCTGCTTTAAATTTGGTAGTGATCAGTGAGTGTTTATTGCTAATATGTCTGTCCCTTCATATTTCTCTCTTTACTTCTCACTAGATCGGTCTGGAATTGAAAATGTCAACTCAGTGGAGGCTTTGCAGGAAACACTCATCCGTGCACTAAGGACCTTAATAATGAAAAACCATCCAAACGAGGCCTCCATTTTTACAAAATTACTTCTAAAGTTACCAGATCTTCGATCTTTAAACAACATGCACTCTGAGGAGCTCTTGGCCTTTAAAGTTCACCCTTAAGGCCTTTGCACACGAACTGATGCTAACTGTACATTTTATGCTGAGATGCTTATTTATATGTGTATACCATATGTGGAAGGAGAAGAGACCTTAGACAGTGCCAGGCCCTGCGCTGTCTGTGTAGTCAGTCATCAGTAGCTGTTTGGATGAGAACTCATTGCCCTGTTAGACATTGGCCCTCCCTCCCCTGTAGACCAATCAGCTGTGTTACACATAGACTGGAGAAGTTACACTGAATTATAATCACACTGAATGTTAGACTGTTTTCATCTGCCAAAGCCAAAATCCCATTTGATCTCCCTGTGGTATAAGTCTAACACAAGCACGTTGCAGCCAGGAGGACTTAGACGTTAACCCTTTGTGCTGGGAATCCTGCTGTACCACAAGACTGAGATGTGGTAAAGGCGACCTGAGAGCCAAGAGGTTTTATGTGCTTGGATTTTGCTCTACCACTGTCACAGTGCATGGTCCTGGCAGTCCCTTGGTTGTTGAAAAGATAATTGATAGTGTCCCCAATACCCTGCCTCACAGAGATACTGAAAAATGTCCATAAAGCATCTTTACCTCTTGGGAGATAGGCACTATGTAAATAAGGTGAAGTTTTTATTATAATTGCTTATAATAATAATATTGTCTTATTTCTAAGCATTTCTGGGAAACTGTTTGACAGTCCACACCAATCTGTTAAAGGTTCCTGCTCAAGTAGGGTACCCTACTTACTGATAAACACATATTCCAGGTTTATAGACACCTCAGATAGTATGTGTACATAGTGTGTATGTGAATATAATTATATATAAAATCTTGCTTCACAATATTTTAAACTGTGAAGAACTTTATCATACAATAAACTTAAACAAGAGGTGTCAAGGACCCAAATTAGGTGCATTTTACCTGCTACTGCTGCTGCTGTGTAACCATTGCTTTACGATGTTTAGATGGTAGAATACTGAAGTTAATGCTCTATTTTTGTTTAAGCAACATTTAATGTACAAGTGTGATGGACAGTCAAATCCAGATTTCAGAAAAACCTATGTATTTTAGAATACATCTTTGATAAACTCTGCAGCTGAAGGTAATAGATGTTCAGAGTTTCAGCTTCCTGTCTTGTGCTAAGGAAGGTGGTGGGGCTGCCCCTTACCTGCTGCAGGTGATTGGCAGATTTGGATTCTATGTGGAGGATGAACTTTTGTTTAGAGAAACCTTGTTACCCTGTTGGCATGTCTGTGCCAAGTCCACTTTTCTTTCTTTCCCTAAATCACACTACAGGGATTTTTTTTCAAATTAGAGCTAATATAATTTGAAAAACCTTTTAGTGGGTGACCTACCTACAGGTTTAGAGATTGTGGTAGGAGAGATAGCCAAAGTTGAAGATTTATGAACATCCCCCTACTTCCCCCTGGAAAGTAACAATTACTTATATTTGGGGGTACAATTACTTTCTGTGTAATGCTTGGATTATGTGAAATTGTAAAGACATTAAGAACATGCTTTACTATTATTCTAAGCCTGTTACTTTTGTGACATGTAAGCAGAAGGCCTTATTTTGTAGTTTAACTTGTTGCTACAGGATTTGAGTTTCTGTGGTACAGTTAAGAGAGCTTGAAAAAGACAGACCCTTGTCAAAGAGGAAAGCTGATGGTATGTCTGTCATACACTAGGGACCATAGCTGCTGCTTATGTTCAGTGGGTATGGCTTTCATGGGATATACAGCTAGGTTTTGTGAATCCTTTACATTGATAGCATTATCCTTTTATATTTTTTTTCTAGGATAAACAAATGCATAGTTTTCTTCTATGGGGGAATAGAGAGCTTTTTGGAGTAATACTGAAAACCTCAAGGATTATGTTGATTCTTCATTTTTGCCTTTTACATAAGTGTCTTTATAACATGTATCTTTAAAGCAGTTAAGTCTTTGGAAATATGTAACCAGGATGTTAGTATTGCTTGTAATGCTTTACTTAGGGTTAGTATATACACGTACACACCTAAATAGAAGCATGTAGATTTGCATTTTGTCTCAAAAATTTTTATTTCAATAAATTCTTCCTGTAGTAATGGGAAACAAAATCCATAGTTCATATGCCACAAGTAGTATTTCTGTATTTGAAAGTAGCCCAAATATGAGCATTCTAATTCTAAAATTAAACCAGCAGCCTAATACAAGCACATTCTTTGAGTCATGGTTAAACTGTTAATAAATGACATCAGCCAGATAGGGAACTTGTGAGTCAGTGGGCCACTGTTGATAATTAATAATGTACTGTATGAGTTAAGTGATGCTTCAACTCTGACGTCATGTTTCAAGGTTACAATATGGGCATTATCTCACCAGACTTACGGGCATTATGTTAGCAAGATGAACCCTTTCCCCTGTGCTTTGTGTCTTTATATGATCTAAGAGAGGATTCCAGCTTTTGGAGAGTGATCACTGAGGGAAAGGAGAGACTTCTTGGGAAGAAGTTTGTTCTCATGGTGATGCTTTAATTGCAGATTTAAAAAAATTGAGTATTTCAGTAGATTAGTGTATGGGTTTCATATCTGCATTGTAAGAAATTAATTACCATTGTGATTGGGTCAGAATTGATGTGTGTTATGTAAACATTGCAAAGCAAAGCTATGAGAGGAGTTCAGATAGATGTATTCCTGTGCACGAGAGCAAACACCTGTCTCAATTGTTCTTTCTCTTTTTGCAATATAAAGTTTGCTGAATGTATAAGAAACGAGTTTATTGCTTTGCTCTGTTCCCCAACTGACCCAATTCCCCAGGCTTGCCCTATCACTGCAACAGAACACCAGTTTCAACTTACCTTCCCCAGTGTCCACACCTGCTGTGGATCCCACAGACCATCTCCTCCTGCCCTCCCTCCCCTCAACTGTGGCTGTGTCCCAGCCCCCAGCTTGCATGGATACCCCTGTTCAACCTTAAGACACACCTGCTAGAAGACCTGGTAGTCTGCATTCAGGTCTTTTCTGTTCTCCATGTTCCCCTAGCAAACCCAGTCCCTCAGGCTCATCCCATCTGCTGCTTCCCCTCTCCCCTACCCCCATCCCCCACCCCATCCATATTTACTGTGGACCTCCCAGAACATCCCCTCCTGACTTCCCCCAAATCAAAACCTACACCTATAATCACCCAAAAGCCAGATGCGTAGATGCCAGGGTGAAAACAGAGTAACAGCCAGGACAGTGTGTTCACCAGAGCCCAGCTAGCCTACCACGGCAGGCCCTGAATATTCTAACATAGCTGAAGCACAAGAAAAAGATCTTAAAACTATTACATGAAGGTGATAGAAGTCTTTAAAGAGGAAATGAATAAATCCCTAAAGAAATCCAGGAAAACACAAACAATTGGAATGAATAAATCCCTTAAAGCCAAAAATCCAATTAAAAAATGGGGTACAAAACTAAACAATTCTCAATGGAAGAATATTGAGTGGTCGAGAAGCACTTAAAAAATGCTCATCATCCTTAGTCATCGGGGAAATGCAAATCAAAACTCTGAGATTCCATCTTATCAGAATAGCTAAGATAAAAAACTCAAGTAATAGCACATGTTGATGAGGATGTGAAGAAAGGGGAGGCACTCCTCCATTGCTGATGTGAGGGCAAACTAGTACAACCACTTTGGAAATCAGCCTGACCCTTTTTCAGAAAATTGGGCACAGCTCCACATCAAGACCCAGCTATACCACTCCGGGGCATATACCCAAAAGATGCTCCACCATTCAATAAGGGCACTTGCTCAACTATGTTCATAGAGGTGTTACTTGTAATAGTCCTATGGATGAGTGGGGGGATAGAAGGACCCAGAGGGGTCAAGGAGCTCTACAAGAAGACCTACAAAGCCAACAAATGTGGGTCCAGGGGTGCTGGTGGAAACTGATGCACCAAACAAGGACCATGTGTGCAGAGGAGCTAGACCCCTCCCCCAACTCAGATGCAGCTGATAGGTAGCTCAGTCTCCATATGGGCCCCCTATTAAGGGAAGCAGGGGCTGTCCTTGTCAAGGATTCTATTTCCTGCACTTTGATTGCTTCCCCCGGGTAGCGTGCCTTACTGTGCCTTACCACTGCCATGGAGGAAGAGGAAGCAGGCAGTCCTGGTGAGACTTGGTAGGCTGGGGT
This sequence comes from Acomys russatus, assembly GCF_903995435.1. NCBI lineage: Eukaryota > Metazoa > Chordata > Mammalia > Rodentia > Muridae > Acomys > Acomys russatus. The sequence goes on along the minus strand of NC_067139.1, from coordinate 51,846,190 downwards.
CAGTTGGTAGAGGAGAAAGGCTCCCCTTCTCAGGACTAGGGGAGGGGAGGAGGGAGTAGGGAGGGAGGTTGGACTGGGAGAAAATGAGGGAGGGGGCTACAATTGGGAGGTAAAGCAAAAAAATTAAAAACATAGAAAGAAAAAAAAAAAAAAAACAAAAAAACCAAACGATTAAAGGAAACAACCTGAAATGGAAATAGAAGCAATAACGAAAACAAACTGAGGGAATTCTGGAAATGAAAACTTTAGGAATTTGAACAGGAACTACAGAGGTAAACTTTACCAACTTAATTCAAGAGGTGGAAGAGACTCAGGTATTGAGAATGCAAAAGAGGAAGTTGATACTGGGGACAAAGAAAATGTTAAATCTAAAGTTTTCTGACACAAAACATCCAGGAAGTCCGGGACACCATGAAAAGTACAAACCCAAGAGTAATGGGAATAGAAGGAGAAGAATCCCAGCTCAAAGGCCCAGAAAATATTTTCAGCAAAATCAATATAAGTTTTCCTAAAGAAGATGTCTACCAAGGTACAAGAAGCACACAGAACACCAAATAGATTGGAATAGAAAAGAAAGCCCCCTGACCATGTAATGTTTAAAATGCTAAATGTACAGAACAAAGAATATTAAAAGGCGAATATGTAAATATGTAAAGGCGAATCTATTAGAATTATACCTGACTTTTCAACAGAGACCCTAAAATCCAAAAGTGCTTGGACAGATGTGCTGTAGACTCTTAAGAAATCATAGATGCCAGCCCAGACTGCTATACCAAGCAAGACTTTAAATCACTAGATAGAGAACATAAGATATTTATGTTAAAATCAAATTTGAACAATATCTTCAAATCTAGCCCTACAGAAGGTGCTGGAAGAAAAGCTCTAAGGAGGTTAACCACATCCATGACAACACAGGGAATAAATAATTTCACACCAGCAAATACAAAAAAAGGGAATCATACATACATACACACCATGGCCACCACCAATGAAGTAACAGGAATCAACAATCATTACTCATTGGTAGCGCTCAGTGTGAATGGTCTCAACACTCTGATAAAAAGACAGACTAACAGAATGGATGTGAAGACAGGGTCCATCCTTCTTCATCCAAGAAATACACCTCAACATTAAGGATAGACATTGCCTCAGAGTGAAGGGTTAGAAAAAAACATGGACCTAAGAAGCAAGCTGGTTTAGCTATTTTAATTATCCAACAAAAAAAACTTTAAACCAAACTTAGAAGAGATGGTGAAGGACGACACTACATACTCATTAAAGGAAAAAGACACCAAGATGACATTTCAATTTTTAAAACTTTTTATTGATTCTTTGTGAATTTCACATCATGCACCCCAATCCCATTCATCTTCCTGTACCTCCATGTCCACCCTTCACTCTTGTAACCACCCCAAAATAAGGTAACACCCCCCAAAAATTCTCAACATGGATGCTGTGGTGTGTCACATAGTGTACGTTTTTGCCCAAATGGCTTTACTAGCAAACGTTCATTGCATTGAGCTGTTGGTCTGGTTCAAGACCTCTGGATTTTACGCTATCAATACTGGATCCTAATGGGATTCCTCTTGTATAGTATGCTGTTGCCCTGTGTCATAGTGATCCGGCAGCTTTGGATCTGTAGGACCTGGCCCTTCACGAGCTTGAGCAGTTTGTGGATGGGGTAGATGTTGGGGTGGGCTAACTCAAATCCCTGGATCTGGGCCTGGGTGGTAGTTGAGTTGGTCAGCCTGTCATGCCTCCAGGGCCAGCTTTTAAGCACTGTCCCCATTGAAGGTTGGGACCAGCTCACCTGAATGCCACAGCCTGGGAGGACAGGGCCAGCTTTCCCACTCTGCCCAGTGGGGGCTAGCTCTTTCTCATTTATGCCCTTTGGTGGGTCACTCCTCCCTTCCCCCTGGTAACCCCCCCCCCACACCATACCAGGGCCAGCTTACTGCACTGCCCAAGTGAAGTGCGGCCTGCTCTCCCGGGTGTTGTAGCTGGCAAGGGACGAGGCCAGCTCTCCCACTCTTTCACTCTTAAGGCCAGCTCTTCAAAGATACCCAGGTGAGCAGTGGGGCCAGCACTCTTCACCTGCCACAGACAGGGAGGTGCAGGGGGAGGGGGCTCATCTCTCCTGTGTACACATTGCCACATGGCCAACAAGGCACAGCCAGTTATGGCTCATTTTCAGCCCCTGAAACCAGGGCCAGCTCTACAGTGCTGTCCGGGTGAGATGTGAAACCCACTTTCCCAAGTATCCAGTATTGTAGCCTTTGGGCATCAACATGGCCCTAGATGGCAGCTCAGACCAGGATGTCTGTTTGGCCTTTGGTGGTGTCATGGGCCACAGACATGGATTCAAGCCCCTACTACTGCAGAGCTATGGACCCAGATATAGCTTTCAAGTAGCAACATAGGCCAGGACTTTACTATGGTCTCAGGTGGCAGGGCAGGCTACTTAAATCAGGCCTTTCCTCACCACCCTCAAGTCCTCACTGTGTATACATGGTTCTAATTCTCTTTCCCCTTGCATCTTTATTACTTGCTCATCTTAGTGGTGCCTGGACCTCTGGGTGTTTTCTACCCTGCTCATGCTGAGTGGTGGTGGGTGGGGGTAGTCTGAGCATGGTATGTGGATAGGGGTCTGACAGTTTAATTATTAACATCTATAACCCAAACACCAGGACACCTACTCTTGTAAAAGACGCACTACTACAGCTGCATTTCTGGGGCCTTCCAGCACTAGGAACAAACAAAACAACTGAAAGAGATCAAGGGATAAAAATTGGAAATGTAGAAGTCGAAGTATCTTTATTTGTAGATGATATGATATGATAGAATACATAAGTGACACCAAAAATTCTACTAGGGAACTCCTACAGCTGATAAACACCTTCAGTAAAGTAGCTGGATACAAAACTAACAACAACAAAAGATCACTAACCCTCCTATGTACAAATGCTAAACAGGCTGAGAAAGAAATTAGGCAAACAACACTTTTCACAATTGCCAGAAATAATATAAAACATCTTGGTGTAATTTTAACTAAGCAAGTGAAAGACTTGTATGACAAGAATTTCAAGTCTTTTTTTTTTTTTTTTTTTTTTTGGTTGGTTTTTGTTTTGTTTTTTTGAGACAGGATTTCTCTGTGTAGCCTTGGCTGTCCTGGACTTACTATGTAGACCAGAGTGACCTCAAACTCAAAGCGATCCACCTGCCTCTGCCTCCCAAGTGATGGCATTAAAGGTGTGCGCCACCATGCCCAGCTCGAACTTCCAGTCTTTGAAAACAGAAATTGAAAAAAAGTATCAGAAGATGGAAAGAACTCCTATGCTCATGGATCGGTAGTTAACATAGTAAAATTGGCCATCTTACCCAAAGCAGCCTACAGATTCAGTGCAGTCTTCATCAAAATTCTAACACAATTTTTTTACAGACCTTGAAAAAAACAATACTCAACTTCATATGGATAAACAGAAAACAGTCCTGTACAATGAAAGATCTTCTGGAGGAATCTCCATCTCTGATCTCAAGTTGTACTACAGAACAATAGTAATAAAAACTGCATAGTACGGTCATAAAAACAGGTTGATCAATGGAATTGAATGGAAGAACCAGAAGCAAATCCACACACACCTTTGGACACTTGATTTTTGATAAAGAAGCCAAAAACTATTCAATGGAAGAAAGAAAGCATCTTCAACAAATGGTGCTGGTCGAACTAGATGTCTGCATGTAGAAGAATGCAAATAGATCCTTATCTTTCACCCTAGACAAGAACTCAACATAAAACCAGATACGCTAAACTGGCAGATGAGAAAGTAGGCAATAGCTTTGACAGCACTGGTACAGGAGACAACTTGTAGGCACTAAAATTAAAAATTAATAAATGGGACCTCATGAAACTGAAAAGCTTCTGTAAGGCAAAGGACACTGTCAAAAGGAAAAACAAAACACAAACAAGCAACCTACAGATTGGGAAAAGATTTTCACCAGCTCCACATCTGAGAGAGGGTTGACATCTAAAATATATAAAGAACTCAAGAAACTAGACAACAAACCCAATAACTCAATTAAAAATGGGGTACACAAGCTGGAGAGGTGACTCAGAGGTTAAAGCACTGGCTGCTCTTTCAGAGGACCTGGGTTCAATTCCCAGCACTCACATGGCAGCTCATGGCTGTAATTCCTGTTCCAGGGGATCCTACACCCTGTCACAGATATACATGCAGGCAAAACACCAATGTATATAAAATACAAATAAATACATTTTAAAAATGGGATACAGAGCTAAACAGAGAATTCTCTGCTGTCCTAGATGCCCTTAGAAAAATGCTCAATATCCTTAGTCATCAAGAAAATGCAAAACAAAACAGCTATGAGATTCCATCTTATAGCCATCAGAATGGCTAAGATAAAACAAAACAAAACAAAACAAAACAAAACACCCTCAAATGATAGCTCATGCCTGTGAGAATGTGGAGCAAGGGAAACACTCCTTCATTGCTGGTCAGGGTGCAACCTTGTACAACCACTGTGGAAATCAATCTGGAGTTTTCTCAGAAAATTGGGAATAAATCTACCTCAAAACCCAGCTATACCACTCTTGGGCATACACCCAAAAGAAGCTCCACAAAACTAGGACACTTGCTCAACTCTGTTCATAGCAGCTTTATTTGTAATAGCCAGAAACTGGAAACAACCTAGATGTCCCTCAACTGAAGAATGGATTAAAAAAAGTGGTACATTTACACAATGGAATACCACTCAGCTATGAAAAACAAAGACATCATGCAATTAGAAGGTAAATGGATGGAACTAGAAAAGATCATGCTAAGTGAGGTAACCCAGACTCAGAAAGGCATGTATGGTATGTACTTAAAAGTGGATATTAGCAATAACGTATCGGATAACCACTTTACAATCCACAGACCCAAAGAAGCCAAGGAGGGCCCAAGGGAGGATGCTTGAATCTCACTCAGAAGGGGAAATAAAATAGATATCTGAAGTTGATGGAGGGAGGGACCTGTGTGGGATAGGGGGGTGGGGTGGGGATTAGGTGAAGGGAGAGTGGGGGTGGGTTGGTCGGGGAGGGAGGACTGGGAGAGAGAACAGAAATCAGTAGGGGATATCTTAGGGACAAGGGAGGCTCCTGGGAGTTTATGGGAATGGCCCTTGCTGAGACTTCTAGTAGTGGGGGATATGGAGCCTGAAGTTGCCACTTCATATAGCCAGGTGGGACTTAAAGTGGAGAGAGGGGGACACCAACACACCCATAAAACCATCAATCCGAAATTTGTCTCACTTACAAGAAGTGTAGGGATAAAGATGGAGCAGAGATTGAGGGAATGGCAAACCAATGACTAGACCAATTTGAGACCCACCCTAATGGAGTGAGCCAATCCCTGGTACTATTAATGAAACTCTACTATGCTTGCAGACAGGAGCCTAGCATAACTGTCTTCTGAGAAGCTTCCTCCAGTATCTGATGGAAACAGATGCTGAGGCTCACAGACAAACAATAGGCAGAACTCTTGTCGAAGAGTGGGAGGAAGCACTGAGGGAGCTGGAGGGGTCAAGGACACCACAAGAAGATCTACAGAATCAACTAAGCTGGGCCCATGGGGGCTCACAGAGACTGAGCCATCAACCATAGAGCATGCATGCGCTGGAGCTAGACCGCCTACACATATGTAGCAGATGTGTAGCTTGGTTATCATGTGGGTTCCCTAACAATGGGATAGAGGCTCTCTGCTGCCTGCCACAGGATGCCTTTCTTCTACCTGGGCTGTTTTGTCTGGCTTCAGTTGGAGGGGATGCACTTAGTCCTGCTGCAACTTGAGGTACCAGGGTGGGTTGGTACCCCTGGGGACCTCCCCTTCTCTGAGAAGAAGAGGGAGGAGTGGGAGGAGGGGGTGTGAGGGTGGGACTTAGAGGAGAGGAGGGAGGGGGCTGGAATCAGGCTGTAAAGGGATTAAATAAACAAAAAATATTTCTGACCAACAATGGGTTTTGATATCTCCTTATATGATGTTTTTATAAGCCATTTATATTTACTATTTACTTTTTTTTTTTTTTTTTGACTTCTCATCCCAAACTGGCCTAAAATTCTGCTGATGCTACCCTCCAACTCCTGCTTGTCTTGTTCTGCGATTACAGGTGTGTGCTACCATACCTGGCCATAATAGATCTTTACCATAGGCCGTCCTCTCCTTGAGCATGGCCGAGACCACCTATTTTAACCTTTGAGTCAGCATCTTTGTTTGAACGGAATATTTTACTGTTTCAGAGGTTTCTGCAAGTCCTGTAGCTATTTCCACCATGCTAAGCCAGTAGCCACTGCTTGGTCGGCTAAGGTCTTCTTCTGAGGAGGTGGTGAGAGACAATGTGGGTGGAGTGCTTCAGCAAGACTTCCTCAAGCTGCCGAGAGAGGCGGCCTTTGCTGCAGTGAGGGCATTGATTGATGGCAGGTTGCCAAAGTGCTCCTTGATTAAGAAACAACCATATGCAGGGCTACAAATGTTTGTATGTCCTGCTCTCTAATTAGTATTATGAGTCTTTAAAAAAAAATTATTTATTATACATACAGTATTCTGCCTGCATGTATACCTACATGCCAGAAGAGGGCACCAGATTCTATTTTAGACAGTTATGAGCCATCATATGCTTGTTGGGAATTGAACTCATGACCTTTGTCTGGAAGAGCAGTCAGTGCTCTTAACCTTCAAGCTATCACTCCAGTTTTTTAAGAAGGGCTTAATAGGTTGCATGCCAACTAAACTTTATCCACTAATTCTCCTGTATTTTTATAATTGATTTATTTATTCACTTTACATCCTGATCGTAGCTCCCTCCTTCCTCTCCTCCTGGTCCCACCCTCCCTAGCTTTCCCCTATCCCCTCTCCCTGATTCTTCAGAAAGGGGGAGCCACCCTACCAACCCAGCTCATGAAGTCTCATCAGGACTGAGTGCGTCCTCATTTCCTGTGGCTCGGTGAGGCAGCCCTGCCAGGGGGAAGTGATTAAAAAGCAAGCAACAGAGTCCATGTCAGAGACATCCCCCCTTTCTAGAGGACCCACATGAAGCCTGAGCTGCCCATTGGCTAGGTCCAGCTCATGCATGGCCCTTGGGTGATGCTTCAGTCGCTGTAAGCCCCTTCAATGAAACAAGTAGAGGCCCTTAAAGAGGAAAGGCTAAATTACTTAAAGGAATATAGGAAAATAGAGCCCTTACCTTTTTTCTTTGGAAAGCACTTTTATGAGAAAAATGAAAAATTTTAACCTTATATTCACTTTGTATGTTATTCTAGATCTTAATAATGTTTGTATATTATTGGACACATTTGCAGTTTTCTTTTTTCTGCATGTGCATAGTTAATAACACTGTGCTCCAAATAAGTATGTGATTGAGAGAAAACAAAATGGATGGGATTTCTCCTTGATTGGACCTCATTTCAAACCCACTAACATTTGTTTTTTGGGGCTACAGAGATGATTTAGCAGTTAAGAGCGCTTACTGCTCTTGCGGAGGACCCAGGTTCTGTTCCCAGCACCACCTGGCGGCTCATAGTTGTCTGTAACTAGTTCCAAGTGATCCCGTGACCTCTTCTGGCCTCTATGGGCTCCAGGTGTGCCCATACACGCAGACATGCACACATAAAAGAATAGTTAAAAAAGAGCTTGTTTTGTTTGATTACTCTTGAGTCCTAGGTGAAGAAGCAGCTCCAGCACGTGGTCCTGTGGCCATGTCAGACTGGCTGTTTATGCCAGAGGGGTTCTGAATTCCAGACGCCAACGTATCACATCAGTGATTGCAACACTGTGTAGGTAAGCCCGAGAGTTCTCCAGGAAACTCAGTGCCTCTGCAGAGGCTGTGCCCAGAATGTGAACCACTCAGCATTGTCTGTCTGTCTCTGTCATCCCGCCACCACCATTATGTGTGTATGCCTCCCTCCTTTGTTTTTGAGACAGAGTTTCTCTGGGTAGCTGTGGCCGGTCTAGAACCTGTTTTATCGATCAGACTGACCTTGAATTAGAGGTCTTCCCACTTCTGTCTTTCAAGTGCTGGCATTAAAGGTGTTATTAAGGCAATTGATGCAGTGCATTAAAGGTGTGCACTACGGTGCTCAGCAAGCATCGTCTGTATATTCTAATGAACATTATTGCACTTTGGGATCTGTGTTTAAAAGACTCAATTAGAAATCAAATAAATGAATATGGTCTTGCCACCCATTTTTCCTCCTGGAGTCTCTGAGGTAATGGAAGGACCTACTTAGCCTCAGCAGCAACTTAGGGAATCTAAATGGAAGGATTGCCCGGACCACATGGTCTGTGGGCATGTTTACAAGGGATTGTCTTGACTGGTCACTGATGTGGAAGGGGAGCCCCACCCACTGTGGCCATTGCTGGCTCAGGGTTCAATAAGAGCAGGAGCCAGGCAGCAAGCAGCGTTCTTCCACGGTTCCTGCATCTGTTTCCCATCGTGACCTCAGTGATGGACTGACCTGGAAGTGGAAGTGGAAGAACCCCTCCTTCCCAAACTGTATTTGGTCACAGTGTTTTATCACAGCGACAAAAGAAGCCGCACTCTTTCTTTCTTAGTTTTCTCTGAGTGCTTGTCTTTAAATGCTGCAGTCCTTGCCCTCCTGTTTGCTCTGCTTGTATGTTTTCACCTGCGACTGCCATTTCACTTCCTGCTTTAGATTCTACAGTTAAAGGCAAGTTGGGTAGTTTCCAAAGTGGAAAGCACCTGCTGTCAATCGCTTCATCACCTCATTCCTGTTTTCATACTTTTGTTTGTGTCTACCGATAGCGCACAATGTTGGCTTTCATGGTGACGTTTTTATACGTGCGTCTGATGTGTGTTGATCATGTTAATTCCACTACTAAGCTTTTGTCCTTGTTCCTCCCCAGCACTCAGTCCCTTTGATTTCCCCAATAGTTCCCCTTCTACTTTGGTTTCCCTCCCCCAATCCTTCCCATGAGAGAAAACAAAACTCTTGCTCTATGAGAGAGAGAGAGAGAGAGAGAGAGAGAGAGAGAGAGAGAGAGAGAGAGAGAGAGAGAGAGAATATGTATATGTGTATCTGTTTTCGTAAGGGCCATTCTAAGTGGGGGTGAGAGGACATCTCAGTTTGGGTTTGTATTTCACTCACAACTAAAGATGTTGACTACTTTTCATATGTCTCTTGGTCATTTATAACTACATTACTACTTCCCTGTGGGCCTGGTGCATACCTTTAGTTCTAGCACTCAGGAGGCAGAGTTAGGTAGACCCCAAGAGTGCTCTCTATGTGGTCTTTCTGTTCAGATGGACACCCAGGCTTGTTCAGTGAGTTGGCTGTGGTGACTGTCACCATGGATGTGCGGGTGTCTCTTGTATGCTTTCTGCTATTCTTTAGAGTGTATTTTAAGGGCACTTCTACTTTCAACCCGTTTCCTTCTTGGATCCATGCTAGAGCTTGTTATTTTTTGGTTTTGGTGATAGTCACTTCTGATTGGGGTAAGATGAAATCTCTAGCTGAAGATGTTTGATATTTTTCATGTAACGATTGGTTAGTCACACTTCTTTTCAGCTGTGCTTATTTAGTTCATGGTCCCACTTACAGTTGGGAGGATTTGACTGCATAGGAGAGAACATTTTTTCCCCCATTCTTCTGCCTTTCTTCAGTTAAGAGCTATTGGCCTAACTCAACAGAAGCTAGGCCACCCATTCATTGGCCACATTTCAGGAATGGACAAGATAGCTTTCTAGCATTGGTGAATGGGGACACCTGCATGTGAGTGCGACTTGGCATCCTTTCTATTGGAGTCTTAGGCCTGGGACACGTGAGGGCTCTTAGCAAGGGTGCCAGATGCCATTCTACCCTTGTTCATCCCAGACCATCAATTCTCAAAGGTGCTCTTTCAGCTGCCACTCAGCTTCACCTGGTCGGAAGCGCAGGTTCTAGAGCCCACTGTCAAACCCCTCAAGGGAGGCTGGGATGGGGCTGGCACCTGGTCTTAACAAGTCCTCCAGGTGGTTCCGACCAGTGAATTCTGCTCTGATAGAATACACTTCTTAGTTTGTTGAGACTTCTGTAATAGGACCCTAGACTTGGAGGCTTAAAACAACTGAGGTTAATGCTCTTGTATCTGGGAGGCTGACTGTTGGAGGCAAGGCGTGTGCAGGGCTGGAGGGAGTCCTATTCTAGATCTCTCCATGGCTTGTAGACCAGCATCCTTTCCTACCTTCATGCCATTTATATAAACTAGATCCAACTTTGTCTTCCTACAGGGACATTACTAAGTGATCCCACTTTTAATTACCCAAAGACCTATCTCCCAGTGAGAGCATCCTGAGGCTGTCTATTAGGATCTTTCTCCCCGCCCCTCTCTCTTTCCCGCCCTCTCTCTCCCTTCCTTCCTTCCTTCCTTCCTTCCTTCCTTCCTTCCTTCCTTCCATCCTTCCTTCCCTTTTCTTTTCTTCCTTTTGGTTTTTTAAAAACAGGGTTTCTCTGTGTAGTCCCAACAGTCCTGGAACTCAATCTGTAGACCAAGCTGATCTTGAATTCAGAGACCTGCCTGCCTCTGCCTCCCCAGTGTTAGAATTAAAGGTGTGTGTGTGTGTGTCATTTTGCCCCACCCTAGGTGGTAGGATGCAATTGGTTCAGGTCATAACACTTGGAAAGCATGGTCATACAATAACTGTGAATTCTCATTTCTGTTTACATAGGCAGAAGCATCTGGGTCCTTTTTGGTTTTAGAGTTCTGGGTGTCTTTAAAGTGCCTAACAGTTTCTCAATACAGTTCTTTAAAAGTATTGACTATTGATGGAGTTGGATTACTGATATTTTTATGAGGGTTATATTATTAAGTGTGTGTGTGTGTGTGTGTGTGTGTTAACCAAGTGCTCTTAACTGCTGAGCCATCTCTCTAGCCCACTGATCCTTTCCTTCTTCTTTGACCTAATATTTTGAGACAAGCTCTCTCACTGATCCTGGAGCCTGGTGAGCTGATGGTTTGGCTAGAGAGGATGCCCAGCAAGCCTCCAGGATCCTCTGTCTGGTTTTCCAGCTCTGAGGTTACATGTAGGGGCTGCAGTACCCTGCATTTTGTTTGTTTGTTTGAGACCAAGCCTTTCTCGTAGGCCTATAACTCACATTAGTCCAGGCAGGCCTTGAACTAATAATTCTCCTGCCTCCTGGATGGGTGCTGTATCTTCAAGCATGAAGCACCACATCCAGGTTAATGTTGTTGTTGTTATTATTTGTTTGTGCAAAATACACATTTCTAGACTTGCTACGGTGGTGGAACTTTACAAGGAAATCTGGCATGGGTTGTCCCCTCTACTTCTGTGGATTTTGTGGGGCCATAAGAAAGGCTGACATTGACCTCCCTCAGGAACTTCCTTGTCCTGTCTTTCTGTGGCCTCATGAAAAGAAAGGAAAAACTAGCCTTGTTTCATTCAGGGGACAGAATTCTAGAGGTCAGCATTTTCAAACACTCACACTCAGACCTTAGAAAGCAGGTAATTTTTTTGTGACTGTTGACAGTGCTGAGGATTGGACTCTGTAAGTGGATGAAATTGTCAAAGGATGAATTTTGTTAATGAAAAGTAAGGCTAATATATAAAAAATATGCATTTTGGGGGCTGGAAAGTCAGCTCAGTGGTTAAGAGCGTGTCTTCCAGAGGATGTGGACTAGAGTCTCGGGACCCACATAGTGGTTCACAACCATCCCTAATGCCAGTTCCTGGGGGCTCTGTCGGCCTCTGAGGACCCCAGGCACATGTGTACAGACATATGCAAACAAAACAGGCATACACGTAAAATAAAAATAAATGGTATAAAAAGCCAAGAAACACGTTTTTTAAAAAGCAGGTGCTTGTTGTTGACTGGTCTCAGACTTGTTTTGCTCTGCTTGCTTTCCTTCTCATAGACAGCAGAATTGCAAGCTATAAGGAAGCCTGTCCAAAGTGGATGCCATCTGGGCCTTAAAGACACAGGACTCACGATTGGTTTTCTCCCATAAAGTGACATTGTCATAAAACACAGCAGAGCAAGCTGGGCGGTGGTGGTGCACGCCTTTTGTTCCCAGCACTCAGGAGACAGATCTCTGAGTTTGAGGACAGCCTGGTCGAGAGAGAGAGAGAGAGAGAGAGAGAGAGAGAGAGAGAGAGAGAGAGAGAGAGAGAGAGAGAGAGGAGCACAAAGAGAGGGAGGAAGTGTATGTTCTAGGACAGCCAGTGCTACACAGAGGAACCCTGTTCAAAAAACCCAAATAAATAAATAAATAAGTCTAGTTTTAGCAGTTATATGCATTTAGTATGTTCAGAATTTTATATATTACCCTTCTTTCTGTTCTATGTAAGGCTTGGTGTTCTGAATTGCTTATCTCATGCTGCCAATCAAACAAAGGTACTACATCCTCTAGGATTTAATTATGAATGCATATTAGATTTTGTCAAAGGGTTTTTCCTGTAACCACCGAGATGATCATGTGATTTTTTTTCCTGTAAAGTCATTTCTGTGATTTATTCCATGTATTGACCTTGTTGATTGAACCATTTCAGGGTTAAAACTAACTTGGTCATGGTGGATAGTTTTTTTTTGATGTATATCTGTATTCATTTTGCAAGTATTTTATTGAGCACTTTTGAATCTATGTTCATCAGAGATGCTGGTCTATCGATTTTTGTTTGTTTTTGTTGTGTCTTAACTTGGTTTTGGTATTAGAGTAATACAAGCTTCATAGAGGGAGTTTGAGAGTACTGTTTCTGTTTCTAAGTTTTCTTTTTTAAATAGTTTAAGAAGAATTGGCTGCCCATCTTCTTTGAAAGTTTGGTAGAATTTGGCTGTGACTCCATCTGGCCCTGGACTTGTTGTTGTACATATATAGTACAGAGAGTTATTTAGCTGTAGAGAAAAATGAAATTATAAGACTTGCAGGAGAGTGGCTAGAACTGGAAAAGACAATGTTGAACAAGCCAACTCAGACCCTGAAAGGCAGATGTCACTAGTTCTCTCTCAGGGGCTCCTAGCTCCAGATCCTCACACGTGAGCATGGATCCTGGTGTGCCTGCAAGACGAGGACGGAAAAAAGGGACCATCGCTGGGATGGAGGCTGGGGAAGCAAGGAAAGGAGCATAGTAGGGTCTATGATCTGATAGAGAAAGTGAGAATGATAGACGGTTCTAATTAGAGAGAGAGGAGGGAGGTAAATACGGAAGGAGGGAGGAATGCAAGTAGCAGTAGTCATGCCTGAAGGGGCCGTAAGGAGTCACAGTACTATCAGCCTGAAATATCTCAAGGAATGTGAGTCAGGTCTGAATAGACATGTATGTTTACATGAAACTTTCCATCTGGGCTGATGGTGTTCCCTCTGAGAGCCAAAGGTCATCTAATGGAAGTCCCAACACCAGACGTGAGAAGCTTCTTTCAAGCTGTTGGTCAGGGGTGTCCAGGAGACTCCGGAAACGTTACCAGCTGTCACCATAGCCCCTGGTTGTTCTCCGGAAGTGGAAGATAACCACTTATTGTTGAAGATACCATTCAAGTCTGATACAGGGCTCTGAGAACTGGCCTGAGAGCCTCCTCCTTGTGGGCGGGCTTTCCTGGTACCAGAAAGCCCCATGCAGGCATCCGAAGGAGAGACGCACCCACCAGCCCTAGCCAGCTGTGGTACCTGTGCACCAGAGCTATGAGGAGCATGGCAGGATAACCATCAGGGCGCAGTAGTGGCACACAGTCTTTAGAGGTAACCTAGAGCTCTGTAATTGGACTTAAGACCTGCTTAACAAGAGAGAAATAATGCCTCGTACTGAAACCTAGCCAACTACCCAAGGCTAGGGAAGTCGTGGGTCTTGGAGGATAACCTACAGCCACTAGTTGACTAAAACAGCATAACCTTAACTAGTCTAGTTGTCCTTACACCTGCAGATAAGTGTAGCCCTTAACTCTCAAGGAAACTTATTTATATAACAGGTGGAGACAATTACAGAAAGTTATAGATATTCAAAACACAGAGTTTGTAGAGCAAACTGACCAGCTACCCAGAGGAGGAGGAGGAAAGACAAGAGAGAGAGGGAGGGAGGGAGGGAGGGAGAGAGAGAGTGAGAGAGAGAGTGAGAGAGAGAGAGAGAAGAGAGGAGAGAGAGGAGAGGAGAGAGGAGAGAGAGAGAGAGAGAGAGAGAGAGAGAGAGAGAGAGAGTGAGAGAGTGAGAGAGTGTGAGTGCATGAGCGGGCTATACCAGGAGACCCTATATCAAGGACTCAATGGCTGCTCAGGCAAAGGCAGCATTACCTGATAATTCTCAGTTGCCCAGCAGGCGGCGCTCCAGCACCAGGGATTTCATCACAAGTTAGAATTCAGAGAAATGAGGCTAAGTTTTGGTTAATGTTTGTTTTTCAGGCTAAAAAGGAAAGCTGTTAGGAAAAATAAACAGTTTATCAGGCATTGCGACAAAGACGTTTGAGGGGAAAGACAAGCTGTCGCTTCAAGGACAACAAGACATGTCCCTGCACGAGTAAAAGCCGAGCCGCCTGTAAGCATAGTTTAAACAAAACAAAAAACATCAAAACTCGAGAGGAGGAAGAAAAACAAAACGTTGGAAATCAGAGGGAAGCAGAGGAGCGTGTAGGCCTGGGTGAAGCCGGGGAGCTGAGGGACTGCGCTGCTAAAGCGGAGGCTGACCGTGCTGGGCACTTCGGTTGCCTGGCCTGTTTCTCTCACTGTTTTTATGGTGGGAAGCATGGTGGCAGGCAGGCAGGCAGGCATGGTGCTGGACGGTAGCTGAGAGCTGGACTGTAGCCAGTAGCTGAGAGCTCTACATCTGGATCTGCAGGCAGCAGGAAGAGGCAGTGAGACACTGGGCCTGGCTTGGGCTTCTGAAACCTCAACGCCCATCCCTAGTGACACACTTCCTCCAACAATAGAAAGTCACACTTCCCAATAGTGCAGGTGCCTATGAGCTTATGGGGCCATTCAAACTTTGTCTCTGTCTCTGTCTGTCTGTCTCTGTCTCTGGGTAGTTTGTTTGTTTGTTTGTTTGTTTTTTGCAAATTGACAAAAGTCCAGATCATCTGGAAAAAGGGAAGCTCAACTGAGAAAATACTTCCTGAGATTATCCTATCGGTAAGCTTAAGGGGGGGCATTTTCTTTTTTATTTTCTTCTCCCCAACTCTTTTTTAAAATTATTTTTTATTTTTTTGTTTTTTTCTCCTCCCCAGCTCTTAAATAGCATTTGTTAGCATTGCCGTGGAGTCTCCTTTGAGGTCTCCCACTTATTTAAGGGTATATGCCATGCTTGGAGAAGTAACTTCATTGAGCTATTCTATTTGAGAATGACCAACTATGACTGTCACTTAGATCCCTTAGTATCAGAGATCTAATATTCACATGACCACTGTCATTTAGTTTCTTTCTTTCTTTTGTTTTGTTTTGTTTTTCTCAAGACAGGGTCTCTCTGTCTTAGCCTTGACTGACCCGGACTCGCTTTGTAGACCAGGCTGACCTCGAACTCATAGAGATCCTCCTGCCTCTGCCTCCCAAGTGCTGGGATTAAAGGCGTGCACCACCACACCCGGCCTTAGTTTCTTATCCAAACATATCCCCCCAGCCCTCGCCTTTTTTTTTTTTTTTAAAACATGTGCCTGGATAGAGTGGATAAAAACTCCCCAAAATAAAACCCAAAACATCAAGGGCTTGCCAGAAAGGAGAAGCCTAGAAAAGATAAAATCCCCACAGCAGTTCTGCTCAGGGGCTCTGTGAGCAGAGGCTCAGTGCTGCCCAGTGCTTCATTGGTCAGGATGGTATGAAAGCTCTTGAGTTTTCTGTGGCTGGTGGGAGGAGCTAAAAGGCCCTTCTACTGGATCCACTTGATGTTCAGGCACCACACTAGGAGTGCAAGCATACCTGAGACTTATTCCATCACTTTTGCGGTGAGTTTCCTGGCTCTCTGGTCAGCCTTGGTGTCCACATGGATGAGCAGGGGGTTGCTTTGCTTCCGACTGCGGCCCACGAGGTATTGAAAACTGGTGATGAACTTCAGAGAGTGCAGTGGGACCACCCGGCTGTCTGGTGGTCAGCAGTGAGGAGCAGCGCGGACGGGCACTGGATGTTGTCTGCCTCCGGAAGCTTGAGAAGCCATTCAAAGTGTTGTTTACTGTCTGAGCACCTGTAGCCAGTGGTCCAGGCATGACCAATAGTAATCCATCACTCCAACCTGAGCAAGCACAAGCAGCCACTAGGAGGTCTCCCTTGGAACCTCCGCTGATTATGAGCCTCTTGGGAGATGTGTAACCTTCCTTGGTGGGATGTTCAGCAGCGCAGTGGAAGTCATCAAAGCGGTTTTGTTTGTTGGCCAAGATACCACCTTTGTGCCACGTCTCTGTATTCACCACTGCCTCTGATGTTAGCCCCTGCGAGGTTGTCTCCCACGTCTCTCACAAAAATGAGCTTGGACATGCTGTAGTTTGGGGTGATGGAGATGCTGAAGCTACCACAGCCATTTAAAAAAAAAAAAGCAGGTTGTGAGCCATCCAACTTTATGCCCCTTTTATGAACTGCAAACATTGGAATCTTTGTGCCATCTTTGCTAGGGTAGAAAACCTGGATTGTCTGGCAATTGGACACATCCATTCCCTTCACTGTCACCTCTCGGGAAACCATGGGTTCCAGTTCCTTGTTGGTAAGATCACGGTGGTAAATAACACGTGGAGACAAGAAGGATGCAACTGGTAGAAGATCTCCGAGTCTTTCTTGCGCCCATTGTACCTCACCATGCCGCTCACCTCCAGCTGGAAGGTCTTGAGGAGAGCACCTGTCATCAGGTCGTGGAGCTGCAGGATGTTCGTCACAAGACCAGGAAGTTGGAGCTGACACAAGCCACCCACTGTAAAGCATCTTTCTTGTGCTCTGGAACAAGCACTCTCCACTTAGACTATTCAGGGTCCATGAGGTTGATGTTGATCAGACGATAACCAGGGGAATTGTGGTCCGTCTTGAATGTGAACACTGTCCCCTCGTTGGTTATGTAGTCATATTCTCCTTCAAAGTTGTCTATCAGTTTTACCCACTTCAAGATTCCAGTGATACCATTGGATTCCTGCTGGAGGTCAGAGTACCACACAATCGGTTTCCTGGATCACATCCCTCCCAGACTGATAGGAAAACATAGCCCCCATCAACTGATAACTCGACTTCCTCCCATCCATTTAGCCTCATTGGGAAACTCAGCACACAAAATATCTTTGGTCCGTCCCCAAGATGTGGTGACGGAGCTTTTGGTGGAGACTGGTGGATGTCTCTGTGCCATCGCTCTTCCCATCCTGCTGCCGGTCCCCTTCCGGTGGTGTGTCCAGGCCATACAGGTAAACTAGACTCTCTCCAGTACACCAGGAAGCTCCCTTGCATCATCAACTTTCATGAACTTGATCGTTACCCAGTCTGAGTCACTGGCACTCAGACCATAGCCAAAGTATTCACCATCTTCGCTGAAGGCATAATCTTGGAATCTACTGTGCCACCATCCAACAGAGTGTTGGCGTCCAGGAACACTCCGGCTTCCCCCTTTAAGGAGTCTTGCACCTAGAACACACATTGATTCTGCAAACCTGTATTGTAAAAATAAAAATACTGCATTCCTTCCTTGAAGTGGCAGCTGTACTCGGGGGTAGTCCTACAGTTCAGCCATTCTTTCCTTGTATAAACCTCTGGTTGGACACTGCTCGAGAAATGGCACTGTAATCTTGTTCTGTGCCTCCACAAAAGCCTTTGTCTGCTTGCTGCCTGGGCCTTCCAGACAGGCATATGGATCAGATTTTATGTCCGTGATAATCCTCTATGGAGGTCTTGCCGTTGTACACGCTGGAGTACTGGAAGGACAGCATGACCGAGGTGGTGAGCTGTGGGTGACTCCAGCTCCAGGGGAATCCAACGCCATCTTCTGGCCTCCACAGGCACCTGCACCCACATTCACTTATCCACACAGAAATGTAATTAAAGGTGGAGGGGGTTTTCACAGCGGCTGTGTCAGGGTGGACTCGCTGCCGGGCTTGGGGCGTTTTCTTAGTTAATGATTTGATGTGGGAGGCCCACAGTCCATTGTGGGTCCTGGGTTGTATAAAAAGCAGGCTCAGTGAGCTATTAGGAGCAAGCAGTGTCGTCCCTCTATGGTCTCTGCTTGAATTCGCACCTCCAGGTTCCTGCCTTGAGATGTTGCTCTAACTTCCTTCACCGTGAACTTACATTGTAAGGTGAAATAAACCCTTTCCTCCTTAAGCTGCTTTTGGTCAGTGTTTCATGATGTCAGTAGATAGCAAACTAGGATGCTATCATTGATCCTGCTGCTATGAACACCCCCTGATTCTTTAATTACATGTCTGTGTGGGTAAGTGAATGTGGGTGCAGGTGCCTGTGGGAGCCGGAAGAGGGCGCTGGATTCCCTGGAGCTGGAGTTAGAGATGGTTGTGAGTTACTATATACAGTATTTTGTGTTGAACTTGTGGGCGATAGGCACATGCATCTTTGACTTTATTTACAATTTTCCAGTCATATTCTGAATGCTGTGCCCATTTCTACCCTTCCTGTAGTGTGGAGTGTATATATGTATATTATATTCTTGGGTGGAGATTCTGGGGCTGGAGAGATGACTCAGTGGTTAAGACTGAACTGAACTGGCAGAGGGCCAGAGTGCCATTCCCTGTAGCTATGCAGGACAGATAGCTCAGAACCTCCAATAACTCCAGCTGCAAGGAATTGGAGACACTCTTCTAGCATCCAGGGTCAACTGTACTCACACATTCACATGACACACACACACACACACACACACACACACACTTAAAGATAAAATTTTTGCAAAACCAGATAAAAATCATCATCATCTTCCTCTTCTTCTCCTCCACCTCCTCTTTTTTTTCCTCCTCCTCCTCTTTCTCCCCCTCCTTTCTCCCTCCTCCTCCTCCAGACAGGTTCTCACTGTGTAGCCCTGGCTGGCCGGTAATTCTCCTGCCTCTGCCTCCTGAGAACTGTGTCAAAGGCGTGTGCCCAACTCTCTTCATTGTTTCTTAAGTACTTCTTACACAGTTTGCACTTTGCACATTACCAAACATTCTGTGCTCAGTGGGCCATCCTGCCATTCCTGTTTTCATTCAGTGTTACTGTCTTGGATGGCAGAACCCTGTTCTTGTGCCTCTACCACAAACCTGACTTGATTCCTTCCTGATTTCCAGGAATTCATTAAAATTTCTGGTAAGGATACTTTTTGTTTTTGCCAACATTGTTATAGATTTAATTATTTAAAAATATTTCTTCTGTCACTTTCAAGGCACTTGGGGTCTGACAGACTGTAGCACATATGTTCACTTTGCCATTTTATCCAATTTTAGGTATTTTATTCATTTATTTAAATTATGAAATTATATATATGTATATATACTGAATATATGCATACAACATGCTGTTTTGAAAAATGACTAAATTGTGAAGTAGCCAAATAATGCTAATTATCTTATTAATTACTTTACAAAAATTTACTCCTTCTATTCAGAAATGCAATGTTTTATTTTATTAACTAGTTACAGTTAATATTTGTGTTTGAGACAGGGTCTTACTACGTAGACCAGAATGGCCTTCTGTGTCTGCCTCCAAGGTACTGGGATTTAAGGCGTGTACCACTGTCCCAGACTTACTCCTCCTAAGTAAATTAAATATAAGGGTTTTATGAGACAAGACCATGTAGCCCGACTGGCTTCCAACTCACAATGTGGCCAAGGATGAACTTGAACTTCTGATTCTCCTATTTCTACCTCCTGAGTGCTGGAATTCCCGGTGTGTCTGAGGCTTGGATTGCATGCTAGGCAAATACTCTACTGGCTGAGCTGCATTCCAAGCCTTGTCCTCCATCGTCTTTGCTTCTACAAGTTTAACTTCTCAAATCCTAATCTAAGTGAGATAGTGAGATCCTGTGGGTTTGCCTTTCTGTGCTTGGCCCATTTCATAAGCTCATGCATGTACTCACAAATGATAGGGTTTCTTTTTTTTTTTTTAATGAATATTTACTTATTTAGAAAGCTTCTTTTTAAAATTTTTACATTTTAAATTAATATATTCACTTTACATCCCAATTGTAGGCGCCCCTCCTCTCCTCCCAGCCCTACCCTCCCTCCCTATTTCTCTCTCCCCTCTCCTCTACTCCTCAGAAAAGCCAGCCCCTCTCCATCACCAACCCACCCCAGCTTATCAAGTTGCATTAGGACTGAGCACATCTCCTCCCCCTGTGGCCTGGCAAGGCAGCCGTGCCAGGGGGAAGTCATCGAAAAGCAAGCAACAGAGTCCATGTCAGAGGCAGCCCCTGCTCCCCTTACTTGGGGACCCACATGAAGCCCAAGTTGCCCACTGGCTATATCTGTGTAGGGGTTGTAGGTCCAGTCCATGCATGGTTCTTCAGTCTCCACGAGCCCCTCCGAGCCCTGGTTAGTTGGCTGTGTTCATCTTCTTGTGGAGCTCCTGTCTCCTCCAGGACCCTCTATCCATCCCCCACCTTCCCACAAAACTTATTAAGCTTCACCCACTGTTTGGCTGTAGGTCTCAGCATCTGTAAAAACTTTCTTCTCTTTAAAGGTAGATTAATGCATGTGTATGCCAAAGCTGTCTGTGTGACTGCTGGCTTTGTTTGTAAGAGGAGGTGTTGGTTTTCAAGCTAGCCTAGGAAAGGGCCTGTTCAGATTGAATTGGACAGGCATTAGTGGAGTGGACAGGGTCCTATGAAAAGCTCTCTTTCTCTCCCTCTCTTTGAGACAGAGTTTATCTGTAAGGCTCTTTGTAGACCAGGATGGCCTTGGACTCACAGAGATCCACCTGGCTCTGCCTCCCTAGTGTTGGGATTAAAGGCATGTGTCATCACCACCCAGAAAAGTGTTCTCTTTTTATTTAATATCAAAAAACTAAATTTATATCGTGACTGAAGCTTAAAAAAAAAAAAACCAAACAAACAGTCAAATAGAACTCAGTCTTAAGACAGAGGTTCCCTCCAATGGAAGCCTCTTGCCCCACCAGAGGCCACACTGGCTGACAGAGGTCAGAACTCAAGTGACAGCCAGAACTCCAGATAGGCCACCTGCCCATGGACTGCACCCGCTCTCTCAGTGCCTGATCATCTCACTCCCAACCTCCTTCTGCTCCTTCTCAACAGATCCCTGCCCACAATGCCTGCAGAGGCCTCTTACTGGACCTGAAAGCCACACCTGAACTACAGGTAGGCTGCCCACTTGCAGACAACTCCCACCCTCTCAGTTCCAGCCCAACCTATCCCCAATTACCCCTTCCCTGCTATGTCCCAGTCCCCAAATATGGAAGGGACCTGCTGCTCTATCAGAGGTCCAGCCCCTAACTTGGGTGGAGACCCTTTACTCAACAACAGGCCACTCTGCCAGAAAACCAGAGAAGAAACAGAAACCAAGGACCAAACCACCCATCTAACAAAGACAAACTCAGAATTTGGCATCCCAGTCATATAATTATCCAACCCCAGATGCCTACAAGGCAGCATAAGAACACAGTCAACAGCCGCCAAGGCAATATGTCACCCCCAGAGCTCAGCTATCTTACTACAACAAACCCTGGATATTCCAATACAGATGAAGCTCTTAAACCATTTTATGAAGATGATAGAGGTTCTTGAAGAGGAAATGAATAAATCCCTTAAAGAAATCAAGGAAAAGACAAAATAAAATAGGAGGAAAAGAATAAATCCCTTAAAGAGAGTCAAGCAAAACAAATAGTTGAAGAAAACAAATAAAATTGTTCAAGATCTGAAAATGAAAATAGAAGCAATAAAGAAAAACTGATATAATTCTGGAAATAAAAAAAAATCTAGGTAGGCAAACAGGAACTACAGATACAAGCATCACCAGCAGAATACAAGAGATGAAAGAAAGAATCTCAGGTATAGAAGATACCATAGAGCAAGGTGTGGTGGCACATGACTTCAATCCCAGCAGAGGAGGCAAAGGCAGGCAGATCTCTGTGAGTTCAAGCCCTATCTCATTTACAAAGTGAGTCCAGGACAGCCAAAGCTACACAGAGAAACCCTTTCTTGAAAAACCAAAAAGAAAAGAAAAGAAAAAAAAGATACAATAGAAGAAATTGATACATCAGTGAAAGAAAATGTTAAATCTAAAGAAAAAAAAATCTGACACAAAACACCAGGAAATCTGGAACACTATGAAAAGATCAAGCCTAAGAATCATAGGAACATAAGAAGGAGAATAATCCCAGCTCAAAGGCTGAGAAAATATTTTCAACAAAATCACAGAAGAAAAATTTCCCAATCTAAAGAAGGAGATATCTATAAAGGTACAAGAAGCATACAGAACACCACAAAGACTAACTAGAAAAGAAAGTCCCTGGGCTACATAATGATCAAAGCACTAAATATATAGAACAAAAAAACAAAAAAACAAAAAAACAAACAAAAAGAAAAAAAAAAAAAAAGAACATTAAAAGCCTCAAGGGAAAAAAGCCAAGTAATAGATTAGAATTATACCTGACTTCTCAATAGAGACTCTAAAAGCCAGAAGGGCCTTAATAAATGTGCTGCAGACTCAAAGAGACTATAGATGCCAGCCCATACTGCTGTACCCAGCAAAACCTTGAATCATCATTGATGGAGGAAAAAAAAAAGATATCCCATGATAAAGTCAAATTTGAACAACATCTATCCACAAATATAGCTCTAAGAAGGCGCTATATGGAAAACTCCAACCAAAGGAAGTTAACTACACTCTTGAAAACACAGGAAATAAATAATTTTACACCAGCAAAACCAAAAGAAGGGAAACACATGCATGTACACACACACACACACACACACACACACACACACACACACACACACACACTACCACCATCACCACCACCACCACCAAAACAACAGAAATTAGCAATCATTGGTAACTGATATCTCTCACTATCAATGGATTCATTTCCCCCTAATAAAAAGACACAGACTAACAGAATGGGTGCAAAACCAGGATCTATCTTTCTACTGTAAAGAAGAAACACACCTCAACATCAAAGATAGACTCATTACCTTAGAGTAAAGGTTTGAGAAAAGTTTTCTAAGCAAATGGACCAAAGAAACAAGATGGTATAGCTGTTCTTGTATCTAACAAAATAAGCTTCAATTAAAAAATTAATGAAAAGATATGGGGAAGGACACTTTATACTCATCAAAGGAAAGATCCACCAAGATGATCTTTCCATTCTTAGCATCTATGCCTAAAACACAAGGACATCCATGTTTGTAAAGGAAACACTACTAAATCTTGATAGTGGGAGACTTTAACACCAATGGACAGGTCATCTGGAGAAAAACTAAACAGAGAAATACTGGAGCCAACAGATGTCATGAACTAAATGGCCTAACATATACAGAACATTTCACTCAAACACAAAGAATACACCTTCTTCTCAGCACTTTATAGAACATTCCCCAGAATGTACCACATACTTGGTCACAAAGTAAGTCTCAACAGATACAAGGAAATTAAAATAACCACATGAATCCCATCAGACCATTACAGATTAAAGCTGAGTTTCTTTTGCTTTTTCCTTTCTTTCTTTTTTTTTTTTTAAAGCTGAGTTTCAACAACAACAGAAACAGCAGAAAGCCTACAAACTCACATAACCTAAACAATTCTGTACTGATGACTACTGGGTCAAGGCAGACATAAGAAAGAAAGAAACTAAAGCTGGCCATGGTGGCTCGCGCCTTTAACCTTGGCACTTGGGGAGGCAGAGGAAGAAGAATCAGTTGTGAGTTCAAGGCCAGCCTGGTCTACAAAGCAAGTCCAGGAAGGCTACACAGAGAAACCCTGTCTCAAACAAAAGAAAACAAAATAAGCAAACTAACAAAAACTCCAAACAAACAAACAAACAAACAAACAACCCAAAACATAAAAAGAAAGAAAGAAAGAAATTAAAGACTTCCTAGAATTCAATGAAAAAGAATGGCAACATACCCAAACTTATGAAACATAATAAAATTGGTGCCAGAAACATACCCTGGAAGAAGCCAGAAATACACACTGGAAAAAAGACAGCACCTTCAACAAATGGTGCTGGTCTAACTTGATGTCCACATATAGAAGAATGAAAATAGATTTAAATAGAATTCTCAAAAGAGGAATCTGAAATAGCTGAGAAACATTTAAAGAAATGCTCAACATTCTTAGCCAGTAGGGAAATGCAAATCAAAACTACTTTGAGATTCTTATGGCTAAGATCAAAAGCACAAGCGACAGCTTAGGCTGGCAAAGATATGGAGCAAGGACAACAGTCCTCCATTGTTGGTAGGAGTGCAAAACTTGTGCAGCCACTATGGAAATCAATATGGTGGTTCCTTAGGAAACTGGGAATAGATCTACCTTAAGACCCAACTATACTGTTCCTGGGCATATACCCAAAAGATGCTCCATCCTATCACAAGGACACCTGCTCAACTATGTTCATAGCAGATTTACTCATAATAGGAACTGGAAATAACCTAGATATCCCTCAACCAAAGAATGAATAAAGAAAGTTTCACACACTTACACAATAGAGTATTACAGCGGTTAAAAACAATGACATAATGAAACTTGCAGGCAAATGGATGGAACTAGAAAAGACAATCTGGAGTGAGATAACCCAGTCCCAGAACGACAACCATGGTATGCACTCACTTATGAGTGGATATTAGCTGTAAGGTAAAGGACACTTATGGTACAATCCACAGACCCAGAGAGGCTAAGTAATAAGGTTGGCTCAAGGGGCAGGGACACATGGATCTCCCTGGGAAGAAGAAGTAGGATAGATTTTTGTAGGTGGACTGGGGTGGGTAGAGATGGGAACAGAAGGGATCAGGCAGAGAGCAGGAGGGACAGAGGGGCAGAGTCCTGGGAGAGATGACTGGAATTCAGGGGCATTTGGGGGTGTGATGTGGAAACCTAGTGCAGTGGAAATTCCCTGGAATCTACACGAGTGACCCTAGTGAAGTCTCCTAGTAATAGGGGATATGGAGCCCAAAGTGGCCATCTTCTATGACCAGGCAATGCTCCTAGCAGTGGAACTGGGACACCAAACCTAGGCACAAAGCCTTCAACCTACAATTTGCCCTGCCTGCAAGATGTGCTGGGGTAAAGGTAGCATAGAACTTGTGGGAGTGGCCAACCAATTACTGGTCCAGCTTGAGGCCACACCATGAGAAGGAGTCCATGCCTGACACTGCCTGGAGCGCAGGACAGTCTAAAGACCTAACAGAACCAAACAAACACAACTTTCAATTGCATCACATGCACGCGCGTGCGCACGCGTGCGCGCGCACACACACACACACACACACACACACACACAGAGTCAATGAAATGATTTCTAGTGATATTCTGCTATTCTCATAGATTGGTGCCTAGCCCAACTGTCATCAGAGATGCTTCAAGCAGCAACTTACGGGAGCAGATGCAGAGACCCACATCCAAATACTACACAGAGCTCAGGGCACCCCACTGGAGATGGGGAGGAAGTATTATAGGAAGCAGAGAAGTCGAGGACACTGGGAGGTAATGATCCACAGAACCAACCAAACAAGGGTCATAGGTGCTCCCAGAGACTGAACTGCCAATCGGGGAGCCTGTATGGGTCTGACCTTGGCCTTTTTAGTATATATGCTATGTTATATTATGGTTGTGTAGCTTAGTGTTCCTGTGGGACTTCTAACAGTGGAAGTTGGCCTGTATCTCTTTTGTCTGCTTTTGGAAACCTTTCCTTCTACTGGGTTGCCTTGTGCAGCCTTGATACAAGGCTTTGTATCTGGTCTTATTGTACCTTGTTATGCAGTGTTTGGTTGATGTCTCTCTGGGAGTCCTTCTCTTTTCTGAAGGGAAACAGAAGAGGAATGGATCTGGGGAGAGAGAAGGTGTGTGTGTGTGGGACTGGGAGGTGTGGAGGGAGGGAAAACTGTGGTCAGGATGTAATGTAAGAGAGAAGAGTTTAAAAAAGACAGAGGCTACTCTGTCCATTCTTGGGAGACACTCCTATATAGGATTTCTGATACCAGAACATACTAGCTAGCTTTGTTCCTTGAGCCACACTTTCTTCTTTTCAGAAACAAAGTCTTACTGTTAACCTAGGCTGAGCACTAATCATTATTATCCCATCTCTGTTTCCCAAGGGACGGGTTATAGCCTACACTATTATAACTTAGGCAGTTTTCATCGACTTAACTGATGTGGTTCTGGCCAATGATCAGTGAACTTTCTTCTGTGTCCTGGGTCTCTCAAGTATCATCCATCAATGTTTTTGGTTGCAGCAATATTTATTTTATATGATTCTGATTATGCCTCTGTAAATACTGTGAGTTTTTTTTTTTTTTTTTTTTTTGAGATAGGGTCTTATGTGTCTTAGGCTGTCCTCAAATCTAGGCTAGTCAAACTCAAGGGTAACCTTGGTCTTCTGATCCTTTTGCCTCTACCTTCTAAGTTCTGGGTTTATGGATCTGCACTACCATGCCTCTTAAGTTTTTTTGTAAAGTCTTTATCTTTTAAAAAATTTTACGTTTATATATTTTTTATTTATTTTACATTGGTGTTTTGCCAGCATGTTTGTCTGTGTGAGGGTGTCAGACTGAGGGTGGAACTGAAGTTACAGACAGTTGTGAGCTGCCATGTGGGTGCTGGGAATTGAACCTGGGTCCTTTGGAAGAGCAGTCAGTGCTCTTAACCACTGAGCCATCTCTCCAGCCCCTAAAGTCTTTATCTTAATCAGAACCAAACTGACATATCAGTTGAACAGAAGAATAGAGAGGAATGTTAATTCAGAACATGACTGTTCTTGCAAGAGATCACATCCAAAGATCTTCTAGGTCTGTGTGATCTGTCTGGAATACAAACACACCTTTAACCCAGGAGACAGAGGCAAACAGATCTGAGTTCAAGGCCAGCCTGGTATAGAGCAAGTATCAAGTAAAGAAACACTTAGGTCCAGGCATGGTGGTACATGCCTTTAATCTTTAACAGTGAGGGTAAAGTTAGTTTGTAGAAGGAAGCACCCTTGTTTGAAAGTGATGTCTAATTGAGTGGCAGAAAAGGTGACAACTCAAAAGGATTTGACAGAATAAGATACACCCAATTTTCCTGAGAAGAGAGGAAAGGGAAGCTACTTAAGAGACAGTTTTACAGAGGGAGGAGGCAGTATTTACCAGGACAGTAATAGAAAGATGGATTGCAGAGAGAGAACTCAAGTGAAGAAAGGAAGAGCCAGAAAATGAGAAGCCAGAAAATTAGAGCAGATTGCTGAGGTTGAGGCCAAGCAGAACAATTTCCTGGCTTCTCTCATCTAGATTAAATAAATAAATAAGCTGGGAGAAGAGTTTGGGCCAGAACAGCTGAGTTGATCCACCCGCCCAAAGCTCAGAAAGAACTAGAAAGGGTGAGTTTTTAAGCAGAAGGTCTCAGAGGCTGAAAATGTTCTAGGCCTATATTAGATTGTACAGAGGCTAGAAGATTCCAGGACCAGGCCTAGATTAGCAGAAGAAGGCAATAAGCCTCCCAGATTTGAGTCAGGAGAATAAAAGTTACTTTTACAAAATAAAGAAAATAAGAGAAAGAATATACATGGGGATCTTCACAAGAGAGGGGGTCCAAAGAAATGGCTGAATCAAGATGCATTCATGCTTTCTAGACTTTTCCTGAGGAGACATGAACAAATGCCAGTCATGTTAGTGGGGCACCAAAGACAGAGCCTTCTTATGCCTAGTGTGGTAAACAGGTGGGTCTATTGGGCTGGAGGGGAAACAGGTGGGTGGATGATGGGTCACTCACAGGAACACAGGCGAAGGGTTCTTATTGGGTGCTGGGTGATGAAGAAACAGCTGAGACATTGTGTAGTCCCACTTCGGCATGGGTGGCATTCTTCCAGAATCTGCTTAGATTGAGTCTAGAAGATGTCATTTCACAGCAGTCTCCCCAAACTTCTGCTTTGTACAGTCTCTCCTCTCCTGGGAGGAAGAGTGTGATATAGGCATCTCAGAGAGGGCTGTGCCCCTGCGTGAGCTCTTGACCTCATGAAACCCAGGCTAATGGGGAAATTAAATAGTAAACAAACGACAACACTGTGTGAAGTGTGATACAGAGGTGCCTGAGAGGGAAGGGGACATGGAGACCCAGTGTGTGCTCTATCACATGGCAGTCTCACGAGAACTGTGTAGTCTTGTGTAGACTTTCCCCCCTGAACCTGGTTAGGTCTGTCACATTTCCTGCTGACAGAATACAGTAGAGATGACATCATGACTTTGCTTCATATTTCAATCTCTTTGCCCCTTTAGCATGCATTCTGAGAAAGCCTTTTGATTTCATTATTAGCTCCATAGCTGTATCCGTTGCTCCCTTTATGCCCCTACCCCCATCTCTAACTGATTCTTTTTCAATCCTCCTTCCGAACTCTCATTCTGTTGGGGGGCATTTAGCGTTTCTCTTTGGGTTGTCGTCCTGCGTATCATCCTGTTTATTGTCTCGCCCTGATAGCTTCCTGGGAATGTTGGGGCATCGCTGCTTTTGAGCTCATCTGGATGACTCACTTTTCTATGTGCTCACCTGTGACTATTGCTAGTTGGTTCTGTCATACTGCTGCTGCTGATGGTGGAATGCTGGTACCCAGGGATCTAACTGAGGATGCATGTATCTTCTGGGCCCTTCCAGCTGTCCGTGTGCTGTGAGTCCCTCCCATCTCAGGTTGTACTCTTCTTATTCATCCTGCTTGGCCCAGGAAGTGCTGGCTGTTGGCACCTGTTATCCTTACTAGATGTGTGGTCAGTTTTCTCAGCCCCATCCCACGCCACTTTTGGAGCTCTTCTTTCTTTTAAACTCTACTTCATTTGGGAATGTTTAAGCCTCAACATCCCTTTCAACCTCCCAACCCTAAGTAGGAGAGAGGTTAGTGGGGAGAGGTGGCCTCTTTACTTCTCCAGGCTGTTTAGGGTCAATTGAGTTCTTTTGAGGCTATCCCTATCTCCATCAACAGCAGGTGCAGACAGCAGTCTCCTCCAAGCTGCTGCTCTCTGAAGCGGTTTTCTCCGTCTGCTCCAAACCTCCATACTGTCCGGTTTCTGGTCTCTTCAAACCGCTACCTGCCACTCTCTCTCTCTCTCTCTGTGATCTTATTTATGTCCTCAGAGCCTTAGACCACGCCTCTCTCTGTGTTGCAGGAGAAAGGCTGGTACCAGATGGCAAAAGCCACGCCCTTCTCGAGACAATTAACAGGTGTGGACAAGCTAAAGCTCAAACTAAAACCCCACCCTTGAGATTACAACAAAAACATATTTCCATAACACAACTGAGTTTACAAAACACCAAAACTTCCATTACATTTTGTTCACCTTTTTTTAAAATCTCCTTCACACTTGGAAATTCTTTGGGAACGCTCTCATGGTCACAGACACTCTTCCATGCATGTGTCGTACTGGGGTGACCTTTAATTTTATTGAATCTGTTTTCTATCCTTGTCCTGATGTGAGCAACTAAGAAAAATGATGGGGAATGAAGAAAACCTAGAATTAAAAGCTGGCATGACAGATAGGAAACTTTGATTATTTACTTTTCAGAGAATTCAGACCTGTTAAGACCGTTTTGAAGCTTTAGTATAGTAGAAATAAATGTAGGGCCTGAAAATTAGTTTTGAAGGAGCAATTACACCCACATAGAATGGAGAGAGCATAGTTTGGTTGCAAATTGTCAGAGGAAGATCTGGAGCATGTGGCTTATTACAAGCTCCCAAAAGGCACTGTACAAGTCTGCCGACGCTGCTGAGAAAGGGCAACATGTCGCGTTGTTCTGTTGTTAAAGGCAAAACGTTTTAACATGTTTAATTAGGTCTATTTGGGTATCTTGTCTTAGAAAGCTCTTTCTATATCGCTCACTATCGTTTTATGGAAGTATTAGCGCTGATCTTTTTCCTGTTGCCTTTGAAGTTTCCTTGGCTGCCATATACATCATACAGATTTATGTAGACTAAAATAGAACATTTTCTGGTACCTGTTAGATACATAAGATTTAAAAGCTATTTATTTATTTATTTGTTTGTTTGTTTATTTATTTCCTGTGTGTGTACACATATATGGTGTGTGTGCAAGTCTGTGCACCTGTGCTGAAGCAGAGGCCGGAAGAGTTCCTTTCTACCACTCTTACGGATTCCTTTGAAACAACGTCTCTCTCTCTGAACTTGGAGTTGTTGTTTCCTTGGCTAGGTTGGAAGCCAGAGGCCTCAGTGATTCTCCCATGTTTACTTTGGACCTGCGTCCATGTTGGTATTTGAGCGTGTGTGCATGCGTGTGTGTATGAATGTGTATCTGTCTGTCTGTCCTCAGAGGCCAGAAGATGGTTGTGGATCCCCTGGGGCTGGAGTTACAGACAGTTGTGAGCTGCCTTTGTGGGTGCTGGGAATTGAACTCTGGTCCTCTGTAAGAATAGTAAGTCCACTGACATGCTGAGCTGTGTCTCCTGGCCCTGCTGTGTTTGAATACGTTATTTACTTGTGTGACAAGAAACCGAGAGGCAGCACCTGCCAGGTACTATATAGGGTAACTAGTCTGGGGCTGAAAGGGATGCCAAGGCTCTCACTAAATCTCCTTATCCTGGGAGGTCTGCCAATAGTTGAGCCTATAGTTATGCCAGGGCTTACAGGCACAGATAACTCACACGTGCCACTGCTAAGAACCTTTCATGTTTCATTTACAGACTCGGAGGATAGACAGTTCCTGGGTAGGAGGGTGGGCTGGCAGCCTGGTGGGTGGAACTGTGGCTTCTCTCATACTTTCCAGTGGCCACTGAGCTCTTTCCTGGAGCAAGTGATGTGACTCAGTAGAAAAAGACTCAGTGATGGAACTTTGTGCAGGGGCAGAAGCTGCTGAGCAGACTCAGCCAAGGAGAGAGGCTGAGCTGGAACCAGCTTTCCTATTGGAGAAGTTCACAGAACAGACACCCTGTCAGGCCCCACAGGATGGGCAGTATGCTTAATGAGAGAGGCTGGGTCAGTTATGAGAGGCTGTGTTCTTTGTCCTCATCTGTCTCGCTGGAGCTAGCTGGTTTTACATCAACTTGACACAAACTAGAGTCATCTGAGAGGAGGAAGCCTCAACTGAGAAAATGCCTCCTCCCTAAGACTGGGCTGTAGGCAAG
Source organism: Acomys russatus (assembly GCF_903995435.1). Classification (NCBI taxonomy): domain Eukaryota; kingdom Metazoa; phylum Chordata; class Mammalia; order Rodentia; family Muridae; genus Acomys; species Acomys russatus. The sequence continues at coordinate 51,814,998 of NC_067139.1, read as the reverse complement.
CCTGTACAAGATTTTTTTTTTTTTAAACTAGTGATAGATGGAGGAGCCCACCCCATTGCAGGCAAGGCCATCTCTGGGCCTGTCGTTCTGGGTTCTATAAGAAAGAGGCTGAGCAAGGTATGGGGAGCAAGCCAGTAAGCAGAACCATACCCCCCCATGGCCTCTGCATCAGCTTCTGTCTCCAGGTTCCTGCCTCGGCTTCCCTCAGTGGACTGTGACTCAGGAAATGTAAGCCAACCAAACCATTTCCTCCCTAAGTTGCTTTTGGTCATGGTGTTCCATGATAGCAATTGTGACTCTGACTAGGACACTACCCTAGTACAAGGGAAAGAGAGAAGGAAGTGGCCAGAGCTAGCCCATATGGCACTTTGCTGTTCATGGGTGACACTTGATCTGAGGGAGAGCAGAGAAAACAATGCTTCAGCTTAAGAGTGGAGTTTTTCTTTCTTGAGTTTTATGTTGTCCAGGATGATGTCAAATTTACAATCATCCTGCTTCAGTATCTAAAAAAAACAAAAAACAAAAACTAAAACCCCAAAACACCAAACCAAAACCAAAACACCCCCAAACAAACAAAAAGCAACACCCAAGACAATTGACAAACTAATATATATCACTACTAAACTATAACCTTTTCTTTCTTGTTTGTCATCAGTATGACATATTAATATTAATACCATAAGGTAAAGTATTCTAATCTTTAAAAATTCCAGTCGTCAGAAATTAAAACATTTAAAAAGTTCTGTCTCCTTAACGTAGCAGAAGTTTCTTTAAAAGTTCAAAGTCTCTCTAAGATATCCAAGGTTTCGTAGCAGTGTGTTGGATAGATATAATCTAGTCATTTGGGAAGAGGGACCATCAATTGAGAAAATGTTCTTACCAGACTGGCCTGTAAGCAAGCCTGTAAAGCATTAATTAGTGCTTAATGATTTAATTAGTGATTATGGTGGGTTGAATGAGAATCGTCCCAATAGGCTCATATGTTTGAGTGCTTGGTCCTTAGTTGGTAAAACTGTTTGGGAAGGATTAGGAAGTGTGGCCTTATTGGAGGGGGTGAGCCACTGGGGGTAGACTTTGAGGTTTTAAGAGCCCACACCATGTCCAGTTAGCTTGCGCTCTCTCTCTCTCTCTCTCTCTCTCTCTCTCTCTCTCTCTCTCTCTCTCTCTCTCTCTCTGTCTCTCTCTTCCTGATGCTTGTGGATCAGATGTAAGCTCTCAGCGACTGCTCCAGGACCATACCTGCCTGCCTGCTGCCATGCTCCCTGTCATGATGGTCATGAACTAATCTCTGCCCCAAATTAATGTTATTGTTTTTGAGACAAGGCCTTTCTATTAGGTATCTCTGGCTGTTCTGCAACTCACTATGTAAACCAGGATGGCCTTGAGAGCGCTGAATCCTAACCACTAGACCACCAGGGAAGCTCAGGATGGCCTTGAACTCATAGAAATCTACCAGCCTCTGCCTCCCCAGTGCTGAGATTAAAGGTACGTGCCACCGTGCTCAGCCTAAATGCATTCTTTTATAGACTGTCTTGGTCATGATATTTTGCCATGGCAATTGAAAAGTAACTAAAGAGTTTCTTAACTAAAAATAAGACAGTGATTTCTGTGAAAGGATCCACTCTTATTATGGGGAATATCACCCCTGCCATGGTGGTCCTGGGTTCTATAAGAAAGCAGGCCGAGCAAGCAATGGGAACCAAGCCAGTAAGCAGCATCACTCCATGGCCTTTGCTTAAGCTCCTGCCTCCAGGTTCCTGCCTTGAGTTCCTGTCCTGATTTTCTTCAATGATGAACTATAATGTGGAGTTTTATATGGATATAAACCCTTTCTTCCTCAAATTGCTTTTTTTTTTTCTTTTTTGGTTTCTTGAGACAGGGTTTCTCTGTGTATCCTTGGCTGTCCTGGACTCCCTTTGTAGACCAGGCTGGCCTTGAACTCACAGTGATCTGCCTGCCTCTGCCTCCCTAGTGCTGGGATTAAAGATGTGTGCCACCACGTCCGGCCCATCCAAATTGCTTGTTGCCATGGTGTTTTATCATAGCAAGAGAAAGCTAACTAAGACACTGTGGGTTCCTGCAAAATTTGAAAAACCAAATATTTTTTAATTCCAAGAAGGAAGAGCCAGGACACAGTCACAATCAAAGCAAAGCAATACCAAAATCCAATCAATAGTGCAAAGCTGAGTGTCAGGCATCTGGGCCTCATAATCTTCTGTACCCCAAATCTTTTGAGCAGCCCCTCCTCTCTGGCCCTGCCATCCACAGCACACATAGTGCACCTCATAGCCTTAGACTGACTACATTCCACAGCTGCTGTGGTCCTTGGTGGTCACCTCCCAAATACTGGAGTCTTTTCTGCATCTGGGCTGTACCTTCACTAGTAGACTCTTCTGGGCTCTTTTCAGAGATTCTGACCCTGCCATTGCTATAAACCTCAATTTATCACCATGATCCCTTTCTGTGGTGGTCTGAATAGGAATTACCCCCTCATAGACTCATGTCTTTGACTACGTGGCCCACAGGGAGTGGCACTGTTAGGAACTGTAGCCTTGTTAAGAGGAAGTGTGTCACTGTGGGGGCGGGCTTTGAAGCCTTCTATGCTCAGTTATGCACAGTATGGAACACAGTTCACTTCTGCTGCCTGCAGATCATGATTTAGAACTCTCAGCTCTTTCAACACCATGTCTGCCTACATGCTGCCATGCTTCCTGCTATGGTGATAATGGATCAAGCCTCTGAAACTGTAAGCCATTCCCAATTAAATGTTTTCCTTTACAAGAGTTGCCGTGATCATGATGTCTCTTCACAGCAATGAAACCCTAACTAAGACACCTTCAGTCTTGGGTCTTTGCTGAAACTGAGGCTGCACCTTCACCAATGAACAGCCCCACTACCCCCAATTGGTCCTGATGCCAAGCCACAGTTGCTCTCCACAACCCCTTCATGCCTTCAAATTCAGCGTTACTTAGGACATCCTTACATATTACCAACTTGAGGCGCCAGCATGAGGTACATCCATGGACCCCCCACCCACCCCCCGGAATGGGCTCTGTGTACTGACCCTGAGGAAAATCTTTCCAGAAGATTTTACCTCAATTATGCTCTTCTCCATTTAACCGTGTCCTCAGCTGACCAAACAAAGCCAAGCCTCACTTCAGTGCATCTGGTCTTTTGCTGATCACAGCTGGTTCTTTCGCCCCAGCTGACCACCACAGGTTCTTAATTCAAAATACTAAATAAACAGCCTTGATAGTCTTCCTTCGAAACCTCAAAATCCAGCCTCCAGTGCCTATATTGAGTGCTCTTACATTTTTTTTGTGTGTGTGGGGGACAGGATCTCTATATGTATGCTGGGACTTGCTTTGTAGACAAGACTGGCCTCACACTCATAGAAATCCACCTGCCTCTGCCACTTGAGCTCTGGAATCACACGTGTGCACTTCCATGCCTGGCTTGCCCTCGGTCTTCTTATCTTCCAAGCTCCTTCAGGTAATCCTAAGCTCTGAGCACTCAATGGCTTTTCTAGCCCAAATTTCAAATGCCACTTCAATCCTCTCAAAAACATGTTTAGGTCTGTCACAGCAACCCTCTGTGACTTGGTGTCAATTCCTGTCTTAAGGTTTTTATTACTCTTATGAAAGACCATGACCAAAAGAAATTTGGGAAGTGAAAGGGCTTATTTCATTTTATAGCTCTCAGGTCACATTCCATCTCCAAGGGACATCAGAACAGGAACTCAAGGCATGAAGAAATGGAAGTCGAGACCACGGAGGAGTGCCGCTTACTGGTTTAGTCCTCATGGCTACCCAGCCTGCTTTCTTATAGCACTCAGGACCGCCTGCCCAAGGACTGTCCTGTCCACAGTGAGCTGGGGCCTCACACATATGTCATCATGAAAACGCTCTACAGACTTGTCTGCAGGCAATGTTCGGGAGACATTTTCTCAATCGACATTCTTCTTCCAGATAACTATAGCTTGCATTAAGTTGGCAGAAACAAATAAAAACAAAACAAAGCTGATCATGACAGCCAGTGTGTGTGCATGGTGTACTCTGTGGCAGTGTGCATACCAGAGCATGTGCGCTGAGGCCAATGGCAACTTTGTGGAGTTGGTTCTCTCCTTCTACCATTACATGGGTTCTTGGGGGTTAGATTCAGGCCATCAGGCTTACAGGACAAGTGAGTGCCTCCCCCTACCAGTCTTGCCAGCCCCCAGTAAATTGTTTTACACAGTGATATGCTAAAACATGCCATTGGAAACTATGTGGTCTGTGTCCAACCAAGAGAGAGAATACATACAGAAATCTGAACAGGGAAAGTCTAATTAAAAAGAATTCCTAGAAACAGGGGAAGGGCTAACAATCGAGATGTAATATGAATAAATAAAATAAAATAAAAAAGAATTCCTAGGAACCTAGGAGGGAACTCGGTGGGAGAGTACATGTGTAGGCCATGGATTTCTCTTTCAGTGACAGCAAAAAGAACAGTTAAAGAGTCTAATAAGGAGGAGTGGCCTTTCTAGGAAGCATATAAGGTACGGAGCTGTAAAGAGCAGCCCGAACCAGGCCTCAAAGCATCTGTGGCAGATGCTGCCCATCTTGAGTTGGTACAAAGGGGGAAGAATGCATATCTGGGCATTAAAAGCTTGTGTAGCTTGACTTTTAAACTTCACGTCTTTCCCTTATCTTGAAGCTCACGTGCCACTGAAGTATCTTCCCTTGCCTTGAAGGACTCATGCCATTCTCTCCCTACAGAGGCAGGCAAGGCCACTCTCTGAGCTCTTTTGACAGTCTTCATAACTTCTTAAGCTCTTCTCCTCAGAATATCTCCGTGATAGAGGCAAGAAGGCAGGAATTCATCTGTCTTCCAAGCATTTGTCCATTCTCTAAGTCCTGGCTGGCCACCTGGCGATCTCCATTGCTCCTCTTGAAGTGTGTGCATTCCGGGGCTGGCTAGGTGAGGGGACTTGAGTTTGAGTCCCCAGAACCCTTATAAATTCTGGGTTTGGTGGCCTCAGAAGGTGGAGGTAAGGCAGATCCCAGAGAAAGCTGGTATCAAACCAATCATATTATTGAGCTCTGAGTTTGATTGAGAGGCCTTGATTCAAGGAATAATGTGGAAGAGCAAGCCAGGGTGGTTCGTGATGTCAACTTTTTGTCCACTTGACCTCTACATACAGGTGTGCCCCTGTGCAGGTGCACACACATGCACACTATACATCTGCACAAACACACACGTATAAAAATAGGGGGAAATGAGAAACAATATACAGAAAGATGTAAATCATCGCTGGTGGAGTGGAAACGAGATCCAGATGTTAGCTCATCTTGGCTGGACCATGAAAACAGGAAAGCGGAGTGCCCAGAAGCAGCAATTGTTGCTCTTCGGGCACAGAGGAAGTGAGGTCAGTTCATGGACTTGGCTTTCTCCATGCAGCAGCAGACCCAGACTGCAGTCTTTTTGGAAATAGTTGCTAAGGGCAAGAGGGCACCCTCCCTTTGGCTGGCTGCTCTGGGAACATCATGTCTGAAAGTGGAATTCGCCTAAGTCTGTGCCCAGTGTCCCCACTGCCAGTGGCACTGGCCTCTGCTGAGGCCTCATTTTCATCTTTATGGATTCAGAAAAGTGGACACTTCCCTTAGGCTAGGAAGCAACTGTACCTGCAAATATTAGTTTATGTCTAATTGTGGGCTGTTTCCAAACAAATCATTTTCTGTATTTCTCACAGTCACATGGGAATTTGTAGTTCTCCATAGAAGCTCTCAGTTGTCCATAGGTCCAGGGGACCAAGCCTCTCTTCTTGCCTCCATGGGTACTGTGTGCATGCGATGCACAGACATACATACAGGCAAGGCACCCATACACATTATATATACAAGCTGGGGGCGGTCTAGGTTTTCAACTCATCCTGCGTGGAGAACTGCCATTAAGCTTATCTCCAGTGTCTCCAACTTGGAAGGTCAACAGCCCCGTCAGTTACAGAGCAGTTCTATATATATACACATATGTATACTGCAGAGCAGTACACACACACACACACGCACACACACACACACACACACACACACACACACACACACACACACACACACACAGAGTTTTCTAGGCTAAGCAAAAGCTTAGTGGTAAAAGATGCTTGCTGACAAACCTGCCAACCTGAGTTCAATTCCCAAGACCCCCCCAGTAGGAGAGAACTGATTCCCGCACACTTGGCAGGGTTCAGTGATTGCATGGGAAATCATGCTTTCAGTCTTGGACTCTCACTTTGTGTGTAGAGTTCCTCCTCCTGTGTGCTTTTCCAGGAATTCCACCACACCCTGGTGCAAAAGTAATGTCTACGGGCTACTCTATAAGGCTGTACCCAACCCTGATGAGCAGCACATTCTGGGGTGGTACTATGAAATGCTAGCACTCATTTGTCAGGAGGTTACTGAGATGCTAACCAGAAAGTATGTGGTTTGCCCGTGCTCTACTTAGGGTCACAGGTTTGCCTATACTCAGCCTGGGGTCACAGGTTTGCCCATACTCAGCCTAGGGTCACAGGTTTGCCCATACTCAGCCTAGGGTCATAGTAAAACGTTAACTACTTTATGTTCTCCACTTTATTTAGAAATGACAGGAAGTGTGGAGAAAACCATTCTGCAGCCTCCCAGCCTTCTGCAGTGCTGTGTTCAAGCTATCCCATGCCTATTAGCTTTATTTTCAGGCCTGGTTGTTGTTTTCCCACCCCCATTCCCAAAACCAGTATACGCTATGATGCTCAGTTTTCACCTTGCTCCCACTTCCAAGACTGGTACCTCTTACCATTGGCCAGACACCTGCCTGTGGCAATGGATGTCCCAGCTAATGTCGGCATTCTGCACTGATGTGTACTTTGGCCCAGGCATTTGCTTTTGGCTGAAGCCCCTGGCTTGGGGCTCATTACTGCACTATTTTATCCATCTAAGTTAAGCTGCCAGTGCATTTCTGGATTGCTACTTCAAATCAGAACTATATTCTGAAGAGTTGATGAAATAATCTTAGAAGAAAATCAGTGGTCCAGAGGAGAAAAGAGCAGGGGAAAGGAAATTGCTTTCAATTTGGGTTAGACGAGGCATTAGAATAGTACATTTTAGGCTGGTGCGGTATCTGTAATTCCAGCAACTGGGGGTGCTGAGGCAGGAGGATTACCATGCATTTGTGGCTAGTCTCAGCTACAGAGTGAGGCTTCCTTAAGATCAAGCTATGCCCCAGGTTACCCTACATTATGGAGAACAGTGGTTTCCAGGATGTACATTGCCCGAGGAGGTTGCATTTCACAAGCAGCTTTTGAGTCCATTGTGAGGCAGAAAGATGACTGCAAGCCCAGACATTGCATCATCAATCAAGAGCCATCCACCCAGCACAGACTGATAAACGATGTACTCCTGGGAATATAAGTTTACTGAGGGGAATTGAAACTGTGGGGACACATGAGTATATTAAACTAATATCAGGGAACTCAGGTCCAAGAACTTACCAGATACACTAGCCTGGCCGAAGGGCATACTGTTCTGGCCCTGATCCCATAAAGTGACAGACACGTAATACGGCTTCATATCAACTTACCATCTGATATCTGGTGTATGGGTTAAGGCCCAAGGTCTCTGTGACTCAGCTGGTCCCCCACTATTCACACAATCTACTTCACTGCCTATCTCTCCATTTGCTTGCTTGTTTGAACCTGACTGCTCATTTCCTGCTCTGGACCCAGTAAGTCTTTTGTGCCTTGGATTTTACAAACTCGATCTCAAATCTTTTTTTTCCCGAATGTATCCTTCTTCTTTTATTTTTTTATTAATTCATTCATTTTACATCTCACTAGTTATCCCATCCCTTGTATCCTCCCATTCCTCCCTCCCTCCCGCTTTCCCCCTGCTCCCTTCCCCTGTGACTGTGACTGAGGAGGATCTCCTCCCCCTGTATATGCTCATAGAGTATCAAGTCTCTTCTTAATAGCCTACTATCCTTCCTCTGAGTGCCACTTTCATAGGGCATGCCCCTTGGGCTAGTGTCCAGATATAAGAGAGTATATACCATTTGACTCTTTCTGCTTCTGGGTTAACTCACTCATTATGATCATTTCTAGTTCAATCTATTCGTCCACAAATTTTGGAAATTCCTTGTTTTTAATAGCTGAGTAGTATTCCATAGTGTAAATGTACCACAGTTTCTTTATCCATTCTTCTACTGAGGGACACTTAGGCTGTTTCCATGTTCTGGCTATGATGAATAAGGCAGCTATGAACATGGTTGAGCATATGTCCCTGTTGTGTGGTAGTGCATCTTCTGGGTATATTCCAAAGAGTAGAATAGCTGGGTCTTGAGGAAGCCCTATTCCCAGTTTTCTGAGATAGCGCCAGATAGATTTCCAAAGTGGTTGTACTAGTTTGCATTCCCATCAGCAATGAAGGAGTGTTCCTCTTTCTCTACATCCTCGCCAGCATGTGGTGTCGCTTGAGTTTTTTATCTTAGCCATTCTGATTGGTGTAAGATGGAATCTCAGAGTCGTTTTGATTTTCATTTCTCTGATGACTAAAGACATTGAACATTTCTTTAAGTGTTTGTCAGCCATTCGATATTCCTCTGTTGAGAAGTCTCTCTTTAGTTCTGAGGCCCATTTCTCAATTGGGTTATTTGGTTTGGTGGTGTTTAATTTCTTGAGTTCTTTATATAGTTTGGATATTAGACCTTTGTCAGATGAAGGGTTGGTGAAGTCGATCTCAAACCTTACACCAGCAGTTTCTACCATCAGCTCCCTCATGACACTAGTCTAGTTGTCTGTTTATTTTTAATTTCATGTGGATGGGTATTTGCCTGCATGTATGTCTGGAATACATGTGTTCAGTGCCCAGGAAGGATTCCTTTGAAGAGGAGTTGCAGATGTCTGTGAGCTGTCATGTAGAAGCTGAAAAGTGAAACCAGGTCCTCTGGAATAATAGCCAGCACTTATTTATTTATTTATTTATTTATTTATATTTTTAAGCTTTTTATTGATTTTTTTGTGAATATCACATCATGTACCCCAATCCCACTCATCTCCCCATCCCTTTGTATCTGCCTTTTCCCTTGCAACCCTAACTCTAACCCTAAACCCTTCACAAGCTCCAGCAGTTTGTATATAGGGTAGATGTTGCTGTGAGCCAACTCAAAGCCCTGGATTTAGGACTGGGAGGTAGCTGAGTTGGTCAGCCTGCTGGTATTCCTGCGTCAGTGGCACCCAGGGCCAGCTCTCTTACTTTGTCCGGGAAAGGGGCAGGGCCAGCTCTCCTGCCTGCAACACCCAACGAGGGGCTGTTGCCATTGGGGCCAGCTCTACTGTGCTGCCCAGGTAAGGTGTGGACTGCTCTCCTGAGTGCTGTAGCTAGTGAGGGGCAGGGCCAACTTTGCACAGCCCTTGGACATCAGCATGGTCCTAGGTGGCAGCTCAGACCAGCAATATTTAAATGTCCTTTGGTGTTAACATAAGCCATGAACATTGATACAGACCCCTGAAGTTGTAGGGCCATGGACGCAAATATGACCCTCAGTAATAGTATGGTTGGGGACTTCACTGTGGCCTCAGGTGTCAGCTCAGGTTACTCACATCAGGCTGTTCCTCACCTCCTCCTCTCTTGATAGTGTACAAACTCTTGTGCTTCTCTTTCTCATCCATCTCTGTGCCTCATACCTGTACATTCTAGTGGCAGGCATGGTGGGCTGGTGGGCCACATGGCTGCTCTCTGTGTAGCCCTGGCTGTTCTGGAAGTCACTCTGTAGTCCAGGCTGGCTCTGAACTCAGATCCACCAGCCTCTGCCTCCTGAGTGTTGGGATTAAAGGCTGATTTTTACTTTTTAACAAACCATTTATGCTGACTTGATTTTCTGTTTGTCAAATAGATTTTTTATAGATTCAGGGTGGCTTTACTGTCTAAAGTCAGAGTGACCAAAAGTTTCCTGGTGATCATCTCACACTTTCTTTTTTTTCATACAGTATATTTTGATCATGTTTGCTTCTTCTCCACCTCTGCAGCCAGTGCTTGTAACTGCTGAGCCATCTCCTGAGCCCTGCCGACTTGGTTCTACATCCTGCCTGTACAGCCTCTCACTTCTGGAGTCTCCTGAGTCCTGTTGCTGCCTCTCTGGCATGCATTCCTCTGTAACCCACACAGACGCACACAGATATACAGATATTTACTGTGTGCTGTGATGAGGCGTAATAGTAGTAATTAAGATTGGAACACAGAACTTGCATTTGCCTCAGCCAGCCTACCAGGGTAGACAGATTTTTATGACCATTTGCTGTCACTGAAACTGCTATACCTTATGCACTTATTTATTGTAATTCAATAAACTCTAACATTCTGGAAAGACACGAGCAAGTTTGTCTATGTTTCTGGTGTGGATTAGGATGCTCAGCATAGACTTTGCTCAGACAGACAGACAGACAGAGAAGGAAACGGGTACCCAACCTCTCCAATAAAATCTCCAGAAAAAAAAAAAAAAAAAAAAACAAACAGCAGCAGCAACAACAACCAAACCAAACCAAACCAAACCTTTCAAATGTTAAATAAATTTCAAAACTTAAATAAGGCTATTTTCTTCCAGTTAGGGCCTTTTTTTTTTTTTTTTTTTTGGTCCTGCGGTTTGAACCCAGGGCCTTGGGTATGGTAGACAAGTCCTCCCTCTGAGCCACGCCTCTAGCACTACTTCTCCATGTTTCTGACCTTTGATTTTCAAACAGGGCTCTCTCTCTCTTTAAAAAGATTTATTTATTTATTATGTATATAATGTTCTGCCTGCATGTGTGGCTGCCCACCAGAAGAGGGCACCAGGTCTCATCATAGATGGTTGTGAACCACCATGTGGTTGCTGGGAATTGAACTCAGGACCTCTGGAAAAGCAGCCAGTGCTCTTAACCTCTGAGCCATCTCTCCAGCCCAAACAGGGCTCTCTTAAGCCACCTTGAACTTGTGATGTTCCTTTCCCAGCCTCTGGAGTGCTGGGATTACAGACCTGAGTCACCACGTCTGGTTTGTTTAGAATTTTATGTTTTTTTTTTTTTTTAATGGTAATCATATTGTTGAGTTTAGTGTCTTGGAAGTTAAGGGTGGATCAAATGATGCACTATTGAGTCAACACCCTGGAGCCTGAGCGCTATTGGACAGCTGATTGTTAAATGGATTTTTGTTGTTTTAAACTTTGAAGCACATTTTTACAATTGAATTGGCACCTGTGGGAATTGTTGGTTGATATTTGCCAAGAATTTTGTTTTCAGAGTAGAGCCTTTGTAATGGTAGAGGGTTGATGCTCATGGTCTTCAAGGGCAGCCTCTGGCTTTGGCTTTGAGTCATGTTAGAACCTTCAGCAACGTTTACACCGCATCGGATTCGTCAAGCTTTTAACAAACCACGCAGCACCAAAGACAAAGACAAACCCCTTGTATTTTTGAAATACTTCTCAGCAATCCTCAAGGGAATTCTTTAGCACTCAAGGCATTTCCAGCTCACAAGAACAGTTTCCATAGGTTCACTTCAGACTCTGCAGTACAACGTCTCAGGCATGGGATCTGGAGCTGACAGTCTTGGGTGTGTGTGTTTGCTCTGCCTTTCACTAGCTGTGAAATCATCATAACAACAACCTTAAGAATGAAAGTGAGATTACATGCAGTACTGACGCGGTCACTGATGAGGACCTCCAGCTATGGGCACTCCTTCACCTGCTGTCTCTTTGCAGTTTTTAAATGGTGCATCTTCAGAAGCAGCAGACACTGGGAGGGTAAGGACAGACTCTAGGCATCAGCTGACCTCTAGGCGAACAGCTGAATTCGATAGGATGACTCCCACTCCCAGCTGATCACATTCTGTTTGTGTCTGAACCTTTAGGAGCAACAGGTGTCACTCTAGGAGGGGACATACGGCTGTGCTTATGGATGACAGTCATTTGCAGGTGTCTGGGAGAGAGGACATGGGTAGCCATGTGTTGGATAGTGTTGCCTTTCAAGATAGTGGTTCATCCAGGATGTCTATTAACACTGTCCCTCTGAAAACACCTGTAGAGGAGGTGGAGCATTGTGGGGTCTGGATGGGCTTCATGCTAGGTTGCGTTACGCTAGGTTGCTTGCCCAGCACCCACATGGCCCTGAGTTCAGTCTCCTGTACTGCAGAGGGACATCAAGTGCTTTACCTCTGATTAAGGAAATGGGTTTCACAGAGGGAGCTGATCACTGAATTGAGCGTCAGTTATGTAGTAATGATGCCAAGCTGAAGGCCATAAGAGCACCAGCGTAAAGAGGATGTAGAGGCGTGCTTTCCTTCTCTGAATAGGAGAAATAAACACTGTGGCTTTCTCTGGAGCTCAGGTATGTGCCAACACATACCTTCCCTTTGAGTCACAGATCAGAACTCTAGGAATTGATCCTAAGCAGGTGTTTGAATATATAAAGTATCAGATGCATGCGGGTTTGCGTACACCCAGATGCACCCCTGAACACATACTGCACAACACCCTCTGTTTATAAGCACAGGCAGCCTTTACCTCTTGTTTTCAGTAGCTGAAAATTACATCTGTACATACGGTTTGTGTGCATGTGTGTGTATGGGGGGCGGAGCACATGCTAGGGCGCCTTCCAGCCTGTGGGTCCTGGGGATTGAACTCAGGTTTTGATTCTTTGGGACAGAGTCTCACTATGTAGCCTAGGCTGACATCAAACTAGCAGCTCCTGGGGCCTTAGCTCCTGAATTCTGGGATTGTGTGTGGGTTTTCTTTTTCTTTTTCTTTCTTTGTGTGTGTGTGTGTGTGTGTGTGTGTGTGTGTGTGTGTGTGTGTGTGTGTCTGCCACAGTAGACATAGGGAAGTCAGAGGACATTTGTCAAAGATGTTTTCTTCTACAATGAGTGTTCTTGGGGTTCAACATGGATTTTCAAGTGGGGTGACAAATGCCTTACCTCTGAGCCATCTTGACAGCCCTAAAATTTATTTATTTATATTTTAAAATATTTATTTTATTTATATGTGTGTGTGTGTGTGTGTGTGTGTGTGTGTGTGTGTGTGTGCCACATGTGTGTGGATATCTGAGAAGAGGACACTGTATTCCCTGGAGTTGCAGTTGCATGCTGCTATAAGCTATTGCATGTAGTTGCTGGGAACTGAACCCAGGTTCTTTGAAGGAGCAGCAAGTGCTCTTAACTTCTGGGCCATCTCACTACTGCCCTAAAATTAACTCTTAAGTGATACAGAAAAACATAAACCATTTTGATATTTGGAGCTGGCATGTGACCCAGAGTTAGATGCTACACTTCAACACATGTGCGTGATGTGTCTCTATCAGATCTGGGAGTCTGGCCGATCCCTCACATCAGGTATCGCCATTTCTTTGTGTGAGGAACGTTCAGACCCTCTGTAGGCTACTTAAAAACATGGGCTCAATTGTGGTTAGTGAGTTACTAGCCAGTGTTCTATATAGATCATTAGATGCTCTCCCCACCCAGCGTACACACATTTCTCTCTTGAATTCATGTCTATTTTAAAAATTAAATTTAATTTTAAATTAAATTTTAGTTATTTGATTTTGTGACCCACCGAGAGCAACCTAGGACATCTTTGTGGCTATGGGTTTGATGCTGTCTGTTGGAGTCGCGATTAAAACTGGCAATTCCTCTTGCACACTCTGTCAATGGCTATAGATTAAGGCTAACTTGGAGGTTCTGGGGCTTCCTTCTCTTTCCTCGACAAGTTGGTATCTCACAAACCCTTGGCCATTTGTGCGTCCTTTGAGGGATGACTATTCACATCACCTTTACATTTTAAAGCTGGATTTCTTCCATGGCTCTACCCGTCCTCACTTGTTTTATCCTACTGTCCCCTGTTGTTCTTGGCTGTCCTGCTGCCTCTCTGATGCCACAGTTATTGCTTTACATAATGTTTCCTTTTATTTCCACACATATTTTTCAGTATCTTTGACTTTTATCTCATTGAATTTTAGATCTTCAGGGAGATTGTCCCTTCAGCCTGAACTGTGTCCTTAAGAGTTTCAAAGGTCTGGTGTTTGGTAAACTCATTCAGTTTTTGTTTGTTTAAATCGACTTTAACTTATTCTTATTCTTGAAAGAAACTAATGTTGCTTTCAAAAACTGTCATGTTTCCTTAAACATATAGACCATGACTATTGTTTACTTTTCACTGTGTGTGTTTTGTCCGTGTGTGGGGCTGAGGGCTGGTCATGAAGACTGTTGTCTCTTCTGGGTGTCCTTTGCACTGCGTGGCTGCTCTGTTTTTTCTGTTCATTTTTTTTTGTACTGTATCCACAGTTTTTTTTTTCCCCTCAGAGAGGATTTGTGTTTGCTTCTGTTATTTGTTTTGGCATATTGATAAACCAGACCTAACTTAAATTAAATTCTGTACTTGATAAAAATATCATAACAAAATCTATTGTTGTGTATAATTAATATACTGTAATAAAAACAATTCTATACTTGAGGTACGTATGTTTCTCATATAATATCAAGAATTTAGACCACATATTTCTTTCAGAACTGGTCTGTAATAGTATCAAAATAAAAATTATTAAGTACTTTTCTTCAGTTTACCAAGGATGTAACACCGTCATTTCTCTTTGTTCTTGTCCCTCTAAGTGGAAGGGTGCAATTGAACCCCTCAATGTGGCATTCCTCACATTGGGGGTTTTTCTCCCTCACTTCCCTGTGGCCTTGAGCACCAACATCTGTCTGCTTAGGTCACTGCCTCCATTCAAATATTAATGCCATTAGAATCTCTAGGAGCTCCTCTGTTTCTTAGCTTCTAACACTTCCTTCTCAGCCCCATGTTCATACCTTGTGGTTTGGATATGAAACGTGGCCCACAGATTCTGGGATTGTAAGGTTCTTTGTTTTTGTGTTTTGGTTTATTGTTGCTCTGAAGATAGGGTCTCAGGTCTGATGTAACTTAGGCTGGTCTTGAACTTATTATATATGTGTACACAGGCTGCCTCCCCGTAAGGCAGGGTTCAAGAGGTTAGCACTGGATGGGAGGAAGACAGGATTTTATAGCTCAGGGGTAGGGGGGTTTCAAATGGGGGATTTGGCAGGAAAAATAGGTGGGCTGACAGGAACAGAACATCTTAACATCAGTCATAACAACCCCCTGAAACAAAGCCATGACTGAGAGGTGGGCAGAACAAGGCGATCAAAACAAAGCTAGGGTTGCAAGAGGATTACAAACAACTTCTTGAAACAACGACATGATTGCCTTTCCTGGAATAGGCAGGACGGAGCCATTTAACTTAAGGTCCCAGGTGGAGCATAGCCCAGTCCTTGGGAAATAAAGGTTTAATTATAAACAGGAACAAACCTAGTTTGTCTTTGCTATAAGATGGCTTGTAAGCCTAAGATGGAGGCAGGCTGGTTTTTCATGACTTTGAACTTCTGATCCTTTTGCCTCTACAATCTGAGTGTATGGGGTTACAGGAATGCATCTTCACACCTGGTTTATGAGGGCTTTGTGGATGATAGGTGGCTTAGTTATGGTTTCTATCGCTGTAACAAAACGCCATGACCAAAATGCAAATCAGTGAGGAAAGGGTTTATTCAGCTTACACTTCCACATTGCTGTTCATCACTGAAGGAAGTCAGGACAGGAATGCAAACAGGGAAGGAACCTGGAGGCAGGAGTTGATGCAGAGGCCATGGAGGGTGCTACTTACCGGCTTGCTCCGCATGGCTTGCTCAGCCTGCTTTCTTCTAGAACCCAGGACCACCAGCCCAGGGATGGCACCACCCACAATGGGCTGAGCCCTCCCCCACTGATCACTAGCTGAGAAAATGCCCTACAGCTGGATCTCATGGAGGCATTCTCCCAACTGAGGCTCCTTCCTCTCTGATGACTCTAGTTTGTGTTAAGCTGACACAAAACCAGTCAGAACGATAGGCAAGCAGTCTACTAACCAAGCTCCACACCTCCACCAGGCTCCTGCATTTGCAAATTTGGTCCCAGGTAATGGCACTGTTCTGGGAGGTTATAGAACTTTGGGGATGTGGCACCAATATAGCAGAAATCTGTCTCTGGGCCTTAAAGGTCATAGCTGCCTCTGCTTTCAGCTTGATCTCTCTGATTTCTGGTCCTCAGAGGTGTAACTAGGCCGCCTTGAGCTTCCACCAAGGACGGGACCCATTTCTATTGCCTTTTCCACCATGATGGGCTATATAGGAACTCAAAACTGTAAGCCCACACAAGTCCTTTATTCCTTAAGTTGCTTCACTCAAAGCGGCAAGAAAACACACTTCTATCTTCTGGGTGTCTGCAAACTTAAAATAGATGCAGGTTGAGCACACAAAGAAGGTGACACAGAAGCAAGCAAGTTCATGGGCTGTCAGTTGCAGAGTCTCTTCTCTCTAGCAACTCACATCTCTGTTCTATGGCTTGTATACTCTAGCTGTCCTTGAAAACCCACTGTTTCCTGAATATGGTGCATGGGCATCCTCTAGTGTTTTCACCTGCTGTGACCCCATCTAGACTTGTGAATCTCATGGCCAGGCTGAGTGAGATATAATTAATTGTGTGTGTGTGTGTGTGTGTGTGTGTGTGTGTGTGTGTGTGTATACATGTGTATGTACACTTATATCATAGCATACATGTTGGGGAGTTTTTGAAGTCAGTGCATCCTTCCACTGAATGGGTCCTGGGAAGAAACACAGGCTGTCAGACTTGGTGACAAACACCTTCACTGCTGAGCCATCTCTCTGGGTATATATGATCCCCACGCCCCCGGCAGATTATTTTTTAAATACATTTTCTTTCTTTCTTTCTTTCTTTCTTTCTTTCTTTCTTTCTTTTCTTTCTTTCTTTCTTTCTTCCTGTAGTCTGTTTTTCTTTCTTTCTTTTTGTATTCTGACCACAGTTTCCCCTCCCTCCTCCTCTCCTCTCAGTCCCTCCTCCCTTCTCCCCTCTGTGCCTCACCCCCTAACCACCCTTCCTTGGTTTCTCTTCAGAAAAGGCCAGGTTTCCCATGAATATCAACCAACTATGGCATATCAAGTCACAGTAAGACTAGGCTCCTCCCCTCGTATTGAGGCTGGATGATGACAAGGCAACCTAGAAGGAGGAAAGGGCCCCTAAAGCAAGCAGAGGGGCCAGAGACAGCCCCTGCTCCCACTGTTAGGAGCCCCACAAGAACACCAAGCTACACAACGGTAACATATGTGCAGAGGACCTGTGTTAGTCCTGTACAGGCTCCTTGGTTATTGGTTCAGTCTCTGTGAGCCCCTATGAGCCCAGATTGGTTGATTCTGTGTGTTTTCTTGTGGTATTCTTGACCTCTCTGGCGCTTACAATCCTTTCTCTCCCTCATCTGTAGGATTCCTAAGATCTGCCTAATGTTTGGCTGTGGGTCTGTGCATCTGTTTCCATCAGTTGCTGGATGAAGTATATCTGGGCTAGGTTCCAATTTTTTAATTTTTTATTTAAAGACTTATTTATTATTATGTATACAGTGCTCTGTCTGCATGTACACCTGCAGGCCGGAAGAGGGCATCGGATCACATTATAGATGGTGGTAAGCCCCCATGTGGTTGCTAGGAATTGAACTCATGACCTCTGGAAGAGCAGCCAGTGCTCTTAACCACTGAGCCATCTCTCCAGCCTCTAGGTTCCAATTTATGAGTTAAGTAGAATATCATTAGGAATAATTTTCTATCCTAGGACTCTTTGCTTTTCTGTCTCTGGGTCCTGGCCCTCCAGACAGTGTCAGGGGTAGGCTCTCTCTCATGGCATGGGTCTCAAGCTGGTCCAGTTATTGGTTGGCAATGAGGCAGGTTCTTTAGAGACCTAAAACTGTCAGTCCTCCTGCCTTGGCCTGTGCCACCACACCTGGCTTTTAGCACATATACAAGTGGATGTGACTATCTGAAAAATCCTGAATGTCTTTGAGATACTTTCAAATCTGCGAGTGTTTTCCACTTGTGCCACAGGCACAGTATTGCCTGTGCCAGGGTACATGTTGAGAGTATGGAACCGGGGGAAAGGCACAGTCACTATCATCATGCCTATGGGTTTACCTCTGACCTCCACCAATTTCTTGTTTTCTGGAAGATGCAAATACCACCCCAGAGACATTGTCCCAGAAGGATGGACCAGAGTGTTGACTGGGAATGAAGCAGAAAGGGGGAGAAGAGCCAAACACGCACGCACACACACACTAACATTCTCACTGGAGGTTGGGTTCCAGAAATAACTTTAGTAGCAGAGGAACAAATGATTGCAAGAAAAACACTCATTCATCCTCGGCTTGGGCTGGTCCCCGTGCTTTGGAGAACTCAGACTCGAGGCCCCAGTTGTAGGCATTTGGGCATAATGGATGCCATGGAGATGCTCCATTCAGACGCATTAAAAATAATCCACTTCCTTAGTGCTAAACACCAACCTCAAGCTGCCAGGAATGCTTGGTGAGAGACAGAAATAGCTTCTATGCTCCCAAGGGCTTTCTGTTCCTCCCTTTTCATTATTGGCCATCTTCACAGCTCACCTTGCCTATTTACTTAGAGTGCTACTCCAGAGGCCAAGCCGCCCAGGCTCCCCAGCTTGCAGCAGCCCCCACCCCAAGGAAGCGGGGATTATATAACTTGTTTTCAATTGTGCAGACGGTGGTGGATTCACAGGCTCAGGCTGGTGAGTCTCTTGGACAGGATTTTAAAGTGTTCATCTGAAGTTTCTCCAGACAGGAAGCCCAGCTGAAAGCAGAAAGGAGCCAGGCTCCCAAGGGGAAGGCTGAGAGAGACCCACTTGGCTAGGGTAGGTCTGAGTGTGACACTCCTGAGGAGTCACATCAGAGAGGCTACAGACCTTTGCTTGACTTAGGAACCCTACCCCCCACCCCACCCCACTCCACATGTGGGTCATCACAATGGGAGTGCTTCCTACTTCCCTGTGGCTGGGCAGTAAGCTACCCTGGTGCTGCCAGATCCAGACACTGGTGCTCAAGGTCCTGATGGATCTGGAAAGAGCGAGATAGAATTGTCACCATCTGGGCTTTGACCGGACAGGCTACTGAGCTACCTGTTGCTGGGGCCCCCGTCTGGCTTGCTCCTGAACATCCAGGGCAGCTGTCCAACATGTCTTTCTGGTGGCTCAGCCTCTTTCCCAGGAGCTGACTCCTTCAGAAAGTTTCTTAAGAGAACTGTCCAATCTGTGTGGCTTTTCTGACCTAGTCTCTTGATCATACAACTGTTCTGTATCAGTGCAGATACCACCAGCCCATTGGTATTCAATTCTAGAAGATCCGTGTTTCATTTCTCAGTGTGTGTGTGTGTGTGTGTTGGGGGGTGGGGTGGGGTGGGGAGTGAAAAAACATGCTCCGCAATAGCAGACATATGTATCTCCTTTAATCCTACACAACCAAATAAGACATATTACAGTATTATGATTCTCCATGTTTTATAGATGAGACTGTCTAGAGGAAGAACAGTTAAGTATCTTGTTTTAGGCCATATAGCTGCTAGGTGCTTGGGACAGTGTGTAAACCTGAAGCTGTCTGTCTCCAGGTAGCTGCTAAGTTAAGCTGCATGGTGTTTTAAAGACCTAAACATTGCCTCACATATTGGTCCTGGCCGCTGTTTTAAGCATTTAGGAAACCCCGCCTATCATAGAATGTTAGTATGTAAAGCCTCAATAAGATATTATACCAGCCCCTTCAAAATCAGGACACTGGCCTTCGGGTATAGTCATTGCATTAGGCAGAGCATCATTGTGGGTGAGGCTTCAGTTGTTTACCTGCAGGTGAAGTCTGGGCTGCTGCTCAGGTAGCCTGGACTCACTCAGAATTGTGTGATGCTGACGGGACTATGGTGACTTCTCCAAGGTCAAATCAACAAGATACAGATGGGTCATTTTAGGAGTTGTGAGCTGACCATTGGCCAGGCAGTACAGGCTGAGCTTCTTGGCCATGAAGACACATGGAGCGTCTGTGGCTGGGAGAGATGCGGTGCCCCCATGACCCCAGCTAGGTGGAACAAAGCACAGGGCAAAGCTTCAACCTCAACCAGAGCAGGGAGGAAGCTAGGAGGCGCCACCTGGAGGAAGTCAAGATGGAGTTACAGACCCTGGGGGAGTAAAATTCCCATGCTCTTCTTCAATCAGACCAGAAGATTGGTGAAACTAGGGTAAGGTTTCTGTCTTGTACAGGAGTCATGGGGAATAGTTGCTGTTACACAGAGAATCATCTAGTTGGTAGCCAAAATCACAATCTATGTTGAACTCTAATGGTCTCTCTACCTGTTCTCTCTTCTTTTCTGTAAGGGTGGCTCCTGAGGTGGGGCATCCCTTTCTCTGGACCTCTTGCAGCTAAGTTGGCCTGTAAGACACTCCAGCCTTCCAGGGCCTCTCTCTCTAAGATGACAACTTGATTTTTTTTTCTCCTTTCCCACAGGCAGGGAGATGGTGACAGTTTGAGCAGATGCCTGAGACAGAGATTACTCACTGATGCACTCTTACTAGCTTATTTCTCTTTGTTATTGTTGCTGGGTAGCTTTAAAACCTCCAACTAAGTAAATGATTTTGTCTAAAACTGACTAAAACTGATAGAAAAAATTGGCAAAATAAATAGAGCCTAGCTTCTTCTACTCTTTGCTTCCAGAATGTCTCTGGTTGGGGGGGAAAAAGCCTGAATTAGTGTTGCCAGAAAAAATATAGTAGACCCAGTTGAACTTGCATTTCAGAAGGCATAGTTTTTCATTAGTATAAATATTCTGTGTGCTATTTGGGATGTTTGTGCATCGTTCTTTTCATTATTAATCTGAATTCACATTTAACTGAGACATCTGTATTTTTATTTGCTAAGTCTGGCGTCTCCCACTAGGACTGAAGTCCGTGCTGGACTTGAGCTAAACTCCTATTCTAAAAACTTCCTTTCCCTCCTCTACAGAGCCTGACACATAGCAGGAGCTGGAGGGAAAAGTAATTTATGTCTCCAAGGACACGGTGATAAGCTAGTCAAGAACGTCTGACATTTGAAACCAATAAAGTCTCACAGTTGTGCTTTCTTGTGACAGTTTTAATTTGTCGTGACCAGGGGTGTAATTTGCATTCCCATTTTCCCACCCCTTGTATTGGTCACTTTGCATATTTGGGTGAGCTTTAAAAAATTCCAATAATGCAGAAGGGTGTGGTGGTGCACTCCTTCGACCCCAGCACTCAGGGAAGCAGAGGCAGGTGTATCTCTGTGAGTTCAAGGCCAACTTGGTCTACAAAGCGAGTCCCAAGACAGCCAGGGCTGTTATATAGAGAAAACCTGTATTGAAAAAAAAAATTCCAATAATGCTTTTCATTTTCTCATGTTTGAAGAATTCAAGGTTTTACAGATGGTGGAATGCAGTCCTTACCTCCCCCTACCACACACCCCTGCCTTTTGTTTTCTCAAGACTGGGTTTCTCTGTGTAGCCCTGGCTGTCCTAGAACTCACTCTATAGACCAGGCTGCCTGGAACTCACAGGAGATCCTCCTGCCTCTGCCTCCCAAGTGCTGGGATCAAAGGCTAAGGCACATGCCCCCACTGTCTGGCTGACTTCAACCCTTTTAATGCTTCCAATTTAAAAGTTAGATGGTATCAAGTCTCTTCTTGGTAACCTGCTGTCCTTCCTCTGAATGCCACCAGGTCTCCCCCTCCAGGGGACATGGCCAAATGTGAGGCACCAGAGTACGTGAGAAAGTCATATCCCACTCTCCACTCAACTGTGGAGAATGTTCTGACCATTGGCTAGATCTGGCAGGTTACCAAGAAGAGACTTGATACCCTATGAGCATATACAGGGGGAGGTAATCCCCCTCAGGAACAGTTATAGGGGAGGGGAATAATGAGAAAATGAGAGGGAGGGAAGAATGGGAGGATACAAGGGATGGGATAACCATTGAGATGTAACAAGAATAAATTAATAAAAAAATTTTTTTAAAAAGTTAGATGGGTTTTAAAATAGGGGAATCTTCAAAAACACACTCTTCCTTCTCAGCTCCACCAGGCTCCCAGGCTGATTAGGCTCTTCAGGACGTGTCTGGGTGGAGCTTCCTGCATTGTCCGTGGGGACGTTGTTTCTGGTGGCTCCTCGTTATGCCGGAAGTGGAATCCCTCTGGGAGCTGAAGATCTTGACCCATGGTCTCTTTTCATGTCTCCCTTCTACTGGCCTTTCTCTGAGTTTTTATTGGTTCTTGGCCTTGGTCTGTGGTCCATTCCTGGTGTTCACTGCCTTTCTACTGCTGTACTGCCATCCTCTGAGGTCATGGTGCCCTGGCTCGGCTTCACTAGCAGAGGAGACATAGCACAGGTACTTCTTTTCTTCAGGAGGCTCCCTGGCACCAGCAGCCTTGAAAAGTCTAGATGCCTTACCACCGCATTCACTCTAGCAGCTTTCTCCAGCCTGCCGCCCACTCAGACAGACTCTTTGTGTAGCGCAGGCTTGACTTGAACTCACTATGTACCTAAGCTAGCCTCATGTTCTGGAATTATAGTAATGTATCACCACACCAGCCTTTAAAAATTCCTGTAACCATTTGTCAAAACTTCATCTGAGCCCTATCAATTTACCTTCTGCTTTGGTATCTCTGACTACTTGCATCTACCACCGCTTGGATATTTTCTGTCACTGGACGCACCCCTTCTTCTTAAGGAGCAAACTCATGTCCACTGTTTTTTTTTTAAATGTCTTTCAAATTAGCTGCTTATACTTCTGTTAGCTGATGTACCATACTGGCAGCACTTGAGTATCAACTTGAAAGTCATTTCTGCTATTTCTTTTAAGCCCGTTGGCATGGTCAGTCTGTTTTGACTAGTGGAAGAGAGACTGGCGACTCTCATCTAGTCAGTATTGTGTGATGGAGAGAGCTGTTGAAAATGCAGTCAACAAAGAGAAGAGATCGTCCACTCGAGGCTTTTAAAGCATTAGCTCGTCTTTCTGTGACAGGAGCTGCGCATGCGTGTGTGTGGGTGTGTGTGTGTGTCGGGGGGGGGGGTGCTTGGTCATTAGTTATACTCAGCATCGCATTTGGTTTCCACTGGGCTCCCCATGGGTCACTCTTAAATCCATGAGAACTGGAGGCTGGAAAGAACCAGGCCCAGGACCATGCTTACTCAACGGGCTCCTTTCCTGACACCTCTGTAGGCATCCTTTGTAAACCCCAAACCAGAGCGCCTTGGTTGACTGACCGTGGCATAAGCGTTTGTATTAGCTAGCTGCTGAGTGTCCCATCCTGACTTCTTCCTCTAAGGTGCATTCCCAGGCTGTCATTGGCTTGCTCTTGAGGGAATGAAGGCCATTCTCTAGGGCAAGAGTCCTTCTGTAAGGGCCCGAGGCTCACTTCCTACTGTGGGTTCCACAAGAGTTCCCCAGGACTCCCTACAAGGGCGTTTCACCCAGTCCTGGGCTGTATGCTGAGGACACAGGACTCCCTGATGTTTGAGGCTGACTCTGAGAGCTATGCCCTGTGTCACCCTGCCAAAATAACAAGGCATTATTGTGTGAATGAGGCTAGTGAAGGCACCAGGCTAGTGTGATGGAAAGCACCTGCTTTGCCCCTCCCCCAATCTGCCCCTACTCCTGTGCTGTTCCTAATAGAGCACTTCCGAATAAATGCTTGTAATTCAGACCTATGGCCCTGAACATGCTAGCAACTGCTTTACCACTGAGTCATGCTCTGAGAAAAACCCACGTCTGAGTTCTAGGCAAGTGCTCTGCTGCCAAGCCAGACCTCTGGCTCTTCACAGGTGGGTGTTAGGTCGGGATTCCACTACTGAGCTACAGCCCCAACTTTTAAAACATATTTTTATTATAGACAGAGCCTATGCAGGCCTTCAACTTTCAATCCTCCTGCCTCTCAGCCTAAGTAGACGTGATCACAGTCCTGCACCATGGCCTTCTCCTAGGTTTACAGTTTCCTTAGAGCGTATTGTTGCCTCTGCTTGGGCCTGAGTATCTGTTCTTCCAGCTTCTTAGGGCATGATATCATCAAAGCAGTTGACCAGAAGGCAAGCTAGAGGGTATGGAAAGAGCAAGTTGGGCGCTGGGGATGAGGCTAATTGGTAGCATGCTTGCCTAGTGTGCCCAAAGCCATAGGTTGAGTACCCAGCATGCATAAGGTATGCTGATGAATGCCTGAATTTCAGCACCTGAGAGGTAGAGGTCGGAGAGTTAGGAGTCCAAAGTCATCTTTGCTATATAGTGAATTCAAGCATGGGTTGCAAGAGATCTTGCCTCGAGAACCAAACAATCAAGTTGACAGGGGTAGATGTGCATAGACCGAGAGAAAGTCTGTCACGTGGGGAGCCTATCCAAGTTACTCTTCCCCTGTCTTAGCTGCTTAGCTTTGCTGAACCCTTGAGAATTCCTCTTAAGTTTCATCCTTCTTTAATCATTCATGTGTTTGGTCTGGATGAGGATCACCAAGAGCTGAGTTGTAGAGTTGACTGGTATTTCCCTTGAAAATCTGTGTCAGAGACGAGCCCAATTCCTCTGCATTTGCATTGAGTGGGCTCCTTTTTCTCATCCTCTCACAGCTCAGGTGGGACTTTCTGACATTATGCTGCTTGTCACTTGCATGCCTTCCCTGCCCTGTAGCTATGTAATCTGGGTTGTCTTTGATCTTTCTTAACTCCTGAAGGAGAGATAAACCTGTTTCCCAAGGGTGGAATGGTGAACGGTCTTGTGAGAGAACAGGTGAGGTTAATCCACTAGAAGACCAACCACCTCGTGCAGGAGCTTGATTGTTGCCAGCTGAAAAGATCCCGTGAACAGACTCTGGGAGGAGATATATAAATGAGCCCAGAACTGGCTCATCAGGGCTTGTATCTGCATCTGAGCCTAGGCAAGAGGTGCTGATTGCCTTACGGAGTGCAGCCTAGACAGCAAAATTACAGACCTTACAGGTAATACAACTCTGTTAAGTCACCTTAGTTTGGGTGAGTTCCTTACACAGCGATAGGTAGCTGGCACACTGCCATGTCACTCATCTTAAGAGACAGGTCTAAGTGCACCACCCCTCTGCTCAGGTGATCATCTGGTCTTGGCCTGGAACTGTGGAGCAGGCATGGCCTTCAGAGCTGACTGCATTGAGGTAAGGGAATTCTTATGCCACACAGCCTCAGGACCCCTTCTAGAGTTCAGTGATCTCCTTCAATATCCAGCTGTGGCCACTGCCAGTTGAGCTCAGTACTTCCAGCATTCCGACCCCTCATCGCACAGCTGGTTTTGCTCATTCCCGTCACATGGCTGTGGGCTGAAAAAAAAAAATACAGATTTCCATCTTATTTGACTTTGTCCTAGAAGATAAACTAAGGCACGAGCCAGCTTCCTGCAGGCAGTGAGGGAAAAGCACCCACGTTGAAGACCACAAGATGCTCACACATGTCGCAATGACAACAGGTGTTATGGTTAAAAGGAAGCTTAGGCTTAAAGCAGTAAGGCTGTGTGCACTGAGGAAACTTTGTAAGAAGGCTAGCAGCTGGGTATGAGATAGCCAGAGTGACCTGGTATGAGGCAGACAGGTTCAGAGAGGCAAGGGTAGTGTGGGCTGGCCAGCTGTCTGCCTTCCAGGACCCTTCTCCTTCAAGGGAACACACTGAGGCACGGCCGCCCTTCTAATGCTATCATCTCCAACACACTTAATGGTAACAGGGTACATAATGAGTAAGAACGGCTTCTAGCAAGAAGTCCCACCTATTCCCAAATGGGGATCCCTCCAGATTGTTCACAGACAAGGAACTGATGGGAACTAACCAAGAAAGATGGACGCTATGCTGAAATAGAGTCAACCTTCTGCCATGGTAAAACTGTGAGCTAGTCATATGAATGTGAGAACACAGATGACAGTCTAATGAAGACTTAACAAGAGACATGCAAGGTCAACAATGGCAATGCCAGCCGGGGCTAACACCCAAGGTCAGTAGCTAATAAAATGGGAGTCAAAGATTCAGAAACAAGAGCCTTCAGTTCCTCTAACTGGGTGGGCAACACACGAGCACATGGTTGGGCCCAGGGAACAGGCACAGAGATGGGCCCTCTAATTGCTCAATTAGTGAATTTACTCAGTCTTTGTCTAGTTTCTGTTCTAAGTCCTATAAAACCCCACAAACAAAGCCAGCCTTGTTGGCACACACCTTTCATTCCAGCACTCAGGAGGCAGGGGCAGGCGGATCTCTATGAGTTTGAGACTAGCTGGGTCTATATAGTTAGTTCCAGGCCAGTCAGGGATACATAATGGGACTTACCTAAAAAACAAAACTCGTAGAGAAAAAGTTTTGATATGAAACAATAAACTCAAGAGCCACTGTGTCAGGTTGATTTTGATGGCTGCTGAATTTCCTATACTTAAGTGTCTGGGTCAAGCACAAGAATCTGAAAAGGTCCCATTTTTCTCAGAATAACGCCAAAACTTCTAAAGCAAAGGCCAGATTGCACTCTTTCCCTTCTTTTACTGAAAATATATTTTCTCATACAATACATCCTGATTACATTTCCCCTCCTTCTACTCTTCCTTCCTTCCCCTCCCATCCAGATCTACTTTCTTTCTGTCTCTCATTAGAATACAAACAGGCTTCTAAGAGGCAGTAAAAGAAAACAAAACCAAGCACACCAAAATTGGACAAAACATGCAGAACTAAAAGAGCCCAAGAGAAGGCACAAGAAATAGAAAACCATATATTCACACAAGCCATAGTATATACGCAGAGGACCCATTGCAGACCGGTGTAGGCCCTGTGTGGGTTGCTTCATTTTCTGTGAGTTTGTGTAAGATTTGATAACATTGATCTAGAGGGCCTTATTCTCCTGGTATCCTCAGTTCCCTCTGGTTCTTGAATTCTTTGCATGGAATTCTCTTCCATGGGTTTTCCTGATTCCTAAGGGGAGGTACTTGAAGGAGACATCCCATTTAGGGCTGAGTATTCCAAGGTCTCTCATTCTCTGGATAATATGTGGCCGTGGGTCTCTGTATTTGATCCCATTTGCTGTAGGAGGAAGCTTCTCTGATAATGGTTATTCAAGTCATTGATCTATGAGTATAGAAGTATAGGGTAATTTGATCACTACACTTTTCAGACCAGTATTATTTGGTTTTACCCCAGTTCCTTAGAGTAGCTAGTCTCAGGTTCTTGTTCACCCAAGAAATGTCAGGTATGTGTTCCACACTGACCTCCATAGTGGCTGTACAAATTAGTACATTTACCTGCAGTGGATGAGTGTTCGCTCTACTCCACACCCTCGCCAGCATGAGCTGCCTCTTGTTTTATTGACCCTAGCCATTCTGACAGGTGTAAGATGAAATCTCAGAGTAATTTTGACTTGGATTTCCCTGAAAACTAAAGATGTTGAAAATTTCTTTGTGTCTCAGCCATTTGAGACACAACACTGAGAATTTTATAACCTGAGATTCTATTAGATCTATACCCCACTTCTAAATTGGATTATTTGCTTTCTTGATATCTATCTTTGTTGAGTTGTTCATATATTTTGGATTTTAGTCCTTTATTGGATGTGGAGTTGGTGACAATCTTCTCACTCTACAGCCTTCTTTGTTCACATGATGGCTTCCTTTGTCACACTGAAGCTTTTCAGTTTTATGAGGTCACATTTATTAATTTATGTGAGCTTTGATAACACTGGTCTGGAGGGCCTTGCTCTCCTCTATTAATTGTTGATCTTAATGCCTGAGCTGTTGGAGATCTATTCACAGTCTTTTGTGCCAATGTGTTCAAGCCTATTCCTTACTTTCTCTTCTATCAAGTTTAGGCCATCTGGTCTAATGTTGGGGTCTTTGATCCATTCGGATTTGGATTTTTTGCAGGGTGATAGATATGGATGTATTTGCATTCTTCGCCACACAAATATCTAGTTTGACCAGCACCATTTCCATTTTTTTCCAGTATGTACTTCTAACTCCTTTCCAAAAATTGGCTGTGTGTCCGTAAGTGTGTGGATTTTTGAGTCATCAATTCTATTCCATTGATAAATATGTTTGTTTTTATGCCAATATCATCCTGTTTTTATTATTATAGCTTTGTAGTACAACTTAAAGTAGGGACAACATGGTATCTCCTGTAGTTCTTTTATTATTCAGAATTATTTTAGCTATCCTATTTTGTTGTTGTTTGTTTTCCCATAAAAGCTGAAAATTGTCCTCTCAAGATCTGAAAAGAATTGTTTTCGGGTTTTGATAAGGATTTCATTAAATCTGTAGATTGGTTTTGTAGGATGGCCATGTTTATTATGCTAATCCTACTGATCCACGAGCATGGGAGATTGTTCTATCTTCTGATTATTTTTCAACACCTTTCTTCATTTTCTTAAAGTTTTTAATCATACAAGTCTTTCCCTTGCTTGGCTAGAGTTACCCGAAGATATTTTACATTATTCTAGGTTGTTGTCAAAGGTGTTGTTTCCCTGATTTTTTTCTCAGTCCATTTCTCATTTGTATATAGAAGGGCTACTGATTTTTGTGAGCTACTTTGCTGCAAGTGTTTATCAGCCATAGGAGTTTCCTGGCAGAATTCTTTTTTATTTCCTGGCAGAATTCTTAGGGTCACTTATGTATATTATCATATCATGTGTAAATAAAGATACTTTGTAAAAGGATACAGAGGGTCCTAGAAATCTACAAGTAGAACAATATGATAGGCAGATTTGGGCCCAGGGGTCCTGCTCAAACTAAGGCACCAGCCAAGGACAATACAGGAGGTAAACTTTAAACCCCTTCCCAGATCTAGCCAATGGTCAGAATATTCTCCACAGTTGAGTGGAGAGTGTGATACGACTTTCTCACGTATTCTGGTGCCTCACATTTGACCATGTCCCCTGGAGGGGGAGACCTGGTGGCACTCAGAGGAAGGACAGCAAGTAGCCAAGAAGAGACTTGATACCCTATGAGAATATATAGGGGGATGTAATCCCCCTCAGGAACAGTCATAGGGGAGGGGAATAATGGGAAAATGGGGGTGGGGGGAGGAATGGGAGGATACAAGGGATGGGATAAACATTGAGATGTAACAAGAATAAATTAATAAAAAAAAAAAAGATACTTTGACTTCTTCCTTTCCAATTCATATCACCTTGGTCTTCTTAGGTTGTTTTTATTGCTCTAGCTAAGAGTTCAAGTATTATATTGAATAGGTATGGCCAACCTGGTTTTGATTCTGATTTTGGTGGGATTTCTTTGAATTTCTCTCTATTTAAGTTGATGTTGGCTATAGGCTTGCTATACTGCCCTTGTTAGGTGGAAGTATGTCCCTTTTATTCCTAGTCTTTTCATGATTTTTATCATGAACGGGTATTGGATTTTGTCAAAGGCCTTTTCTGTATCTGGTGAGATGAACATGTGGTTTTTGCTTTTAATTTATATGGTGGATTACATTTAGCAATTTACATGTCTTACCATTACTGCCCCTTTGGGATGAAGCCTACTTGATCGTGGTGAACGATATTTTTGGTGTATTCTTGGATTTGGTTTACAACTATTTTAATGGGAATTTTTAGATCTATGTTCATAAGGGAATTTGGTTTGTAATTGTCTTTCTTTTTGAGTCTTTATGCAATTTGAGTATCAGGATAACTGTGGCCTCATAAAATGAGTTGGGCAGTGTAACTTTCTTTGAAAGTCTTGTAGAATTCTGTGCTAAAACCATTTGGCCCTGGGCTTCTACTTCTTCTTCTTTTTTTGGCAGGGAGAATTTTAATAACTATTTTTTTTTTTAAATTTCACTAAGGGTTATAGGTCTACTCAAGTTGTTTATCTGATCTTGATTTAACTTTGATAAGAGTATGTATAGAGAAAATTATTAATTTCTTTTAGATTTTCCAATTTGGTGGAATACAAGTTTTAAAAGTATGTTCCTATGATTCTCTGGATTTTCTCAATGTCTGTTGTATTAATTTGGATATTCTCTCTTTGCCTTTTAGTTAATTGGAATAAGAGTTTGCCAATCTTGTTTTTTTTAAAAAACTGTCAACTTTCTGTTTAATTGATTCTTTGTATTTTTTGCTTGTTTGTTTCTATTTTATTGATTTTAGCTACCAGTTTGATTATTTCTTGCCATTTACCTTTTGGGTGTGATTACATCTTTTTATTCTAGAGTTTTCAGGTGTGCTGTTCAGTCACTGGTGTTCTCTCTCTCTCTCTCTCTCTCTCTCTCTCTCTCTCTCTCTCTCTCTCTCTCTCTCTGTCATTCTCAACGTATGCAATTAATGCTATGAACTTGCCTCTTAGAATGCCTTCACATGTCCTTAAGTTTGGGTATGTGGTGTATTCATTTTCATTTAATTCTGGAAAGACTTTCATTTCTTTCTTGATTTTTTTTTTTCATTTAGTAAAGAGTTGTTCAGTTTCCATAGATTTCTAACCTTTTTAATATTTCTGTTGCTGTTTGTATCAAGTTTTACTCTATGGTGGCCTGGTAGGATACAGGTGTTATTTATATTTTCTTATATCTGATGAGACTTGCTTTGTGTCCCAGTATGTGGTCAGTTTTGGAGAAAGTTCTGTGAACTGCTGAGAAGAAAGTATATTCTTTTGCTCTTTGGAGGTGAAATGTTATCAAATATCTGTTAGGTCTATTTAGTTTATACTGTCAAGTAGCTTCAAAATTTCTCTGTTTAGTTTTTGCCTGAATGAT
This sequence comes from Acomys russatus, assembly GCF_903995435.1. NCBI lineage: Eukaryota > Metazoa > Chordata > Mammalia > Rodentia > Muridae > Acomys > Acomys russatus. The sequence goes on along the minus strand of NC_067139.1, from coordinate 51,784,363 downwards.
TTGTCTATTGGTGAAAGTGTGGTTTGCAGTCTCCCACTGTCAATGTATGAAGTTCAATATGTGATTTACGCTGTAGTAATGCCCTTGTGTTTGGAGCATAGATGTTAAGAATTGCAATGTCATTTTGTGGATTTTTTTTTTGATGAGTATATAGTGTCCTTCCCTATCTCTTCTGATTAGTTCTGGTTTGAAGTCTATTTTCATCAGATATTAAAATGACTATTCCAGCTTGCTTTTTATGCCTATATGGTTGGAATATATTTTTCAGTTCTTTCTCCTGAGGTAATTTGTGTTCTTGGTTTAAGGTGTGTTTCTTGGATGCAATAGAAGGGTGGATCCTGTGTTTGTATCTATTTGTGTTATTCTGTGTCTTTTTATTGGAGATTTGAGTTTGTTGATGTTGAGAGATGTAAGCAGTGTTTGCTGATACCTGGTATTTTGTTGTTGTTCTGATGGTGGTGGTGGTGGAGGTTGTGGTGGTGGTGGTGGTGGTGGTGGTGGTGGTGGTGGTGGAGGTGGTGGTGGTGGTGGTGGTGGTGGTGGTGGTGGTGGAGGTTGTGGTGGTGGTGGTGTGTGTGTATGTGTGTGTGTGTGTGTACCCATGTGTGCTAGTGTGTGTTTACCCTCTTTTAATTTGCTGTATTTTTATGGTTGTAGCTAACTTCCTTAGGTTGGAGTTATTCTTCTATCACGTTTTGCAGGGCTGGATCTGTAAAAAATTGGCTTTATCATGAAATATCTTATTTTCTCCATCTATGGTGATTGAACCTTTTGCTGAATATAGGAGTCTGGGTGGGCATCTGTAGTCTCTTAGAGTCTGCAACAATCTGTCCAGGCCCTTTTGTCTTCATTGAGAAGCTAGGTGTAATTAGAATAGTTCTGTTCTTATATTTTACTCGGCCTTTCCCCTTTGCAGCTTTTAATATTCTCTTTGTTTTGTACTTAGTGTTTTGTTTATTATGTGCTGAGAGGACTCTGTTTACTAGTCTAATCTATTTGGTGTTCTATTTGCTTCTTGTATCTTGCTAGGCATTTTCTTCTTTAGGTTAGCTAAACTTTCTTCTATGATTTTGTTGAAAATATTTTCTGGGTCTTTGACCTGTGTTTATTTCCCTTATACACTTCCTATTATTTTTAGCTTTGTTCTTTCATAATGTTTCTAGATTTAACATTTTCTTTGACAGAAGCACCCATTTCTCCTACAGTGTCTTCAGTGCCTGAGCTTCTCTTTTCCATCTTGTTTTTGAAGTTCCTCTTTGAAGTGCTAAGTTTTTCATTTCCAGGTTTAGATCACTTTGCATTTTGTGTTTTCCCAGATTTCTCTAAAAGATTTATTAATTTCCTCTTTAAGGACCTCTATCATACTTGAAAAGACCATTTTAAGGCCTTTTTCTTGTACTTCAGCTATGTTGCAATCTTGGGACTGTTGTGGTACAGTTGTGGTGCTCTAGTGGAGACATACTGTCCTGGAAGTTACTGTTTGTGCTTTGACGCTGTCATCTAGGCATCTGGGTTTGGGAAGATTGCAATTCTAGGTGCTTGTATCTAGGCTTGTCTTTGTTGGGTGTTTTGTTCTTTAGTTTCTGTTGCCCTCTATGGTTCTTGGGAGAGTGTGGTAGCTGTGTGTAGCCTAGCAGGAAATTCTTCTGGGATCCTGATAGGCGTGGCCCCTGGGGATTCTAAGTAAAAATATGTTTCTAGGTTTTGAGAGCTGACATTTAGGATTAAGCAGGTAGTTCCTGAGGGCATCCACAGGAGGGAGGAAAGCAGGGTGTTCCACCAGGATCAGCATAGTCCCCCTGGGAATGGGGGCACAGAGTATGGAGAGGCCTCAGAAGAAGGGCTATTACATAGCTGGGCATGAGAGTGGGCTGTTATACTGGAGGAATGCAGGGAGAGGTAAAGGTCTTCAGTTAGCTACCTGCTTGGCTGGCCAAAGTGGCCTGCGGGTTCCCAGGGCATGCTTGTTGGAGTAGTGTGTAGGATAAAGCCATGAGTGGGGTGAAGAGAATTTAGAGGGAAGATCTGTTTGGTCACCTGGAGAAAGGGGCAGAGAGAAAGGGGAAGACCACTACATGTGGCTTCTGGCAGACCTGGGCATGAGACTGGAGGGTTATGGGGGAATGGGAGAAAAGTGAAGAACTGTACTTAGTCTGCCTGTTCCCCTGGTTGGAGTCCAGAATGCACCCGTACGCCCTCTCAGAGTGGTTCTTGTCACCAGGACTCAGCGCTGCTACTGTGTAGCAGGAGCCATTGTCAGTACATTGAAAGGTGAGAATAGTATGTCTCAACAAAACTTATTTGCAAATAATAGATTGCAGGCTAGGTTTGTCCACAGGTGCTACTGTGCTGATCCTTGTTCTCAACACGTTCGTATTGATTCTCAGTGAGACCGAAAACTGATTTTCTATAAATTAAGGGCTCTAGATAACCATGTGTGGGGTTTATGATTACGCTTTTGATTTTTTGGAAGCACTGTGTTAAATTACTTTTTGAATTTGACAAAATACCTGACATAAACAACTAAGGAAGGATGGGTTTTATTGGCTTACAGTTTGAGGCGTTGTGGTCCCTCAGGCCAGAGAAGGCTTGTTTCTAGGAGCATGAGGCAGCGGGGCAGACCGCATCCATAGCAAGGAAACATAGAGAGGTGAGTGCTAGAAGTCAGGCCAGTTTGTCGTTGACGCCAGCCCATTGTCTGCTGCTGTTCACAGTCAGGGTGGCCTTCCTGCCTCAGTTAAGCCTTCAGGAAATGCCCTCATAACAATACCTGGAGATGTGTGTCTACGTGATTTTCAATCAAGGGAAGTGGGACAGCAGATGTGCTGTCAAGGCTTCTGAGCGTCTCCTGTGGTTTGGTTTTGTCCTAATTAGTTGAGATTCCTGGCTTAGTCATTTGCTTTTATGGAAGAAATGTGATTCTCTAACATGCTTTATATTTTCTGCTTCTGCATTTGTTTGGTAAGAATGAGTCATGAAAAAAAACTTTTAAAAATAACATTTATTTTTGGTTCATACAAAGAATCGTTTTAGAGTGTACTTGCAACCTGAATAGGAGAACAAGTAATTGCAGCCATTTCTATTCTTGGCTGGCTCTAAACTTCTCTATTATTATTCCCTTTAAATGAAAACTCAGAGTTCTTTATCTTAAAAGCAAATCATAGTCGGAATACTACTTAGGGGAAAACCAGTTGTTTGATTAAATAATTCGATGTTTCAAATCCACTTATTACAATGGAAGTTGTGCCGGCGAGGTTGGGGAAAGTGGCCACAGCTTACTCACTGGGGCAGTGTGCTGGCTGAATGACAGCGGCCATCAATTATTAATATGAGTGGGCAGAAAAACATGCTCCATTCTTTCTTCATGTAAAAAAAAAAGTGCCAGTGTTTGAAAACCAGGAGTGTCTAAAAACGTGTTTGAAAACCACGGGGCCACCGCCAAAGCCATGTAAACAGGGTTGATTGTTGGGCTTGCCTGCCTGTGGCTCTGGGGTACCCTGAGGCTTCTTCTTCTTCTGTACAGTTATGGGATGTGATGGCTGGTCTTTTGGAGTTGTGCAGTGTATCTCTTCTTAGATTGTGTCTTTCCCCTACTCTGTTATAAAACGTAACACAAGTGAAAGCATCTCTTAGGAGAGCTCAGTGTCCCGTTGCCTCTCTCTTCCTTTGCTTTGTGTATGTTGGGAGAAGGCTGTTCAGCTTTTCAACAAGCCCCCCGCCCCCCGGACTTTGAGGCCACAAGAATCCTTTGAATTCTAGAAATTACTGCGAAGCATCGAAAGCTTTTGTTTCTATGAGTTATGTCTATCACTGTGTACTATAAGAGAGCATTTCTGTATAATTCATTAAAATAGTAATTATAGCCTGGTTGGTGGTGGACATACTTTTAATTTCAGCACTTGGGAGGCAGAGGCAGGCAGATCTCTCAGTTTGAGGCCAGCCTGGTCTAAGGAGTGAGTTTCAGGTCAGACAGGGCTATACAGAAAAACCTTGGTGGGGGGCAGCAACCCCCCAAAAGCAATTGTAGACATATTTTTACATAATTTATAACAGGCATACCACAAATTTTATATATATATATATATATTTCTGTTGCAATCAAAACTATTGATCACAGAGAACAGCATTGTTTTATATTTTTGCTCTGTCAAGCAGAGAGCTAAGTTCTTACAACTGTTTTTGCATTCAGCCTGTTAGACTATTTGTTATGGGGCCTGCAAAACTCCACTATACTTTGAGGAAGGAATGAAGGGAAAATACGGGAGTTTTAAAATTAACATAAGAATAATTCTGAGGGAGACAGACAGACAAAGACAGAGAGAGGGAGGGAGGGAGGGAGGGAGAAAGAGAGGGAGGAAGGAGGGGGAGAGAGAAAGAGAGAGAGAGAGAGAGAGAGAGAGAGAGAGAGAGAGAGAGAGAGAGAGAGAGAGAGAGAGAGAGAGAGAGAGAGATATCTAGGGTATATTCACTTGATCCAGCCCTATGTAGCATTTCAGTTCCTCACAAAGGGCCATTCATCCCCATGTAAAAACACAAATTCAACAACCCTCCCCGTTTTGCTCCTCAGCTATACTGGACTAGGGCTGTTGGCTACCAGATTAGAGGCAAAATGAGGTCTGCCATCCATACAAATGATAGATAACAAGGGGAAATGTGAAATAGTAAAGAAACAGATTAAAAAATAAAACTCAAAAGTCATAGCATAGTATAAAACGATAATTGTGTGTGTGTATGGTACCACGGAAAGACAGAATCTCTTCCTGAATTTCTTGACATTGTACTTTCTGGGGTGGGGGGCTCTCTGGACCCCAGGAATGTTAACCCTCATGAAGCTGCTAGGCAGCTGGTAATCCATGAATTTCCAGAGAATGTGGCATCCAAACTCCTTTAATTTTTTATTTCTTAGTTATATGTCTATATATGTAGCTGAGTGTGGGCTTGTGCATGTGTGTGCAGTGCCTGCGGAAGTCAGAAGAGGCATTATATCCCTTGGCACTCGAGTTACAGGTGGGTGCACGTAGCCGGACATGGGCGCTAGACTACAACTTATGCCTTCTGCAGGAGCAGTATCTACTGCTCATCACCAGCCATCTCTCCAGTCCCTAGAATAGTGCTTGTGCCATGGCACATGTGTGGAGATCTGAGGACACGTTTTAGGAATTGGTTCTCCCATTCCACCATGTGGTCCCTGGGGATCAACCCAGGTGGTTAGGCTTGGTACCAAGCTCCGTCATCTGCTGAGCTGTCTTTCAGGGCCCCAAACTAATTGTTTCCCCATTATGGGACAGGGCCACACATCCTTATTATAAAAAGAAAACACAAAGCTCTGGAGCCTCCTCCTGGAACACAGATTTGCCTGGGCTGTGGAATGGCTAACATACAGGCGTAGTCCCTGCTCCAAGTGTCAGCGCACACTAAATAATACCCAAATGAGTGACGATGTGGACGAGTGCCACATGGGTGCAGCGTTTCATGGGTTTTTAATGCAACCCTCATTTTTTGAGGATCCTGGATGAGGAGAATATAATCATATATCCTGTTGCCCAAACAGTAAAATGTCAGACAAGTTAATTGCCTTAGAGACATGAGAGCACACTGCAGGAATCTGAAGTGCTTTCCCTTGACACTCTTGGAAGAAACTGGGAGTTAGAAGATGAGGTAAAAAGAAGCAGAGACAAATCACCAAGTGTTGAGAAAACCTCATCTACAGTGTCTGGATCAATTTCAAAGGGAAAAAGTCTTGGCTTCTAGACAGTATTTTGGGCTCTGTGGCTGCACTTAGGAGTCCACTGTGCACCTGGCCCTTTGTGTCCACCTGTGGTCTGCTCAGAGTCAGGCGATTTAGTCTCCACCCCTGGACTTCCCAAGCAGACCCTTGGCATTTGGATGAATAGCTGTGAGGCCAGTGCTATAGCATCCCCCAAATAGCATCTCATTTTCCAGCTCAGAAGAAAAACTCAGAGTTCCCTTGAAAAGTCTCCTATTTGGTCCCTTGAAGTCACAGGAAACGGGAGGGTTCTGCAGGACCAGTTTAAATCCAACTGAGTTTTTCTGGCAGAGCAACAGCTGCTGGGGCACAGCTACAGTTTCCCTGGCAATAGCGATTACTGGGAATTCTAGTGAAGTGGTTGTTTCTTTTGCTTCTATGGCTCTTCAACAGCAAAGGGCAACAACACCGACGTTTGCTTTAAAGATAGAAGAGTAAGATGCCCTTGTTTCATTTCTCCAAATGCTACATCAAAGCAATAAGGAGAAAAGGCAATGGCTATTCCAACTTTACTTCATCAAGCAAAAGTTGTATAATTTGTGGGTAAAAGATTGGAGATGATGCCAGGGGTCTGGAGATGCCAGTAGGAGCTTAAGAAGAGTTTCAAACAGAAGCAGCTCATTGTTTCAGTGCTTTGAGGTAACTTCTCAGAACAGAAGGGCTTGGGTCTCCAACATGAGTGAGAAAAACTTTAACAGGAAAATGACCATAAAAATTTTGGCTGTAGGGAGAAGGTTCTAGAACCTTTCAGAGACCAAAATGTTGGAATACACATAGAGAAATAATATTTCAGACATTTCAACCAACATAGTAAATACTAGAACATAATAGAGGAGAGCCCTTAAGTTTTAAAGGAAATAATTTTCTAAGTGGAATGAATTCTCTGTACAGAAAGCCTGCTCAGTGAAGCGTGGGGGGTGGGGGTGGGGTGGAATTCAATCATCATCAGCCATAGAATCCCAAGCATGTTGTTTCTGAAGTATGCTAGGAAGTACACCAAGCAAGGCAGTCAAGTAAGATACAGGATGCGAGAAGTTTGAGGTTCAACAGTTTAGTCATAGGCAATGGGACCAAACAGGTAGGATACAAGAGCATCAAGGCGCAGTGGGTGTGGAGCTGGGCTTACAAAGTAATCTATGCCCTTGAAGCAGAGGAGAAGCATGGCCTTAAGGTCATTTCTAGGTAACATGCAGTTAACTCATTGCAAACCACCTTGTGGGAAATAATATCAGCTGGGTATTTCTTGCAATATGGAGGTATTTTGCGAGCCATGAATTGGTTGTGACTATATTGTATCAAGGGAATGAAAAAGGGAAGTGTAAATGAAGGATTTGTAAGGCTAGAACGCACTGAGAAGTTGAAGCGTCTTGTCGGTAGCAGGGAGTTGGTAGAGAAAGGTCTAGAATGGATGGATTCACGGACACGAGCCTAGTGTTGAGGGTGATGGGGTGCCAAGACAGTTTCAGTCCTTAAAGGATTTCTTTTGGATGCAGGATTAAAGAATTGCATATTGAAAACCCCATGCTCAGTCACCTGATATTGGCGTCATCTCTTGTCCTGTTTCTGGTATCTTTCTTCTGTTGGCATACAAGGACATTTGATCACAAGTAGTCAGGGACTGTGTTGAAACTTTTTTGGTCCTTGGGTGATACTATCTTTGTCCAAAGCTTTTAGTTTCTCTCAGGCATGTCAGGTTGGAATGTTCTGCTGAGTTGGTTCGGAGTTTGGGGTGCATCCTTGTGAGGTCTGGGCTACTTAGGAACAGCCTTCCTCCAACGGTCTGGCTCCTTAGATCTCCTTGTTAAATCTAGGCTCTTTTGCAGAATCACTCTTAGCTTGGTGGCCATGAGCTCCTGATTTTATGTTCTGCTTTTGTGAAATTGCTGACAGCGTGTCTCCTCCACTCTCTTCCAGTCTTCTCTTTGGGAGAATTCTCCTAATAAATAAAACCCATCTGAATTCTTGGCTTAGGTTCTGCTTCTAGAGAATCGAACCATTTGTCATTAGAGCAAAAGTTAGTAAGGAGACAAGAGACAAGAGTGTGATTTAGAGGCAAGCAAGCCCCTGTCTTAGTTACAACAGCCGCTGTTTTTACAGCCCACGTAAGGTTCTGTCCCAAGCACCATGAGAAAGTACACTTTATTTTATTTTTATGATTTATTTCATAGTGGCCTATTTGTTTCTGGCTGAGCAACAGCTAGGCAAACATGAAGGCTTAGATATATTGTTAAATATTTGCTTTTTGTTTGATTGGCTTGGCTCTGCTGTAAGAAAGCCATGGGTGGAGGTCATCTGCCCGTTCAGGTGTTTTCTAAAAGGAATGACTTCAAACCACTTGAGCTTCTTGGTTTCTTAACCTGCTGTGTATAACTGTAACTGCCTTAATAGCACAGTCATTTTACCCCTTTTGTCTGCTGCACCAACCACAGCTGTTAGAGTACTCCCTAGGGTGTGAGGCTGACCAGCCATAACTATGGAGAGGGACCAGGGGCCTCCAATTTCTGTATCATCCACAGAGACAAAACATCTTTAGCTGTAGTTTTCCTTTTTTCTATTTAGGCCTCAACCAACCTACTACCCAACCTACCCAGATAAAATGATTTTATTGGAGGTCTTAAAATATGAATCCAGCAAAAGATATTTAGAAAAATATGAATTAATTTATGGTATAAAATATTTGAAAATTAATATTTTAATTTTAGTAAAGTAGTGGCTTCATTACCACATTTCATACCTGTGTGTCATTATGACTTGGTTTTTATTCCCCTCCCAAGGCCTGCCCCCTGTCCTCCAGCTCCCTCTTGGTGGCCTCTCTCCTTCCTCATCTGGTAGCTCCCCTTCTACTTCCATGTCATGTGCATTCCACTACCTTGTCTTCAAAATGAAACTTAAATTGGGTTGGTGCTTTCATCTTCTCAAGCTGCCCAATAAATACCACAGTTTGGAGCTTTAAACAGGAGAACTGTGCCTCCCAGCTCCTGAGGGTGGAGCTAAGGTCACATGTGGCCAGTTGGGTCCTAGTGAGGCCTCTCTTCTTGGCTTACAGACAGCTATGGCTTTAAAAATTGATTTTTTGTGTATGCGTGTAATGTATGTATGTATGTGTGCATGTATGTATGTATTTGTATGTATTGTGTATATATGTGTATGTATGTATTGCATATATGTGTATAGTGTGTATATAGTATATATTGTATATTGTATATGTGTCTAGTATGTGTTTGTGCATAGTGTGTGTATGTATATGCATAATGTGTGTATATGTTTAGTGTATGTATGGATATATAGTGTATATTGTATACGTATGTAGTATGTACTATGTATGTGTACAGTGTGTTTGTATAGTCTGTATTGTGTATGTGTATAGTATGTATATAGCATATGAATGCATAGCATGTGTGTATGTTTATAGTGTGTGCATATAGTGGTATGTGTATAGTGTGTGTTGTGTATAGTGTGTGTATATATGTGTATATATATATATGTGTGTGTATATAGTGTGTATTGTGTATGTGTGTAGTCTGTACTGTGTATGTATGTAATGTTTGTATAGTCTGCATTGTGTATGTATAGTGTGTGTAGCATATGTATGTATAGCATGTGCGTATGTTTATAGTGTGTGTGTATAGTGAATGTGTGTATAGTGTGTGTGTGTGTGTGTGTGCGTGCGTGCGTGTGTTTTCACTCTGTGCTTACAGAGGCCAAAAGGCTCTCATCTTCATTTGCAAGCACAAATCAGAGAGCACACACTGGGAGCAGCTCGAGCTTTTGTTTATTTGTTCCGTGAAACAGGTTCTCATGTAGCCCAGACTGACCTTGAACTCGGGAATCAGGGCTCTGTCACTCTGTCACTCTTTAGCAGAGTTCTTACTGAACTTGGAGCTAAGCCAGCAGACAGCAAGCACCATCAGCTGTCCTGTTTCTTCTTATGCCCGCACTCCTATCCCTGCACAGCACTGGGGCCCATGTGCCACAGCCCAGGTGCTCATGCTTGCACAGCAAGCACTTTTGTGCACTGAGCCATCTCTAAAGTCGTCTGGTTACTGTATACTTCTCTGTGGAGACAGAAGGCTCTGTGATAGGAGTGAGGTTGTGGACCACTTCTTCACTGGTAACTTACTAGTGCCTTGTGGCCCTGTTTGGGTCGGATCACATGCATACCATTACCAGAGAGTGCTGTGGTCTGCTGTAGATGTTGGCAGGTCAGAAACATGGTAATCTGATGGTCCAGTTAAGTATTGTAATGGTTTCAATGAGATGTTCCCCATGCTCCTGGGCTTGGTCCCCAGCCGCTGGCCTGTTTGGAGAGGTTTTGGATATGTGGCTTTGTTGGAGGAAGCATGGGCTTTGAAGTTTCCAGCCTTTTGCTGTGGCTAGAGATGTAACTCAGTTGGTAGAGTGCCATCCTAACATGCACAAAACTCTGATCCCCAAGCTCAAGGTCAGTCTGGGCTGCATGAGACCCTGTCTCATGGAACAAACAAACAAACAAAGGCTTGTGTGTGTCCCCCCCCACCCCTCCTTCCCATGTCTCTGCCACCATGAGCCCAAGCAAACCATCATTTATAAGTTGCCCTGGTCATGGTGTTTATCACAGCAACAGAAAAGTAGCTAATATAAGTGTTCTGTCTCAGCCAAGGTACAGATAGATCCTTAGGAGGGGACTATGGACCCAAGGAGGCTGGTCATTCTTGATCTAAAGCTCCAAGTGTCTGTACTGTGGGTTTCATACAAAGGCCCAACAAAAAGCTCTAGACAGCACTCTTATCTGCCTGTGACAGCTCAGACACCATCGACCGTTGGCGTTCATGGCCCAAGCAGCAAACAGTGTGTGGAGTTTTCTCTTATTTGAGGCATTATTCAAAAACAAGCATCTTTTCCAGATCATATGTCAACAGGCTCTAGTAACCTTCTCCCGCTCCATGAAGCTAAGTTGATTCCAAAATCCAAAGAGCCCTACTGGGTGCTACATCTCTTTTGCAGTTTCAGGAGCAACAAGTTATGCTGAGCTTTGGAAGGGCTTTCCCAATACACTCAATGCAACTGGACTTTCAAAGCTTTCTCAGAGGTGAAGGTTCGTGAAGTGCCTGGGTTTTTGCCAGATTTATATTTTACCCCCTTTATGCAAATTCTTACTAATAAGTTTATAGTAGTTGATACTTATCTTCCTTTAAGATGATTTTAGCTGGGTATGGTGGCACACATTTTAATCTCAGCACTCAGGAGGCACAGGCAGCTGAAACTCTATGAGCTTAAGGCCAGACTGGTCTACGGAGTGAGTTCTGGGACAGCCACAAAGATAAACACCGGGGAAACCAGGAATGCTAAACAGACTGTTGACTCTTCAAGGAAAGAGATGTATAACTTGTTTTCTACTCAGAGGGTTGGGAATGGGTGTAGTTAGTAGTCTGGTAACTGAGGCTATCAGTAGGGCCAGGCCACGTCTGACTCCTTCAGACTCTATATACTTATCTCGGTCATTTTCCTAGTCCTTTATCTTGAGCACTGTTTCTCACTCAACAGAATCCATCCTTAGGGGGAGAAGTCACATGTACTTTACAAATGGAGCAGAGGTGGTTAATGGCCTGGTGACCTCTGTATGACCAAGACTACACCAGAACATTCCCTAGGTCCTTAAGATAACACCTGTAGTCAATCTATAGAACCATCTTTATGGAAGAGGTCACATGCACTTTTCAAAGAGTCTCAATGTAGTCACCTTAAGGTTTATTGTACACAAAGAACTAGGTTAATTGTCGCCAAGAAACTTTCTTTCCAAAATTATACTGTACTCAAGCATGCCTAAAGTAGACTGTTTGATGTCAGAATCTAGAAGTTTGAACCAATACCTGCTAACTAAGTCATGTCGAACTGGCTTTCCTTCTTGTCTCATGTGGATTGCTACTCTGCCAGCTTTGGTGATTGCAGGCAGAGATCCCCAATATATATATAGTCACCTCCAATGTTCCCCTCTTTTTCATACCTAGAGCTTATGACCTCTCTGTCTATGGGCTTTTGACTGGCTTCACAGTGCCAGGCATGAATTCCCTCTTTTGGAGCAGGCCTCAGATCCAACCAACTGGAAAGTAGTTGGTTACCCCCTAACAGTTATGTCACTATTGTAACAGTGAGCACATCTTGCCTGGAAGGCTGGTATTGTGTCTTGAAGGCTTCAAGGCTGGGTAAAACCACCGATGGTGTTTCTTCCTCAGTGGTATTTATAGCACCTTATGACATTATGAAAATCACCCAGAAGAGAGGAAGCTTCCTGATGAATTTCAGTTTGAGTTCTCTGTGTCTTACAACTATAGTGTGTGACTGTGTTGCTTTGGTACCCCTGGATCACCCAAACTTCATAGAGAGGTATGTAACCCTTGACACCGAGTTTATTGTTTAAGAACTCATGCCTTCTGAAAGAAGCATTTTTTACCAATGCAGGGAAGCCCCATTCCTTACCCTTCTTCCTAAACAAGAACTTCTTAGGATAAGAACTCATTATCTTTCTTCTTAAAAATGAAATATTTTGATTATATATTAGTGATTTTTCATATATATTTTAAAAATTAAATATTTTATTTATACATTATATAAGCATATAGCATGTACTTTTATTTTTTACCTTTTGATAGTCAGAGATTTGCTCATACAATGTATCCTGATGACAGTTCCCCTCCCTTTCCTCTTGTCAGCTCCTCTCCACCTTCCCTTCCAATCCAGATTCGCACCCTTTCTTTCTCTCATTAGAAAAGATCAGGCTTCCAAGAGATAACAACAAAATATAACCAAATAAAATATAGTAAAGTAAATCAAACAACTGCCACAATAAAACTGGACAAGGCGAACCAATAGAAGAGCCCCAAGAGAAAGCACCAGAATAAGAGACCCCCCCGCCCCATTCACACATGCAGGCGTCTCATAAAAATACTACACTGGAAGCTATAATATACACTTGGAGGATGCTGCTTCAGCCTCTGTGAGATCATATAAGCGTTCTTCAGTTCATTTAGAGGGCCTCGTTCTCCTGTTGTCCTCCATCCCCTTTGGCTCTTACACTTTTCCTGCCTTCTCTTCTGCTGGGTTCCATGAGCTCTGAGGGGAGGGACTTGGTGGAGACATCCCATTTAGAGCTGAGTGTTCCATCTCTCTCTCTCTCTCTCTCTCTCTCTCTCTCTCTCTCTCTCTCTCCTCCCCCTTTCTCTGTAATATCTGGCCGAGGGTCTCTGTGTTTGTTCCCATCTGTTGCATTGCTCATCTATGAGTATAGCAGAATAGCATTAGGAGCTGTTTTATTGTTGCTTTATTTTTAGACCAGTAGTATTTGGTTTTACCCTAGGTGTCTAGGTTATCTAGCGTCTGGTTCTTGGTCACCCTACCAGTGTCGAGTATGGGTTCCATCTCATGGAGGGAGCCTTAAGTCAGACCAGCCATTGCTTGGTTACTCTCATAAGCTTTGTGCCACCATTGCCTACTATACTGTTGAGGCAAAACAGCATTTTAGACCAAAAGTTTTGCATCTGTTTTGGTGTTTATATTTCTTTTTTGGTAGCCCATAGGGTACCTTAACCACTAGAACATAAGGTGAAGGTTCTATGAAGGCACCAGCTTCCCACTCCGTGTTCAATGAGTTCTGTAGGTGATGTTTTCAGCATTGCTGCCTATTTCTGGAGAGCAACCCATTATCTTGGCAACAGCCTGGATTGTTCGGGGATTTATAAGGGAGCCCTTTGGACAACAACTAAATTGGATGTAACCTAGTCTCAGTTCTAGAAGCTTCGTTTAGTGACAAGAGATGGACTCTTTCTTCCCCATCATTAAGACCACCTTCTTCTATTTTAGGAATTTCCATTCCACTATATTTCCATATCACCCCTCAAATGTTTTTTTTTTTTTTAATTCTAGCTGACTCTCTTCATATTCTCTCCCTTAACCTCATCTCTCCTCCTCCTCCTCACTTGATTCTCCTGTTTCTGTACTCCCCAACATCTGGTCCATCAATAAAATCTATCCCTTTTCCTCTCCCAGAGAGATCCATGTGTCCCTACTAGTTCTTTCCTCTATACCTAATCTCTCTGGCTCTATGGATGGTAGCTTGGTTATAATTTACTTAACGACTAATATCCACATATAAGCAAATACATACCATATTTATCTTTCTGGGTCTGAGTTACCTACCTTGCTCAGGATGATTTTTTTCCATTCATCTATTCACCTAAAAATTTAATGATGTCATTTTTTAAGCAGTTGAGTAATACTCCATTGGGTAAATGTACTACATTTTCATTATCAATTCTTCCATTGAGAGGCATCTAGATTATTTCCAGTTTCTAGCTATTATGAATAGAGCCACAATATACAAAGTTGAGCAAGTGTCCTGGTGGTAGGATGGAGCATCCTTTGGGTATATGCCCAAGAGTGGAATAGCTGGATCTTAAGGTGTATTAATTCCCAGCTTTGTGAGGAATCACTACACTGATTTTCAAGGGGGATGTAAAGTTTACACTCACACCAGCAATGGAGGAGTGTTCCCCTTACTCTATATCTTTGATACCATTAGCTGCCACTTGTTTTGTTGACCTTAGCCGTTCTGACAGTTGTAAGATGAAACCTCAAAGTTGTTTTGATTTTCATTGCCCTGATGGCTAAGGATGTTGAACATTTCATTAAGTGCTTCTCAGCCATTTGAGTTTTTTTCTACTGAGAGTTATATACTCTGAGATTCTACTAAATCTATACCCTAATTTTTAATAGGATCATTTGATTTTGTGATATCTAGTTATATATATATATATATATATATATATATATATATATATATATATATATTTTTTTTTTTTTTTTTTTTTTTTTTTTTGATATGAGTGCTCTATTGGATGTGCAGTCAGTAAAAATCTTTTCTGATTCTGTGGCCCTTTTTCCCCAAATGATAGTTTCCTTTGACTTACAAAAAGCTTTTCAATTTCATGAGGTTTTATTTATTTATTTATTTTGTTGTTGTTGGTTTTGTTTTTTTTTTTTTTTCGAGACAAGGTTTCTCTGTGTAGTCTTGGCTGTCCTGGACTCACTTTGTAGACCAGGCTGGCCTCAAACTCACAGCAATCTGCCTGTCTCTGCCTCCTGAGTGCTGGGGTTAAAGGCGTGCGCCACCACCACTCAGTTGAGGTCTCATTGTTGATATTAGTGCCTGTGCTAACAGTTTTGTTCAAAAAAGTATTTTCCTGTGCCAGTGAGTTCAAGGCTAGTGCATACCTTCTCTTCTATCAGTTCAGTGTGCCTTGTTTTATGTTGAGGTCTTTGACCCATTTGGAGTTGAGTTTTGTGCAGGATTATAAGTATATATCTATTTGTATTCTTCTGCATGCCAACATCCAGTTATACCAGCACCATTTGTTGAACTATCTTTTCACACAAATTATCTTTCTGGCTTCTTGATAAAAAATCAGGTGTCTGTCCATAGTGTGTAGATTTCTGCCAGGATTTTAATTTCTATTCCATATGTCAATGTGTCTATTTTTGATCATACAATCTTTCACTTGCTTGATTAGAGTTACCCCAAGATATTTTACATTGTTTGAGGGCATTGTGAAATGTGTTGTTTCCATGATTTCTTTCTCAGTCTAATTTTTGTGAGTAAATTTTGTATCCAGCTACTTTACTGAAAGTGTTCATCATCTGTAAGAGTTTCCTGGCAGAATTTTTAGGATCACTTATATATACTATTATATCATGTGCTGTAAAGGAATATTAATTCAGCAACATGGCTACTCTGGCAAGGGATCACATCCAAAGACCTAGGTCTATGCGATCTGGTTGGAATGCAGACAAGCCACAGTACAGTACACACCTTTAATTACAATGACATCTGATTGAGGGACAGACAAAGTGATGGATCAGAGAAAGATTTGACAGAATGAGTCAGAGATAGGATATGCCTGTTTGTATAGTCAATATAGTTTGTCTGAGTTTGGACTAGCAGTTTGGTGCAGTTCAGTTTGTGGAGTTTAGGGGCAGTTATTCCAAGTACAGCAGCAATTCAGTGAAAAGTATAGAGAAGCTAGTTTGAATGAATCAGACTGTGGAGGAGTTTTGAGCCAGAACCGCTGAACTGAACCAGCCAACCAGAGTTCAGAAAGAACTAGAAATGGTGAGCTTATTCAGCAGTAAGTCTTGGAGGCTGAAAACATTCTAGGCCTAGGTTAGCAAACAAAGGCTGTAAGCTGAATCCTTCAAGGTCTGGGCCTGCAGACGATTAGATTGTGTGGGGGCTAGAAGTTTCCAGGCCTAGGACTAGGGATTGATAGATAGAAATGCTCAGGGCTCAGCCCAAGCCATGCATTCATAAAGCTTGGGTCCAGCTCCCATCTCATCCCATCATCTAAGGAAATGAAAACAACATTTACAGCATGCCTATAAAGATACTTTGATGTCTTCCTGTCCAATTTGTATTCCCTTGATTTCTTTCAGTTGTCTTATTGGTTTAGCTAAGACTTCAAGTACTATATTGAATAGGTATTGAGAGAGTGGACAACCTTGTCTTGATGCTGATTTTAGTGGAATTGCTTTGAGTTTCTCTCCATTTAAGTTGATATTGGCTATAGGCTTGCCGTAAACTGCCTTTGTTTTGTGTAAGTTTGCCCCTTTTGTCTATCCTCTCTAAGACTTTTATCATGAAGGGGTGTTGGATTTTGGCAAAGGCCTTTTCTGTATCTGGTGAGAAGAACATGTGGGTTTTGCCTTTCACTTAGTTTATATGGTGGATTACATTTAGCAATTTATGTATATCTTACCATTCCTGTCCCTCTGGGATGAAGCCTACTTGATCATGGTAGATGATCTTTTTGATGTGTTCTTGGATTCAGTTTACAAATATGTTATTGAGGGTTTTTTTTTTTTTTGCATCTATGCTCATAAGGGAAATCAGCATGCAACCCTCTTTCTTTGTTGAGTCTTTATGCACTTTGGGTATCAGGGTGACTATGGCCTCATAACATAAATTGAGCAATGTTCCCTTTGTTTCTATTTTCTGTAATAATTTGAGGGGTACTGGCATTAACTCTTCTTTGAAAGTCTGGTAGATTTCTGTGCTAAAACCATCTGGTCCTGGGCTTTTTTGGGGGGGTGGGCAGGGAGACTTTTAATCAATGTTTCTATTTCACTAGGGGTTAAAGGTATGCTTCAATTGTTTATATGATCTTGATTTAATTTTGGTAAGTGGTATCTGTCAAGAAAAGTATCATTTCTTTAGATTTTTCCAATTTGGTGGCATACAGGTTTTTAAAGTATGTAGTGTTATTTCCCCATCTCTTCTGATTGGTTTTGGTTTGAAGTCTGTTTTATCAGATATTAAAATGGCTATGTTAGCTTTTATTTTTTAGGTTCATTTTCTTGGAATATATTTTTCAGTCCTTTTACCGTAAGGCACTTTGTGTTCTTGAGGTTAAGCTGTGTTTCTTGGATGCAACAGAAGGATGGATCTTGTGTTTGTCTATTGTGATATTCTATGTCTTTTTTTAAAAAAAGATATTCTATGTCTTTTTATTGGGGATTTGAGTGCATTGATGTTGAGAGATGTAAACAGTGTTTGTTGATACCTGCTATGTTGTTGTTCTGGTGGTGGTGGTGGTGGTGGTGGTGTGTGTGTGTGTGTATGTGTGTGTGTGTTAGGTGTGTTTGTTTCCTTTCTTCTGATTTGCTGATCTGGGATTATCTGTTCCCAGTCTTTTCATGTTTGTAGTCAACCTCCTTAGGTTGGAGTCTTCCTTCTAGTACCTTCTGTAGGACTGGATTTAAAAATAGTGTTAAATTTGGCTTTATAATAAAATATTCTGTTTTCTTCATCTATGGTGATTGAAAGTTTTACTGGCTATAGTAATCTGGGATAGCATCTGTGGTCTCCTAGAATCTGAAGAACATCTATTCAGGCCCCTGTGGCTCTTAGAGTCTTCACTGAGAAGTCAGTTGTAATTCTAATAGGTCTGCCTTCATATGTTATTTGTTTTGTTGTTGTTCTGTATGTCTAGTGTTTTGATTATCATATGTCCCAAAGGCACTCTTCTTTCTTTTCTAGTCTAATCTATTTGGTGTTCTGTGTACTTCTTTTGCCTTTGAGGACATCTCTTTATTTAGGTTAAGGAAACTTTCTTCTGTGATTTTGTTGAAGATATTTTCTTATCTTTGAGCTGGGTTTCTTTCTTTCTCTATTTCTATTACTCTTAGATGTGTTCTTTTCATGGTGCCCAGAATTCCTGGATTGTTTTGGTCAGACATTGGTGCCTACACCGTATCCATCCCAAACCCAGAGACCTAGGTACCAGTGTAAGAACACAATCAACAGAAGCCTGAGCAATATGGCATTTATTCTACTATAGTAACCCCAACACAGCGGAAGCACAAGAAAATGATCTCCAAACCAACTTTATGAAGATGATAGTGGTCTTAAAGAGGAAGGATAAATCCCTTAAAGAAATCCAGAAAAACGCAAACAAACAATAAGAGGAAAGGAATAAATTCATTAAATAACTTCAGATTCTAGCTAGAACAATAAGAAAGTTGAAGGAGACCAAGGGAATACAAATAGGAATGGAAGAAGTCAAAGTATCACTATTTGCAGGTGATATGAGAGTATGCATAAGTGACTCCAAAAAGTCTACCAGGGAACTCTTACAGCTGATAAACACTTTCATCAAAGTGGCTGTATACAAGATTAAAAAAAAATCAGTAGCCCTCCTGTATACAAATGAAAAACTGGCTAGGAAAGAAATAAGGAAACAGCATCCTTCACAATAGCCACAAATAATATGAAATATCTTGAGGTAACTCTAACAAAGCAAATGAAAGACTTGCATGACAAAAACTTCAAGTTTTTGGATAAAGAAATTAAAGAAGATATCAGAAGATGGAAAGATCTCCCATGCTAATGGATCAGTAGGATTAACATAGTCATCAAAATTCCAACACGATTCTTTACAGACCTTGAAATGACATTACTCAACTTCATATGTAAAAACAAAAGCCCAGGATAGCTAAAACAATCCTGTACAATAAAAGAGCTTAGGGGGGGTATCTCCATCCCTGATTTCAAGCTGTACTACAGAGCAATAGTTATAAAAATCACATGATATTTGCATAAAAGCAGACATGTTGACCAATGGAATTGAAGCAAAGACCCAGAAGTAAAGCTACACACCTGTGGACACTTGATTTTTGATAAAGAAACCAGAAATACACATGAGAAATTTACAGCATCTTCAACACATAGTTCTGGTCAAACTGGATGTCTGCATGGAGAACAATGCAGATAGATCACCGCCCACACAAAACACAACTCCAAATGCATCAAAGACCTTAGTGAACCTGATGGGAGAGAAAGCGGGGAATAATCTTGAATATGTTAGCACAGGAAGTGACATCCTGAACAGAACACTGTCAGTGACACACTAAGGTCAACAATAAATGGTACTCCACAAAACTGAAAAGCTTCTGTAAGGCAAAGGACACCATCAATAGGACAAACCAGCAGCCAACAGAGTGGGAAAAGATTTCCACAAGCTCCACATCTGACAGAGGACTAATGACCAAAATACATGAAGAACTCATGAAACTAGTCATCAACAAACCAAATAAACCAACTAAAAATGGGATACAGATCTAAACATAGAATTCTCAACAGAGAAATCTCAAATGACTGAGAAATGCTTGAATGTTTAATATCCTTAGCTGTCAGGGAAATGCAAATCAAAACAGCTCTGAGATTCCATCTTACACCTGTTAGAATGGCTAAGATCAAAGACATAAATGACAGCTCATGCTGGTGAGGATCTGGAGCAAAGGGAACACTCCTCCACTGCTGGTGTGAGTGCAAACTTGTACAGCTACTATGAAAATCAATATGGATGTTTCTCAGAAAATTGGAAATCAATCTATCTCAAGACCCAGCTATACCACTCCTGGACACATACACAAAAGATAGCCACCGTACCACAAGGACACTGCTCAACTATGCTCATAGCAGATTTATTCATAATAGCCGTAAACAAACAAACAAAAAAAACAGCCTAGAAGTACCTCAGCTGAACAATGAATAAAGAAAACATTGTACATTTGTACAATGGAGTATTACCTACAGTTAAAAATAATAATAATATAACATTTGCAGGCAAATGGATGGAACTAGAAAAGATAATCCGGAATGAGATAACCCAGACCCAGAATGACAACCATGGTATGCACTCACTTATGAATAGATATTAGCTGTAAGGTAAAGGACACTTATGGTACAATCCACAGACCCAGAGAGGCTAAGTAACAAGGAGGGCTCAAGGGGCAGGGACACATGGATCTCCCTGGGTAGGAGAAGTAGAATAGATTTTGTGGGTGGACTGGGGTGGGTAGAGATGGGAACAGAAGGGATCAGGCAGATAGTAGGAGGGACAGAGGGGCAGAGTCCTGGGAGAGATGACTGGAATTCAGGGGCATTTGGGGGTGTGATGTGGAAACCTAGTGCAGTGGAAATTCCCTGGAATCTATACGAGTGACCCTCGTGAAGTCTCCTCATAATGGGGGTACGGAGCCTGAACCTGACATCTTCTGAAACCAGGCAAGTCTTCCAGTAAGGGATTAAGACACCAACCCAGCCACACAACTTTGATCTTCAATTTATACTGTCTGCATGGTGTGTTGGTGTAAAAGTAACACAAAACATGTGAAAGTGGCCAATTTGAGACCCATGCCACAAGAGGAGGCCTATGCCTGGCACTGCCTGAAGAGCCAGGAACCAGAGGCAGGGCAGCCTGGAGACCTAGGATAGAACCAAACACAACTGGAGAAAAGTAAAAAATTCAAAAAAAAAAAAAAAAGTCAATGAAATGATTCCTAGTGATAATCTGCTATACTTGTAGACCAGAGCCTAGCATGACTGTCATCAGCAAGGCTTCCTCCAGCCACTGATGAGAGCAGAGGCTGAGACCCATAGCCAAACACTAGGTGCAGCCAGGGTGAGCCCTGTAGAAGTTGGGGAGGAAGGATTGTAGAAGCCAGAGAGATCAAGGACACCACAAGAACACAGCCTACAGAATCAACTAACCAGGGCTCAGAGGAGCTCAGAGACTGAAGCAGTAACCGGGAGCCTGGATGGGTCTGACCTAGGGGCTCTGCATATATATCATTGCCATGTAGCTTAGCATTCTTGCTGGACTCCTAACAGTGGGAGCGGGAGCTGCCCCTGACTTTTTTGCCTGCCTTTGGGGCCCTTTTCCTCCTATTGAGTTGTCTCATCCAGTCTTAACATCAGCGGATGTACCTAGTCTTATGGCAACATGATATGCTACATTTGGTGTATAACCCTGAGAGGTTTAAGTTTTTTTTTTTTTTTTTTTTTAAGGGAAATGGAGAAGGATGGTTCTGGGGGAGAAGGGAGATGGGCAGAGTAGAGGGGAGGGATTGGGAGGGGCGGAAGGAAAACTATAGTAGGGGTGTAATATATGAGAGAAGAATTAACAAACACTAAAATTAAAAACCCAGATATCAGACTATGTGTACTCTCAGGAGCCTACCTTGGACATTTGGGATTCTGTGACAGGCTCATCAAGGTTTAAAATGGGGTCACGAGGAACCATTCCTTGTCATGCCACAGGAGAACAGTTTGGGTCTCTTACAAACTGCTCCTGTTAATATAAAAGACATATATATTCTCTTTGCACACAAAATTACAAAAAAAAATGGCTGAAGAATTACTTTCAATAACTTTCCATCTCAAAGCAGCAGACAGCCCTGGGGAGGAAGAGAGAACCACTTAGATTTGAAGAGTCAGCCACCAGAGTCTGCTCACGGTGAAACTCCGCTCCTGGCCAGAGAGTCGCATCTGAAACAAGCAAGGAACAGCTGTGATGTAAACAATGGGGGAAAGTTTTGCCTGCTGGATTCTGGACAAGGTCAAAGGTGTGTAGATGAGGAGGAGGCACCAGCGAGGTGGCTGCTCAGAACACTCGAAGCTAAGGCAGAAGCAGCCCAGCGTGTTCAGCAAGATAGTCTTTGTTAGTGCAGAACCAGTAGAAGCAGCAAATCCTTTCATATCCAAATCTCTGGTGACTGGAAAACAAATCAGCAAGGGCAAGTTCTTCTCAGCTGTGAAATAATACCTTGAGTAAAGGCAGGGTTGCTAGAGGACGCTTCGGAATAACTTGAAAAGAGACCTGCGGATTCAGGCATGGTGGAGTATGCCTGCAGTACCACCATATAAGCACTTAGCCTGGAGTTTGAGGCCAGCCGAGGCTACACTGTGACACTATTTCTAAAACTACAAGACAAGAATGGAGAGGAAGTTCAGCCATTAAGAGCACTCCCACTCTTCCAGAGGGCCTGAACTTGGTTTCGAAGCACCCACGCTGATTGGCTCCCAACCACCCGTAACGCCAGCTCCAGGGACGTCAACACCTGCTCATGTAACACACACACACACACACACACACACACACACACACACACACACACACACACACACACACACACACACACCAAAATAAAATGAAGGTGAGATCTTTACGCCTTCTTTTCCACACAGGCCCATTCTCTACCATAGAATTCCATTTTCTCCCTTAGAACCTCAGCTTCCTGCTGAGGAATCTACTGGCTTCACAGCCCCAAGTTAGGCACAGTGCCCTGCCTGTTGGGTTGAGTCTGTGATGTCCTTGTCACATTGTTTCACTGGCTGAGCCCTCCGGGGTGCATGCTGTTTTTTTTTTTTGCCGGGCTGCACCCCACAACAGAATTTGTTCTGCAAGCTCATACATAGCATCTTGGATTTTATTTTCAACTTTTGGATTTAAGTTCAAAGTGAGATTTAGTTGCCTACCTCCAACCCCCTCTTTCTCTTTTTCTTTTGTTTTTGTCTGTCTGTCTGTCTGTCTGTCTGTCTGCCTGTCTGTCTTTTGTTGGTTCCTTTATGTTTATGATAAAAATTGCATTTGCCTCAAAGCAGAGTCCCACGCTGCTCTTTTCAGTTTGGAATGCTTTTGGTAACAGACTGGAGAAAACTGTTCTTGGAAACTTGAAAAATGTTCTTGACTCCATTAGTACCATTTGTTTTGAAATCATAAAACTTTTATAACTTTCTCTCATTCTTTCACTGGTCAAGATACAGGTTGTATTTTTGAGACAACTCAATTTATCCTTTCATACTTTAGTAGCTATTCATAGAATACTGCTAACTATAGCTCCAGAGCCCGAAAGTCACCACCCTTTAAAGTAGCCACTCTACTCACTGCCAGTGTTTTCTCTTCCACATTATACTATCTTAGTCAATTTGTTAAGTCTCTCTTTTTTTGCTAATTGGAGCATGCCATAAACTTAATTAATTTTAAACATCCAGCTTCTTATTTATTATTTTCAGTTTTTAAATATATTCATCTACATTGCATAGATGTGAAACAGCTTTCACTCCAATGGGAATTAGAGATTGGTGTGAGCCAAATACGAAGGACTATGACCCAGTAACACAGAGTTTCATTGCTTCGACCGACATATTCCACTGTGGAAGTGTCATATAAATGTGTTATAGTTACAGGATAAAGGAAAGTTATAGACAAAGGCATTTCCCAAGGGGGTGTCATTCAAGCTATAGGTTTTAAGATGCTGTCTGATGACATGTTTGGCTTTGGGTTGATGGAAGTGAGTAATCTGTTAAGAACATATTCTAATAGATTTTGATAGTCAAATGAGTACTAGATAAGATAGAAAGGTGGACAATAAATGCCCATCAAGGAGACTAATAATAGTCCAAGATGGGGGCTTGTCTTAGTGTTCTATTGCTCTGAAGAGACACCAGGACCACAGCAGCTTTTGTTAAGGAAGACATTTAACTGGGGCTGGCTTATGGTTCAGAGGTTTAGTACATAATTGTTATGGCAGGAAGCATGGCAGTTCCCAGAGAGATATGATGCTGGACAGGAGCTGAGAATTCTACATCTGGACCTGCAGGCAGCAGGGAGGGAGGGAGGGAGGGAGGGAGGGGGGAGAGAGAGAAAGAGAGAGAGAGAGAGAGAGAGAGAGAGAGAGAGAGAGAGAGAGAGAGAGAGACAGACAGACAGACAGACAGACAGACACAGACACAGACACAGACAGAGACACAGAGACACAGAGACACAGAGACACAGAGACACAGAGACACAGAGACAGAGACACAGAGACACAGAGACAGAGACACAGAGACAGACAGAGACAGACAGAGAGACAGAGAGACAGAGACAGAGATTGGGCCTAGCTTGAGCATTTGAAACCTCAAGCCCACCCCCCAATGACACACTTCCTCCAACAAGGCCAAACCTCTTAATTTCTGTCAAGTAATGCCACTCACTAATGAGCAAGCAAGCATCCAAATATATGACTCTATAGGGGCCATTCCTATTTAAACCAACCACAGGGCTGGAGAGATAGTTCAGTAGTTAAAAAGTGAGTCCCATTCTCCCAAAGGACCTCAGTTCGGTTCTTAGCATTCAAATCAGGAGGCTCATCTGTCTGCATCTCCAGCTCCAGAGAAACCAGTACCCTTTCCTGGGCTCTGTACATATGTCAGAGACTCATGCTGATACATTCATAAATGCATAGACACAGACACACACCCACATAGACACATACACATACATAGACACACAGACACATACACAAAGATGTAGTGATATCTTTGGTTTCTTTAAAAATCCTGATAGGTTATGTGAATATGTTTTTGTTTTAATCCCAGGTGTGGAATGTGGGGTTGCTTCGGATTGTCCACAACCATTAGCTATGATTATCTTACGTTTTAGGAGGGGCATGATTTTTGCCAGCTGCAGATAGTTTAATTCTGGGGACTCTGGAGAGGGTATAAATGGGAAGGCCCTGACAGGGCCTGTGGTGGAAGCTACTCACTCTGCTGCTAGTTCTTGCTGCTGTGTTTGCTATTGCTGATTTACTGGTTTACTAGATTGATGGATGATATTCTGATGACAAAGACTGGACTTGGCCCTAGGAACCGGACACCCCTAATCAGCAGGAAGTAGTCTAAAGAGGTCGATGCCCTTTTCCCCTTTAACCTTTCTCTCTTACATAGTGTAGGGGGTTGGAAGGGATTAGGGAAGAATAAGGGTTGGGAGGGTGATAGATATAAGAACCTAATCTCTCTCTCTCTCTCTCTCTCTCTCTCTCTCTCTCTCTCTCTCTCTCTCTCACTCTCTCTCTCTCTCTCTCCGCCCCTCTCTGTCTCCTCTCTATCTCTCGTGAAAAATTTCAAGAATAAGAAAGATAGCTCTAAATATGTTTGGCCCTGATTCTGCAACAATCATAGTCACAAAAAAGTTCTAACCAATCAACATACCTTGGAGAATCTTCTACATAGAAGTAGCTTTTTTCCCCTTGGACTTTAGTTCACAGTTATGTTTATCATTTTCATTATGTTTTTTAGGGGGGTTTTTTGCTTTCATATTTTCTTAAGATATGAAAATATAGCTTTCATATTTTTCTTTTATTATTAGAAAAAAACCAGAGACTGCTTTGAGTGAACTCAGTTTTCATATAGAGATATGTCAAACTATTTTGTTATGTTGAAATTGTCCTTGATATAGAAAGTATTTAAACATACACATTTCATATGATATAAGGCCTTTACACTAGTCATCCATTTAAAACTCAGGTGTATTGGGATATGATTTATGTATATTAATACTGTATCCCTCCTAACCACAGAGTTTTATGGGATTTGTAATGTATGCAAATCATGTGGCAAAAATGCCAATGCCCCTTTACAGGCAGTTTGTTGTTCTCCTCCTGGGAGCCATTGATTTGTTCTGTTTTGCCATTCCTGTGTCCTGGAGCAGTTTCCTTTGAAATTAAATATCCCACCTTGGATCTACTTTTGGAGGGAGGATTGTTAAGGCTCAAACAGTAAGCCAAATTACCAGGTTCATAACTAACTCCTAAGTCTCCAGAAGTTCCTGCAACTTCCAAGATCCCAAAGGTGCACGCCAAACTTATATACGTGGTAAGGACTGCTGGAGAGGAGATCTTTTGACCTGTCACGCTGCTTGCAAGTCACCCAGAGAGCTCTTGGGGTGCAGAAGAGTTATCCCCAAGGCTCTGGTGCGTTTCTCAGGGATGCCTCTGCCTTTGAATCATCGATGCCCAGATAAAGTTATTGACTTGCCAAGTTGGACTTTGATGGAATTATTTTCTTGGTTCTGCCATCTGTGCCTTGCCTGCGCTGAGCCCTCATTCCTTACTGCAGGCTCTCTTTATATCAGTCAGCCCGTGGGATTCTCAGAAAGGTTCTATGCCAATTCTAGAGGCACTTTGCTCACAGTGACTCTGCTTCTTTATCAGACGAAGCTGTATGGATCAGAGGACGGAGAGCATGGAGAAACAGCATGGATTCCTGATTAGTTCCAGCTCGGTTTCTGTCCTACACAAAAATATGTGGTGTCTTCAGAAATAGTGCTTTAATATCTACTTAGGATAGGCAAGTAAAAGCAATAGCCTGCGGTGTGTTGAGGTTCCCTGGGGCATCCCTGACAAACACCTTGTAGGAAAGTGCTGTAGAATGTTTATTAATCTCTACGACCTCACTTACTAGCCACACCAGGCCTCATGATGGTCCCTACCTCAAACCCCCAGCCCCCCAACTGAAGCTCCACCCACTTCTACTCTTCCCAGCTACAGGCTTCAGCCTTTCCTTAACCAAGCAGAGACTATTGGGGATCAAAGTGTACACAACACCATTTGGTGTACATGAGAATGTACCTGTCTGTATTGCAACCAGATCTTGGGTGGGGGGAGGGGCTAGTATTTAGTATTTGAATACACAGCAGCACCAGCCCAGCCCAACAGGGAAGTGTCCCACGCCTGGCACTGAGACATTCATTCAATAACGTCTTTTGAGAGCAGCACTGCCACCAGGCAAAGCACCTACATTCAAACTTCTCTTTGTAAATTATATTTTAAGTTAGTTTTCAAGGTAGTGAGTTCTCATAATGCCTTTTTCATGCATTGTTACTTTTCATTAACCCTCCTCCCATTTCTTCTCCCCCCCCCCCCCCATGGTTCCCTCTCCCCTGCTTCAACCTTTAACCTCTAGTTTTCCCCTTCGGCTTTCCCATCCCATGAGATATCCCTCCTCACACTAAGGCCCCTTTCCCTGCCCTCTTATGGGTCCTTACTGGCTTTCTGACTAATGCAGACATTCCAAGTGAGGTACCCAAATCTAAGTGTTTAAAGCGATGTTCCACATATGAGGGAAGATGTGAGGTTTGTCTTCCTGCCCTCAGGTTATCTTATGCAGTATATTCTTTTTCCAGTTCTACCATTTACCCCTAGATTTCGCTTTTTCATTTTCCTTTACATGTGTCATGTTTTCCTTGGCCTCTTATCTGTTGATGGACACCTAGGCTGTTTCTATTTCCTAGCTGTTGTGACGGGAGCAGCTATGAGCATGAGTGGTGGAAATGTCTTTGTGCTAATGTAGTCCGTTGGATGTGTGATCAAGAGTGGAATATCTGGGCTACATGGTAGGTCTGTTTTCAGTTTCTAGAGAAACTTCCATACTGGTTTCCGTAGTGGCTATACCAGCTTACACTCCCACCAATAGTGGATAGCCCCACATGCTTGCCACCATTGCTTTCATCTGATCACTTGCTGGTAGCTATCCTGCCTGGGATGAAAGAATCTCAAGGTCCTTTTAATGTACATTTCTCTGCTGGCTAGTGATGTTTGCCAACCACTCATGGCCTCTTTAGGAACCTGCAGTTCCATAGCCCATTTTTTGGTTGAGTTATTTGTTTGTTTGTTTGTTTTTTGATGATTTATTTGTTGAGTCTTTTGTGTATTCTAGATATTAGCCTTGTCAGGTGAGTACCTAGCAAAGAATTTCCTCTTACTCTTAGGATGCTCATTTGACAAGTATCTTGTATTTCCCAAAAGCCTTTTAATTTCACAGTCTCATTTCTTGATTATTGGACATATTTCCTGAGCAACTTGGATCCTCTTCACACAGTCCTCACATATGCTAATACCCTGAAGTGCCCTTTCTGTTTTTACCTCTGGATGTTTCAGAGCCGATGCTGAGGTCTTGATCTACTCTGAACTGATATTTATGTAGAGTTTGAGATAAGGATTTACTTTTATTCATCTACATGTAGACTTCCAGTTTCCCAGTATTTTTGTTAAAACCAGATGGCTGGGTTCGCATGGTCTTGTTCCTGGGCTCTTTATTCTATAGCATTGCTTTATCTGTCCGTTTTTGTGTCAGAATCATGCTGTTTTTTATTATTATGGGTCAGTAATATTATTAAAAATTAGGAATGAGATATCTCAGTGACATTTCTTTTTTAAAAAAAATATTTGTTTATTTTTATTTGATGTGTGTGAGTGTTTTACCTGGATGTATATATGTATGTGTATTACGTGCATGCCTGGTACTCAGGTGGATCAGAAGAAGGCACCAGATCCCCTAGAACTGGAGCTACAGATGGTTGCAAGCCATGGCATAGGTGCTGGGGACGGACTCCAGGTCATCTGAGAGAAGCGCTCTTAGCCACCCAGCCACATCTCCATCCCTCCTCAGTAGTAGTGTTTTTGCTCAGGATTCCTTCAGTTATCATTTTTGTATTTCCATTTTAGTTTTGTTTTCTTGATTTTTGTGAAAAATGGAGTTGGCAGTTTGATGGAGATTGCATTGAATCTGTACATTGCCTTTGGTGGGAAGGCATTTCTGCAAGTACTAATTTTTTTTTTTTTTTTTTAACAGTCCATGAGCGTAGGAAGTTTTCCTACCTAGGGTTTTCCTCAATTTCTTTCTTTAGTGTTTCAAAGGTTTTATTGTAGAGACCTTTGCTCCCTTGATTAGATTTATTCCGAGGTATTTTAACTTTTTGTTTTTGAGATTATTATGAATAGACTCGTCTCCCTGAGTTCTTTCCACCAAGGGTACTCATCCCTGGGAAGAGTTAATTTTTCTTCTTGAAGTGGTCACTAGTTGCCTCATGGCTCTTTGTCTAGGGGTGGGACTCTTCAAAACTTTCCCCCTTTATATTAACATGTCCATTTATATTGCCATTATTCTGGGCTTCTTTATGCAGCCATTTCTAGGAGCAGACTTCCTGGTATTCTGGCTCTTACAGTCTCTCTGCCTCCTCTTTTCCTGTTTCCTGAGCCGTAGATGCAGGAGCTGCAATGCACATGTATCTCTTGGGGCTGGGTTTCCCACAATCTGTTGATGTCTGCACTGTGTCCAGTTGTGGTTTTCTGTGATGGTCTCCATGTGCTAG
This sequence comes from Acomys russatus, assembly GCF_903995435.1. Classification (NCBI taxonomy): domain Eukaryota; kingdom Metazoa; phylum Chordata; class Mammalia; order Rodentia; family Muridae; genus Acomys; species Acomys russatus. Next base: position 51,755,314 of record NC_067139.1, on the reverse strand, counting down.
GGTATGACAGATACACTTATCTGTGGGTATGAGAACAAGATTTAGAATGTACTAGGGAATTATGCTGGCCTATCAATATCGTGGTAGTATATGATTTTCTAAGGTCCATGACCTCACTAGCTCTGTGAAGCAGAGTTACACCAGGCATGGTTTCTCTCCTTTACAGTGAGTCTTGGGTTCAAGTAGACTGCTGTTGATGGCTACCAACATGAGTGCTACTTTTTGTACCTTTAAGCATTATCTTGTCATGATGGTAATTGTAGTTCACAGGTGCTATAGGTGGGTAGGGCTGTTTAAGGACTTGCATAGCATTTTCTAGAACCATGGAAGCTAGACTGCAGGAATCAGGCTTTCCATCTGATTCTGTTTGAATCTTCTGAGCTCTGTATCCGAAGTGTATGGCAGTAGGGACTTCCTTTCTCCTGAGAGCCAATCATGGGCTATATCAGTAATCTATATCGTTTGGAATGTCACTTGTCTTAATGCTTTGTTGAATTCAGTTTATAAGTGTTTGGTTGAGAATTTTTCATCTATGTTTATTATGGAGATTGGTCTGTAATTTTCTTGCTTTTCTCGTTGAGTCTTTATCTGGTTTTGGTATCTGGGTAATACTAGCTCTGCAAGAAAGAGTTTTAATATTCTTTCCTTGCTTGTTTTGTTAAATAGTTTGAGAAATATTGGTGTTACATGTAGGAAAATTCACCAGGAAATCTACCTGGGCCTGAACTTTTTACACTATTTTGGTTATTGCTTCAATCTCATTGCTTGTTATATATCTTGTTAAATAGTTCTAGCTCATTTTGGTTTAATTTTGATGGGTTATACACATCTAGAAATTCATCCACACCATTGACTTTTCCAATGGTGAATATATATTTTAGAAATAAGACCTAATGATTTTCTGGATTTCATTGGTATTTGTTGTAATGGCTCTCTTTTTATCAAGCCTTACTAATTTATATCCTCTCTTTCTTGTGGTTAGTTTGACTGTTAGTCAGTTTTTAAAGTCTTTTCAAAGAACCAACTCTTTGTTTCACTGAATTTTGTTTTTAATTTCATTACTTTCTGCCTGAACTTAATGATTTATTTGGGTCTAGTTGTCTCTTTGATCTAGTTCAAGCACACGAAACTGTCAATGTCACTCTGTGGACTGCTTTCATTGTATCTCAGGCTTTGGAGTGCTGTATTTTAATTTTCATTGGTTTCTGGGAATTTAAAACATTTCCTCCTTGGTTTCTTCCAGGACATATTTTTCATTCAGTGGTGTTGTCCAATCTCTGTGAATTTGTGTATGCTCTAGGATTTCTCTTCCTGTTGATTTTACTCTATTGTGATCCTATTAGAATACAAGGAGTTATTTCAACGTCATATATTTAGTAAGTTTTTAAAAAAAAATGTGTCCTAACATGCCTTATCTTGGAAAAGTTCCATGTACTGTGGAGAAAAATATGTATCCTGCAATATTTAGATGGAATATTTTGTAGATATTTTTTAAGTCCATTTGATCTGTGATGCTATTTAATTCAGATGTTTCTCAATTTACTTTTTATTTGCATGACCTGTCAATTGATGGGAGTAGGGTACTGAAGCTACGCAGTACCAACTAATGTGCTGTGGCTAACCTGGGACTTCACATGTAGCACTATTTGTTTTATGAAATTACTGTGTTTGAGTACACATGTTTAAAATCAGACTGCACTCCTGATAGACTGCCCCCCTAAGCAGTATGCGCTGGCCTTCTTTGTTTCCTGTCACTAGCTTGTTTTGAAGCCTGTTTTGTCAGATATCAGAATAGCAGCGCCTGGTGTTTTCCTCAATCTGCTTTCTTGGAATATAATTTCCATCCTTTCACCTGAGGTCGTGTCTGTCATTTGTGGTAAAGTCTTCATGGAGGCAGCAGATAAACAGCTCCTGGGTGTTATCCAGCCTAGGTCTGTTTTTAGATAGGAGAACTGAGCTGCTGATGTTCAGAGCTACCATTGAATGGCGTGTACTGATTCCTGTAAGTTTGTTGGTTTTTCTCTTACTTAGCTATTATTCCAGCATAATTTATTCTTATCCATGGTTTGTGCATGGATTTATTTATTTTTTCTCTTAACACTAAAGTGTTTCCTCTAATCCCTTCTGCAGAGCTGGCTTAGTGACTAAGGCTAAATTCTTTTAGTCTAAACCAGCTAGTTTCTTTTTTCCTTTTGAGGCAGGGTCTCACTTTGTAGCCCTGGCTGTTCTGTAACACACCAGGCTGGCCACAAACTCATAAAGATCTGCCTGCCTCTGCCTCCCAAGTGCTGGGATTAAATGCCTGTGCCAATTGTCATGGCAAATTTTTTCTTTAGTTATGACAGGTTTTCTGAATAGCACAGTTTGAGTTGGCAGCACTTTCTTTCAGAACTTGAACCATGTCATGCAAAGCCCTTCTGGCTTTTAAAGTTTCAGTTGAATTATCAGCTGTTTTTCTGGTGGGCTGTCTTGCTATACGTCTGGTATATCTCTTGCCACTTTCACTAAGCTTTCCTTGTTCTGTATGTTTAGTGTCTTAATTATAATATGAGAAGGGGAAGTTATATTCTGTTTTTTTCCTGTTTTATGTTCCAAATGCTTCTTCTGTATGGATTAACATTTATTTTTCCTAACTCTTAGACATTTTCTGTTATGATTCTTTTGAAATGTTTTCTATGTCTTTAGAACAAAATTTTTCTATGGCCAGTTTCTAATAACCTAGTTTCCATGTGTGCTTCAAGTTAAACATACAAACACAAAAGACTCAAGGCTGGAAACCACATATGAGAGTGAGCACAGATGACATTTGTAGTTTTGATCATGGGTGAACTCTTTCAACATGGTACTTTCCAGTTCTATTCATTTACCTGCAAATCCTATTATTTAATTTTTCTTGATAGTTTAGTCATGTTAACTTAAGTATATGTACCATATATTCTGTATCCATTTGTCAGTTAATGGATGTTTAGGTCAAATCCATTTCCTAGCTCTTGTGAATAGAGTGTCAGTGAACATGGACATGCAAGCATCTCTTTAGCAGGATGTAAAGTCCTGTGAGTATATGCTTAGGAGTGGCACAGCTGGAAAAAAAATTCTATTTCTAGTTTTTAAAGAAACTTCTAGACTGATTTCCCACATAGCCGCCTGAGTTTACGCCCTCAAAACTGCCCCTTTCTCCACATCACCACCATTTGTTATCATTTGCATTGTATTTATCATCATTTGTATTTTTGATCATGATCATTTGGCCTCGGGTAAGACAAACTCTTTACTTTATTTATTTATTTATTTATTTTCAAAATTAAAAATTTTTATGTGCCTAATGCTTGTGGAGGCCAGAAGAAAGTGTCTGCTTCTCAGAGCTGGAGTTATAGGCAGTTGTCAGCTGGGATGTGGGTGCTGGGAACCAAGCCTGGGTCCTCTGCTACACAGTGAATGCTGGCAACCTCTAAGCTGTCCCTCCACCTTTGAGATACAATCAATCTTTCTTTCTTCCTTCCTTTCTTCCATTCTTTTTTTAAACTTTTTTGTGTACATGTGTCTGTGCATCAGCTACTGCTCTCAACTGCAGAGATGGAGTCTCATTTTAATTGGCATTTACCTAATAATCAAGGACGTTGAGCAGTTTTAAAAGTGCTTAGTAGTCATTGTGTTTCTTGTTTTGAGAACTTTTTGTTAAGTTTCGTAGTTCATGCTTCCGGGTATAAGCCCACACCCATGAATCTATGAGTAGCACAAATTGGATGGGAGTGGGTTATTAAAAGAGAAGACAGGAAGTTGGGAGGAGCTGGAAGTGAGCTAGGAGGAGTTAGGGGGAAGTGGAGTGAATATGATCAAAATGCATTGTATGTGCCTCTTGCACACTGGGGCTTGGACATGTGCTCCCATGCCTGCTTCTGCAGCAATCCTACTCCTGTGCCTTGCACATCATACTTTCATGGATGATAGTGCTTCTTGTTTCTCACCATGTCTGCCTCAGTATTCCTGTCTCTATGTATCTCTATCTGTAAGACAGCCCATGCTGTTATTTTTGGAAATGAATAGGCCCACACTTGTGTTTGAAATGAAGGGAAAAAGTATGACAAGCTGGATGTTACCGATTCTTGAAAACATAGAACTTACAATTACTACTGTAGAAGAAAAAGTTGCACCGACAGATTTTTTTCATCTTGCTTACAACCGACAGTCATTTAGGGTGGTCACAATCTAATTACGCTTACTGTGGATAGGCTTTCAAGATAAGCCTTCCCAGTTCCAAGGCCTCTTGAGACTCCCACGTAGAAGTTGCTGAGGTTTTACAGAAGAACTTCAAATGCTTGCCCCGTGCTCTGGCTATTTCAAGGTCCTGGTCTATCTTCTTCATCTCTTAGAAAAATCACAGCATAAAAAAAATTTTGAGAAAATAAAAAAAGAAAATTCACAGCATTGAATAAGAGTATCCTGGGATATGTGAGAGGAATTAATTCACTGCAGAACATTACAAAAATGTTCTCTTCTCCTCTAAGTTATAAATTGTCACAGAAGCCATCTAAACTGCCTGCTGGCTGTAGAATCTGGCTGTCTTATTACTCAGCCAAGCTGATTAAGACTAATTTTGGTTAAAACAAGTTTGTGCCTGGGCAAACAACCAGCACACAGTCCCAACTAGAGGCAAGTCAAGTGACACTAAGCTTATGGTACAGACTCTTAATAGCCCCTGGGATATTCTTCATCATTCTGATGGACCAATGGCACCGTCAGTCCCCACTGTGCTAGACTGTCCTGCAATTTATTTGGCTATATTGTCTTCATTTGAGAGTTAGTCTTTGGTTCTGGCACATCATTCGCATTGGTAATAGCTCAGAGCAGCCGAGCTGATTCATAGCTGCACTGAGGTTTTTCTAACGAGCTTCTTAGATGATTGTTAAGTCCCAGTGAGACAGATGGTAGACTTTATTTTTTCTGGCTCTTCTGCTTTCACATGGAATAATTGTACCTAAGCGTTGCACAAGCCAAATCCTCCTGCGGCTCACCTCACATGTTTCCCTCTGGAAAACCTCAGAGCAGTGGGGACAAGGACTGCAGGAAGCAGGCTCCTGAGGACACAGATGTGATGGTACCTGGGCTGGAGCAGAGCTGAGGACCTGTGTTGAGACTATAGTTTTTTTAACGTTTTCATTGTCTTTGTTTAAGCGTCTTGGGTGATGGGGGATGATCTTCCATATACAGACTGCGACTGCGTCACAGCTCCCGTTTTTAGTTGATGCTGGCTTATGCGCAGTTTCTTACCAGCTGTGGGCATGCTAACAGGAACAAGAAGGTTTTCACTGCTAGCAACCCAAGAATACCACCTCAGGCCTTTGGCAGGGTCGCTGTTTCTAGTTCCTTGGATCACATCTCATATGGAATGAGTAAGGTCCTAGTTAAGCCTCCTAACTTAGAGGAACGAGAACAAGGCCAACATGGATTCAACTCGTCACCCTCACCACACAACCTAATTCAGTGCTCAATGCCGGCCAGGCTCCTAAGAACCAAGGACATTTTTAACTGGACGTTAGAGACTAAAGCACAAGTAACTAAGATGGACAGTGGTGCTCAGGCTTTCTTTTCTTGTCCTCTGTAGCCCAGGTTTAGTCCTGGTCTTACCTCTGTAGACCACTGATGACACACACGAAGGAGACCTGGTGACTCGTCACTGTCATCAATAACCTAACTAATAAATGTAAGAATTTCTAGATCAGAGGCCTCCAAAATCTGATAAGAGATTTAAGGATCTCTAGAAACAAAGTCATCATGGGGAGTTTGGGGTGCTAGGTAGGCAGACGTTTTGCACACTTTCTTTCTGACCAATGGGAGTTACACAGTCTGTACTGTTGATGGCAGAAGTGGGCCCAGTAGCAGGATGGGTGTTCACGAAGCAGGAACTCCCTGACTCTTTCTCATTTTGCTCCTCATGTTTACCACTTTGATTTTCCCTTTCCCTTGTGAAGTCTGGTTCTGATTGGGTGCCTCACAGTCTGTTATCCAATCATAAAATGACTTGTTCTGTTATTCTGACTTGTGGGTGACTCAGAGAAGAGACAGTGAGAAACAGTTCTCTGGGTGGTGGTGGTGGTGGGGTCTCCAGTGCAGGGCCCTGAGATAATCATGCACCTCATTTCAGGATGCTAAAACCGTGTATGCTCATGTCTGTGTGTGGCATTGGTGAATGTATCCACTGGGTTTCATCTCTGCTTCTTTCTAAGCAAGGCAAAACTGACTCAAAAAGCTTTTCCCACATGGGTATATAGTGCTTCTCCCAAAAGATATAGGTTATTAAAGAAAAATCTCAGTGCCAGATGTAGAAGACCTGCCATGAGTTGTTTGTCCCAGGTTGTTGCCATCGTTCTTGATTTTTTTAAACATCACTGGATGGCAAGATCCTATTGCTGAAGACACCACATAATATTTGTAATGGGGTATCAAGAAATCAGACTGGAGCTGAGCTGGACCTTCCCTCCTGCTCACTAACTTTCACGGTGTTAGAAGGTGCTACAATACCAATCTGCCGGGCAAGACGCATTCACTGGAGAAATAGTGGCATGAGTGCCAGGGAATAACCAAACACTTGCTAATTGATTGCATTTACGGTCCATGGTTGGGTAGATGACAGGCCATGGCGGTGGGGGGGGCAGCAGGGCATCTACTACCACTGTTTTCCTAAATGTTTATGTTTTCTAACTGCTCCAAATGTCTTATAAATATTCATGTTTATACCCTAGGGTTAGTGCTACTTTCAACCTTTGTCAGGAAAGCTCACTTTTGCAGTGGGTAGTGGTTTAACATGGAGACTCATTGCTAGTCCAAACGCTGAGAATAAGTGACTGTTGAGCACTTAGCTCTGAATGGGGCATTTGTATCAATCCTCTCCAAGGTTCAGGGAATGTCACTGAGGAGGGGACTGGAAGGATGAGAGAGCCAGAGGATGAGGAGAAGCACAGCACAATGCTGTTATTTCAACTGGACACCTTTGGGTGGGTGCACACTCATGAGGATGTGGCCACACTAACTGGACTCCATGGGTGTTGTGGGGTACCCACCAGAGAAGACCACGTGGACATGGGCTTTAGCAGACAGAAAGTCTTCCTTAGCAGGCCAGTGATTATACTAGGTGTTCAGGACCACGGTGCACTCCTGAGCCTTTCTCAGCACAAAACCACATCCTGGGTTGACACACCTCAGTTACCAAGAACAGTAGCCAGAAGCAGAACTACAGAAGCCGAAAAGCATGGTTGGTGTATCTGGGGACTTTCCCAGAACTATGTATAAACTTTGAGGGAGTAGGTCTTTGTTCTTGTTGTGAAAGGTGTTGCTGCCTATGTGCGGGGTTCCATGGCCTGAGAGGTGCTCTCATCATGGCATCAGTTGTGCTAAGATCTGGGGCCTACTAGTGTCTGAGGACCTGTTACATTCCCCATTGGTTCTACGGGTGTGAGGCAAATGATGGATTCATCTGGGGCTAGGGAGTTATACTGTCTCCTTAGCACTAGTAGTTTAACAGAATTTATTCTCTGTTTTACACAGATGGCTAAGTGGGCAGTTGACCAAGCAGGGTCCTATAGTGACAACTACCAGCAAGTGGCCATAAGTGGAGTAGATACCAGGGGGACTAGGAGAACACAGGTGCTAATTGTTTTATTATTGACATCTCCTTTCTCTTTTCTGACGGTTACTTTTGACCATGGCTAAACTTTCTCTAATCACACTGACTTCTAGGCATAGAAGCAACAAGTTTCTCCCAGCGCCATACAAAAGCCTCCTTGTTTCATAGAGAGGAGGTCCAGTTCTCTTTGATTCTGAAGAACAACCTCAGCTAAGGAATGTATCTGGGCTTCCAGACAGGAAGTAGACTCTTCCTGATGGCCCACATCTATGTCTACTTGAGTGTTGCGTTCCGTAAAGTGTTTTTCCCTCATAACTAGGACTGAAGTTCCTCCTGCAGCAGGGTCTGCTACGCTTGCCCCAACTATCAGGGGAATGAGAGTGGGCACTGGCAGTGTGTAGGGAAAGTATAGAGTCTAGATTTAGGTAGATCCTGCACTCCTCTCCTGTAGAACACCTGTGCTACAACCTGCATGAGGATATAAAGGTGTGGGGTCTCCTCTAGAGCAAACAGTTCAGAAGATGCATACTTGGTAAAGCTGTTAGTACTAGCAGGCCAGGTACACTCTGAGGCCCAGAAATACACTTAACTGCCTTTCCTGGAATTGATCTGTGGGGTATGGCTGCAGGACTCTACCTAGGGGAACTACCCGGGGGCTATCTTGGTGACATTAAAGAGGCACCCTTCCCTTGGAGGTCCCCCAGGGTGAGCTTAGGTTGGTCCCATTTACAGCTGTTACAGTGGGATGTGGAACTTATTGTTTGATTGGTTCCAATCCCTACATAATATGGGGGCTTGTGGTCCCGGCATAGCTGGCAGTCCTGACCTAGGACTTCAACCAGTACACTCTTTCTAGCACCCCAAACACTATGTCTGGCTTCTTCTCTCTCTTGAGACTTTATCTTTGAGGTTAACAAAGGACTTCCTGGGGGAAATTGGAACTTGGGGCTTGCTACCTTAGGAGGCTTGTATTTTGGAGGGGGTTACCAAGATGGGTTGGTTTGGACCAATGGACCAAGAATACTCTAGGCACGGGTTTCTTTTGTATAGTAATTTGTTACCTGGCCATTCAAGTATAACTTGACTTCCGAGTTCTATCAGTTTCTCAATATGACCTTTGGCTTCCTGCCAGACTATAACCTTTATGGATATGGGATAGCATTGCCTGTGATGATAGGTAGGCAATGATGATTGCTTTTCTAGGACTCTGAAGGGATCAGTGTGTCCCCAGTGCCACCAAACACAGTGGTATTCATCTGGCTTCTGGCAGCTTTGAGGGCTGTCAGCCGGACAGGCATAGTACTGGATAGATGGACCTTTTTCTCTACTAATGAGTTCATAAGTGCTAGGGGTGCTCCTCCCCAGGAGCAACTGAGCCACCTCCCAGTAACCTTTGGATACAGTATTTTACAGAAATCTATCTGGAAGGTGGGTTGTGTCTCGGTGCTAGATTGGCTATGAGCTCCCCAATTTCAGTCTTTCTTAATTTCCATACCCAAAGTCCTGGCTTTTGGTGTTTGGGGCTTCCCTATGAGGAGTAAAAAAAAAAAAAAAAAAAAAAAAAAAAAAAAAAAGAGAGAGAGAGAGAGAGAGACAGAGACAGAGAGAGAGAGAGAGAGACAGAGACAGAGACAGAGACAAATTAGGACAGGCAGTGTCAGTCTTATTTTCAGGGGCTGGAGGACCTGGTGACGCCCTATCTGTTAATATCTTCTGTGGCCTCCTTCAGCTGCTGGCTGTGGTGAATCACACTGGCAACCTTCACCACTGGATGGGTGTATGGGTGGTGAGGAACTCTGCGTGTGGGTTTCCTGTTGGGATCCTCTGTACCTCCACAAGGTCACCAGGCTGGAACTGTGGGCAGGCTCTGACAGGCAAGTGCAAAGTCTTCTGCGGGGCCTGTGAGGAGGGCAAAAGGTGGGAGGCTGGCCAACTTTTCACCAGTCAGGGACATATTCGGTTTACGTGTCCCGAGTTCTGTGAACTCTAGGCACAATTTAGTTTCCAATCAACTTTTAGGAACTTAGCCAGATTTCAGAGAGCTTTGGTTGTGAAGGCTGGGCAAGTGTGAGCCCCCACCTGGAATAGCTGGGGCTGAGTAACTGAGCAGTTTGGTGGCCCCCAGAGGGGTGGCCTGGTGGAGTTTGGTAACCATCTGTTGTCTGATAACGGATACAGCCTCTCGTAGGGTGAGAGCTATCACCATTTGCCTTCTTTTTGGCACCTCCCCTCTCTGTCCACTTGGTTTTTCTGTGTATAGGTTGCGCTCTGGAGTAGTTCAGGTTTAGGCAGGGCAACCAAGAAAGACCTGGAGAGGTCCCTCTGGTTCTAGGGCCACCATGCGGTGGCCAAGGCTGCTACCAGCACCATTTGTTGAAGATGCTTTCTGTTTCTCATTGTATGGTTTTGGCTCTTTTGTCAAAAGTCAAGTGTCTAAAAAAAAGAAAGAAAAGAAAAGTCAAGTGTCTGCAGGTATGTGGGTTTATTTCTGGATCTTTGGTTCTATTCCATTGATCAACCAGTCTGTTTCTATGCCATTATCATGTAGTTTTTATCACTATTATTGCTCTGTAGTACAGCTTGAAGTCAGGGATGGAAATACATCCAGAAGTTCTTTTATTGTATAGGATTGTTTTAGTTATACTTGTTTTTTTTTTTTTTTTATATTGAGAATTGCTATTTCAAGGTCTGTAAAGAATTTTGTTGTTATTTTGATAGGAATTGCCTTGAATCTATAGATTGCTTTTGGTAAGATGGCCATTTTGATTATGTTAATCCTACTGATCCATTAGCATGGGAGATCATTTCATCTTCTGATATTTTCTTCAATTTTTTTTTTTTTAGAGACTTGAAGTTCTTGTCATATAGATCTTTCACTTGCTTGGTTAGAGTTACATCTAGATACTTTATATTATTTGTGGCTCTTGTGAAGGGTGTTGCTTCTCTAATTTCTTTCTCAGCCTGTTTGTCATTTGTATACATGAGGGCTACTGAAGTTAAGACAACTAAAGGAGACCAAGGGTCTATACATTGGAAAGGAAGAGTTCTAAGTATCCCTGTTCAAAGATGATATGATTGTATACATAAGTGACCCCCAGAATTCCACCAAGGAACTCCCACAGCTGATAAACGCATTCAGCAAAGTAGCTGGATTCAAAGATACTTTAAAAGAAAGAAAGAGGAGTTTGAAAAGCAAAGCAAAAACAAAAAACAAAAAACAACAACAACAACAAAACAAAACAAAACTCCTGAAGTTTCTAATATCTGGGCATGACTACATAGGAAAAACAGTATTTTCTAGCAGCTTCAATCCTCAAAAGGGCTGGTGAAACTGTCCAGAGCCTCCTTACCTTGGACAGTGTTGGGATCCCAGTCGTCATCATCATCATCAGTATTAACAAAAGAGAAGAGGATGTGAAAGTGGGAGGGAGATTTGTTGTAGGGGGCAGAGTGAGTAGAAGGCGGCTAGAGGAATATGATCAAGATTGCCTGCATACATGAAATTGTTAAAAAATAAATACAAATATTGTCTTAAAAACCCCCTTGATTCTTTGAAACTTAACAGACCAGCCCCAGAAGCCTATAGATCAAGGGATATTTGTGCTTATTGGATTCCTTTCATTCTGGGGCCCTCCAGTTCCATATAAATATGATCCAATTCCCTTTTCCCAAGAATTTCACCTGCACCATTCATTTGCCAATAATTTTATCCTCTAAAGTTGAGAGTGGTACAGCATGTTGTCTCCTCTTAGAAGGCAAAGACTTCTGTCATCTTCTTTCTTCATCTCCCTGTTTCATGACTCCTAACCTCCATTGTTATGAATCCTCCCATCACATCTCAAAGCTTTCCCCAAACTTGACTGTCAAATGCTTCCAAAACAAAATACCTCAGTTAGTGTGGCGGTGCATGCCTTTACTAGCAGCAGTTGCTGAGAGAAGCTGGCAGTGCTCTGTGAATTCAAGGCCATCCAGCGCTACACAGCAAGACTGCCTCAAAAAACAAAAACAAAAACAAATTACCTCTTGGTTAGACCTCCAGAAGCCACTGGGACAATACATAACAGCTGCAAAGAGAAATCACCACTCACACTAAAACCCCAAAGAGAGTGTGTGCAATGGATCAAGTCTATGGAGGGGGTGAGACAGCCTTTCTTCAGGTACATTGGCTTTTGTTTGTTTGTTTGTTTTTGGGGTGGGGTAGGTGAGCAGTTTTGGAAGGAAAGCAGCAAGCAGCCACAGCAGGGTTGCACTGCCTTGCCATCAGAAAACTCATGTTTTCTCGGGTGCTTTGGAGGACCAGAGGCAGAATGAAGGGGTGAAGGCTGATTCCTAGGATAGAGTTGGTGTCCATCCAAGGCTGGCCGGTTCTACACAACCCACCATTACAGTGACGATCTGGGGCTGGGGAGTGCAAACACCGAACTGTTGGGACTCCCAAGTGCCAAGTAAGCAGTGAATGATGTCTTATCAAGGTGTGGGGAAAACAGGTGAGTTTTCTGAAAAGTCTAAGTAGTAGTTCACTTAGCAGTGAATGTCCCTCAGGGATTGCAGGCTCTCCATGTGGTGATGTGTCCCATTTGGCTTTGGGGCAGGCAGTGAGCTGAGACCCAAGATCTCTTTAGGGCTCCAGTACCCACTGACAGAGTCTGAGACCCTGATACACAGGAAGGTGTGGAGCTATGAGTACGGCAGCATCTCTGTATGATTCAAAGTAGAACTGATGTGTGGCATTTACCTCATCCCACCTGTGAGTACTAGAGTGTCCTAGTTTGTTATTTTGAAGATTTTTTTTTTTTTTTTTTTGGTCCTTTTCTACACATGTCTGCCTTCCTCATGGCAACTCATTGTGTGCAAAAAATGAAAAGGAATGTTAGGATTTAAAATTAAATAATGACTTATATGAAAATAGACAGTTGTAAGCAGCCTGAAAGAAGACAATGACCTTCACTTTACTATATCCCTCATCACCCAAAATGTCCTCAAACTAAGTGAAGTTTCACTTAGGAAAAATAGTTCCATTGGCTTCTATGAAGTATCATATAAATATTCAGGAAAAAAAAATGACCTTTGATCGAACCGCTCCCTGTTCTGTGGTATAGCGCTCCCCCCCACCCCCTTTCAGAAGCAAGCATGCCTAAATCAAAGTGTCCCCCAAGGTTTCTTAGTGGGGATGGGCTGACCCCTCCCCCCAGTTCTGTGACTGGGAGGGCAAAATAGTCTAAGAGTAAAAATACCATGTCCTTGAGGACAGCTGGGAAATAAATCACTCCTGGGCATCTTTTCAGGATCAAAGGGCTTAGCTGCTTAGCCTCTGACAGAGAAGCATGCACAGCAGGGAAACAGAAGCTGGAGTTCAGCTGTGGGAAGGTTCAGCCTTGGAGAGAATGTTTAGGCCAAAACTCTAGTTGACTGCTTCAACTTCCCCAGTTGGTTTTTCCTGTACGCAAGCCCCGATTTGACGGCGTAATCTTTACCATGTTACTTGTTACCTGAAGCGCACTCTCCTCTGCTCTGTCTTTTTTTTTTTTTTTTTGAGAACTGACCTTATCAGAGCTTCCTTAGATTTCTGCTGGATCTTTTGAGTACCTGATTTGATGATGTTTGCAGTCAGTTTGTCTGTGTATCTCTCTTCCCTCCACATGCTCCCCGAAGGTAAACTTGTTCATCTTACTAGATGCACCTGGCATTTGAAATTCCTTCCCTACCTCAGTGTTGACGAGGGATGAACAGGCAGCCCCTTCTATCCAGAAATATTTTTTAAAAAAAGAAAAGAAAGAAAGAAATGGAGAGACAGGCAAATACATCCATTGTAAGCTTTTTCTTGTTTTCTCTTTTAGAATTTAAGCTTATGAGTATCTATGCCCACTATAGTCATAATTACAATTTAATATCTGCATACAAAAGCTATGTAAAAATCCATTTTTCCAAATATACAAATTTTCTTTTTGAATAGTTTAAAACATTTTGATCACAGATTCCAACAATTTTAGGCTGAAAAAAATATTACCAATCTAGCAATAGCAATATCACTTAACACTGTTTGCAAAACACAGATCTTCCACTGACTGTAAACCTTCCTATTCCATCTAGACCTTTGTCTCATTTTGTTCTGTTTTTTTATTTTTATTTTTTGTTTTTATTTTTGTTTTCTGATTCTCTGGGCATGAAAACAATACGGGGAAAGAATGGTCTTCTCTGAAGAAAACACGGGAGAACTACTTTGGCTATATGATGTCAACTGAAAGGCGCCAAGGTCACAAGGAACAATCCAAGGGAGGAAATGGCCCAGGGCCACGCTCACACCCTGATCCTCTCCCTTTCAGCAGCACATCAGCATGCCTGCAGTCTCTTCCTTTGTTTCACATTGTGCTCTGTTGAGTATTGTCTACATCCTCAGAGGAAAGACTCACACATTTGATTGTCTTGTGCATAAGGTGGGTCAGCTTGAGCTGTGCAACAGAAAGCCACAAATAGTGTTTACCTGCACAATATTGCTCCTGAAGGCGGCATTAAATAATGTGGAGACATACTAGAAATGTGTAATTTTTTCACTTGCAAACATTTATACAACACAGTAAAAATTCTGTGATAAGGCCAAACCTTTTTTTTCTCCCTAGCCTTTTTTTTTTTTTTTGTATGTATATGTTTTTTACTGTCTTTTTTTTTTTTTTTTTTTAAAGATCAAAGTAAAATGTTTAAGTTGTAAAAAATACACACCGGGCAAATCCTCACCTGGATAATAAATATCTACATCACAGTACAATAAAATTTCTTCTCTATAAAATTTAAATATGGATCAGTCTATCACTATCAAAAGAAACACTATGCTAATATTTCCATATTATTAAAATAACAGGAAAATTATGAGCTTATTTTAGGACCTGATGCCATCGCCATTGCAAAGGGCAAAGAGATTCGATTGTCTATCATCTCTCATTTTGAAGAGGACTTGTGGTTTGGTTACTCATTTAAATTAAGTTCATGAAAAAGGTTTAGCCTTACAAAACGCTGGCTACGTCTCAAAAACCTTGAGGCTGATTTCATCATCATTTATGACTCATGCAGCAAAAGGTCAGTATGACATGGACATGTGTGAGTTCCACAGAATGAAGATGCCTTACTGACAATGGCATGCTCTGAAGAGGCCCAGCAGGTCATGAGGCTGGCTTGGGGAGAGCTGAGTGTGAGGAGGCCAAGGCTTGGGCGCCAGGCTGCAGGCCATGTGAGAAGGACACTGCAGAGCAGAGCCAGTCCAGCCCTCCCCATTGCACTGGGACGGAGGGAGGCAGAGGCGGCCCTGGGACCACAGGTGGGGGGGATGCGCTGGGCTGTGGCTTCAACACACAAGCGCATCACTGAGGACTGAGGCTCATCAGATTAGAAAAAGCTCAGAGGCGGCACATGGTGTTTTTCAGCAGAATCATAGAGAAGTTTTTTGTTTTTTGTTTTCCCCTTCCAGTTTCTGGAAGTTCTGCACATTGACACTGAAGTGCAAAGTACACTTGAGGGAACAAACACATACACACATATGTGCACACACGCATATGTCTGTTACGTGTGCACAGCCCTCTTGTCCATAAATATGATTTGTAAGCGAGCATCCCAGCTGATGGGCATGCTCTCCTTGACTGGAATGTCTCCCCACAGTGGAGCAGTGTGAAGGTTCTTTCCACCATGCCCACACTTGATTTGAAAGTCTGGACAAGAAGAAAAAAAAAAAAATTTTTTTTTTTTTTTTTTTTTAAAGAAAACAAAAAAAAAATTGGGAGCAAATCTCTCACAATCTCGTTTCATAAAGTGGAGTTTCCCGAAGCATGGCTTGCGTCATCCTGACCCACTGCTCTTGTGCCTTGCCGCCATCAAACTGAAGCTTGCGTGTCTTGTTCACCGTGAATGCTCAGCCTTCAACATACTTGCTAGAGCACCGTCTGCCCCTTGGGTGGCGATGCTGGAGCTGTCTGGGTTGTGGAGGACTTAACTAGTGCCTGGTGAACTAAGCCTACGGAGCTCTGAATGACTCTGGATCCAACCCTGTACTAATGCCAGAATCCAGGTGTCGGATGTCCTTCAGAACCTGTCAGATTTGGGAAACTTCCTGAGAAACTAGTGCCCAGGAATCTGTGTGCCTGTGCAGGACTCACCTGCCTCCCTCCTTTCTTTGGAAGGAGAACTGGCTTCACAGCAAGCCCGGTTTTACTGTCTGGACAGAGAGAGGTGTGTAAGGAAGTCTGGGAGGGAGGGAGGGAGGGAGGGAGGAGGCTGACTACAGGCTGCCTGGGAAAGCAAACCCTTGATACATGTTTGAACATGAATCTATGGGACGTCTTGCTTCTATTTCAATCATGACACTAAGTCTACATGGGTGTGTCCACAGTGGTGTCCTTGTCTTCTTTATCTGTGAAGTCAGACTAAGTGCACAAACCTCTTCCTAGGTTATTTCCACTGGTTCTTGGGACTTTCAGCACTGCGCCTCCACTCCTCCAAAGCCACCCTCCCCCTTCCTCTGAATCAAATTCTCATTTTGGATAAGATCCCAAATACATTACTTAACTTCGAGAATGGGCCTTGCTTTTTGTATGATAAAGCTATACACTTGAATATGAAAGGAATTTCTCCAGGACTGCCCCCCACCCCCCGCCACTTTTACTGGAAAGTCACACAATAGAGAAGAGGGATTTTCAGAGATCAGCTGATTTGCCAGGTAAGAAAAACTGAACTTGTAAGGTCCTAAATCGACTAGGCCACAGAGCACAAACTAGAACTCAGGCGCCCTGACTTCCAGTGAGGCCAAAGTATGCTCCACCCAGCCCAGTGAAAACAAGCAAGTTTCCTTGCTTTTCACAGTGACTTCCTTTGTTTTAGGTAACTCTCGCTTGATATGGCTTGTTTTTCCCAGCATTCCCAGGCTAAGGCAGTGAAAGGCAGGCCAGGGACTGTTCACCTCTGCCCTGCCAGCAAAGAGTGGGTACATTCAGCTGCATGGGTGCATTCTTTGTCCATTTTCAGGTAAGTTGTCACTGCTTGCTTCTCAGGAACATCTGCTCTACACTGTCATCGGGGGAGGCTGGGCAGCAGGTAACGGTGTTTCCTATGCATGGGCCGCAGTGTTTTAGGAGGCGTATCTGCCAGGGTGATGGTGTGTAAGCTACATTAGAGTTAGTGTTCAGAGAGTCAAGCTGTTTCGTGCCACAGAATGCAGGAAGCTGAGGGACGAATGCGGACTGAGAGATATTTGTAAGTAAAGCATTTGTGGCTCCAAAACCAAGGGAGGCATCCCCCCCCTCGTCGGACAGCCTACACCCAGGAGCAGTTCTTTACCTTTGAACCCACATTATTCATGTACCGATCTTTCCCAGGGAATTTTCCAAACAAGATTAGAATTTCTCTCCCTGATTGGAAGATCTGGGTCCACAGGGAAACATCATCACCTCAGCAGACACAGCCTGGATAAGACCTTTGTGAGTCGGGGAGAGAGGCCTGGCTCACAGGCCATCAAAACGGGACAGCACTCTGTAAACAGGTTTGAGCTTTGTGGGAATGGCTTCTGAGTCTATCTAAGCTGTGAGGGTGCCTTTCTGCTTGAGGTAATACCACTTGCATTTTGGAAACTACGCTTATAAACGTTGATGACGATTTCTAAACTCTATGGGCATGCTGAGAAAAAGACTTTCCTCGTGGCCTCAAAGCAGTCAAATACCTGCATGTTTGCCAAGTTGCACTCTCGCGCAACTTGAAGTAAATTACAAGGTTACGAAAGGCCACAGAAAGGAAAGCTGATTTGTTACGGTATGGACACTCCCACACGTTCCAAGTCAGGCTGCTTGGAGAGTAATGGGTGCTGGAAAAGGTGAGCTCCTGAGTAGAAACTGTTCCTTCCCCCTTGCAAGTCGAAAGCCACGCTCAAGCGGAGGTGGCCTGTGCTCTGCTGGCTTCATCCTGCAAACATCAGAACTGGATCGTGTTGGATCAAGATGACTGTGGTCTTGGTTTTAAGGCCTCTTTAGTCTTCTGCAGTGCCATCTGGCTTGCTTGAGTCCGAGCAGGGACAGATAGGAGCTGGTGATGGCTTGGTGCTGGTGAAATAATGATTGTCCCCCACGTAACCTCCACTGCTGTAAACCCTTCAAAGCATTCCCACTAAGGACCGGAGGACAAGATGCAATGGTTACAAAGACCCACATTCAAAGGACAACTTCATCTGAGTCAAATGCCATTGATGACTCCTTGACCCCCTGATGACCCCACCCACACAAAGAAACAAGGAAACAAGAACAGAAAGAGCTAGAGGTGGAATGAAACGACACCAGCAACGCTGCAGGAATGAACCTGTCCAGCTTGTTTAGTCCTCGAACACTTCCAAGAAGAGAGGCGGGAAGAGCTCCGTTGGGCACTCCACCTTCATGTGGAGGAAGCGGCTGGCATGGCAGGCGCCGATCATCCGCAGGTCTGTCACCTTCATCAGGAGTTTAGGCCAAAAGTGTGTTACATGGTGCTTTCGGTAATTGATATAGTGTTCAAAGGCCAACAGGAAACTGTCTTGGTATTTCTCGATTCTCTCAACACAGGCCAGCCCTGGGCGATCTGAGGGGAGGAGGAAGATGGATATAAATTCAGAGGTGGAAAGAGGGAGCTCGTTTGATTCAGTTCCAGATCTGGGGACTTCACTGCTGCTAGGAATGAGTGACAATGTAGCATGGGTCGTAGAATACCAGAGACCACGGTGATGGTTGAAATGGATAGCTGTGGTGGGGGGGGGGTACAGTGTTGGGATGGATAGATCTGGTGGGGTAGGGTGCAGTGTTGGGATGAATAGCTTGGTAGGGGTGGGGTGCAGTGCTGAGATGGTTAGATCTGGTGGAGGTGGAGTGCAGTGTTGGGATGGATAGCATCCTGGTAGCCACCATATGAGCAGCTCCATTTTACCCATGATGCTCTTCCTGACCACAGGCCCAAAGGCAATAGAGTCAGCTCACTGTGGACACAAGCCTCTGGAACCATGGGACAAGGTAAATCTTCCATCCCTCAAGTTGGTTTTACAGGGTGTTTTGTCATAGCGATGGGAAAACAGACATATCTGCCATCTATCCCTTTCCCTTACTGACTTATTCCAGAGTAAATGTCTTATTACACAGTAACAATATCCATTTTTCATAAGCAAGTTATAACTATGAAAACAAATGCATGGAGAAACAACTTATTGAATATTAAAAGTTTCTTTATTAAAGCCAAAGGTTCTGGATGAGGATTTTGTGCCCTTGAGCACTTTCTTGTTAGAGACAGGGAAGCAAGTATTGGAGAGCTGTTACCGTGAGACTAGCATCATAGTGACTCTCTCTTTCTGACTTATTTAGGGCAATCAGAAGAAATTATGGAAGAAATAGCTTTCTCCCTATGTAAGCCAACATTATTTAAAAGTGTCTTTGTACCAGTAATGACTTAGCTAAAACCTGTGTTCATTCCCTCCATGGAAATAATTCCCACATGTGTTTAATTTCTATTTTAATGGGTCCCTTTGGAGAGTGGCTATATCACAAAGGCAGCCCTCAGAGAGGCTCCAAATCTTATTTCTCTGAAGACTCTCTGTGTTCCCTGAAGGACTCAGGGACAAGTGACTACTGGTTGCAGCCTAGATACTGTCTGAAGTTTCTCTGCATGGGTGTCAATCTCTTGAAGTCACTAAGCCCCTTGTAGAATGACTTTATGTTACACCACATGAGGTAACATTGAATTCATTGGATTCTATTGGTTAAAAGCAAGTCACAGGAAAGGGCATTATACCAGGGTGAGAACAGCAGATATTTGGAAAAATGGAGCCTCTGAAGTCTGTCCAAAGTCATCAAGGGAGTTAGTCAGTGTGCCGTTCTGTCTGTATTTCCACATTAATTTCTAGATCAGTTTGAAAATATGTAGAAAGCATCCATTCAATTAAGGGCTCTCAAAGTATCTGTGACTCTGGTTTTGTGGCTGTGTTTGGCCACACATCTGGGCAGCATTTCTTGGAGTCTACTGGACATTGGCTAGACACATCCATGACCTTGAAGTGTAACGGATCCAGAGGGAGATATGGGTAAATTAAGCAAATTTGTGACAGAACAGAAAGACAAGTACTAAGGAAATAAAAACCTGAAATAAAGGGAGCATCCTGAAGCAATTTTCTGTATTTCAAAACTAGCTTCCACTAAATAATGCTGTTCACTTTGCATTTATCTATTTATTATGATGCAAATAAACAGAGGACGGTGTCAGCTGTCATTAAACCTTCACTGTTGGGAGCTAGGTTAAAGACAGTATCATGTCCCCCCAGGTGGTGTCTGGGGAGGTGGACTGTTGAATGGGGAGGGGGTGGGAGCTAGGACTCGTTGGCCAATAGAATGTGGCTGAAATGATGCTGTGTGGTCAGCTTTTGCTTTCATGTACTTGAACCCCTCCCTCTTGGGACCCAGCAGCTATGTACTGAGTACTTTTCCTGAGGGGAGGCTGCTAGGGGCAACTTCCACCGCTGTGCGCCACAGCTCAGCTCTGGCTCTGCCTATCTTGGATGTCTTAGGCACTCAATTTTGGGTTGGTGTGCTGTACAGTAAGAGGAAACTAAAACTTGAGCTGTGAGTTCCACAGGATGGTACCATCACTGGCATCTGCACCTAAGGGCACATGCAAAGCCAGAGGCAGGCGAGAGTGGACGGACTGGCTGCCAAAGGGATCATTTTATAGGGTTTCAGTTGCCTCTGTGCCCTTTCTCTACCCCAACTGGGCATCATGCCAAAGATTTGCAGTTACCTTAGTTAATCTTCACAGTAATACAGTGAGGCAAATACTCTAACTTCAATTTTACTTAGAGACATGCAGACTCAGGTAGCTGGAAGGTAACATGCTTATTGGGGCTTAATATGAATGCTTGGTGGGTAAGGTTCGGATTTAAAGCTAGCTCTGTCAGAATCCAAGGCCAAGGGAACACACACTTCTGAAACGCCACAGCTATGACTATTTCCATAAACAGTTTTAGAAAGCATCTAAGTTAGACACCAATGTAGTCTGTGTAGTGAGTTCCAGGCCAGCCAGAGCTATATAGCATCAGATTAGATTCCCCCACCCCACCCCTGGCCATTCAGCTGCCTGTCAACAGACTCCCACAGTTTCTTCCTGAAGGAGAGCCAGCTAAGACTCTGAGGCTAAAGAGAGACAGACAGCCCATTACATGATGTGACTAAGGACAGAGCCACCGCCCACCCCCACCCCCACCGAAGCTCTTTCCACACCCACTGAGAGTGTCAGCTCACTCACCTGAAGACATCAGCAGGACGGCCTGAAGCAGGGCAACTTCCGTGTCATCCAGGTTGAACGATGATAGAGACATGCCCAGGTCAAAGATGGCATCTGAAACCACCCCAAGACCTCCATTTTTCAGCTGGCCCCGTGTCACCGCCATTTCCCCATTCAGGGTTAGAGTCTCACTCTCCGGGTCGTAGCGCACCGCAGCTCGAAGGGACATGATCTCCATGCAGCAGCCTTTGAGGAGGATGATCTGGTCCTCACACGGCAGCTGAAAAGAAGAAGGTCATTCAGCAGAGAGTAAGAGAGGAGCGCCAGCCAGGCTGCTAGGAAAGCAACCAGACAGCCTCTGTGACCAACCTAGGTTCTCTGAGCCTGCATTCTCTCACTCTTTACTGAGAAGGATGCTAACAGGCCATCTTTTCTTGTTTGTTATTTTTGTCTTTCCCCCCCCCCCCCCCCCAGAGCCGAGGACCGAACCCAGGGCCTTGCGCTTGCTAAACAAGCGCTCTACCACTGAGCTAAATCCCCAACCCCCCCTTTTTTTTTGTTTTGAGATGGAGTTTCACTGTGGTATACTGGTTGGTTTGGAACACACTGTGCAGACTAAGCTGGCCTCAAACTAGTGGCATTCCTCTCGCCTCTGCCTCTGGGACTACAGGTATGTAATACCATGCCCAGACTTCGACTACTTAAACAAATGTATATGGATATTTTGCCTGCACATATGTGTGTGCACCAGGACTGGTCATTGGATCCCTAGAACTAGAGGTACAGATGAGTGTGAGCTGCCTCTTCTGTGCTGGGAAATTGCACCTGTGCTCAGATACCAGAGTCAATGGGCAAGCAAGACACTTCTGCTCAGAATTCAGGGTCATCTTAAGCTCCTGTGGCCACCATGTTAATTAGGTTATATGACAATGGATTAATAAAACTTTACAATAGAACTTTGTGCAGCAAAATGGAAAAAGTAGAAATTTATTTTCTGGCATTGGAGAGAAAGTTCTAGAAGAATTCAATGTCATTTGAAAGGGATCTGAGTAACTCTTACATCTTGGGTTTCTTGCCAAGATTTACAGTCATCTCAGTTAAACTCCACTGTAATACACAGTAAGGTAAACATTTCGATTTCAGTTGCATTCACATGTGTGAAAAACAGGCAACTCAAAGCGTACCATGCCAGTATGTGTAGATGAGACTGGGATTTAAAACTAGCCCTCTCACAATTTAAGGCCAACATACACCTCTCAATACAGAGCTACGGTGAAATTCCCATAAACAATGACTGTGTAAATTGTACATAATGTCTAAGTCTTCCTTGAAATGGTTGTTTCTTCTTTTTGGGGATGGAAATTCTTGACTAGTCCCGCAACTGAAGGCGGTCCTCTGAGCTGCTGGGACACACCAAGCAGTTCTCATGTCTGTTCACTACTCAGCCCCTCATAGCTCAGCTTTAAACTACGTATACTTCTCTATGCAAAACAGGCATCTATGACTGACAATTCTGTTGTTCCTCTTACTTAGTGACTTGCTTTTAAGTCCTGACTTGTACTTGGATGCCTGGCTCTTGGGGGAGCTGGAAGTGGGCAGGCCAAGCTTGGTTGCAGATGACAGGAAGGACAGGATGGAGAAAGCACAACAGGACCCATTCCAGCTCCTCCAGGCCTCTCTGTGGGCTCCTCAGGTGCAGCCCGTGGGTACCATCCTCTGTGTCTCCCAAGCTCCCAGGTAATGCTCACACATTGCAGAGCCCTCCCTTGACGAGAACCACTCAGGAAGCCTAGAGGTGTAAGTCACACAATCCCTTTCCCCTCCCAGATTTCATTTGGTTATGTTTGTCATGGCAACAGAAAGAAAATCAGAACAGGTGCCATGCTTGTTCATACTCTAGAATGTCCATAAGTGTTAATTAGAAAATATTAAAGGTCAGAAGGAGGCCAATGGTTTCCCTGTTTCCGTTCCTATCCTGGCTCACTGCTCTGTCCTTCTGGGTATGACTTCTATGGACACTTGAAAGTAGGCAACAGGAAGTTTCTTCCATCCATTATCTGAGGTCACTTACATTCCAGCTGGGTGGTCCTCACTGCAAACTCACAGCATGGATGAGCTGGAAGTTAAGGCCATGATGGTTATCCTCCCTCCATGAGGAGGCTTTGTTCTCTCAGCTGAGGTAGAATTGCACATCACTCTGAAGCTTATGGAAGAGGCTCACTATAGTCTGTGCTGACTCCACAGGCTAATTTTCTGGGCCTCAGTGAAGGTGTGAGAGCAGCAGTCTGGCATCCCAAAGGGAGAAGTTCTCCAGGAGATAGAATCAGCCTTACTGGTTTCAGAAAGCCAGAGGCATGATGGGAATGTCATGACTTCATTGAGCCTGGGATGCAGTATGGTCGGTATATGATGCTTAAGCCTGAAGTCCATTCCCAGAACCCATGGTGTTTCACCTTTTACAGCTAGGTATGGTGGCACCCACTTGTAATCCCAGGGCCGGGGAGGGAGAGACAGGTGAATTGCTGGAGCTGGCTGGCTGGTTAGCCTACTGGCAAAGTTCCGGAGAGTCAGAGAAAAGAAATAGTGTAAGCAGTACTTGCCACTCAGGCAGGGCAGAAGGACATCACTACATGTTTGGTCCTATTTGAAAACCCCAATGGCTCTAAGTGATACCAGTGCAGATGGCATCTTGGGTCAGAAGACAGCGGCACACCTGATCAGGATTCTTGCCCATACCCTGTAGTGGCCCTGTTGTCACCTGCTGCAGGAAGGAGCTGTCAAAGTGAGGCAGGACGTAAACTGAGGTAAAGGAGAAAATGTGCTAAGCGCAGGAGGGAGGAAATGTCTCTGAGGGGAAGCATGGGCTCTGGTGGGTGAGCTTTCCAGGCCCCAGAGAGGGCAAGGGGATTGGGCTCAGAGGAAAGAAGAAAGCTCTTAGAGACAGCGAGCATCTTGCTCTGGGAGGGCTGCGTGGCTTCCATTCTTCTGCTCTAAGAAGCAGTCACAGAGCCATCTCTCTGGAATATTCTGTAGAAAGGGTATAGACATAAGTTCAAACCGCAGCAACCAACTTGATCAGATTCTCAAACCCAAAATTGGCTCGCGAGAGAAAGCACACTGGAGAAGCAGCTGTTTTTTTTTTAACAGTACTGGGGGTAGATCCCAGGTCATGCATACATGGCGAGTGCCCTACCGCTGAGCTGTAGCCCAGCAGGCATTCTCATTTTTCATGGACTCTGCTTTCCTACTCTGAAGCTCTGCTGGTTACTGTTAAACAACACCCTGTGCTCTTTGGAAATCCAATGAGCCATAAGGAAAAATGACCCAAATGGAAGAGCCGTGTCCTTACCTCACAAAACATGGGCAACTTTTTGGCAAAATCCACCACTCTGGTGATTGCTGGTGTGATGATCTTTGTAAAATGGCTGAAGGCTTCCAGGTCAACCTTGCCACCTTCTGGGGCGTTCACAATGGGTGCTTGTCCAATGTCTTCCGGCTGAGGAGAAGAAGTGAGAACAGTTCCAGCAAAGCTGAAGAAACCTTGGTTTAGCATAGCCCTCATATGGCAGGGGCGTCACTTCCGCTTGCCCCCGTGTGCTGATCAAGTGGATAACTCTTACATCATTGATGTCCTTGAGCAAATGTGTATGCCTTGGCCATGGCTTTTATAGGCCCCAGGGATGATTCTCACAGGACTGTTGAGAGAAAGAAAGAGGGGAGGGAAGAGGGGGGGAAGAGTGGGGGGTGAGGAGAGGAAGGGGGTAGTAAGAGGTAGAGGAAGAAGGAAGTGGGATAGGAATATGGTACAGGGGGCCATACTCAGGGCTGTGGTGGAAATCCTAGGTCACTGGTGGGCACATGCAGAGTACTGTGTGTAGACAGTAACGGAGGCACACAGCTGGCGAGCCCTAACAGACTACCTAGAGTTTGTTGATATTCTTGCCTCTGATGCCTAGAGCTAAAGCTCCTTCCTCTTTGGCCCTGGGGACTCCAGTTTGAGGTGGTCTTAGCTGAGCACCGAGGGGGACGACCTCTCAGCCCACTGTAGGCAACTGAGTTGTCAAACCAGGCAAACCTTAGGGTGTGGTGGGGCATCTGCTTATTTTCATGCGCCCAGAGTTCCTCTGCTGTTTACTTGCTCAGAGGCAATGCGCAGCAGGGCAGCTCAGAGTGGACAGTCACAGAGTGGCTGTCACTTGGGGGATGTTCTCAGGACCTCTCTGGGCTTGACTGTTCAGAATCACTGTTTCAGCCTGGCCCCAGGTGACTCGTATATGGTAGACTTCCCCGCATCCACAAGCTGCCCCTGCACCCCCATCCCCCCTCCCCATGCCCCTGCCAGTGTGCATTCTGCCACCTGCCCTAGGGTATCTTGTGGTGTCCCTGTACTTCATGTAAGGACAAGCCTCTCTACTGCCAATGCTTGTCTTCAAGATTCTTAACAACACACTGATGCTAGCCTCCACTTCTTTCTCCCACATGGCTCACAGAAGTCTAGGCCTTTGGACAAGTTCAAAATCAGACCAGGGAAACAGGTCTTTAACACCTGTTCGCTTTATGGTGCCTGGAAACAGATGGTCTCTTCAAGCATTCTCCAGGAGTTATGAATGTCACCAAAGACATCAGAGACCAATGGCTGTGGGATGGCAGCCATATTTGTCTAATGCTACAGTGAAGAGATGTGAACAAGACCTAGTTTCTCCAAGACATCCAGTGCTGGGGGGTGGGGGGTGCGAGGAGTGGGAGGCAGTGAATGGAAAAGAATTACCCCCTTGCCATTTGTCAAGTAGCCACAAGGATGATGTCACTGCCCATGGCAAGATTCCATGGCCCCAAACTTTGCTGCATTGCAGATTTCTAGGCCTTACCCCTTGTGTCTGGTCCTAAGCCAGGTGGAGCTAGAGGCTCTGTCTTTCTACAGAGGCTGTGGGATGTGCTGCCGCTGGTATCCTGAGGCCCTTGTGAGGATGCCAGGTGGTCAGTGAGAAAATTCAGCTTGGTGTACTGCAGCACTTATCTTCTCCCCCCACAGCCTGCCGGTGGTCACATCTCACTGGACAGCAGGTACTTCTGACCCTCAAGTTGCCAGCCCCCACATATCCAAACATCTGCTGGGCAGGTCTAGTCGGACTACACTGAAACAGTCAGTTCAGTGTCCTCCATAAGGCTGCTGTCCTCTGCTTTCCATTCCACATGTGGGTGGAAAATCAGTGGAACCCCTTCCTGTCACCAGTGATGTGAAAGATGAGGAAACTTATGCAAGAGAATATGGCAACAGTAAAACTACAGCTCAGATGTAACGTCAGAAGCTTTTCTGTTGGGAAACAAACATCAGAGTAGAAAAGGCATTCTGCTGTAGCATTAAGGTGTATTTCTGCAATGGACCTCAGGTACTAGGGAAAAGAGAGAGAATCTGTGGAGGTGAGCCGCCACCTGGTGTAGAGAACAGAGGCTGAGTAATGCAGACGCCAATCTGACTTCCCTGTAGATCTTTCACCCGCGAGGACTCCACATCACTGGATTCTTCTGGAATCTGTTAGATAGCTTACTGGCGTGGGTACCAGAGACATGGATTTGATCCTATGCCCGGTATGTAACTGTGCCCCTATACTCCAAGCGCCAGCATCAGTGATGCCCCTGGCTTGTGTCTCTCTGTGGTGAGGGGCTGCTTTGCCTCTGGACCTGCGAGCTGCCTTAGCTGGATCATAGGGCATTCCAACACTAACGCTGACATCTGTCCTCTGTGCCCCAAACGGACCACCTGGGTCAGCACATCTGGTCAGCACATCTGGCCTCCCCACTTCATCTCACAGCTTTTATCTTTTCTATTGTCCCCTTCTCTCTGGTTCTTTCCTTTGAAGCTCTTACGTCACTCTCTCATCTCTTGTTCACTGCGAACCCCAACTCAAAGCCTGTCTGCTCCTAGACATCTTGCTAGATGGCCTCACTTGAAATGATGGTGACCTCCTTTGCACACTCACGGGGGCCAGTGGGTGTCACAATTATGGTACTGAACATCTGTTACTCTTACTTTTCAGTTATATAGTCACTCATCAAAGATACAGACTTCTCAGAAGAAGAAGAAGAAGAAGAAGAAAAGAACTAAACCTTTGTGGTTTTGCCTGCTGGGTACCAACCAGGCCTTTGGATGAAGCCGGGCAGACAGTATGCTTGTTCATACACTTACTTGCCAACACATAACAAGTAAATACTATGGGCCAGATTTCACTCTAGATGCTAAGATTATAGGAGTGAACCATGTCTCACAAGGTAAGCTGCACTGTAGTGAGGGGCGATTGGTGATAGGCAAGAAAAATAAATTCACCGAACAACTCCAGTTTGTGATAAGCCTGGAGATGGCAGTGCACCAGGGTCAGGAGATGGTGACACCAGAGGCCTGATGAGAAGCAAAGTGGTCAGGGCAGCTGTCCATGGAGTTGAAGGAGGAACATTTAAGGTAGAGGGAGAAGCCAGTAGTCGTGGCTTTGAATGTGAGATGTTCACCACGGGCTCATGTGCTCAAACCCTGGCTGGGGTGCTGTTTGAGAAGGGCCATGTAACCTTTAGGAAGTGGAGTCTGGCTGGAGGAAGCAGGTCCCTGGCAGGTAACCCACCAGGTCTCATAGCCAAGCCCCCACTTCCTGTCTCTTCTCAACTCCCTGAGTGCTGATGCAAGGTGACCAGCTGCCCCCTGCCCCTCCTGCTCCTCCTGCCATGACTTCTTGGCCACTGTGTGTGTGCCACTTTTTACATCAACTTGACGCAAACTGGGAAAGGAGGGACCCTCAATAGAGAAAATGCTTCCATAAGATCTGCCTGTAAGGCAATTTTCTTAACTAGCGATTGACTGGGGAGAGCCCAGCCCATCTCTAACTAGTGATTGATCAGGGAGAGGCCAGCCCACTGTGGGTGGTGCCACCCCTGGGCTGGTGGTCCTGGGTTATATAAGAAAGCAGGCTGAGCAAGCCATGTGGAACAAGCCAGTAAGCAGCACTTCTCCATGGCCTCTACATCAGCTCCTGCCTCCAGGTTCCTGCCCTGTGTGAATTTCTGCCCTGACTTCCCTCAGTGAAGGACTGTTACCTGGAAGTGTAAGCTGAAATACACCCTTTCCTCCTGGAAGCTACTTCTTGTCAAGGGTTTCATCAAAACCATGAGAAGAGTGACTAATACTGAAGTGCAAAGTTCTGAGGACAGAAAAGACACTCCAGTGGGTGGAGCCTGGCAGAGAAGCATCATGCTGGGCCCCATGGATCACAGGAGAAACTCTTCTAACTACCAACAATGCTCATTGAAGGGCTACAAACAGGCAGAGGCTGGGTGAGGTATGTGACTGTTGGGTCAGGGGAAGGTGAGGTAGAGGGAGAAGATGCAGGTGACAAGAGTGGTTCCAGTAGGCTAAGGTGGGCTCACAGTGAAACAGACAGAAGTGGAGAGCACAGGACGATGTACTGGGTGTAGGCTTAGGAACTCAGAGCAGCCTGGCTCCTCTGGGCAGTAGGGACAGAAAGGTACATAAAAGGACTTCAGGTGTGTGTGCAGGTGTGGCATCAGTCTCCACTCAGCACCGAGGAGGCTGGAGTTACACAGACCTCTGCCAGCTGGCTCTCCGTGTTGAGGTTTCCTTGGTATTGTTCGAGGCAAGTAGGAGATGTGGCCAGTTGGCATTGTTTCAAATGGCTGGCTGAAAGCCAAGGACATCTAGCTTGGCCTAGAAGCGCCCTGGCACCAGCAGAGCGGGATTTGGCCAGGTGGAGAGGTCCTTCTCTCTGCTCCGCAAGTGTCTGCTCATACCACTGCAGAACAATATAGAAGGACTCTGGCACATCCAGAGCCCTGGGGCCTTCGACATGACTCCAGCCCCTCCCTACACCAATCAACAATCAAGACAGTTCTTTCCAGATGTGCCCACAGGTCAGTCCAATCTAGGTAATCCCTCAGTCAATACTTCTCTCAGGAGACTGTGTTAAGCTGATAGTTAAGGCTAGCTAGGACAGAACTGTTAGCTATGCTGTTTTTAAGTGAGATTTCTCGACATTGTCGCGCGCGGGCGGGGGGGGGGGGAATTCACCACTCAGAAGAATATGGTTTTCATTCTGAGTACAAATTACCAGAGTAATCCTTTGCACATATGCAAGCTGGCTGTGGTCCAGGGCTTAACTGTACTGTCTCTGAGGATGTAACAGTGGAACTGTATGTTCAACTTTAAAATGGATTGAGTTACGTTCTTATTAGCCACTGTTGTGTGACAACTCGCGCTAAAACACAGCAGCTTAAAACAATAATTTTTAAATTCTCTCGGTGTGCTGGGGGTTAGTGGCACAGCTAAGGGCCCTTTTAATTTTTTTCTTTCTTTATTGCAGTGGGCTGACCTCTCTCCCCTACTATCTGGTTTCAATCTGGACATTGCATTGTGATGTTTATTCTAAGTATCTAAGTATTATATCTAAGTATTACAAGTTGGTGTAAACATGTCGTCATTTGTTCTCTGTATCGGCAATAAAACAAACTAGCTAATGCTGAATACTAACAGAGACTAGGGTGGGACATCCTGGTGAGTGGGGCGGGGGGGGGGGGGGGGGGGAGGAAGAGGAGGAACGACAGGAGGGAGGCACAAGGAGGAGACCGGGAAACATCAGGAGGAGTGGAGTAGACCAGGATGTGAGTAAAAAGCAAGTAAAAAGTGGGAAATCAGAATGGTAGGAAACTATACCAGCATGGGGGCTTAGGATGGAATAATTATCGCACAGCATTGTGCTATAGGCTCATTAAATAGATCTTGGTCTCTCTGTGTAATTATTTGGGTATAAAGCTGGTTAAGGAATAATCTCTGATTTTTCAAAAATATTAATTCAATATTAAATATTAATAATCTTTCAACACCAAACAGACATACAAACTCACATATTCTCACACAGAAATACACCTATACATATAACCCTCTGTAGGCATATACACATATATGTATCCCCACATAGACACATATGTATACACATATTCACACACACACATACACACACACACACACACACACACACACACACGTATTGCTCCTCTCCCCACATCCCCACAGAGACACACACGTACCCACATATCCCCACAGATACAAACACATACATGTACACATAAACATATTCCCACACAGCATACAAGCACACACATACACATATATCCCCACACAGATACACATGCATACACACTTACATATCCCAATACAGACACACATGCACCCACATACGCATATCCCCACATAGATACACATACGCATATCCCCACATAGATACACATACGCATATTCCCACACAGACATACATGCACACACATATTCATCCTCAGAGTCACACACACACACACACACACACACACACACACACACACACACGTGTGCACATAAGTTAAAAGAATAAATCCTTAAACTCTAGAAAGAAGCTCTTTAGTGATGACAGAAACCTGCTTACTGGAATTCATCCCCTCCTAGGGGTGAAATAAATAAATAAATAAATAAATAAATAAAAGCATAAAAATTCTCCACAATCCAGAATGGGCCCTGACTCCTCCACCTGACTCAGAATTCAGCTTGAATCCCACTTCTTGTGGACTACCTGAAACCAGAATGCAGTGCCAGGCCTGGCAGTGGCCCACACATCTGAGGAGAGGGCACACCTAGCCCCATGGGCATGGTGGATTCTGTACTGAGTTGGAACTGGTGTGTTGATCCAGAATTAGTGCAATTTAATTCCAGACAGACACACCAGGGTGGGCCAAGGGTGAAGCAGAAGGACGCTGGCCTCCTGGGACCTCTTTTAGTTTGGAGAGGTAGTAAGGTGATAGGGGGGACAGGAGGAGCCCACACAGACCTGGCACTGGATACACCGGCTTCCTCATGTTCTAGCCCAGTCTAGCTGTGGCAGCCCTCACAGGCTCTTTCCTGTAAATGGAGGTGTTCTCTGACTCTATCTATAGGGAGTGAAGAGTTGAGGAAGCAGCATTGAGACTTGAGCTTGGTATTTCGTAAGCATCACCTCAGTGTTTGGTGACTTTTCTCAAGGCCATCAACAAAGTACTGGTGGCATGCGACAGTTTGTTTATGGTGACTGTGAGAGGATTTGATCCAGGATGGGCAGATTTATGCATGGCCTTTTCTTTCCAAAACTTCCTTTTACGATTTTTTATTTGTGGTGCTGGGGATGGGCCCGGGACCTGACACAGGTTGGGCGACTGTTCTATCACTGTGCTATATGTAGCCCAGCTCTTTCTGGGCTTTGACTTTTGAGACAGAATCTTGCTAAGTTTCCTAGGCTGGACTTGTAGCTCCAGCAGGCGTTGAACTTGCCATCTTCCTGCCTCTGCCTTCTGAGTAGCTGTGACTGCCAGCCTAAAGCCACTGCATTACAGTGTTGCTGTTGTGGTGCACAGACAATTCCACCACCGTATCTCCTTGTTTAGAGAGAGCAACTCTGATATCAGACAGATTCACAAGCTTTGCAGCCAGCAAAGCGCTCACAAAAGCCTTTATGTCACACACTGAGAGCAGAGCCCGTCTCTGAGGTGGCTAGATACTGGCTGGAGCAGGTGACCTGTCTAAGGAGGTGGGTGAGGAGACTTGGAAGCACAGGACCCGTCAGCTTTGGGGCCTGGCTTTAGTCACTTACTGCCATACCATCCGGGGCAGTTATGTGTGACCTTGGGCTTGGTCTGCCTGTCTGTAAAATGAGAATAGCAACTCCACCAACTTAGGAGCACTAGGGAGTCTAGAAAAGAAATGAATGGGAAGGGCTGTCCCCCTAGGATCCAGCAAGAACTCACAGGTCTGTCTTGTCTCTGCAGCCTCTCCTTTGCTATATACTCTTGCTCCCTGGCTACTGGACTCAAGCCTTCATTCCGAGATAAGCGTTTTGACATTGGTGGCAGATACAAACTCAAATCTGAGGTTCAAATCCTTCCTCCTAGAGATTCTGCTGAAGGGGCATGCATGTGGACAAGCCTAGAAGGCTGAGCATGTACACTGGTAGTCTGAGGACAAAGAGGGGGTGGGTGGGTAAGGCAGCAGGAAGCAGACATTCCTGAGGAGCTGGCTCCAGCCCTGGGAAGCTGCTGTGGGTTCCAGTGGCCTCTGCACCCCGCCCCTTCATCCATATTGCATGGCTGCAGAAACCTTACCAGAAATTTCCGCTTCTGCTTCCAGTGGCTGCCCTGGGCGTTGGTGGCCACGTGGGCCTCGGTGACTGTCTTGATGAGCTCCCATTCCTCATCTGTGGGCTCCGGCTTGTGCCCAATTGATTTCTGCAGCTCCTCCCGCCGCCGCTTTTCCCGGTTCTCCTCTATCAGCTTCCGCTTGGCGAGCCTCTTGCTGTCATCCAGCACCACTGAGAGACAGAACGGTGAGAGGGACTCACAGTAACCCAGAGCTTGCAGCAGACTGTAGGTTCTGAGCCTTGGGTCACACTGGGCATGTTCTCCCTTCCCCAGCCAGCTATCTCTCACTACCTACTGTCCAGTGTGAGTCCAGTATGAGCCAAGCTCAGTGCCCAGACTGAGTTTCCAAAATAGAGCTTTGAAGGGATCCTGGGCACCTGGAACCCAGCTCTCCAGGAGGCAGTGGCTGAGATCAGACCAAAGCAGAGAGACTAAAATACTGCACTAGCTGAGAAATCCACTGGGCAGCGGCTGCATTCACTCCTTGGGCTCCAGGTAAGGGGGTCTCCTGGAGTAGTGATGAGAGGGAAGGCGTCCTTCCTGTCTCCTACAGGGCAGATGTGATGTGGCTGTGACTCTCCTGAGCCTCACAGGTATGCCTTTGCAAGTGTTTGTACCTGGTCTATCCTCCATGGTGGATAAAGAACCCTGAGTTGGCATCTTGAAGGACATGGGTTTGAACCCTGACACTGCCCCTTGTGAGCTGTGTGATTTCTAAGCAAGTTTGTTAGGCTTTCTGAACTCTCATGTCCCCCTTATGGTGTGGGATCAATAATACCCATGGACAAGGTATTCACTATGGCAACGAACTGCAAGTGTTCGGTAATTGCGGTCATGTTTTACCATTTGTGCACAAAGGGACATGAAACCTATCTTTCTGTGGTTAGCTTCCAAATGAGACCATTTCACTAGCCTTATAGTAAGATGGAAAGACTCAGGCTTTATTGTACTTAAAAATTATTATTATTATTACTATCTCTCTATCTCTGTGGGTGTGTTGTGTGTATGTGTGTGCGTGGGTATACATATATTGTGGCACGTTTGTGAGGGTCACAGGATAACTGTGGAGTTGGTATTCTCCCTTGGCCATGTAGGTTCTAAATACCAACAAGCTTGCATGGTGAGTGCCTTTACCTGCCACACACCATCTTTCCATCTTGTTATTTTACCTAAAAAATGTGTGTGTGTGTGTGTGTGTGTGTGTGTGCGTGTGTGTGTGTGCATGCGCGTGTGTGTGAACACGCAGTGGGGGAGTGAACACATGCGCAGGCCAGAGAAGTATGCCAGGTGTTTTCCTCAATCACTCATTTCTTTCGGAGACAGAGTCTCTCACTGAACCTGAAATTGCAGTTTAGGCTAAGCTCCTGGCCAACGAGTTCCCGGAATGTACGGGTCTCCAGCGCCAACACTGGGGTTACAGCACATGTGACCATGGCCAGCTTTCTGGGGTTTGAACTCAGGCCTTCTTGCTCTCACAGCAAGCACTCCTCCCCTGAGCCACCTGCCCATCCCCATGGCTCAGGTTTTAGATGACCTAGTCCATTGAAGGATCAGAGGTCAGGACTTGCCTAAAGTCACATCAAGTTCATGGTAGAGCTGGAGGAAGACCCAGGCCTCCAGCCATCAGTTCCTACCACCCACTGTCTTTGCTGCTGCAAAGGGCAGGGCAGACATAGCAAGAAGAGAAGTGAGCTGTCCACGTAACTCACAAGCAATCCCAGATTATCTTGTCAGGACAGAATCACTAACACCACATGAGGTCTTCAAATGTGGGAAAATAGGGAAGGTCTTGTGCGGTTACTTTGGTTCACTTCCTGAAGGCTCACAACGGCGAAATTCAATTGCCAAAGGCTCCCAGCATGCCACCCTATCCATTTGACGGGCTTTACAGACTGAATCCTAGCCCCAGGCTATAAGGAAGGTGGGGATTTCTCGGGCAGGAGTATTGAAGCTTACAAAACTAGTCTGTGGGAGGTCTGTGCTTGAGCAGAGGTTTCCCTTTCTGTTCTTTTTTCTTCTTGTTATTTACTTATTTGTTGAATTTTTGTGTTTGTTGAATTTCTTTTGTGTGTATGTATGTATGTACATGTGTGTGCATGTGTGTATGTATGCATGTGTGTGTATGTATGTGTGTGTGTGTGTGTGTGTGTGTGTGTGTGTGTGTGTAAGAGATGTGCACACCCACAGCACTGTCAGAGCACACCTGTTTCCTCCTACCATCACTGGGCTGCCAGGACTGACTTTAGGCTGCCAGGCAGGTAGCAGGTGGCTCTACCTGCTGACTATCTGGCTGCCCCTGAGCGGATATTTTCTATTGAGAAATCTGGAGCTTTTGAACTGTCTCACAAGCAAATAAAAGACCTTAAAATTGTTTTTTATTTTTATTTATTTAATTTAATTTTTTTGTTTGTTTTTCAACACAGGGTTTCTCTGTGTAGCCTTGGCTATTCTGGACTCGCCTTGTAGGCCAGGCTCACCTCAAACTCACAGAGATCCACTGCCTCGCGAGGGCTAGGATTTAAGGTGTGCGCACCACCATGGCTGGCAACCTCAAAATCTTTATCCACAAGGTTTAGATGGACTTTAAGCTTTTTTAAAACCCATAACGACTCACATCTTCAACTTAATGAAATAGCTATTTAAGTAACAGTGGTTTGAGTAGTGAAATGTAGGTTTTGAGTTAATCATATTCACATACTGGTCAGAAAAGGATCCAAATCTTGAGGCGTGGATCAATAGTATTTCCAGCTTGACACCCTAACAGATCTCTTAAAGTTCTCCACTGTATTTTCTTCTATGAGGAAATCATAGATTTTTAAAAAATTCTCTCAGGGAGAGCCTTATTTATGGCAGCAATATAAACTAGGATTGTTTCTTCTTGTATCAGGAATATTCTCATTGCTGAAACATGGTTGCTGTGGAAATCATTGTTACTGATTCCTGGCAGAGAGAGGCTGCACATTCTGAATGGCACGGTTCTTTGCTTTATGATTAATCAAGAGGACTGGTGTGAATCCCTGGCCCAGGGTTGAAAGGACAGACCCCAGGGCTAATCCCACTGCCATATGCTATAGCCCTTAGGAATCTGGGTAGTGTAGTTTCAGTTAATTTTTTTTTCCTAAAAATACACCATGCTATCAACAGTGGGATGATTCATATGAGAACATTCAATTTTGAATTCTTAAAAAATTCTTGAACTTGTTTTCTGCCAGGATCCCAATATCCAAAAATGTCCACCAAATTAATTTATTTCTGTTTTTGAAAACCCAAGGACTGCTCAATAGTCTCTCAGCATGGGGGGCCTGTGTGTGAGAAGTGGCCATGCCACATGGAAGAGCGCTCTCAT
Organism: Acomys russatus; assembly: GCF_903995435.1. Classification (NCBI taxonomy): domain Eukaryota; kingdom Metazoa; phylum Chordata; class Mammalia; order Rodentia; family Muridae; genus Acomys; species Acomys russatus. The sequence goes on along the minus strand of NC_067139.1, from coordinate 51,719,891 downwards.
TCATGTTGCAGCATGAGACAGGCTTGCTCACAGGCTTCTCTACCCTCCAAGCACACACAGGGACCCAGCTACCCTTCCTCACATCCTCTGGATGTTTGAAAGTTGGGAATTTATAAGACAGGAAGAAGAGAGCCAATGGGTCCCACTTTCCCTACGGCAAGGCTGGGTACAGGGAGGCAGGGTGTGTGTAAGAGCCAGACTCCATCAGCAAAGGTTCCTTCTTTCTTTGTTGATCTTGAACCAAACCCTTACCCCAGTCAACACTTCGCAACATCAAGCAAATGAAGAGCATCTACTTACAGTCTGTTGCCATGCCAACATAGATGCATTTCTTAAAGCGGCATTCCTGGCACTGGTTGCGAGTGACTTTGTCTATGACGCATTTTCCTTCATATTTACAGGAATAAGATGGATGGAGACTTTTCTGAATGGTTCTTCTAAAGAAACCCTAAATGAGAAAGACCCAAGACAACAGGTTCATATTTTCTGAAACTAAATGACTCTGGAGTTTTGTGTCTACCAAAGAATATGAGCAATTGTTCTGGCCCTTACCCTGGGCTGTGGTCTCCAAATGTATACCTTCACAGAGAGGATGGTGGATCCAAGTGAATCCATGGAGCTCAGGGAGGTTTCACAGAGCTACAGTGTCTATACCACTATGGCATCTACTCAAGGGCAATATGGTATTTGCTTTTACTTTTTTATACATTGAATGCTATAACCTTAACTCATGTGTTATCATAACTATGCTGCTAAGTAAATGAAGAGCTTTATCACTTTATTCTGAAATAAAAGAGCAAGATACTTGATTGACAGTTTTCTTACTTAAGGGATAAGATACAACTGAAGGAATATTTCTTCAAGAAACCTATTACTGTGTACAATAAATATACATACACAGCAAGAACATTTTAAATTGTTTGGTGACTAAATATATGTTTTTATTTCACTTAGAGATTTCATTTAATTCTTGTTTGACTCTTAAGATGGCCATGACCTATACTCAAAGGGTATTCCATCTTGACACAAGGATAATGCTTGCTCAATTATGTTTATTGCGGCTTTATTTGTAATAGCCAGGAACTGGAAACAACCCAGATGTCCTTCAACTAAAGAATGGATAAAGAAACCATGGTACATTTACACAATGGAGTATTACTCAGTGGTTAAAAAATATGAAATTTATAGGCAAATGGAAGAAACTAGAAAAAAAAAAATCATCCCGAGTGAGGTAACCCTGATCCAGAAAAACAAATATTGTATGAACTCACTTATAAGTGGATGTTAGCTGTTAAGTAAAGGATAATAATGTTACAACCCACAGCTGCAGAGGGTTAGGTAAAGAGGAGGGCTCTAGGTGTGTATGTGCATGTGCGTGTGTATGTGTGTGTGTGTGTGTGTGTGTGTGTGTGTGTGTGTACACACCTGTGAGGGCACATGGACCTCCCTGAGAAGGGGAAATAGAATAGATTTTGCTGGTGGACTGGAGGTGGGAGGGGTGGGGTGGGGACCTAGGGGTGTGGAGGGAAAGAATGCAAGAAGAGAGAGCTGGAGTTGGGGAGCATTTGGGGGACAATGTGGAAACCTAGTGCTGTAGAAACTTCTTGGAATTTAAGGGTGACCCTAGTGAGGATTCCTAGTCATAGAGGACACGGAGTCTGAGCTGGCCGTGTTTTGCAGCCAAGCAAGGCATCCAGTGGCAGGACTGAGTTATATTTGGTTGAGCTGTTCGCTGAGGGGGTCCCGAGGGGATAGCTAAACAACCCAGGCTAATACTGGGTCAAAGAGTTACTCTCTGAAAACTGACCATGGGGGTCCCATTGCTGAGGGCAGCATCCACACAGCTCACTGTCTCTTTGGTGTGAGAAGAATTCTGTAGGCTACGGGAAGAGAAACCTGGACAGCAACTGAGCCACAAAACCCTCCACCTACAATCTGTCCTGCCTTCAGGATTGTGGGAGTGGCCAACCAATGTTTGGTTTAACCTGAGGCCCACTCCATGCCCTACACTACCTGGACGGCAGGAACCAGAGAATGGATAGCTCAAAGTCCTAGGGTAGAAATGAACATGACTGGAAAAAAACAAAACAAAACAATGAAATGATTCCTAATGATACTCTGCTGTACTTATAGGTTAGTGCCTTTTCCAGGTGTCATCAGCAGATGGGGGTGGATACAGAGACTCAGCCAAACATTATGGAGAGAATGAGAGAGAGAGAGAGAGAGAGAGAGAGAGAGAGAGAGAGAGAGAGAGAGAGAGAGAGAGAGAGAGAGAGAGAGAGAGGAGAGAGGAGAGAGAGGAGAGAGGAGAGAGAGAGAGAGAGAGAGAGAGAGAGAGAGAGAGAGAGAGAGAGAGACAGAGACAGAGACAGAGACAGAGACAGAGACAGAGACAGAGACAGAGACAGAGACAGACAGACAGACAGACTCACTCTACACTGGAGGCCTCCATTGGGTCCCTTCCCTAGGAAATCAGGGAACCCTGTGGGAAAGGGGGAGGGAATATTGTAGGAGTCAGAGGAGATGGAGGACACCAGAAGAATATGGCCACCTAATTGACTAACTGGGGCTCCCAGGGGCTCCCAGGGGCTCCCAGAGGCTAGAGTGGCAAGCACGGGGCCTGCCCCAGCTTCTCTTTGTCTCTGTTGTGGCTGTCATGTTGGTGTTTGTGAGGGACTCCTCACTGTGGGAGTGGGTGTATTGATGGCTCTTTGCCTGCTCTTGAGACGTTTTTCCTCCTAGTGAGCTGTCTTGTCCAGCCTCAATATGAGGTCTTTTGCTTTGTCTTATTGTGTCTTGTTTTGTTCCATTTGGCAGTTGTCTCTTGGAGGCCCACTCTTTTCTGAAGAGGAAACTGGGGAAAGGGATCTGAGTGAGAGGGAAGCTAGGAGGAGCAGAGGGAGGGGAAACTGTGGTCAGGATGTATTGAATTAGAGAAGAACCTATTAAAACAAAAATCAAACAGGGAGGAGGAGGAGGGGAAAAAAGATTGCCATGACTAACTCCCTCAGCCTCTCAAACAACAGGACTTGAACAGAAAACTCAAGCTTGGGGCTTTTATGTCTAAAACCTTTTCCTCTGGTATCACCAGGCTTCCTCTTTTCTGAAGAACGCTACTTGATCCTACACTTGGCTGACTTACATAACTTACTCAAGATTCATTTATTTATTAATCTTGATGCAGGGTCTTGCTATATAGCTGAGGCTGACCTGTAAAGGGACACTCTACACATTCTAGGCTGGGTTTGATCCCATCACTCTTTTGTCTCTGCCTCTCAGGTGCCAGGATTTAGGAATTATCCACCACATCGGGCCTGTCTGGACATGATTGCTAGGTCCTGGCCACTGTACTTGGAATGACTGGAACTAATGATGGCAGTGGGCTCTTCCAGTGAGGGGCACAGACAGTGCTACTGATGCAGTCTGCATCCCTTTGTCCCACATCCTTACAAGTAAGGTACTATTAATGTTACCACTATAGAGATTACAAAACTATGCCTCGGATGGGTTCAATCTGCTGCCCCAGATTATGTGGTCACTTGTCTTACAGTGCAGGAGTGCTGCTCCATGTTATTTAGTCTCCTGAAACAGAGCATTTCTATGTATTGCTATGTGATTAAGGCTTGCTTGGAACCTTCCATATAGCCCCGGATGTCCTTTAACTTACAACCTTCCTGGCTTAGCCCCTCAGATACTGGGATTCCAGGTTTCAAATGTAGTCTACAATATGCACACACACTCCAAATGTTATTTCCTAACTGATGGCCTGATATAAAATGAAATGGTTTTGCTATATTATTTATATAAGCAGATATTATAAAATTTTTCTTCTCACTCATCCCTAACTAAAACTTTCATCAAATCCAACAAACACGTTTTAAAAGAGTTCTTAAACTCAATGGAAGCCTCTCATTCTTTTGAAGAAATATCAGCTGCCCTAGGTTTTGCCCACTTTTGTTATTTCAATTCTGTTTTGGCTTGGACAAAACATGCGTTCATGGTTGTACCCACATGCCCTTTAGAACGAAGGTGAGGGGGGGTGGGAGGTGGGGGGGTGGGGTGGGGGGGTGGGGGGTGGGGGGGGGGAGAGACCCTTTGCTCCCTTATACTGGGTGCCTAGGAAGACTACACCAAGGCCAGGGCAAGCAAGATTGTACTCAAGAGAGGGTAGATCATGTATCGCCACAAAGGTCCTTAACGGACTGAGAGAATTTCTTCTTTGCTTTTTAAGGAACAATGGCAGGGGCCTGCTGTGCTGATCCTTGTATCACCTTTTCTGAGCCTGGCTCAGATGACTTTGGACCAAATGCCTTCTATGCTACTGCAGTATTCTAATCTACTATGGCACAGCCCCTTTTGACACACGAAGAGGGAACACAACTCTAGTTAAATGTAAGGATAGCAGGTCTCTTAATTTTGGAAAGTCATGAAAATTAACTACTGGAGATAAAGATAAGACATTTATTTGAAAAATCATTTTAGGGGTTAGGGGGTATAGCCCAGGAGTACAGTATATGCTGAGCACTTATGAAGCTCTGAGTTCAATCCCCAGCACCAAAACCAATTCACTTGTCAAAAGAGGCTCACAGGGAATAAATAAGGATGTTTCATTGATGTGTATATGAGCAGAGAACTTGCAATTATAAGCTACACCAGACATGCTTTTGCACTCACAGAAGAGCCAGAGTCATTTCTTAATGGTCCCACAGGACATGAAGACCTCCAAATAGCCAGATGTGGTGGCACACACCTCTATTCCCAGCACTCTGAATGGATCTCTGAGTTTGAGGTACAGAGTGAGTTCCAGGACAGCCAGGGCTACATAGATAAACCCTATCTCAACAATAACAACAACCACCACCACCACCACCACAACCAGACAAAGATATAGACACACAAACACAGACATAGATACATACACAGACACACACACAAACACATTGAGACACACATACACACATAGGCAGACACACAAAGATACACACACACACACACAAAGACACAGCCTCTATGTTACTCTCCATCCTACTTAGCTTTAACTCCCTTCTTGATATAGAGTCAACTAAAGGAGTCGCAATGGTAGGATTGCCCAGATAACTTTGCCTTGTGAGTGTGTCTACGAGGGATTGTCTTAGTCTTTATTGATGTGGAGAGCAGGGGGCTTAGCTTACTGTGGTGGTGTTACTGGCCAGTTAGGCAGTCGTGGGCTATGTGAGAAAGCTAGCTGAGCATGGACAAGCCAGCAAGTAGCCTTCCTCCATGTTTCTGCTTCAAGTTCCTGCCCTGACTCCTCCCTTGATGGTCTTTTAATGGTCTGTAGCCTGCACACATAAGCCAAGTAAATCCCTTCCTCCCATAAGTTTCTTTTTGTTAGTCTTTTCACAGCAAAGGCATTAAACTAGAGCATCGCTCCAGTTAGTATTTAGAGGGAATACGGTCTTAGGCCATCTTAGGTCTCTCTTTGAAAGCAGTTTGCTATAGGGCGACAGCAACCTTCTTTCTATAAAATACAAAGTGTGCAACAAGTTACACATCACAGCAGAGTTAAAAAACCCCAACATCTTTCCATTGCTAGGGTAACAGAGATTCTGCCCACATACACTGTAGGTTTGAATAAACCCTGAGGTATCACCTTTTCATCTCTTGACACTCTTGAAAATGATGTTACATTTGAAAAACTCTTTCCCCCTTTTTCCCAAGTTGCTTCTTTGTTATACTAGGAAATCTTGAAAACCTCTTGTCCCTCCAGGGTTCCTTTCTGGGTCTGTGATGGCGGTAACCTACAAACAGGATCTGATCTGATACCCAGGCACACAGGCGCCCAGGTGGTGCTATGTGATGCTTCTAGTCTTTTAAAAAAATATTTATCTTAAAGTATGTGTGTGCATGTATGCCGTGCGTGTGCGTGTTTAACCCACATGGGCAGGTGCCCTCAGAGGTCAGGAAAGGACTTTGGATGCCCTGCAGCTGGAGTCATAGGCAGTTGTGAGCGGCTGGTATGGGTCCTGGGAACTCAGGTACTCTGATAGCGGAGGAATTGCTCTCAGTCACCCAGCCATCTCTCCAGCTCCTGTATAACGTTTCCTCTAAGAAAATCTCAGCTGAACCAGGTCTCTCAACACCTAGTGGTCTTGGGGAGAGGCTGGCTGACTTCAGTGAGGTACTTTGTCATAGACACAGTCTTGATAATCATTTTAGGGATTTAAGAGTTACATTGACTTTTCATTATATTTTCTCTTAATTCAAATTTTATCTTAATGATATTGCTGTAAAAGCACTGTAATGTCGTATAACCAGGCGGATGAAGTTTTATGCCTTGAGAGCAATTTAGAAAAAAACAAAACAAGGCAAGACAAAACAAACAAAAGGCTAGTTTCAATTACTGATCTTTGGAAATGGGAGGATGAACCGGAAGATAAATAATTTTACTATTTCCTTCCCCCCCCCCCCCAGTACCAGGGATTGGCTGGTCATGACAGAACTCTGATATTATACTGTATCCCCAGCATATCTTATTTTTTATTTTTATTTTTGTCACAGGGTCTCACTAAGTTGTCCAGGCTGGCCTCCAACTCACTCAGTAGCCCAGGATAGCCTGGACCTTGCTGTTGCTTAAGTAGCTGGAATTACAGGCCGGAAACAACAGGCCTAGGGAGCCTTATTCCTTTCAAATGAGGCATCGAAGGCCTACTTTCCAGAGCTAGACTGCAAATCTCCTGATTAATAGACAGCGGGGTCTTGTGACCAGCTTTTAACCTCCATAAGACCTTATCTTCAGAGAAGTAACATAACTTTTGGCCCAGTCTTATCACCTGCAAATTCCATATCAAAAGGATCTTGGGGAAGGGCAGTCCCTTGCTTTATACACATTCTAACTGGTGGAGAGGCAGCCGGGAATCCAGGACCTCAGAGAGGCCCCAGCATGCTGTCCTCGTAGAGCTGCAGCAGTGCTACTGAGGTGTGTGTGCAAGAAGTAGGGATTTGCATGGAAAATCTCCAAGAGGTAGGTGGAGCCCACCTTGGTGTGAAGGGGCTTAAAGGCAAGGACGGAAAGAAAGCCAGGGAGGGTGGGGGGGGGGGAGGAGATGGAAAAGGTGGGGAAGGGAAGGAGGGTGGGGAAGAAAGATGGAGGAGGTGGGGAAGAGGAAATGTTTTTGTTTGTAACTTTAATATAAGCTTTACTGTAAACTTTACAGGAATACAAAGTCCCTTCCTGGCTTTTAAAACATCCCCATTTACACAGCATCAATGGCGTGGGTACCACAGAGGGCTGAGCTCCTTGTGTTTATTTTCTGACCTAGGTTGATGCACCAAAAGACCTTTCCCACAATGCCTATCTTCATTTTGCTGACTAAGGCTGTAAGTAGGCTGACGAGAGCTTCCTTTGGAGACATGAACAGACCGGTGTGTTTTTGTTAAGAAATCTCCTGAAGAAAGATTTGTAGAGCAGAAAATTACCTGATGGCAATCTGACTCCATTTATTACAGGCTCTGCAGAAAGCCACTTTGAATAAATGATGGAAAATAATTGAGTTTAAGTTGCTTCAAAGATTTTGCCTGACGGAAGCCTCGGAAGTGGGCCTAGTCGTGCCGATTCATAGCAGGAAAGGACGTGGGGCAAACTGTCTCCTCAGACATCGCACATAAAATGGGAGGAGAAACAATGAAGCATTGGATTGACTGAATATTAAAACAAAAACAAAAGCATATGCTTTGTTGGTTTGTTTGTTTGGTTTTGGTTTTTCGAGACAGGGTTTCTTTGTGTAGCCTTGGCTGTCCTAGATTCACTTTGTAGACTAGGCTGGCCTTGAACTCACAGCAATCTGCCTACCTCTGCCTCCCAAGTGCTGGGATTAAAGGCGTGTGCCACCACTCCTGGCTGGCAAAATTTAATTTAGTTATTCACGATTTAGGGGAAAAAAAAAAAAGAAAGAAAGAAAGAAAAGAAAAAGAAAAATTCAGATCTTGAGGCCACAAATGTTGGAATTTGTTTTTCTCACACTGATTTCTACTGGCACTCTGGGAGTGTTGTGGTCTGTTCTAGGGATCCTGGTACTTACCTTACAGCCTTCACAGGTGATGCAGCGGTAGTGGTACCCTGTGGCTTTGTCCCCACACACTACACAGAGCTCATCCTTGTCTAGATAGCTGGGGATATACCCTGCAAAGGACAAAAGAGGAAGGTGAGGAAACAGTACCATGTTCAAGCTAAGAGATGCAGAAGCTGAGGTTTCCCAACCAGAGATGAGATTGATTTGCTTATCAGTGGTAACTGCAGGATACACTCAATGGAGCCAACCAGCATCCAGTGTAACACCAACCTCTCGTAAACATGGGGTTGGGGATGGAGGTGGGAATCCTGCTTGCTGTGTGGGAGCCCCTGAGTCATGGGGAGAGGCAGACACTGAAGCAGCAACTGCACAGGCATGGGATACTCCCCTTCACAAAGCTTATTTCAGAACTTATCGTTATGGCCCCATCCTTTCACAAGTCAAGACACCAGGAAATGAAGTAGCCTTGTTTGCTACAGTAGCCAAGTAGGACCCAGACCAAAGCAATGGCTTTAAGGCCTTGAATCTCCCTTAGGGTCACACAGGAACTACAAAAACAGAGACTGAAATCCTGAAATCCGGCACTTCTAATATCTGGTGTGAGAGCGTAAGAGGAATGAACAAGGCCTTATGGAGCAGGTTGACAAATGGAGGATACACAGCCTAACATTGCCAGTTGAAAAACAGAATACAGGTTCTGTTGACTAAGGAAAGAAAACTTAGCCACAGTGACCTCCTTTGGTGCTGTGTTGGTGGATCAAACTCCCTGAGCTCAGAAAGCTCAGGTTAAAAATAACCTCAGAAGCAGCCTTCTTCCTGCCCGTGCCTGTTGCTTTCTGTTCATGTGGAGCCCATGGTCACACACCTGCACACGTGCCAAAGACACAGGAACCTTTAGATAAGCTCAAAACATTGACAACAAGCACAAAAAGTGCATGGTTTGTTGGTCTGTGCAGGTGAAAGGGTCGTGGTGCTTAGGCAGGCCTTGGGCTCAGGGGCCCTTTCTCAGTTTCAACCAAGATCACTGAGGTTGAGAGGCTGGTAACTTAATGTATATTTTCATCCACCTTTTGTGACAGCAGGTCACCACCGAAGGCTCACTTTTTAAAAGCAGAAAAGGCTCAAAGAAAACAGAGGAAAACTAATGCTTTCATTATTCCTCAGGAATAGCCTTGCTTCCATGTTAACCTAGGAAAACGTTAGTGCCTCACTGCAGACTGAGGGCTTGAGGGCGAGCTGCTGGGGCCGGATACAGATCTTAGTCACAGCAGCTTTTCTTATGTTGCCTTGCCTGCAGCAAGTGATGACTCAGCTGTTGGACCAAGGTTTCCAAGCATTTTTTTATTGTTAATTTTTTTATTTTAAAATTTTCATGTTTTTAAAAGATAAAACGCCTTAATTTTATGTGTATATATCTGTGGGGCTAGCATGTGCACATGTTTGTTAGTGCCTGTAGAGGCCGGAAGAGAGAACTGGCTCTCCTGGTACTGGAGATAGAGGCAATTGTGCTGCTCAGTGGCTGCTGGGAACCAAATGCTGGTGTTCTTAGTGGCCAAGCTATTTCTCCAGACCCTCATCAGGCATTAAAAAAAAAAAAAAAAAAAAAAAAAAAAAAAAAAAGAACCTGGAGCAGGGACAAAAGGAAGGGACTGGTTTGTCTTCAGTCACTCACTTTTTGATGACTCTAGCCAGAACTTATTTAGCACACACTGTGTGCTAAGCACTATGGGAGACATACCGAATATACAACAAATAAAACAGAGTTTCCTGCATTGGGAAGCCAGTAAGTAACTAGTTCTGTTTCCCTAGCTCAGTTCATTTCTCAGTGAGTGAAGGAAGGAAAGGTGAGGGCAAGACCATGAGAAGATCCTAACATCACTGCCAAGAACTGTATGTGGAAACCATACCGAGAGGCCAACCATACTTAGTAGGAAGGTATAATGGTTGACCCTCAGTGTCAACTTGACTAGATTTAGCATAACACAGGAGCCACACCTCTGGGCATGTCTATAAGGGTGCTTCAGGAAGCTCAGGTGGGAAGAGCCACTCTGAACATGGGTTGAATAATATAAAAAGGGGGGAGGGTCTGCAATCTCAATATCACTCCTCTTTCTTGGCTTCCTGGGGAACAGAGAGACCATCTGTCTCATGTTCCTGCCATCACACCTTCTCTACCACTATAGACCGAGTGTTCCTCAAACCGTGAGCTCCAGGAAGCCCTTGCTCCTGTAAGCTGCTTTTGTTGGGAACTTGGTCCCATCAACAGAAAAGTAACTAATATTGATTGTTTTTTTAAACAGTAATGGCACGCAGAGTGGAATGTGCTCACGAGGGTGCCTCCACACACTAACAGCTGGCCATAAAGCACAGAGTAACTTGTAAACAACAAATGAACCAAAAGTATCAACACAAATGTCTTCCTCGCAAAGGTAGGTAGAAAAGCCACTGACACCAGAAGCACACTGTGTCCTCTTTCATGCAGTTAAGCCAGCAGAGCAGAGGCATTGGAGTTCTTGGTGTCAGGGAGAAGAGGTGCAGGAATCAACTGTAACAGTGGACTACGGCTTGTGAAACAAACATGCCTGCCTTATCAAGGCCATGGTGTCTGGGGACGTGATCCAGAGCTGGGGAGATGCAGGGAATTCCTCTTTCCCTCTTTTCTTTCCTTTGGCCTCACCATACCTGCTGGCTTTATCTCTGCCACTGGCAGGAGGACACTGAAGATCACCTCCACCTTTTATTTACGCAACCCGTTGACCTTGGGGGTTCTTGTGAGCTCTGGAATCCAGCTGTACTGGTTTCCTTTCTGTTGCTATGATAAAAATACCCGGACAAGGAGCAACTCAGGGAAAGGAGGTTTCCTTTTTTTTTTTTTTAAAAAACAGTTCCAGAGTGGTAGAGTTCACCATGACAGCGGAAGGCATGGCAGTAGGAGCAGGAAGCAGGCTGGTGACAAGTATCCAGGAGGTACACAAGAGGTGAACTGGAAGAGTGATGAGGCTATAAGGTCCACAGCCCTTGCCCAGTGACACTCCCTCAGCAAGGTTCCACCTCCTACAGCTTCCACAGCCTTCCCAAACAGCGCCATCAACTGGGGACCAAGTGTTCAATCATATGAGCCTGTGGGGGACAGTTTTCATTCAAACCACCACACCAATGCTAATTCAGTCAGGGAGCAGAGCAGGCTCTTCATGCATTCAGATATAAGAGAGAAATGCTTTACCTTTCCCTGAGGTTATTTCCTGATGGGTGGAGTGGATTAAGTGCTGCTTATTAATCAGCCAACTTTCTACAAAAGTAGCTACTTGAATTGGTAACAGTTGCTTACATGGTCATATGAGTGCACCCCAATCACCATTTTCTTTTCTATGTAATATTAACTGAACAATCTTATTTATCTAAGATTGTCAGCACAAGGAATGGCATGCCAATCGTTGCAGTTCAGTCCACTGTTCGCCAGTGGGGATGGTGTCCTATACTTAGTGAGCCACATGCTGCCAGTGTGGCCAATTAAGAAAAGCGAACAGACATTAGCTTTGCTGTCAAATACAGACACTGGTGGGTGACATAATGTTGGTGTTGGATACCTAGATGGGATGTGATATGTGTCCTGAATTGTTCACTTGAGGAGCTGTGCATACAATCATCCCAAGACAGCATCAGAAAGGTTACTGGAGGCTACCACAACTAAGACCTAGGATGATCCATGTGACTTCAAGGATGACCTTTCCCAGCTCCTACCTGCTGGTATGAATTACTTTTCAGACTAATAAGCTATGCTGTCATGTTATCCAGCATATATACATATCTGCTTTTGCTCTTAGCTGCACATCTTAGGCACTTTTGTTTGACTATGTGGTGCTGGGCTTGCAAAACAGATACTCTATAGGCAAGTTACACCCTCAAGCAAATGTGTAAGAAAGCAAGCTGCATTTGTTCAAAAGGACTTGGAGAATTTTGTTTTTAGTTAATATTTGGCTCACTTTAATTGCTAAGTATTATCTTTAGCATAAAAATGTGTTGATATAGTAAAATACTACTTTTTGAGAATTTTTTTTTAGTAGCAACCTTACTAAGATATAATTCAAAGATAACACAAGTCAATGGCTTATGATGTAGTCACAGAGCTGTGTAACTGCCACCACTTATTAATCTTAGAGCATTTTAATTAACCTAGTGTCTTGAAGTGTCACCCTATCATTCCTCCCATCTTTCCCCTCCCTTCTGCCCCAGGCTACCCGAATCTACTCTCTGTTTCTATATATTTGTCAACTATTGACATTTCAAACAAATGGGGTGAAATTGTAGATGGACTTTAGTGACTGGCTTTTCCCTTAGCAAAATATTTTCAAGGTTCATTCTGTTGTAGGTAACAGTGATTAGACAAAAAGATTCTCAGAGGACTTTGGGTATAGAAAGCAAGGGTTTTGTGCTGTCTTCCTGGTGTGCATTCCTTGCGGTGATAAAACCAGAGTCCTGGCCAGGTTAATTCTCTTGAGTGAATCATGCAGTATGACAGGTTGTTGGAGGACACCTGGCACTTCCTGTTGCCTCAGCAGACACACAGTGAGTAAGTGATGTAAGATAGATTAATCTTGACAACAGATCTAAAGTTGAAGCTGCTGCTTGTGAAGAAAGGGCTACGTGGTTGTAGATACTGTTCAAAACCAACTTGTCTACCTCAGAGTAGATAACTTGCCTGGCTGGACCAGCCCTAATGTCTACAGGAAGCCTCAAGCTGTCATGGGGGATTGTCAGAGAGGAGATGTCCCCAGAGGTGACATATGCAAATCAGGCTGAGCTGGACTTAAGTTACTCCACAGTGTGGGAAGCAATGGTTTTTAGGCTGCGCTGTGCCCTGGGAGCCTCCATCTTAGAAACAACTTTTGGCTGCACTCTGAAGGCAAGTGCATTGGTAGGGTGACTGTGCATTACATTTGAGTCTAGACACAACCACCTGTGCAGCACGACCCACAAGGCATAAACTGATACACAGTTTTTCCTTAAAAGTAAACATACCACCCAAAAACTCATTAAGATTTACGGAGAACATATGGGCACATGAGCATATTAAAGCCATATCAAGAAAATATGGCCTGAGGGCTTCTCAAATACAGCAGACTGACAGGAGGGTGACACCTTCACTCGGACCCCATACAGAGGACACTTAACACTTGCACGTCCATGGCCCCATCAACCTGACCTGCCATCTTCATGTGCACATCATACTCAGTTTGTCCATCAAGGGACTGGTAGGCAAAGAACTCCCAACCATCCATGGGGCTTTGGCTCAGTTTGGTCCTCACTGCTTGATGTGGTCCACTTGCACTGTAGTCTGTCTGTCTAGATCTGATCTTACACCTCACCTCCAAGGTCCTGCACCTTGCCTAAGCAGTCCTGTGTCTATGCATCTGGAATTCAGCAGCTCCCCAAACAGGTCTAACAGGTTATGTAACTGCCTGCAGGGACTCTATTTGTATCCGTGCCTCTGCCTCCACCAAGGCCTCCGTGGACTCTGTGGCCTCTTTAATTCCTTGTAGACACTCTGTACCCTACATATATCCACACAAATAGCTATAGTCACTGTGTGATATGCAATCTGAGAATTGATATTAGTCATTAAGCTTAGAGTAACAGAACATGTGCTCGCCTCAGTACCTTCTGACAGTGTAGAAAGACACATGTTTCTGTCATAGAGACACCACACTGTACTGTCCACCTGAGGAGCTGCCACTTCAAGTTTCTCAGGTAACAACTGAAGGGGATCAGCTACTGACTCCAGGACGCAACTGATTCATACTGCAGAACTAAGATCTCAGCAGCAAGAGCTGGGTAGGCAGAGACAGAGAGAGATGGCATCTTATTAGCTCAGAGAAGCCAGGTTATTGCTGCACTTAGCCATTTTTTTCCAGTTCAACACTGAACTTGCACAGTTCATCCCAAGGCTCAGACTCTTTTAATTTAAGCCCATTTCCTGTGCAACACATGGCCTCATGTCATTTCTTTATACAGTCAAAAGCCTTGCAAATGGCTTAGCTTTTCCTAACATGCTAATCCTGATTCCTTTTACATTTAATTCTTGGTATTAGGAACCGAGCTTTGCATTCTGTTAATCTTTAACCCTTGGATAAACACCACATCAATTAATTAAAACACCCATCTATCCATCTGTTCCTTTGTTCAACAAACTGTGGAACTACTACATGTGCATTACTGAGCAAAACCTGAGTCAGCACTCACGTTAGAGGCCCCTTTAGATTGCACTCTGTGATGCCCTCATCCCTTGCAGAACTGCCACAGAGGCTCCTGCTTCACAGATTCTTTCCTCAGGGCAGCTTCAATTACTCCATGCCATTCTCCAGGGTCACTGAGTATCCTGTCACTTAACCATTTAGCTGGCCAGCCGATGGTGATGGCACCCACAGACACTTAAGTCTAAGGCTCAACCTTTCATGTCTTGGGAATAGAGTATAAGAAGTATTGGCAGGCCAGGCAGAAGTTAACCCAGGAAAGGAGAAAGGGGTACCCCAAAAGAGTCTCTGGGCCTCTCTCCATTGGCTTTACTATCTCTCTCTCTCTCTCTCTCTCTCTCTCTCTCTCTCTCTCTCTCTCTCTCTTACTCTCTCTCTCTCTCTCTCTCTCTCTCTCTCTCTCTCTCTCTCTCTCACACACACACACACACACACACACACACACACATCCTTGTTTCTTCTTCGGCAGTACTTGGTTTCTTGTAAACACTATGTAAGCATCATACCACTGAGTTACATCTCCAGTGCACCCCCTCCCCGCCCCCTTTTTTCTGTCACAAGCCAGCACACTAATATGTTCAAGCTTTCACCGAATGTACTCTGCAGTCCAGGCTTAAACTTACAATTCTCCTGCCTCAGCCTCAAGAGTGCAGGTTTGACAGGCTTAGCTATTACAGCTCAGTATGCAAGAATTCCCGGCTGGCCTCCTTTCTATTTCTTGTAGCCTCCGAGTCTTAGTAGGCAGTGTAGCCTTTTAATCCACAGTAAGAGGAGAGCTAAGGAAGGTAGTCACTAAGGAAGGAAACAGCGTGCCATGACGAGTCTCACCCAGAAGCGTAACTGAAAGGACACATGCAGTCTGCAGGGCTCGGCTCACAGCACTAGAAGAAACGAAGCCCACACATACAACTGAGATATAAAATACATAGACTCCAGACTTCTGGCTTCATATGAAATAGCTTAGAGGTCTCACGACACAGTCCAAGTTCTCAGTACAGCAGGCAGCCCAGCTCCCCAAGAAGAAGTGTCCCGCCAGTTGCCCACGGGCCGCATCGCTTCCCCACGCACCTCAGCTGTGGTGTACAGACTTGGCTGTAGCTTAACTGTGAGGTCACCCTGCTTTAAAAGTAAAGAAACATTTCACAGATTTTTAATCTTCATCAAAATTAGAAGGGTAGAAGTAGTCCAAAAAAATGGAGACATGAGAGATAGTTTATCACATAGCATCTAAAACAGTTTGTCTTTGTTGAAAATCTTAAACTATGTAGATGTGAAATGAAATAGCACTGCCTGCCTCTTGTTAGTGTCTCAGAAACACTCACCAGATCACTGTGTGTTGACAAGACATGGGGTATCGAGCAGGAGGGCCTTAGAACAGCAGGGTGAGGAGAGAGAAGACAGGGATACCAGAGGCCTTGGTTTAGCTTGAGAGCCAGCTCCTGGCTTTGGACTCCACACTTGCACCCACAATTGTTTCCTTCCCTGCACACTTTAGAAAGATAGGTGCTTTTTCAAATCAGAAATCCTATGCAGAGTAAGATTGAAAAGCATAGCCTTAAAAATGTGGGCCACTGTGGCCTGGAGAGATGGCTCAGTGTGTAGGAACAGTGCAGAGTAGGCTGTCACAGCTGGGGTGGTGTGGGTGTATGCCTCGCCATCCAGAGGCCCTACTAACCTTCCTGCAGGACACAGGACAGCAGCTCCAGCACAGAACTCTCTGGGCGTGGATGTCAACAATGCTGATGCGGAGAAATTTGCTTAAAAAGGCGATTTATCCAAATGACTCAGAATTATTTTATTTTTCAGTGTAACAATTTTAAGCAGCTTTCAAAGTAACAGGTTACTTTTCATATATGCTTAGCCTCAGCTGACCATCCCTGCACTCAAGTCCTCTACCCCAGGCCCTCCGCACTGTTTGTAGCCTTCCACCCTCAGCATTCTCCTTCCCACTCTCATTTCCCACGTGCTCCCCTAAAACCACTTTCTCCCTTTCATGGGCCCCATTATAGCTTTTTAACCTTTACCCCCCCTCACTCCCACATGAATAAGAAAACAGGCTCTAGGATCCACGTAGGAGAGAAAACACTGGTCATTCTGATCCTGAGCTACTTTTTACCTAATACAATATTGTCCGATTCTATCCATTTTCCTATGCATTTTTAATTTAATTTTTATTTATATCTAAATTAAATTCCATTTAGGCTGATTCCGTGTAAAACAGAGGCCCTTTGGCTCTGAAAGGAGGAAATGAGAGCAGGGGACCAGAAGGCCAGCTGGGGGAGAGATGCCAGCGGCCTGTGAATTGAGTTGGTGCCTCAAGTGCTGTGGCTGGCAAGGGGTGGAGCTGGAAGACCCCTTTGCTGTTTTGGGGGTGAGACTGATGTGGCAGAAAGAGACCCGTGAAGAGTCTGGCTATGATCACTGGCATAGAGGATGTGGGCAGAAGCACACAGCCTGGGTTTAAGTTGGACTCCATGTGGCAGGGCAGCCTGTCGGAACCTGCCTTACTTAACAGGTTATGAGGTGAACATGAAGGCCAGGGGAAGCTGCGTGGAGGGCACAGGAAGTCTTCAGAGAGCGGCCGGAAGTGGAATGCAGCAGAGCCGTGGGAAGGCCATCACATTGGGATGGATCTACAGATGACAAGGGGAAACACGGTGGATGGACAGCTGGAACGTGTCGCCACTCAGGACAGCCCCGCCCCCCCCCCCCCCGGGAGGGAGGAACCAAAAGCAGGCAGTGCTGTGAGAACTGAGCAGACTGTGGTACCAAAGAACTATGTGACACAGCAGGTTTCTCTGGGCTCTGGAGAGCAAATGCAAACACTCACTGAGCTGAATGGGTGTTAAAAGCTGGGCCAGCCAGATGGAAGATAGAGTATGGCCTCAGGCTGAATGCACTTGGGGCCTGGGACTGGGAAGAGGGTACTGGCATGGGTTCGGAAAGGGATGGATGTGAACTTATGTTCAAGAAATTAGCAGCAGCACATTTATTCCTAAGATGGCCAGGCATCTGGCTTCAGTTCTTATGGTCCCTTTGGCTCCTGCTTTTGCAGTAAGGGACACCACCACACACATGGGGATAGGGCCAGGACACTTGGGAGATGGCTGAAGGACACACCTCTGACCGACCTTTGATTCTTAGCAAAGAGAAAGGAAAGCTTGCTCATCCATTTGTCTGCCCAGGACGTTGCACGGAGCTGACTCCTGGTTCTGTGCGGAGCTCTGCTTTCAGATCAGCAAATGCAATCTGTACTTTCAAACACTAGTGGTATTGTTCTCTCGCGGGATATTGGCTGCTGCTGGCCTGTGGGCGGCATTGCCAGTTTAAAAGGTGACGCTTAACATGAGTGACCTCACAGTGCCACGAGCCACTTAAAGATGGCACGTGGAGAGACGTGGCTAAAGTCTGTCTGTTTGTTTTTATTAGTTTCTTGGGGAAACCTTTCACATGAGAGTTTTAAAAAGTTTATCTAGAAAGGAGGGCATCCAGTGGGAGGAAAAGTGAAGCAGAGGAAAAGGGGAAGGAGAGAGGAAGAAGAAACCAAGGGGCAAAGTGTGAGGTAGAGAAATGCCAGCTTACATTCAAGTTCACTGCTGGGAGTGATCGCGCCAGGGCATGTGTGGGTCTTCTGTGGGTTGGTTTCTGGTCCAGCCTGCTTTGCATGAGGGTGCTCAAAATGATTCTGTGATTTAACAATATCTGCTAGGCAACTTTTGGTGGGTGACACAGATGAGAGCATCTTAATCCCCAACTTCAGCTCCCTAACTTTAAAAGAGGTCTAAGGAATTTTAATTAGAGATTCTATTTCTTGAGGTGCAACTTCTACATCCAGTTCTCTGGAAAAAGACTGGTTCATCTCCATTTCTTAAGTGGCAAGGAGTCGATTGAACACGACAATAGATGGAATCCTGTCACCGGAGGAGGCCAGAGGCCAGAAAGCTTAGTTTTACCCGGCACGGCTGCTTCAGTTGAGCCTGTCTCCCTGAAGGGCTGAAATGATGCAACAAGCACAAGCCAAAATAAACCCCACAGACAAACGCCCCCTGCTCAATAGTGTTCATCTGCACTGATGCCCTACTCAGCTGCATCCCCTCCGGCAGCTTCTGAACACACAGTTCCGGTACGGATGGTGTGGAGATAGATGGTCAGTCAAGGAGCCTGCCCAGAGCTGCTGAGGCCGACTTCTGGGAAGCATTCTGTTTAAAAGGAGGGAGAAGCTGACAGGAGAAGCTGCCTTCCGAGTGGCCAAAGGCAAGCAGGGAGGAGCCTGGCACCAATCAGGATTTCTGATGAAAACGACCAGCCCAAACATAAAGGAAAAGACAAACATGTCAGCTTTTAACTATCTCTAAACCTCAGGCACAGAAGAGAAGTCACAGATCCTCACTGTCATCTCTCTACCTTTTTTTTTTCCCTTCCAGAACAGGTGAGGCCAGAAGTTGGCCTGGCCAAAATGACAAATTTGAACAGAACGAATTGCGACTGTGTCATGTGAGTGACTAAATGCGGCTCGTGCCTGCACGTGATCAGTTGGTTCCTATTTATTTGTTCCTACATTTTAAGAAGTAAAACTTGTTTCCACACAGTCTGTGGCGCGTGACTGTAAGGCTGAGGCAGAAGGATAACAAGTTTGAGGCTAGCTTGAGAGGTACGCAACAGGACCTAGGCTCGGAAAAAGTTTTCCGACTCCATGGGGAAACTAGAGTGATCTTACAGCACACTGCGCAGCTGTCCAGGTGCATCTTACGCGGCCCCTCCCCACAGCACACTGCGCAGCTGTCCAGGTGCATCTTACGCGGCCCCTCCCCACAGCACACTGCGCAGCTGTCCAGGTGCATCTTACGCGGCCCCTCCCCTCCTTCCTCATGCTCTCACTGCTTCAGGATTTGATAAGATTTTTTTTTCCCTTCTTGGCTAAAATGCAAAAATCCCAAACAACACAAAGGAAATGAGACGTGGGTCTAAAGTTTCCCTCACTGCAGGGCTGGCCCCGCACCCCCCCTCCCCCCCGCCACTGCCACTGTACAGTGTTCCTCTCATCATCCATGTCTTAGAGGAGGAGGAGGAGGAGGAGGAGGTGGATGCTCTACATACTGGAAAGCTCCAATTAAAGACTAAAAATTAACTCACTTAAGAAAAGTAAAGGAAAAGAGCTTGTGATATGACCCCGCAGGTAAAAGCGCTGGCTGCCAAGCCCGGTGTGACTTGAGTTCAATTCCGGGAACCCATGTGGTGGAAGGAAAGAACCAAGTCCTGCAGGTTGTCCTTTGGCCTCCATGTGCGTTGCCCCCGATAAATAAGTTTAAGAAAAAAAAAAAAAAAAAAAAAAAAAAAGAATAACAAAAGTGAACTCTTCTAGAACCCATGCCTTCACTCTCACTTCCCTCCTTGCATAAAAACTGAATAAAGTTGACACTTTAAAAGAGAAAAAAAAAAAAAAAGTTGAGTTAGTGCATCCCACCGAAGAGTTAAGTTATAGTCCTATGACGCCAGCAACAAACACAAGTTATGACTTTCATGAAAACAGACAAAAATCCAGTTCGAAAATAAGGCCTCCCTCGTTGGACACCTGTGTACAGTCTTAACTTTGTCTTAATGAGACACTACTTATCTTCCAACTCTGAAAAAAATCAATAGTGGATCAATATGGATAAACATGCTGGCTGTGACCTTTTGTCCTCAGACACAGTTAGCAGCTGGGTTTAGTGCTGCTGGGATTTGCTCAGAGACCTGTAACAGTAAATAACGATTCATTTAAGAATATTTGTCTGCTTTGATTTAGTGAGTCTGGCAGGTGGCCGTGGCCTTTCGATGACATATGGCTTTGAGAAATTACATCAATAAATGCATACGATGCATCTTTTCTTCCAATTCATGCATCAAGTTAATTAGTAAAGAATCCCCAGTTTCATATTTTATAAGCAAATGTTCCCCAGTGCTGGGTGAAGAGAATATAGTGAAAAGACAAAGGGAAAATGAACCGAAAATGTTCTGTAAAAATTTTTATAGAATTATGGATTACCTAGACAGCAAGACAGAGACCAGAGATTTCTTGGGATCCAACAACCCAGGACAGTGATAGGCCTGTCCTGTCGAGATCAACAAGTTCTTCATTTCCAAGGTCAGGCACTTGAATAGGGAGTGAAAGAGGGAGCGAGTGTGCCAGTCTCCCCACTCGCGAACAGTGCTCGCCTTCCTGGTGTGCTGCCTGTAATGGGTGGGAGGTTCGGATGTCCTTCTGGATGATGTGAACCTAACTAAAAAGCCAGAGCTCTGTGCAAGCCGCTTCCCAGACACCCTTAATGTTTCATACTCAAAGATGTAGGACTAAGATTCTCACAGCCAAACTTGAGTGGGGGCTGAGCTCAGTCTGGAAATTTTGTTTTCATAGCTGGCTATTTTAATAATAGTCACTTTCTTTAGTGGCACAGCCATGGGGACTAGTCGGGAAGGGGAGGCTCAGAGGGAGAAGAAGGGCGAATATGAGTGAGACTGCCAACAAAAAAAAAACAACAACAAACATTAAAACATAAACTACAAAAGCTCAAATGTTAATGTTTATAAAAACTGTAATTACAAGGGAGGAAATAACCATTGAGATATAATATGAATAAATTAATAAAATAAAATAAAATAAAAACTGTAATTAAGTATATTATGTCTTAGGATTAGCTTCACAGAAAAACTTGCCTTTGGAGGTGGAAAGCCATTATGGTCTTGCAAATTACAGAACCCCATTAATTTGGTTCCCTGCATGGACCTTACAAGTCATACATAGAGTAAACCGGTTCCTGGCATATGGGTTATAGCATTGAACTCCCTAGAAATTGCTGCCGAGTGCTCTGTGAGGCTCCTGTTTGCCTCTTTGATCTTTTGGTAATAGAAGAAATGCCTTATTGAGAGGAAATTAAGTGCTATGCTTATTAAAACAAATAGATAAAATTTCTTTTAATATTGTATATTAAAAAATCTCACTTGCTTTTATATAATGACTTCATTCTTTAAGGCTGTAGATCTATTAAATTTCAGGGAGCAATATCTAGGTAAAGTGTGTCCCTTTCTGTTTGACTTTGACATTCTACCAGTGTGACACAGTTATAAATAGCTTCTCCACATAAATCAGTAAATACATCAAAATGAACAGTTGCAAATCATGACATATTAACATTGCAGTGTCAATGAGAAAGCCTTCAGCCATTTAACTAGCTAATTAGAATAAACTTTCAGTAGGAAGTGTCAAGAAAAGAGTCAGATGAATTTTTGGTCTGAATTGGGGTCTGCCTCCCCAATTCAAGGGAGTCCTTTGACACACTTTATAAGAGAAGCCAATAACACTCACTTCGAACAGTACTCATGTCTGCCCACACATGCCACGCACGACCCTGACAACCAGCAATCTCTCGTTGTCATAAGAAGAAAGCAAGTCTTGGTAATTTCCCGTCTTCAAAAGACCCCTTCACTCATTTAGCACCACTTCCTACTGCTGTTTCTAATTTCAAATCTCCAGTGCTCAAATGCAAAGATCCAAAGAAGCAGATGCAATAAAAGTTTAGAACGAAACAGAAGCAAACAGAAGCCAAAGAGTCCCTACCTTTTTTTTGTGAGTGCGGTGGCGACTGCACTTGAGGAAAAGGCTTTTCTTCAGGGAGATATGCAGGCTGGCTGTAATGACTGAGGGCCATGTCCAATTCAGAGTCCTTGCTCTTAAACAGGTTTCCAGGGTAACTACAGGTATAAGGCTGATTCACTGCCCAGGCCTGTTCCACATATATGCTGTTACCGGGCACAGCTTGGACATCACGACCACTGTAAGCTGGACTGTCTTCCAGATACGTGAGATAGTCAGTGACCTGCGTGTAGCAGTTGCTGCTAGCAGCTGGGCACACCTCATGTACTTCTGGCATACAGTAGTTCATTTTGCTACCTGGGTTCAGTTTCTACTTTACATATACACACGCTCTACGCATGCACCTGCCAACCCCTACACCCCGGAGCAGGGCATATACACCAAGAGCATACATCCATACACATGGAACAAGGAGACGAGATGAATAACCACCACCGGACCAGCAACCCAGACTGCCTGTCTCACTTCAGCATAGCACCCAATGTGCTAAAGCCTGGCTTGGATGCTGCATCTTTGAGCTCTGCTGCTGCTGCTGCTGCTGCTGCTGCTGCTGCTGCTGCTGCTGCTGCTGCAGTGTGGTGAAGAGCAGTCTTAGGACTACAAAGGTCTTAAGCTGTGTAGGCAGCTAATTCCTGGGGAAGATGGCAGGCAGGTAGAAATGGCCTCTACTCGGCTAGGACAGTGGCAGTGAAAAGGGGCTGTTCTGCTGAGGTCAGAAAGTTCGTTTTAGACACAGGTTTTAACCCCTTTCAACATAATTAGAAAATGATTACTCATTAATGCCCTTATGGTTGAAAACTTAAGCATGAAAATATTACAAAGACATCTTAGAAGAGAGCTTTGGGCACACAGACAATCCTAAAATCAATAATCTATTTACTAGTGTGAACCAGAGAAAAGCCACTAGTAATGAGCCTGGCAACTGGCTCTGGGATGTTAATCTAGTGCAAACGTTAGTATGTGATTCCGTCGGTGAGAATCAGCACCTGGCTTGCAATAGCCTGATCTGGCCATCTCCCAGTCATACTGGGTCTCATTGGCCGTATTTCCGAATGCTGCTGGGGAGTCCTGCGTCCTGATCTGTTCCTTGCAGCTGGTGAGTTTCTGCACTGTCAACACTGTCTGTACAAGACCTAAAACGTAACTAAACTTCTTTTATCCTCTGCTTGCAAGGGCATGGAGTGTGTGCCTGTACTCCATGTGAGAGACGTCCCCACGCACCAGCAGCTGTCCTGTCCTCTGTGTGCCCAGCCATGCTCTGATCAGTAGCTCCTGGGAAATCTTGGGGACATGGTTTACTTTCAAATCTGCCTTTGAAATTATTTTCCAGCTTTAATGTCATTTAAGTAGTATTTATATATTTGACATTTAAAAAACAGCGACCCAAGAGGGAAAATACATTTTTTTTTTGGTAAAATTGCAATGTCTTTAAATAAAGAAGTTAAATACTGGGTCAGAGCATCAGTGCTTGCTGAGAGGATGAGGGACAGTTTTCTTGAATGTATGTGTGATGTGTACAAGTGTTCTAGGCCATGGCATCCAGCTATGGGTTTCCTTCCTTCCTTCCAGAGACTTAGGCAGGAGCCACAGGCAGTGATGTTTATGCCCGGAGTATGACCCTTCTGGCATTTCTCTCCTGAGGACCCCAGTTCATGGTGATAAGATATGTTGTTCCAGTCATAAACTACAGCATGGGATTGAGTGACAGGGTCACACACAGTAGGAAGAAGGAAGGGAGATTATATTATCACCCAACAAACAGAGCATGGCAGATACAGACAAGGCTGAAGCCCTAGGTCATGGTCCCTGGCACTAGGGAAGCTTGGCACAGGTGCATTAAATGTACCAAGCCAGGTGAGCAACAGTGGCACAGCTCGTGAGTGGTAACATTTGTAAAGGGCCATTGACTTAGCTGATAAGTGAAAGATGATTTTAAGTGGGAGAAGAAACACAGGCCTACCTGGACGGATGGGTTGAAAGTAGACCCCTTGGAAAACCACAACCCATCCATAAAACACACAATAAGTACAGGAAGGCTCTCCAGTCCGGTCCGGTGTGCTTGGACCTGGGAAATGAACTACCATAATCCTCAACTGCAAAGAGCTACAGTTTCCATGAGGAACCAGGAGCACAGCTAGTGACATTAATAGTGTCTGTATATGCTGATCCCTCTAAAACAAATACGAGATTTATTTGCAAGCGTTTCTAGAAGCACATGCACATGCCATTACCGTTAGCATGTTCCTGCCCAACGTCAAAACATTTCATCAGAAGCAACGATTATTTTCAGCAAACTCCAAGAAAGAGGACCGAAGCCTTATGTTTGCTGTCTGATTACATTCATTTATCGCAAATTTCCCATGTGAAATCTTAGAATTAGCCTTTCATGCAGCCACTTTATTTCCCAGCAGCCCCGTGTGTTACGGCCTCTTCTACTTGGAGGTGTGCACCAGAGCTCTGATTTTGGGGTTGTATCCAGCACACTGTCAGCCTCTCTCTGTGTTTTACAGACAGCACAGATCCAAGCCACTTTGTACTTTCCACGGCCAGCAATGTTCTTCCAAAGCCACACCTAGAAGCCTCCAGGTGTCAATGAAAGACCCATGTGATCCTTCTCTGTAGTGGGATGGATGCACCGGGGGGGGGGGGGGGGGGGGGGAGAAAACAGCTCCAGCAAACTGCCCCCGCCTCACTTCTTTCTAAACAATCTGATTTCCTACTGAAAGCCACATGCATTTTTGATTGCATTTTAAAATGGCTGCATTCTCTTTGTGACCATTGACTAGGAAGAGACTCATCTCCTTATCCATCTTTTTTTTAAATTTTTTTTATTTTTAAGACAGCGTTCTCGGTGTAGACTTGGCTGTCCTGGACTTGCTTTGTAGACCAGGCTGGCCTTGAACTCACAGAGATCCACCCACCTCTGCCTCCCCAAGTGCTGGGATTATAGGTGCCCAGTTCCTCATCTATGTTTTAAAACCATTATTATTATTATTGCTGTTGTTGTTATTGTTATTATTATTAATTTAGTAGACGAAGGAACAGGTTTTGTTGTGTTATCCTCTTTACACACGTCACACTGTGTCCTTATTCACACTTAGTGTCCTTCATCACCCCCCCCCCCCACCCACACTTCCTGGTTCCTTTGCTTCTGTTTTCATGCCACAAGTATATTCCTCCCTCACCCTCACTTTAGGCCTCTTCCTGCCCTCTTTTTCCTTCCATGCCACTCCGCACATTATTTTTAATTACGTGTGTCTGTGTGTGTGTGAGTGCTGGTGTTGGCCCTTGCGGGTCAGAGCATCGGATTCTCCTGGAGCTGGAGTTTCAGCTGAGTGTTGTGAAGCACAGGAGCGGGCACTGGGAATTGCACTGAGGTCCTCTGCAAGAGCAGCATGCACTCTCCACCACCTGGCCACCTCCCCAGCCCCTTAGTGTAACTTGTATGTTTTATAAGGATTAGGACTAGCCTCTTGTGAATGCTTTTCTCACAACGGGCAGGGACACTTATAAAGATGCTGGTGACTCTAAATGCTTGGGGCAGAGCTACACACTGAACAGGAACCGATGGCGCCAGCTACCGGTGACGGAATGGGTTTGCCTGTCTATGAGGTGACACTGTAGTCTGCCCAAGCCATGTGTTACGATTCAAGATGACGCTTTACTGGAGATTCCTAAACTAGCAATGGACTAGCTATTCAGTCACTTGAGAAACATAAGTGTCTGATAAACTGGGGAGAGCCTTCATATCAATCACTAGAAGTATGTCAGTCCATGGTGATTGCTTTTCAAATACACTTGCATATGGAACTCAACTGTGAAATGTTTAAACTTGGATACCCACATGTCTCTGCAGAAAATCGGATTCCGTCAACAATGGCGAAACCTTACCATCAAGAATTTTGAAACAGGGTTTCACTGCAAATCCCTGGCTGGTCTCTAGCTCATAATCTTCCTGCCTTGGTCTCCTGAGGGCTGGGATTCCAGCGTGTGAGCCTCAAGGTCCCTAAAGTGCTCCAGGCTACTCACACTGGGAGCAGAGTTGGAGTCCTGCATGTAGCCATGCATAGGGCATCCTGTCATCTTTCTCCCTCTTCAATTTCATGATGAACTTCTGTTAGTTCCTAAAACGCTGCCCCCCACCCCAAAGCTGGCATTGCATCCTTTGAGTTCCCAGGCATAGTGAAGAGACAGCTCAAGGGGACATACCATGAAAGAACAAAGTTAAACAAAGTGTAATGGATTTGATATGTGGGCGTTAGGGAGCACCTGCCTCATGGACCACAGACAGAGGAGGGTACCTATGAGCTGGCCTTGGGTAGAAGAGGCAGGCTATAAGCTGACCAGGGACAGAAGAATATATCTGAGCACCATGGGCAGAAGGGGCCACCTGTGATTTGACCAGGGGTAGAAAGAGGCCACCCATGAGCTGGCTTCTTAAAAGGTGTGTAGGTCCTCCAAATGAGCCAGCTGCACAGAAGGCCTCACAGCTAAACTTGCAATGGCATGTTCTGAAAATGGATGAACCAAACTAAAGCAACCCACTTGTCAGGGGCTCCTGCCTTCTGCTTTAAGGACAGATCTTACTTTCAGCTGTAGTCGTAGATACTCCAAATCCTATTTGTGCATATGGCTCCTGGGGAAAAAATAATATGTGCCAGTCTCCCTTGTGCCTAGATGTTTCTCAAATTCTGGCCAACGGGTTGTGATTAAGTGGTACAAACCATTTCTAGGAAACCCAAAGCACAACATGAAAGAAAACAGGTGCATATAACGTTTATTCCTTTGTCTAGTGTAATGTCTTTCAACAATGTGTAGGTGATGAACGGAGTCTTAGCTACCACTTCGGTCACTGAGGATGGTGGATAAATGACAGGAAAGCATCTAGGTTGTTCAAATCCACAACACTGCCTCATTGCACTATACTGACAATGTCTGGGAATTTTTTTTTCCTCACAAGAGAAATAGACTTACTGCTGTCATAGTTTCTTTGTTCACAATAGAGGCATAAGTATTTTTGCCTTATTTTAGAGATTAGGAAACTTACTAAAGTGAAAGCGAACAGTGTCGGATGCAGTCAGAAGCCAAGGCCTACACATGACAATAATGACTGTCACAAATCAGCTCCATTCTCCTAGTCCCATAGAGCAGTGACAGGACCAGTCTCACCCTCTGAGTATGGAAAGATTAGAATGATAGGTGAGATTTGGGTGGGTATCTATCGTGTTTATTACACTTTCTGAGCACACTTACTTGCTCTGTGATGTCTGGAATATTCTAGCACATGGCTTTTGAAATTTAGGACTCCAAGGTGGGCATAATGGCCTGTGCCTATGGATCTGGCCTCTGGGAGGCTGAGGCACGACCAGTGGTTTCTACTCCAAGAGATCAAGACCAGCCTGGGCAATATAATGTGACCCTATCCAAAAGAGGAGGAAGAGGAAGAGCAGCAGAAAGTGGGGAGGTGGGAGACAGGGGGAGTGGGTGCAGAGAGAGACCTTATTGTGAAACTAGAGTCCCTGACTCTGTTCATCTTGAGCTGGAAGGTAGCTCAATGCAGTGGCTTAGCATGTGGGAGACCTGAGTCTGATGCCTGGTAACTAACACACACAAACACATGCACGCATGCACGCACGCACGCACGCACACGGGGGAGGGGCAGGGCACCACTTTAGTCCATCTGGAGTAAGGCTAAGCTTCTGGAAGTCTGAGGCCACCCCCTCTTAAAGTGCCTCCCCCCCAACAAGCACTTCAGCCACACTGGGAAGCTGGGGAAGTAGAGCCCTCTCGTGGGCTTCTCTGGGTTCTAAGATCTTACAATCGGAGTTTTGGAGCCATGCATTCTAAATGTGCTTCACTTACCTGTGGGCAAACAGAATCTTGTAGAATTAAACCACAAGGTAATATCCATGGGGAGAGTCAGTTTAAGGAAGAGGCAGGCAGGACCCTCAGGGGAACAGGCCAGTGGGGCCGCATAACACGGCAGGCAGGAAGCCTGAGAACGCAGACCCCTGGAAACAGAGCAGGCCAGAAGCAGGGCTGCTTTGATGGCTCTGGTCTTTCTCCTGCAGGCAAGGCTTTTACCTTCCTAAGTGGGCCTGGCATATTAGATGTGAAGAATTACTGAGGAGGAAGGGACTGAGCTCAGGCATGGTCTACCTGTCTCACTTCAGGATTTCCAAGTTATAGAAAATCTGAGCCACTTGGAGAAAGGCTTTTAGTCCCTCAGCCCTCGGTGTGTTTAATCAGCACAACCCATACTGCTTTGACAGCCACACTGTTATCAGTGCTCAATGAACATCAGGTCCACAGTGGTCAAATGCTTTGCCGTGGCTCTGTCCAATAGTGTCCCCTGAGAGATGGCTTGAAGAAGAAGCAACAGAGAGCTTCGGCGGTCAAGTTAGTGTGGGAAAGCAAGGCTCTGTGTGTTTCCTTCTTGGAGGTTCACATGTGAAAACCTACTAGGCTGTGGCAGCATTTTACACACACACACACACACACACACACACACACACACACACACAGTGATCTGATGTCTGTTATAGATGCTCCAAACCTAGACTCATGCTCTGCTGGGCTGTATGCTGGGGGTGGACCCAAATGTGCGGAAACAGGTATTGCCTGGAAGTAGTGTGCACTTCTGAAATTACATGTGAGAGAACATAGAGAGGACCAAGGAGGAGAGCTCCTGGCCTGAAGGGGATGTTCCCAAGGGTCCCCAAGACTAGGCTGTGCCTTTGGGATCTCAGACTAAGTCTGTTTTGGCATGAAAAAGCTCACAGCTATTTCCTTTAGAACATATTGTACTGTGAATTTGTTTCTCTCTCTCTCCCTTCCTCTTTCCCTCCCTCCCTCCCTACCCCCCCTCCTGCTCTTGGTGTTCAATAAAAGCTTTTTGATAACTCTATCTTGTTACAACTTCACAAAAGGGTAGCAAAGGAAGGCTGGCTCACAATCCTTCACAAAACAAAATGTACATTTAAAAAAATGTGCATGAGAGAGCGACAGAGCGGCTAACTTCTGGAGAGGGAATGTGTTGATGAAGCACAGAGGAACACTGAAATGGGGACAAGACACTCTGGGGCCGCACCGATGTGAGCAGCCTGACTGGGGGAACAGCAAATGAGGAATGGGGTAGGTGGCTGGGAGGGGGGCGTTCGTGCCCTTCTCCATCCTGTCTTAGAGGTTCAGACTGTCCTACTTCCTGAAGGTAGGACGATGACCTTAGCATGACCCTAGTGCAGTCATGCTAAGGCCCCTTCACCTCCTTCGCTGTGGCCTTTCGCTAGGGGAGTCAATAAAAGAAAGCAGCCTTTGCGCTTTCGATAGGAGTGAAAACCAGATGCCAAAGCTCTTTGATGTTGAATGGTGGCTCCTGGACCAGCAAGCAGCATCTTTAGATGTTTCTTAGAAATGCAAAACTCAGCTCTGGCCTGGTGGACCCCAAATGCTGTGGGTGCCTGTGTAAGCCATATCCCATCCTGATGCTGGCTAAAGTTTGAGAACCCCAAACAGCATGTGTCCTCGAAGGTGGTTCCTGTCCCCTTCTGCAGCCTCACTGGCTGCTCTGTTGAGCCCAGGATTCTCAGAGCTTCTTTTATGTGGTCCATTTTCCTTTTTTTCCTGCTCTTGGCTGATGCACTGGCTTTGCGTTTTGTCTGAAAGTCATTGGACCTAATTAATCTAGGGGCAAAAAAAAAAAAAAAAAAAAAAAAAAAAAAATTCACACTTCCTCTGGCCAGCTCAGCTCAGTTTTCCTGGCCTACAACTTGGTTTTAGGAGATCTGGTCCGTTCAGTAAGACAATGCTTAGAGAACAAACTGTCATTGTCTCTCAGTAAGGCTCTGTTAAGGAGAAATGGTTTCCAGCATCTTCCTTTTTTTTTTAAAAAAAAAACACAATGTAACTGTATGGATACTTGGCTTGCACCAGCCTTCCATAGCTACCACTCAAGGGTGACTGAGACATTTCCCTACCATCCTGTCCTTCCTCATGGGTTTCCTGTGTCTGATTAGTTCTTTTTAGCTTTCTCCAAAGGATGGTCTGCTCCTTCTGCTAGCCTTTCATTTGGGGGAGGTGCTGCAGGGTTTACTCTTAGCCCATGCTGACCCAGAGCGTACTATGTAGTCCAGGCTAGCCTCAAACCCATGATGATCTTCCCACCTTAGCCTCTCCAGTGATTTCAGGTGTGAACCACAACACCTGACACTCTGCTTGGCTTTTGAAATTCGTGAGCTTCTGGAGTCTTCCTTCATGACTTTCTGGCTACTTAAATCCTCAGCTGGTGACGCCATCAATGCCTGCAGCTTCTAACTACTGTCCTGTGAGTTGGTGGTGATCTGTGTGTGCTCACCAGGCCTGCTGTCCAGCCATCCCTCAAGCACTTCTTCCCCGACATCTCCAAGAGACCTCACACACCAAGACCATACTCTGTGTGTGCTTCTATACGGCTCGATATTTATTTAACCTTCGCAGGGATCCCTTAGTGCATCATTGATTGTGGATATGTTTTTTAGTAGATGAAAAATAATCAACTGTATGAAGTGGCACAGCAAGCAAGCTGCAGACTCAGGGTTCTAACTCAGATCCTCTTGAGGAGAAGCTGTGTGCTGGGACTTTTCCTGATGTCTTCATTTCTTATCAGCATTGATGTAACATTGCCGCAAAGGGTGCTAGCTGTTCTCTGCTGCCCCTATCTCAACTAAATGTGTCACTGCTCCTGAAAAAGCTGAAAACAGATCTACCACAAGATCCAGCTACACCATGCTTGGGCATATACTCAGAGGACTCTACATTCTACCTAAAGAGATATTCATATTCACTGCAACTCTATGAAAGGCAGATGGAAATAGCCTAGATGTCCTGGTGACCGTTGGATGAAAACATGGTACATTTACACAGTGAAATATTATTCAGCTGTTAAGAAAAACAGACTTAAGACATTTTTCAGGGAAATAGATGGATCCAGAAATACTCATCTGAGTGAGGTAACCTAGAGCCAGAAAGACAAACGGTGCATGTTTTCACTTACCTGTGGACTTAAACTTTAGATGTGTGTGTGTGTGTGTGTTTCTTTAACAATTATCACAGAGGTTAGTTAGCAAGTAAGGGGCCAGGGGAATGAAGGGGATCTCAAGAAAGAAGAAATAGAATATAGTCTTACAAAGGGATAAAGGGGAAAGTAGAATGGAAGGATTGATAGGGAGATGAGACAGGGTGAAGAGGGGAATAGGAGAGGAACAAGTAACACTAACCATCTTTGAAGAGCCACATGGAAGCCTACTACTGCAGACATTTCCTAAAACACATACACATATAGAAGAAATTTAAATGGAGTTATGATACTCTGACTACACATCTTATGAAAA
The DNA here is from genome assembly GCF_903995435.1 of Acomys russatus. NCBI lineage: Eukaryota > Metazoa > Chordata > Mammalia > Rodentia > Muridae > Acomys > Acomys russatus. The sequence continues at coordinate 51,688,591 of NC_067139.1, read as the reverse complement.
TGCCCACTGCCAGGAATGGGTTACATATTTTTGAGTCATTCAACAAAGGAGTACCACAGAAATGACCGCCCCCCAAACATTACAAGCTATTGCCAATGCTGTTGGTTACCCACTACAACCTGACAGTAAGGCTCTACTGGTAAAAACACCACTTACTTATGTCATTGAACACAGAATAATCAAGCTGGTGCCCAATGTGAAGCTTCATCCATACTGATTAGTGCTTATGGTGCTAGAAGATACTAGGCATGGCACTGGAAAAGTAATCATCACTTTCACAAACTCTGCAACCCATAACAGCGACCTGCCTGTAAGATGAACTGGTACAATAGTGGCATAAGTGTTATGGGAATAACCAATGACTTTTTGGTTGGATTTAAGGCCTCATTCCTGACAATGCCAAAGTGGCTAAGGATCTGAGATGAGATAGGTCATGGGCCCTAGGTGAAAAACTACTTTTATTGCTCTACTAAATGAACATAGCAATAAAATGACTTTAAGCCATCTATTGCTATACCCATAGACCAGTGCATTGCTTAACCCACATCAGAGAAACTTAAAGTAATACTGTTGTACCAGGTATGTAGTCACCTATCCTGTTTGGTTGCCCTTTTTCTTTTCTTTAGTCTCCTTCTCCTCCCAAATAGTTTTCCCTCTATTTGATGTATGTATGTATGTATGTATGTATGTATGTATGTATGTAATGTATGTTCAGATATTTATTTATATATAAGTCTAGGTTCCACATATGAGAGAAAATGTGACTTTTTTCTTTCTAGGGCTTGGCTATTTCACTGACCATGATGATTATGATCCTCAGTTTCCATTTCCCTATAAATGTCATAATTGTATTATTCTTTATGGCTGAATAAAACTCCACTGTGTATAGATGTCACATTTTCTTGAGTGCTCCACTTAAGTCCCTTATAGAAGAATGCATTACATTCACATATAAAATTTTCAAAGTTAAATTAATTAAAAAATGAAAAAAGGTGTATAATGGTCAAGGAAAACATCTGATGTTGACTTCTTGTCTCCATTTGTGTACTCACGCGCACGCGCGCGCGCGCGCACACACACACACACACCCTAATGAACAGGAAGCAGGATTTGCATACTGAATACTTCAAGTGTCAAGTAAGTGAGAAGTGAAATGAAATTTGTTCTTTTTTCTATAGATTTAAATGGAATTGATATTTTAATGGCACAAAACCTATAAAAGTTGAACACCCTGGGCTGTAGTTTAGTGGCAGAGTACTTGTCTGGCACATATGGTCCTTTGGGCTCATTGTCTAGCATGCAAGTTGCTCTGGGAGTAAACTCTAGCACACAAAAATTTAAGACATCCAAAAAACACACATAAAAATTAAGAATAACCTCAGGGTACCATGTGAGGTTCTGATCCATGCACCACTATCACTATTTGACATATGTATCTTGTTTAAGAAACTAATGTTGTTTTTGTTTTTAAACAACACAAGAATGTTCTTCATTCTCACGGAATGTCAGAAAGACAATAGAATTTTCATCATTTCCCAGTGTTCAAAAGACTTACTTCTGACTGATAGCCCATACTGCATGTGTGTCTCCATTAGCTGGAACTTCAACATGTGCTACAGCTCTGAAGACTTAGCAGACACGCAAGCTAGAATTGTTGGGTAAAAATCAAGACAATTTCACAGTGCCTGGTGTTGGCAACAGCCGTGTTATGAAGCCACAATAAATCAGACACAACTCTGAAGCACTTTACTGCTATTCTATGAAGTTGTAAAGAAACAGAGTCCAGCTTGCTGGGGAATGGAGAACGGGCTACAGTTGAAGCAGTATTTGAAGAGGGAATGGTAGAGAATTTATTGTGTGAATTTTTAAAAATATAGGAACACCAATGTGGACATATTAAAGTAATACAATTTATACTATAAATGTATCCAATTTTCATTTGTCAGTGAGATCTTGTAGAGAGAGACCGGTGACCCATAACAACTAAATGAAGCATGTAACCCTGCGCTCTTGGCTAGCAAGCAGGGCTGGAATAAAGGACGACTGGTGGAGGCAGTTTACTAAACTCTGCAGATGCAGGTCCTCTCTCCAGCTTAGTCACATGTCCCTTCATGGAGTGGGAAGAGGGGAGGGTGTGACATCTGAATAAAGTCTGTCAATTGAAAGTAGTTTGCGCTAGAGTCAAATTTCCTGATCTTGTAATTATACCAGGGTCACCTAAGAGAATTCCTGTTGTTTTCAGGAGAAGCGTTTCATTAAGAGGTATGAATTTTTTTTAACTTTCCGTAAGTGGTTCTGTGAAACAATAATGCTAGGTAACATACAAATAGTACTTTCAGCCACACACACACAAAGACAAAGTGAATGGGGTGGAATGGTAGCTGTAGGTGCAAATTGTATAGGTAAGGTCACAGTTACCATAAAAAAGATAACAAAAGCAACCCAGGGAGATCGTCAAAAAATCATGCAACTTAAATTAAAGGACAAATTGAGGGGGAATGTGCACAAGAATCAGCTTTTGTATCTTAAAAAATGTCACTGCTCTGAAAGACAGAAAACCAATTCCCAAAGTAGTAGACAATATATACCCAATATAACAGTAAGTGAAAACAAATGGCTTTTGAGTTGTTGGAGAAAACCATGGGTCAGCTTAGTGAGGTGACACTCGGCTTTTGGTAGTGAGCTCTTTTGACTGATTGTGACCACTTTTTCTCCCAGTTCTTTGTTGGGGGAAAAAAGACACAGGTACAGAATAGACCCTCCAAAGAAAGTTAGGATTGAGTATCAGACCTATGAGCATCAAGGACAAGAGGAAGGCACTGTACCGCCAGACTGCTCATGAATATTAAGTGAGATGAATCCATATCAGATATCTATCTCCATAGAAACCTATCTGGTCGAAAGTGCTACAGAGATTAACATGTATTTTTCCCTTTTCTAAAGGGCAGTGGATCCTACCTACATGAATTTTGACCTTTACTTTTATATCTGAGGCTTATTATAAGGAGTTCTTTGCAGAGCTAGTCAAACAAAGAGCCCAGTAAATACCTCTTCATTAGTGCTAAGGTTTAACTTAAAATAGTTATGGCCTTTAGAGCTACAGATTGTGGGACAACTGTGAGGAATTGGGGGTGAAACCTGCCATTCATAGAATATTGCCATCTAGATGAGCAAGCCATCAGCACGCACATGATATTTGGAGCCAAATGCCAAGTGACTTAATAACAGAGCTGTTTGAGTTAGGCAGTCCGGTTTTCAGGCTAGTGCTGCATTTTAAGAGGCAGTGGTGTTTAATAAAGTCAATCTCCTTGCATACGTACATACTGACAGATGGCCCAGGGACAGGCCTCTGCCAAAGCTCATAATCCTGGGTCAGGACAATGCCTTGGACAATGAGTGACCTTGGGCCATGGGCTTTCTGACTGTCATCTTATTTCCAAGCTCATCTAGTTTGGGGTTTCTGGCACCTTGAGCAGGCTTGTGTCAAGTAGGCAAAATATATCTGGACCTGAAAGGGTCATCTGTAAATGCAGCTCTCCATCAGAACCAGCCACAAACAGTCACAGGAGTCAAGGGCCGTCCTGAAGACAAGACAAGCCACCAGTCATTTGTGGTACCACCTTTGGTTATGATCTCTGCGTCTCTGGGATATTCTAACCCAAACGTCTGTCCAGAAGCATCTGGCGATACCTTCAGGGAGGGGGAGCTATTATGGGATTTACACATACTTTCAGAAACTTCCAACAGAACAGAAAAGTGGGGCTGGAGAGCCTGAAGGTTTCTGGGTCACTGGAGAGAAGTGTCCAGAGGGAAATAAGGTCACTGAAAGAGATGGCATGAGACCCTTGATTTTCTAGTCCAGGTTGAACTGTGTTCTCTGTCTGCACAGAGATCACAGGTTGGAGTTTTCTGGCCAGTGTTGATTTAACATATTCAGGCCTGTTTTCCTACAAGTGGAAATATGGTTTCAGTATTGACAAAATTACCTTAACAGTGACATGTCGATCCTTGCACTTTATTTGCCATCAATTAATCTCTATGCTCTTTGTTGAAGAAAGGGCTTTTATTTATCCAAATGCTAAGTGGCTGGCTTCAGAGCCAGGAACCAATACATGATGGATGGCCCCACACTTCCCAAGTATTGGTTGGGTGCTGTGGAAGCTGGGGATTTTCAGGCTCTCTTTACAGCCTGTGATCAGTATGCCATTCATACATTTGTCTAAATTTGACTGGAATGCCATTGTAGTTTCAATCTATGTCAGAAATGGCAGGTAACGCATGTCTTCAGAATGCTTTGTCACAATTAGTCATGTATTTGTCTCTGACTTTGAGAACTACCTGTAGAATGTGTCAAGGGCTATGGCTTCTGTATTTATGTTTCCCTATCCATAGCAGAGCTGGTTCAAGTCAGTGTGGCTTTAGTAGCTATTCTCCCTTGAGTGTTTGGCATTCCTAACACCCACACTATTTCTCATGGTCTTTCCGAGCCTTGTCAGAGGGGTAAAACTTTCATCTACTGGTCAGTCTCCATAACACCATTCAAGAGTTTATTTTTATCAAAAACTCTCCACTTTTCAGATAATAAAATGGAGATCAGAAAGGCTAAGCACCTTGCCTAAAGCTTTACCAGTGTTAAGTGGCAGAAGCAGAAAGACGTGCCCAGACTGTGCAATCGGAGGCACGTGGGAACCCAGTGTCTCCATCATGGTGGATGGGACCCCTTGCACCTCTGCCTCAGCTGATGCCTGTGGTATTCTGCTATACCAAGTTCTCTGCTTAGGACCCCCCAGGACAGGGCGATCTCAGTGAGATCTGACACTTGCCTAAGTCAGCTGCTGCATATCTTTGGTGATTTTTTTCATTCAAGGTTTAAAAAATTTTAAAGCCTTGCAAAACATACTTTGGCTGTTACTATGAACTCTGTCAATCATTTGTGTCCCTGCTTTACCCCTGATGTGATGATTTGTTGTGCTTTATTCATTTACTGTAATCTCAGTGCATATGCTCTGCATGGTAACTTGAGGTCAGAAAGAGTAACAGAAACCAGAAAGGCTCCAAGATTAGAAGATAATTTATACCCCAAGAACAGTATTCACTCTATTAAATTCTAGACATTATATCAAGGGGTTTACTCATATTCTCCTTTATCTAGACAGAAATTCGAAAGGTCATGCGATCGCATTGCTCTAATCTGTGGATCAGAATGTCTCAAAGCTTAGCTCTGAGCTTGTGTGTCAGAAAGCAAGACGTCAACTTAAAAGACATCCTGCTTTGAAAACATAGACTCTTGCTACTAAGACATCATCTAAGATATTCATGATACAGATGGAGAGATCTGTGAGCCCACTTGTATGTAGATGAAGACTGGCACCATTGTTCCTCCATGCTTTTTCTTCCCCTGAGGGAGTTCCAGATATACGGTTGGTGTATTGGGGAGCTAGTCCCCATACGTTAGGACAACTACGCAGACTCTCAAAGGCACAAGGTGGGTCACACTGTTAACGCATGTTCCGCTGTATTAGATACTCCTAGAGTACAGTTCCAAAATACATTAAAATTTTTTTTTAATGAATGTCTTAGATACACTTTGGTTTACTTAAACATGCCTTCATGGATGGAAAGATTTAGACTGTTTTCAATTGATTAATCACAAGACCAAAGTGTGAAGAGTTGAACATGTGGGCCCTTGTACAAGTGTTCCTGAGGGGCAGGGTATCATAAGAGGGACAGAGGGACCAGACCTGCCTCTCTCCATATTACAGACAGAGCTACGATGGCCTTGGGAAGCCCACAGTGGTCCATCTACGGCTCTGTGCTGCATCTCACTGAGAAGTGGAGTTGAATGGGCCTTGACTGCTGTTTCCTTTCCTTCTACATTGCCAGGTCCAGTTTATATTTACTCCCGTTCATGCTAATTGGTACCTTGCCCTTTTCTAGTTCTGCTCCTAGCTCCTCATGGAGTATGTTCCTGCCTTTGAAGTACGAAGCCACACAGCTCCCTTGTGCATGTCAGAAACTGCGCCGCTATCATCATGTTGGTCACCAATGCTCCTGGCCTGAGGTTTATGAATCACTTCTTTATTCAGTGGGACTGAGTACCATGGTTTAGGTAGGACACAGTGGACAGCAGAGGCAGATGGACCAGCTGGTGGGACCTGTGTAAGGGCTGAGCTGGGTAGCCCCTTACCTTCTCAATACTAACTCACTTGATAATGTCTTTGGGCTTCATTTAAGGACAAAGACAGTCCTTAAGTACTGAAAGGGTGTGTGTCTATCTTGAAGGATGGCAAAGCACACAGGGGCTTGTTTTTATGTCTCTGACTTTCAGGGCACTTGGTTATCTTGGTGAATGGGAGCTGTATATTATTTGAAGTGTCACTGTCAATTTGAGTCACCTGTTCTCTATGAAGCTCACAGATTAATAGTCTGCCCCTTTGCTGACATAAGATATTGTTTAAATTTTATTATTTAAAAATTACTTTAAATTGTCTAAGCCTTGGGGGCTGGTTTAATAAATGATATTCTTGGTACAAGAAAGAATAATCTATTGCCAATAAATGTCAGTATTCAGTAGAATATTTTAATGGCAAGGGAAAATGCTGACAACGTATTGCTAAACATTAGAAACTGGTCACAAATGATGTGCCTCAGATGACCCAAGCTCGTAAAAAAATAGATAGAAAAGAGAGAACTGAAATGTGAGAAAAATTATAATAATGTTTGTCCTTGGTAGATGGGACAAAAATTATTTTTAAAAATTATTTGTAATTTTACAACTTACTGAAATTTTCACTTTCCCCTGCAAAATCATATAGAACATTTCGAATGAAAGAAAATGGCACGTTGCATTTTTCTGAGTATTCTCTTCATCCTGGAACTCTGAGATTCATCTGTTTTTTACATCATGCATGGTGCAGTTTTACAGAGAAATTACAGTGGCATCATTAGACTGGTGCTGTCCTCCCGGCAGTGTCCAGGGAGGTGGCTTAGCTCAGTCTGTCCTCCCAGCAGCTCCCATGCCTCCTTCCAGAAAGTTCCTGATGTTATGGAGGCCCCACCTTGGGGGTTCAGACTGTTGAGGCCTAGCTCTGAAGAGTCACCTCCCTATCTGTGACCAACCCTCTGGGCCTTGCTGAACTCTGGTTTCCAACAGAAGTTTAGGAGTAGGAAGAGGAGAGAAGCCTTAGAGTAATTTCAGAGAGGGTCCGAGTTCCAATCCTGCACCAGGAGCTTTCCAAGAGGGATCTGTCACCCAGTGAAGTGTTACCAAGGGGAATGAGTGAGCATGTTCTCAGGACCAAAGTGACTCCCCAAGACTGGATTGCCAGCTGTCTCAGAGGACAGCAGGGACTGGAGAGACAGGCACATCTCTGAGTATCCACCAGGTGGCAGGACCTTTCCTGCCCCAAGTCCTTACGAGTATCTGAAAACTTGGGGGATACTCTGTTCTCAGAGTTACTAGAATGGATGGTTGAAATGCAGATTCTGGGGTTTGGGCCATCTCTAGGCACTCCAACTCAAAGGTCTAACTGGGCCCTCAGGTTCTCCTTCCCTCCTGTCCTTCTTTAAGTAAAAGATTCACTATGTGGTCCACGATGGTCTCAGACCCACCTCCTCTGTGTCTGCATTGCATTTGGGGGTGCCTGGGTCCTAGAGTGAGAGACTACCACAGCTGAGACTCGCATTTCTAAAACGCTGCTAGAAATCCTGGTGGTGCCACTTACCGCTGCAGAATAAACTGTACTCTGGGGAGGGAGGAGGTACCACAATGTGAGGGGTTCCTGTGATATTCACTTAGCATGACTACAGCCAAGAAAGCACACAGACGTGCGCCTTAAAGTAGTAGGTAGAAACTCCAAACAAGCTCCAAGCAAAATGCATTTAAGAGTATTTTACATGTAAGTCAACAAGTCTCAACCTGTTTGCAGTGAAAGAATATTAAGAAATCCCATCCCTTATAGACCAATACATTCCTTTTTCTTGCTTAAGACTTTGATGCAGTTTTGGCCACATGTATCTGGTTGGGCAAGTCTGGCAGCACCAGACTGGTCTGTGCCTGGCTGGGTGAGTGGCAGCCACTGGTGCCGCATCCGGTCATGGGTGATGAGAAAGTGCCATGAACGTTTCTCAAACTTTTGTTCTCCGTTTCTGACCTTGCATCAACAGAGAGTGATGCGACCAGTTTGCAGCCCACAAACCACACACGAGAGCATCCCGGGCTAGTTAGGCTAGACTAGTTCGAGGTGGGGCTTATTGCGCAGCTTCAAGCAGCCAGTTTATTGTTTTGAATCGCTGAACCACAAATTAACCTTTGTGTATCCTTCAAGGTCATTTGGTTCTTACCGGTTACATCTCGGGTACCTGGAGTGAAGCTAATCAGGTGTCCTTTTGACTCAAACGCTCTTTTTCTCATGCTTAGCCATCAAGCGTGATGCCCTGCACACAGTAGGCCCTTTCTAGGCACTAGAAGATAAATGCATGCAAGAGGAGGCCAGGACTTCAACTTCCTGGTGGCCAGGCAGGAAGTAACTTCCCAGTATGAATGGTAATGAGACAACATTTTCTTTAGGGACTCTATAGACACAGCGAATATGTAGGCATCGCTCACTGGGGCCCTAATATATGAGGGAAATTTGGCTCGGTAGATTCTTGTGCTATGTGACTCAGGCCACTCGGGTGTCATCTCTGCACTGCATAAGGGCATTATGTTAAGCCCAGATTAAAGTAAACCTTGGTGGTCTCTCTGGAAACGTCACAAAGTTTGCCCGGGTTGATTTTCTTTCAATACCAGGAGAATGGCAACACACTTTAACGATTTAGGGAAAGAACTAGAAGAAGATCCCAGCTTCGTAAAACAGCCTAAGCCACCCATCCTTAACTGTTAAACTCCTCTAGCTTTATTCCTTGCTAGGCGGTTCAAGGAATTTATGTGATGGAAGGATGTACAGTGGACACTAATGACCACAGGGAAAATGGTGGCTGCTGTTTAACATGCTACAAGTCAGGTGCTGTGCTCAATATTTAAGCACATCATTATAATAGTTCTTATCAACATAACTTTCATATGTTTGCTTTAAATATACAGTGGAAAGGCTTATATCCTAGTCCAAATGTTGTGTTTTAGCTACTCTACTGTAGAATCTTAAATGTAAAGGCTGTCTCTTGTTTGTCTTTTCTTTTTTGACAGGGTCTCATATTTAGTCTCAGTTAACCCCAATTTGCCATCTTCCTGCCTCAGTATCCAGTGTGCTGGAACTCTCACATCCTCCTGCAATCAAGATAAATCAACAAACTGAGTGTTTAATGTTTAGAACTCTGTATATCTAAGAATAACATCCCCGAAAATGACAGGGTCAGCACTCTGTGAATGAATGAACTTAGGTTCCCGTTGTGAATGAGTCGAACTCAGGTCCTTAAATTACAGGGATGGTAACATTTCATGATAAACGAAAGGCAGGCATGGTTTTACTGCAGCCTATAAAACCTGAAAATATAATCTGCTTGTAAATCTGAATAGTAACTGTGCATGCACACATCCATTCAGACATGAAGACCTGCCTGTTTTACTCACACACCCATTCACACACACATGGCAACATGCCTGTCTTGCATTCTGACTCCTTTTGAGGGGAAAAAAAAAATCTCATTTTGCCATTAAAAAGAATACTCTTTTCAAATTTTCAAAGAGTCTCTTACAAATGTTTCCATGGACATGACTTTAATATGGCTATATCAATGGGCATAATAAGGTAGAAGTGGGAAAACTACATAGGGCCTCACCCTAGACCAGGACCTACAGGCAACTAATGGCTACTGGAGAAGGAAAGTTAGCTTCTCCCAAGGTTCAGCCCCCTTATTGCTAGCTCCAAATCAGAGTGGTCAGCCCTGAAACAATCTGTATGCAAACAACAAAATCAGACTAGCATGTTGTATTTATGTGTTTGCGCGTACACACACATACATGCACATACACACATATGTATGCCATGAGAATAATCAAAGAAAAAGAAGCTATCGATTGGAGAGTGGGGTGGCATGGGAGATGTTGGAGGGAGGGTACCTGTGAGGAATTGGAGGGAGGAGGGAATGCGTAGTTACAAGAACTTGGACACTTAAAAGACACAGAGTGGTTTCGGTCAACCCTAAGACGATAAAGCGATCAGCATGGAAGACATCTGTCAGGTGGGGTGGTCTGAGGTGAGACAGCAGCTAGGTCTTATGTGATCAGGAACCTGGGCCACTTTAGCTAGTTGTTTCCCTTCATGAGGTGATGACCTTCTAACACCCCAATCTTCTCTTACTGACGGTGACACAGGATTTATTGACCACAAGACATTAATCTCCCCGTCAAGCAAGAATTGTCTATGTAGGTTAAAGGCAGGCATCAACATCCCTTTTGCTATTGGTGTAATTGGTAATAAAAACCATTTGCACATGTGCATGCTCAAAAACACACCTCAAAGCAAATAGTCTACTTGTACTCAGAGACAAGTAGAATTAAAGACCAAATTAACAACACTTCTGCTCATTAAAGAAATGAAAAAGATCTCCTGAACGCCCAGGTACAGCATGAAGTGCTTGCCTTCGGATTCCACTTGTTTATTATGCTTAATAGAAAATGAACGGACAAAGACAGTGGCACGGGGGTGGGGGTGTCAGGCAGGGAGGTTCAGCAGTGAGGTTAGGCAGGGGATGAGATGGAGACCCAGCAGTCATGGGAGAGAGGCATGGGTGGTAGTGGGCTAGGAGGGAGTGGGTTACCTTTACATTTCTTCTCTTCAGTCTGGAAGGACTGGGCACTCGAGACGCTCTGATCGTTTACATCGTCGGGATCCAGATGGAATATAGAACTCGTCCAAGTGGCCTGGATGAGGTGTGGGGATGTCTGTTCATTCTTCAGTGCACCACGCCTCTCCACATGGCTCTTCCTGTGCAGGCAGCCTTCGGACATTCCTACCAGTTTCCAGTCCTGTCCTCGGTCTGGACGGGGCTTCTGTTTGTCCCAGGCTGGGAGGCCATTTTCTAGTGAGAAGGGAATGAGGAAACACGAGATAATGGGCTGTAGGTTTTGCCAAGGTTTTGCTGAGATTCTGCATTTCGGAAGGCCAGTTGCTGCTCGGTTCTTTTGGGCTGACACTGTTCACACGCACCTCCACTATGATGTCAGGACGAGCTGAGGCTCTTAGCCCTGGGCAAATAGCCACCAAAGCTGGATTGCCTGTTGGAGTAACCAACACACGTTTCCCTCTATTTTTCGAGCTCCTTCACAGCAAGGCTCTACTAGTCTCATCACTACAGCAGTGGCCCAAGAGCAAGCTGATGGCAGTTTATATCACTGCTTAGATGACCATTTGAGGTCTTGAGAGTCAGGGCTGGCCATGACCTTAAGTCATATCCTTAGGGTGAAACACATCCGGGATGCAGCCTTGTTTGACTTGGGTTATGTCACACACTGACCCAAAGGGACTTTGTGTCACCTAGTTGGACACACTCAACCGGCCACCCACTGAGCCTGACACGCTGTTCTTATGGTCTTCTACTCTGATGGCAAAACTAAGGAAACAGGAAGAAACTACTGCCTATAAAACACAACACCAAGCAACACAGCTCCCGAGTCTAAACACCTGGAATTTTCACATGGAAGTTTTGTGTTTTCAATGTAGTTCCAAACTACCATGAAATCACATAAAAGGGAGCAAGTCATGTTTTCTCTTTGTGGCAAATTAAGAGCTCCAAAGATAGAGGATGAGCCTGGGTCTCTTAGGCTAGGTACCAGATAGTTAATATTTTAATGTTTTTGAGTTCAGGTTATAGGGTGTATAGGTTTGTTTTCCACAATGGGCAAAAGTAGAAAAATACAATGAATTTTTTACTGGAAGAATATGCTCTAGTGACAATTTTCACCTTATTACACTATATATGAAGATAAAGCAAAGAACAAAAATGATAAGAATACACACACACAGACACATACATATACCCAACACCCAGTCCTCATTGCACCATACACACACTACACACACGTGCATGTGTACAGACAGGAATACAACACATACACTCATGCACACATAACACATATATGCACCACACACAGGCACACACATACCACATGCACGCAATTGCACGCACACACATGCACGTGCACATATACACATACATACGAAACACACATGCACACACATATGTACATATACACAAATGCACACATCACAAATATTCACACTCATGTGCACACACATATGCATGCATACACACATAGTACAATTTATTTGGTCATCTGCTTCCAGAAATTCTTAGCAACTATGTTTCAAAATTAGAAAAAGAGTGGTCATATACACTGACTAGAAGACTACAATTTGTAAGTGAAGTTTTCAAATTTCTAGGTTTTTTTAGTTCCTGGTGATTGAATCCAGAGCCTTGAACGTGCCAGGCTAGTGTTGCATCACTGGGTACATCCTTCCTGGCCGAGCTTTCTTTTATGCTGAAATTACCAAAACATCACAATGGGACCCCTGGTGTTTACAGAGACCAATCCACCCTGACTTGTGCTTTGGTATGGGGAATTTTCAGTGAGGCATACTTTGGGTTTCCATAGCACTCTCTTTGAAGCTACCAGACTTCCTGCTGAGGTTGTGTGGATGGTTTATTTGGAGTTTCATCCGTCAGATCTCACTTTTGGAAGTTATGGCCCCCTCCTCACACCCATGCACATTCAAACTTTTGATCCAGGAGAATGTTAAATGACCACACAGTACGATTTCTTTCTTTTGTGAAAAATGATTTAGTTTAGTTCTATTTAGTGTGCATAAGTTTGGTTTTGTTTATGTGTCCTCCCTCTGTGTGCACACATGCATACAAAGTGTCTACAGTGCCCAAAGACCGCGACAGACTGCGTAGAGCTGGTGTTGTGAGCTCCCATGTGGGCACTGGGAATCATACTTGTGTCTTCAGGAGGAGCAGCTGGAGGAGCTGTCCCTCCAGCCCCCAGCACAGGCTGTCCTAGCCTAGAAAATGGAAGCACTGTGGCTTGAAGTAGGAGAATTCTATTAGGCTTAGGGTTCTACCGGTTTCTCTGACTCAGGGAAAGGAGCTGGACCGTCTCCAGCTTAGGGTTGTATGAGCCACTGTATTGGGCAAGCTAAACAGACATGGGTGCTTTCTTCTCAGGGTGTATGAAGTATTAGTCATTGCACAGTGAATCCACTCTTCCACTTTGCAACCATGCCCTCCGCGGGTGCAATTACAGGCATTTATTCTCGCTGTCCATTCAAAGGAAACAACGGGTTGAGATCTTTGAGATTGTATTGTGTTTCAAACCAAACATATTTGTGTAGGGTCCATTCAGACACCTATTATCCAGGAGCGTTTAAGCTTCTTGTGAGCTAATTACGAAGTGGCTGGATGCAGAGGTTAATCGCAGGTCTGGAGAGACTCACTTTACTCCCACAGGCACAAGAAAGCTCACCCACGCATGTCTCTACTCTTCTTACTGTATTTGCAGAGATTAAATCCCCAGTAAATTTGACCCTGTAAAGTTCAATTTAAAGAATACTACGGAGGATTTCACAAAGCTTATAACATAGAATCTTTTCACACTAATTTCTAAAAGTTGGTAGGACTTCCCCAGCCCTAACCAAAAATAAAGGATCTGGTTCTCAGAGGAAAGATGTCTAAGGACTGTGAGACACTCTCTCTCTCTCAAGACAGAGCCCATTCAAGCATGTTCTGTATGCCCCTTGGGCCAGCTGGAAGGCTTTCTTCTAGCAAGAGAGACTGTATTTGGGGTGAGCTAGATAGACTTGGCTTCCACTTTCCTAAGAAAACCACTTGAGATGGTCTGGGTAAAGGGCTCCATTCACAGGAGGCATTTACAAGGTCATAATTACTGTCTGTAATTACATTCGCAATAATGATATTCAGTTGCTTAATTGGCAGGTTTATGGGATACACACTGCTGGGAAGACTGGAGACTGAGAAGTCCTGGCTGGGTCATGGGAAAATGCAACAGGGATTTCTTTAAAGCAAATACTTGATTCTTATCCACTCAGGGACAGGGAGCACATACAATTCCTACTTCATTCCCAGGGAAGGATGGGACACCCACTATGCCAGCTCCATAACTTCTATTTGCTGGGTGTGTGGACAATGATGAGGACTCCACATATGTGCAGCTGGTAAAATGTCTTTAGGATTGTTTGCCTATTACTGTATCACGTGTCCACATCCTTTCCCTCCCCCAGAGCTCATGCCAATGGATTATTCCTTTTTAGAGGAAGTAACATCCTCAAGGGTTAATCTTCAAGGGTTAATCGTGACTCCCAACCCTTGTGCCTATCAGAATCACTGCAGGCAGTAACAACCTCATGGAAGACTGGACTTTTTAATGGGGCCGGGGCCTCAGCATATATGATTCTGCTGAGTTCTCCAGGAGACTGACATGCTTAGCAGAGTTGGCGAGCCAAAGGATCAAGAGAAACTGAAGGCAATAAAACAAGTTGTTGGCATTTTAGAATAAATGATGTGCTCTCTCAGCCTCTAATATTTTCACACAGCCTTAGATAACGAGTTTTTATTGTCCAGCTGAAACAATCTGGAGTCACCCGGAAAGAAGGGACCTCAACTGAAGGAATGCCTTTTTCAAACTGGCCTGTAGCCATGTCTGTGAGAGACTTTCCTGATTGAGGACTGATGTGGGAGGGCCCTGCCCACTGTGGATGTCACTATTGCAGGTAGGAGGCCATGGCTGCATAAGAAACTAGCTGAGAATGAGCCAACGAGCAGCAGTGTTCCTCCATTGTTTCTGTGTGAGGTCCTGTCCCAGCTTCCCTCTATAAAGGACCATAACCTGGAAATGTGATGTGATACGCTCTTTCTTCCCCTACATCGCTTTTGGTCCTGTTGTGGCTATGATACAGCGGCAGACAGAAGAGTAGGCAGAAAAGACTTGCATTTTCATTCAAAAATCCCTCAGCTGTTGTTCTGAGTGAAGCCTTGAATATCAGGCGCTGGCTGGCTAAGGATACCGCAGGTGTGGCTGGAAATAAGTACTTGTTCAAGGAGATGGTTTGGGGATTATCTGGAACATACTGCATGTGGTATTAGAAAGTTGTTAAGTCCCAGGGATGTAACTCACAGGTAGAGAGCATGCCTAGTATACTCGAGGCCCTGGGTTCAATCCCCAGGACCACACTCGTCAGACACAGTAGCACATATCTCAGCAAGAGAAGAAAGCAGGAGGATCAGGGATCAGGGGCCCAAGGATCAAGGTCATCCTTGGCTTCACAGAGAGTCGGAGGCCAGCTTGCCTACACGACTTTCTTTCTCAAAAGCGGGAGGGGGTCAGTTCTTTGCTTAGTGTTCATGGCTCTTCTACGCAAGGCAACACCTAGCTGTCTCCTCTGACATTATGTAGATGGCACGTGCTTGGCTCACTTGACTGGATCCTGGTCCACATCCACGTCTCTCAGCCTGAACATGACATGACACCATAGTTGGAAGTAACTGAACATAGTCAAGAGAGCTCTAAATCCTCTTGAGGCTGAACTGAGTAAAGTCATAATCAATGAACTATAGCCTGCTCAGCACAGCACACTCAGCTGTCCTAGTCAGTATCAACATTCTAGAACAAAAGGCAGCTGGACCATGAACAGATGTAGCTATGCAGCCTCAAGCAGCCATGTGAAACCTGCAGATGTGAGGGCACCTATCTGGATGGCTCCATTCCTGGCATTTGCCTACCACCCACACCTGTGTGTGGGGAAGACACCCACAGGGGACACAGGGCAAGGCTGTTTGAGGCTGTTCTGTTAGTGGGCCCCATCTGGGCTAAGTGGGTGGGCCACTGGCAGGGTGGGTATCTCTCAGTGTCTTTGGATTGATGGGAGGTGGCTCTACTTGGCTCTACTTGGCCCGGGCATCTTCAAGAGCAGGACCTGGGGTAACCCCGCTTCTATCCATGCTTCTTAGTGGGGAGAACTGCCTTGGCTGGTCTCAAAAAACAAGAGAAGGGGGTCATTCTGGGGAAGTCAAATGGGTGGCTGTTTTTTAAAGCAGTTGTGATGGAAGGCCACACGACCGGAAGCAGCCTCATTAATAAGTTCAGGTTAGAAGATGACAGCCGTCAACATGTGTGCATGGCGTAGCATGGCCAAAGTCCTGTAAGTGCTCAGTATGGCTCCTTTCTCCTTCACCACTAGCAACTACAGAGCACAGAGCCACTGTGCAGTGCTCAGCTAATGGGACAGAATCTGCAGGCTCCCCTCCCAAGTTCCCTTTATCCTTCAACAGAAAGAAAGGTTCTCTGCCCTCCTAGGCTCAGCCTTCCCTCACTACTGTGGCTATGTGCTCTAACAATGTGGAATCCTGGTTCAGTTTACAGCATCTTTTGGTGAATGCAGTCTTCCCAGTGAGAAGCATCAGACAGGCCTGGGCTCACATATTACTTTTGTCCTTTACATAGCTTAGATCTGCAGATCAGGGTGGAATGTTCTAGCCACTGTAAGGCATGGGGGCTCGCATCACAGCTGGGTGCCAGGCTTTCTAGGCCACTGGCTTCTAAAGGAATTGGTGGTATGGAGGATGATAAAGGAAGGCAATTGTTTATTCTATGTGAGGTACACTAATGGCAATACTAAGATTAAAAAGAGTTAAAAATCACCAAGAATATACTCACTTATATCTGGACACTAGCCCAAGGGGCATGTCCCATGAAAGTCTTCACTTACCAGGAAAGTGGGACAGAGGGAGGACAGCCTATTGGGACTCTAGGTGAGAGAAGCATGGGAGAATGAGGGAAATAGAAGGATCCAGAGGGTCCTAGAAACCTACAAGAAGAACATTATGATGGGCAGATCTGGGCCCAGGGGTCTTGTTCAAACTATGGCACCAGCCAAGGACAATACATGCAATAAACTTCGAACCTCTCCCCAGATCTAGCCAATGGACAGGACATTCTCCACAGTTGAGTGAAGAGTGGGGACTGACTTTCACATGAACTCTGGTGCCCCATATTGGCCTGGTGACACTCAGAGGAAGGATAGCAGACTACCAAGAAGAGACTTGATACCCTCTGAGCATATACAGGGGGAGGAGGTCCCCCTTAGTCACAGTCACAGGGGAGGGGAGTAAGGGGAAAATGGGAGAGAGGGAGGAATGGGAGGATACAAGGGATGGGATAACAATTGAGATATAATATGAATAAATTAATAAAATATATTTTAAAAATCACCAAGAATTGGGCTGGGCTAAAGAGATGGCTCAGCAGTTAAGAGCACCCAGAGGCCGTGGTTTCAATTCCCAGCACCCCCATGGCAACTCATAACTGTCTGTAACTACAGCTATAGAGAATCTTTACACAGGAGTACATGCAAGTAAAACACCAACACACATAAAACAAAAAATTTTGAAAACCACCAATAATTTACTATTTGGCAAACTAATAAAGCACCAAAGGAATTGCTGCACCAGTGCCTGCTGTATGAGCCAGCATGTATACGTTACCTTATTTAACATAAACATCTGTGCCAGGAAACCAAAACAGTACTTCTAACCAATAAACAGGAACCCAGCCAGTAGGATGTGCCCTGACAGCCATGTTTTTGTGTAGAATGTGTTACAACGTATTGTAGTTAGGAATTGTGTTTCTTGGCTTTCTGAGCTCCTGGGTCTTTGGCTTACTTATCTAGCTTGGAGCTGGGTACGTGAATGAACGCCACTGCCTGAGCAGAATTAAACTGAGGTCCAGTTTCCCACACTCCTTCCCCTCCGCTATAACTTGGAGGAAAACAGGAGCAGTGAAAGAGCCCCTGCAGTTGCTGTGCTTGCTGGGGCTTATTATCTTTCCCTTGACCCACACTACTTCTACCAAACCTCTCTTCCTCCACTCCCTTCATCTCCCAAAGGCTAAGTGTCTTTGGCCATTTCAAGATGTAGAGCTAAAGCCTCTAAAAGGTTAAAAGGAGCTAGAAAGAAAATGGCGCTCTTGTATCGCCATTGAAAACTTAAATGGTCCCAATAGGATGTCCTAGTATGCAGATATAAGTGAGTATATACCATTTGAGTCTTTCTGCTTCTGGGTTAACTCACTCATTATGATCATTTCTAGCCCAATCCATTTATCCACAAATTTCGGGAATTCCTTGTTTTGAATAGCTGAGTAGTATTCCATAGTGTATATGTACCACAGTTTCTTTATCCATTCTTCTACTGAGGGACACTTAGGCTGTTTCCATGATCTGGCTATTATGAATAAGGCTGCTGTGAACATGGTCCCACTCAAACTAAGGCACCAGCCAAGGACAATACAGGCGGTAAACTCTAAACCCCTTCCCAGATCTAGCCAATGGTCAGAACGTTCTCCACAGTTGAGTGGAGAGTGGGATATGACTTTCTCACGTACTCTAGTGCCTCACATTTGACCATGTCCCCTGGAGGGGGAGACCTGGTGGCACTCAGAGGAAGGACAGCAGGTTACCAAGAAGAGACTTGATACCCTATGAGCATATACAGGGGGAGGTAATCCCCCTCAGGAACAGTCATAGGGGAGGCGAATAATGGGAAAATGGGGGGGGGGGGGGAAGAATGGGAGGATACAAGGGATGGGATAAACATTGAGATGTAACAAGAATAAATTAATATTAAAAAAAAAAAGAAAGAAAACTTAAATGGAAGCAAGCTCACTGAGACTGCATTTGTTCTCCCGCAGTCTGAATGGGTGGAAGGCCGAGAGACAGCAATGTGTTCAAATGCTTTGACTGGGGTGTGCCCATCTCAAGAACAACTCTAATGCCTCACCCCTGAAATCGATTTTTGGCAGCGAGGCCCTCATTCAGCAAGTCTGCAAAACCCGTCTCGGCACAGGTTGGCAGCCTTCCACCCACTGCCATGTGTCTTTGTCTTCCTCTTGCCAGCACCTCTCTATCAATTTCCCTCCAGTTGAGTCTGAGCTTCTCTGTCCATGTGGGCACATGGATTCAGGTTTCCTGTCACAGAAACATTAATCTCTTTCCCCAGCAGGGACTCCCAGTGCATTGTGGGTGAGACTTGGAGCCCGGATGAGAGAGACAAATCTTTCCCAGGGTTGGTGGTTCCCACCCCTCCGTTTCTGCTGATTCTGTAAACAGGTTGATTGGCAGCCTCAAGGAAAATAATCCTTGTGGGCACAGAGATTTCAAATAATTATTCTGAACCCAGAAACTGCATGGATAGTCTCCCAGTAAGTGAAAATAATCAACACTAAAAAACAAAACAAAATGAAAATGTGTTTATACCATTTAAATAAATGTTTTAATCTATTTTAACATACAGCCTAAAATAAAGTTGATAATCAAAACAATAAAAGGTGTATTTAGAGATGGAAGATTTTTCTTCATCAGAGACACAACATGGTGGTGACTAGGTTCAGGGTGGCATCTGAGACCTACTTAACCAGACAGTTACAGGTGCTCAGTGCTCCGACTGCTCTGAGAGTGAGAAAGCCCTTCCCGGAATGCACAGTAGCCCTCCCCAGGAGCAGCTGCTGTGTTTCCATAATTCACACTGGATTCAAGCATCAAATTCTCAGGTTAGAGGACTCACAATCTGAAGTAAGCACACGGAAGCCACACAGCTTCTATCTAGCAGATGAGAAAAGCTGTGGCTGCTGCAGGACCCTTCCTGTTCCCGAGCCTCGGGCTCCCTTGCTGGCAGATGTTTGCTTACTGCAGGCTTAGATCTCCCTGTGCTCTTATTTAGAGCATACTGCTTATATTTGTTGACAGTGAACTCACATTTTTTGAAAAAAAAAAAAAAAAAAAAAAACCCAAACAAACAGATTGGTCCTGTTTTATGGTCCCAAATGTGAAATATATTTTTCAAAAGTAGGAAAAGAATGTGTATCTATCTTATCATTGGAAACTAGAACTAGGGTATAATTTACAGATAAATCACAAACTTGGAGACTCAGAATTTTTCAAATAAAAGGCAAAATAGGACTCTGGGGTGAGAAGGCCAATTTCTCATTTCCCACAGTAAGAGGAGTCACACTGGACGGCAATGCAACACAGGCATTATTTTTATGTATTACACTCATGTGTTTAAAAAATGGACAAAATACACAAGGTGTAGGGCTGGTGAGATGGCTTAGCAGGCTACAGGCACTTGCTGCTAAGACTTGACAACCTGAGTTCAATCCCTGGGGCCCATGTGGTAGAAGACGACAGAAGAATCCTGCACGTTGTCCTCTGACCTCCATATGTGCAAGGTACTATGAACATGCTTCCCATCCCAAAACATACATGGTCACACACACACACACACACACACACACACTGCACAAACAGGTAAATATAAAATTGTTAACAGTTCTACACACACACACACACACACACACGAGATCTGTGAGCTGTGTCTGCTCTGGGTTTTCCTAGAATATCACTATAATTTGCCTTAAAAAATAACGAGGACCCATGTCAGCGCAGACATTTCCTTCCCTTTGGGACCATTTTGACCTGGGAGAGTCTGGGCTTTCCTTCTATGAGACTCAGAGGCCCCCGGACATCAAGAACACCTGTCTTCCTCACCATGATGGCCAGTGAGTGGATCACACAGGGGACTTCAGGGAGCAGAGACTTGGAGAGATGTTTTCAGGTCCTCCAAATACTATGAAATGCATCAAAAAATATTTGCTGAAATGGTCCCTGGTAACATGACACAAATACCTCTGGGTAGCAAATGTCAGCTAGGATAATCTGGTTCAGCATCTGTGCTTCATGGGCCTTGTTCCAATAGTATAAGAGAAGAGGGAATGACTGGTGTGGTGGTATGCACTTGTCACCCCATTCTTGAGAGATGGAGCCAGGAGAATTGGAAGTTCAAGGCCAGCTGGAGCTGCAGACCCATCTGTTATGAGTACAGATAACTAGAAGGCAAGTTTTCTGCATTCTTCATATATTTTTAGTTTTCATCTTCAACTTTTCAATGACATAAAATAGAGCCTGGTGCCAGAGAGGCAGGCTGATTTTCCCCACCGAGGGCTAGGTGTGCCTCAGGGTCCATCAGCTTGCAAGCGGTGGCGAACGTCTGAGGCATGACTCTGCATTCCCTGCGGACCTGCTCTATCATCACAGGAGCCTGCAGCATGGTGAGTTTCTGGCTTCTGGTGCCTCAGCAGCTGCATGTGAACAGGTGACCATGAGCCTGAGAGCCCAGTGCCGGGCACAGTTTCCATATAAAGTACAATCAATTTGGTAAGTACGCAGTTACCAATTTTCCTGCTCAGGACCCTAAGGAGCCAGAGGCATTTGATGTGTTGCAAGTTGAGAAAATTATATACTGGAAATTAAAAGGGAGCACATTCCTGTTTCCTAAACAAGTAGTTGGTAAACTTGGTTCACGAAATGAGAAAGTCAAAATGCCAATATTTTTTTTCTAAGACAGGGTTTCTCTGTGTAGCCTTGGCTGTCCTGGATTCACTTTGTAGACCAGGCTAGCCTCAAACTCACAGCGATCTGCCTGCCTCTGCCGAGGGCTGGGATTAAAGGCGTGTGCCACCATGCCTGGCAATTTCATCTTTTCTTGGCAGTAAGTAAGGCTTTCCTCTCTAAAGACATTCAACAGAATCACAGACACAATAGCTTACACTGTATGCATGGCTCTTATATGTCAGGCATCTGTTCTGAGTACTTTTTATTTTATCTTTCTAAAGATGTATTATATATATAAATATTATCACATTATTGAGGCCATTGGGCCACAGAGATGTTAGGCAACCTCCCTAAGGTCACACAGAGATAAATGACAAAGTTAAGACCCAGACCTAAGATGCTGTAGCCAACATTACTGCATCTTTCCTTTTGATGGGTAGCCAATAGCCAGTGACTTAGGGTCCCACCCTCCCAATTCCGTGGACTTAAAGACTCGACATAAAGTAAGGCTCACAGAGGAGGTACATCCTTGTTCTGTGTCACCTGGATGTCAGACAATGCAGACAGATATGACTCTGCACCCACGATCTCTTACTTGAAAATATAATATGCATTCTTGATGTGGAACAAGAATTTATGCTCAGGATCAATGCTGACAGGGACTGGGGCATTTTTACTCATTTCCAGACTCTTCAGCTGGTTTTCTAACACCCACTTCCTCCCAGCACTTTATGGGTTTGTGATCCTCACTGGCTGCCGATGATGGCAGCATTTGAGAGTTGCAGTGACTCTCCCTCCAAGTGGTCAAAAGCTTGGGACACACACAAGCAAGCAAACAAAAGCATCCCAGCAACTAAGGCAGAGAAGCACTGATTTGCTTTTGGACTCCTCATTTGGAACTCTAGAAAACTTGACAATAGTTTAGGGCTGACAAAAGGGTAATTTCGTTCTGTATTTGGGACAATCACAGTGACCCTCAGAGCAGGCCTTGGCCTGGTGTGACACATAGGCAGGTGTTCACTATGCAGTGTCATTAGCCAGTGCATGGAAGAGGAGCTACAGGTGGTGCCCAAAGATGTGCACCTGGAAGCTGCCTTCTCACCCTGCTTCCTCTTGTTTGCCCTGCCCAGGTGTGGTAGCCTTTTATTAATTAGCATACATCAGACCAACACCACCTAGCAGGGGTTTGGGATAGATATTGGGTCTTGCAGCAGGACCCCAGAAGGACAGCTGAGAGTTGTGTGGAAGAGTAGGGGGTGTGGATGGATGTTAGGACCTGGAGGGGTCAGGAGCTCCACAAGGTGACCACCAAGGCCAGCGGATCTGTTCCCAGGGGGTCTGAACAAACTGATGCACCAACCAAGGACAAAGCATGCAGGATACCCGGACCTGTTCAGGTGTAGCTGAAAGACAACTCATGCTCCCTGTGTGTCGGGAGGCAGAAGAGAGAGGACGGCCTCTGACATGAACTCTGCTGCTTGAGGTTTGATTGCTGCCCCTAGCTGGAGCAGCCTTGGGGGCACACGGAGGAAAGGGATGCAGGCTACCCTGATGGGACCTGATTGATTGTGATCAAATGGTGGGGGAAGAGGCCCTCATTTTTAAAAAAAGAACCACACACATTAGGCTGTGAAGGAAATCCTGGCATAGAAAGAGAAGGCAGTGTGGAATCAGATGCACTGTGGCAGCCAGCTGCAGAGGGTCCCAGAAACCCTAGTCATCGGTATTCAGGGTGGTTTTTGGCACACATCTCGCAGTCTTTTCAGAATTCATGGACAACCCTCAAGGATCAGGCTTGGGATGTGGGGCCAGGAGATGCATGTCTCAGTTGCTGGAATTCTTTATTTCTTGGACTGTGGAGTGGGCTGTCAAGGAGCTGATGGTCCCCGGGGAGCTTGAGGGATGCTCTCTGCCGTGTCTCAGTCAAGAGCTGCATGTTTCCAGGCCAGATCAGTTCCCTTGGCCTGTACACGGGGGTGGGTCGTGATAAGGCTGTGTGCCACTAGTCCCTGGAGCTCCCTGCTTTCCAGCCACAGTGGTAAGTGCGGCGTTCCATTTGTTTATTCCATTAATACATATCTTTGTGGTCTAGCTTTCATAGAGGAAGGAGCTGAGCAGGGAGAAAGGGTTTGCTCGAGGTCATGGCTGGATCCTGGATAGATGCCACCTCAGGCTTGTGTTCTTAGCTCCTCTGTTGCTTTAGGGTTGCTTTTGGGGGAATATAAAAGACTGGTACAGGGCAAACTAGAGTAGGGATGGCACATACTTTTCCTGGAGTATATGAAGACGTGGTATTTCTGTTATCTGCTTTCTCACCCTCAATGCTATTCTGTGTTTAACATAAAAAAATAAATAAAAGAGACAAGAGAGAACAAAAAACCAAAACAAAACAGGAAAGAATAAAGCAAGAGTGAAATGGGTTGACTATCAGTCAAACAAAAATAAATATTAATGGTCTTTTATCCTATTGTGAAACACAGGAAACAGGAAAGTGAAGGCTGAGAGACAAGGCGACCAGCTGCAAAGGTTGTCCCACTCTGGAGGCAGCTGGGCTGTTAACCACTTTTCTCTGGGGGGTGGGGGGGGGCATGGCTTGCATAAGTTTCCCAACTTATGGGCAGGCAGGAGGGTGGGTGCAGCCTGGCTACCATCTTCTAAGACACCCCTGAGCATCTGGTTTGTCAGGGAAAGATGAGCCAGTTAAAGGTCATGAACCCGGAAGAGGATTCTCCGCTTTCATGTTTCTTTGAGAGAGAAGGAGTATTTGTTTGTAGCTGGAACTATTTAAGTCTACAAGTTAAAAATCCTTCATGGACATAATACACATTCCTGCCTGTCAATCCAGTCTCGGACAAGAGGACACTCGAGATGTTTCCTACTTTGCCTCTCTGTCTCACGGGCACACTGGTAACAACAGCTTATTCTATCAGGAATTTCTAGGGCTACACCTATCTTCCTTGCATAATACTGAAAAGAGAAAGACTCACTCAGCTGTAAGGCAGGTATGGCGGGAGGGGGCTTGGGAGCTGGCAGCACTGGCATTCACCGTGCTCCCCTGTGATAAACGCTGTATGCACCACCTGCTCTGGTTTGGTCGTGGCCTTTTGTCTTATTTTCACGTTTCCATTGGGGCTTTCATACATGTTTACAGATGACTGAAGTAGGCTTCTAACACAAGCCCAAGGTATATTCTACCTCGTGCTCCTATCTGAAAGTAGAGACCAGGAGCTCAAGCCAGGAGGCTAATAAAAAAGACACATGTATGACTCCAACTCTAGTTGGACTACGGTTCCTTCCTTAGGGTGGGCACACTCATCCTGTACAGAAATATTGATTCTGCCTGGGGAAGGATCAGACTATTGAAACTGTTATATTTTTTTCTAAAAAGAAACAATTCCTTCATTACGAAGACCAAAGCCTCCGACACTTATATAATCCTGCTGTGCTTTGGATAGCCACTTGAAACACAGATTCATAATAAAAATTTGTGTACTCTGTACTTGGTGACATAGCTAGACTATATATTTCCCAGCCTCCCTTGCAGTGAGATATGACCATCTGACTAAGTTTCAGCCAATAGAACAAGTGTGATTATTGGGCCTCATGCGCTTTCTTCATTTTCTTTCACTCTTCTTAATTTGTAGAACAATTTGAAGCCTGAGAAGTAGATGAAAATATAAGGAGGATGTTGATAAGTACCACCTGTCAACCAAGTACACATGACACTGGTCTTATGGTTAGGATTATAACTTTGCTTTATAAAGTCAGAGATTGAGGGGGTGGGGAGAGACTTAGCTATTGTAGCATAAAGCATTATTTTATTATCATGCTCATGGTCATGGCCTTAGATTCCCCACTGGTCACCTAACTGTATGGACTACACAGTCTCTAAGTTTCCTCTGTCCTAGTGTCCTCAGAACTGTGATCTCTTTCCTGCAGACTCCCAAGAGGTAAGGACTGTCCTCTATGTTCTATGCGGGATAGTATCGTAGATGCCAGCGCTAAATTAAATCAACATCTTTTTATAAAAAAAAAAAAAAACTCAAGATATTTATGTCAATGATATTGTTTCATTATTTTTATTTATGCATGTGTGTCTGTATGAGTTTATGCACATCATGTGTGTATATATCTCTAGGGACTGGAATTACAGGCGGTTGTGGGTGCTGGGTAAGTAGGTCCTCTGTAAGAGTAGTGAGTGCTTTTAACCCCTGTGCCATTTCTCTAGACTCTGCCCGTTATTTCTTGATCTTACTTTGGGCTTGGAATCAGATAGTTCAGCCTCTCACGGATGTTTCCAGTGTGACTTACTGAGTACGAGAGGCTCTTTTACAGTCATTGTTTTAGACTGGTCTTGATTTTATAATCATACCGAACAACTTGTCTAAGTGCAGTGCTCGAAGTAACTGGTCCCCGATAGCCTCATTTACTTCCTCTTTAGATAAATTACATATGAGGAGAATTCCTATCTTGAGTTGAGAATATTCAAGATGTGATTACCCAAATAGAGTTTAATTGAGATCTATAAAATCACTCTTGGCAGAAACGTCGAGAAATTTTAAAGTTTAGAAAGGCTCAAGGGAAGTGATCCAAGGATATGAGGCAGCCTGGCCATGTCCACTTAAAGAGTCCCGTGTGTCCTCTGACACTTAAGAAAGGTGTGGGGAAACTTCCACCTATGTCCAGAGGGGGACACTGAGGACTTTATCCTGAATATCAAAAAGTAAGATTCATAATTAGTGTGTCTTTGCTTGCTAAAAATAAGCCAGTGGATTCTGTTAGTAAATGTTGCTTTTAGATCAAAATGTTTAGAAGCACAGAGTCCAGGGAAGTGTGAAGGGCATGAGGAAATAACAAGAATGTTTTGGCAGAAAAGTATCACAAACCACAGTTTGATACTGTGCACACGAAATAAAATAGAATGGAAATCAGTGACTTTTTTAAAAAAACTTTCTATTTATTGCCTGCAGGGAGGAGATGTTAGCCCCCTGAGCACCTACCCTTTCTGCATGATGTAGTTATGTTAGCTAGGTATGCATCCTGGGGAGTAGTGGCCACAACTCTGCGGGGGGGGGGGGGGAGGGTCCCTGTGATCTGACTGTGTTAGGAATTGATGCCTATTAAAATGGGCAGCAAAGGGTGACAATAGCACTTTGCATTAGAAGGTGCTGAAGCAAGGAAGACACTGCATCCAACTCCCCTTTGCCTGGATGGACCACTTGCTCCCATCCTGGTCATTTGTAGCCTCATAAAGTCATGAAGATGGACTAAGGCACGTTTGAATATCTCTCAATTTTCAGGAAGAAAGCTTTAATCTGTGCCGGAAGTTCTTGCAGGGCGTCTTAACCAGGGGCTGCATTTGAATTGCAGGGAGGAGCTATTGACATGTAAGCTGCCCTCCCAAAGAGGCTTCTTAAGGAAGCAGGAGTGCTGTTGCTTTCCTCTGCAGCAGCTGCTTTTCTAACTGCACAACAGGACCTCTGACGGACCCTTCATGAGTGCCTGCCAGGTACTGGGAACTTCATATGGCAAATCGCCTTACACCGTCTGTGTACCAGGAGTACTGAGCTCCTTGAAGGCTCAGTACTTTAAATTGGTTTTTAAAAAAAGCTCCTCAAATGGATCAAATGTACAGTCCAAGCCAAAACCCAAAGCCCCATGTGTACTGTGCTCCAGAAAGCTTGTTCCCTTCGAACAAAAGTTACTTAGTTAAAAATAAAAAGTAAACAAATGAAGCCAAGCCCCCTCTCGTAACATAAAGCCCCACCTGCTCGAGAGAATCTGCCAGAGGCATGGAGGAGCGGCCTGGCCTGGGGCAGAATCACAGAAACTATACAGGACAGACAAAGCTTTCTTCTGAGTTCACTGTTCCTTCCACAAGATGGGCTGCTGTGGTCGACTATTCTCAAAGGACTTTGAGCATTTGAGCTGCAGAGGCCACTACCAGGTGACGCACTGGACAGATTCATGTTCAGGAACCCGGGCCTGTCAGTCACGGCTGGGAGTCACAGCATACAAACTCCAGGGAAGCCACCTCTGCTTTATACTTGAATTTGTCACCCATGGCTTGGGGTGGGGAATAGATAAAGAGGGACAGTTTAGAGGAATTCTGGGAAGTGTTCAGATGACTGAGCAACAGTTTTCAAAACTTATCTGCTGGCGGCAGTGGTAAACTGTCCCTGTTTCAAGGTTTCTGAGATGGCTCAGTTGCAAAATTTCCTGAAACGTGAACATAAGGACCTGCGTTCTAAGCACTTGCATCCACGTAAAAAGCCAGAAACTGCAATATGGATTTGTCAACCCTCTGGCCTCTGTATGCACATGTACACAGGTGCACACTCACACAAGCGCAGATACACACTCTTAGACACACACATACTCCCCCACACCCACACCGTCTCTCACCTTTGAGACCTTCAATGTTTCTCAAGCTTTTGTGTCAGAATCATCTGAAGAGCTGTGTAGGCCCACAGAGGTCCTGTCGCTTGTCGCTAAATACAGGGACATGACAAACATGGTGCCCCCCTCCTCTCTTTAAATCTAAATTTCCCAGTGATTCTGAAACCCCATAGCACTCATGAGAACACCCACCCTCTCTGGGTCCTAGACACAGGCTGTAAGCATTAAGGAGTTAGAATCAACAGAAGAATGCTAGAAGTTCCACCCTGACCACTGGGCTGGGATGTTTAAGAGTTGGACAAGGTCTAGAAGGCTTGGATTACTTCTCAGGTGATTGTAACAGGCACCCTGAGGTGAAAGTCACCATGGACCTTGGTTCCCTCATACTGAGCTGAAAGACAATGCTGAGCCTTGGATTCAATGGAGAGGCCCTGGTTTAGCTGGTCTGGGGGTGGCGGGGGCATGTCTGTCTGAGTTCTCAAAGCTCTTGGAGTGGGCTCAGACACAGACTGCTGCCTAGCATTTACAAGATCAGTTCCTAGGCTTTACAAAGCTTTCAAAGTGTGCAGCACGGTTTGAGAAGTCCAAACAGCAGAGCTAGGCCGGCCCTCCCTCTACAAAAAGCCTCAAGAAGACTGTCACTGTCATATGGGTCCAGTGCACATTTTCATGGAGAAGATTAAGAACTTCAATTAAGGGCAAAAAAAAAAAAAAAAAAAAAAAAAAAAAAAAAAATTGAAAGGAAACAAGAGAAATGCCATCACTTCCTAGACTTGTATAGCGCAGCTTTCCAAAGATCATTGGCCCTTGGGGACAAGGGGGAACACAGAGATTTGAGCAGTTACTGGGTTGCTGCGAGGAGGTGATGATCTGTGAGAGAGCTGTTCAGGATGGATGAGGGACTGTGTCTAGCAGCTGCCCTCCTGCTGGTCAGACATCTTAGTGAAGGCTCCTGTTGCGCAGGCACTCCCATAGGCCAACAGAAAGCATTTGGTTCCCTGGAGCTGGAGTTACAGAGGCTGTGAGATGCCACACGTGGGTGGTAGGGACCGAACTCATGTCCTCTGGAAGTGCAGCAAGCACTCTTAACTGCTCAGCATTTCTCTAAGCCCCTTCAGTGAGCTCGAAATTTCTCTTCTAAGTGATACCCAGCTGGGGAGGGAGATGAAAGCCTGTGTCTGATCATGTGGTTAAAAACCCATGAAGGAAGAGTAAAATCTGTGATTGAGCCCAGGTCACAGAGCTCAATGGAGAGTTGACATTTTGCCTTCTCGAACCCTAACCATGGCAGCATGTGTAACGCTTTAGAAAATCAAATGAAATGATTTTTGGTCACCACCAGAAAAACAGCAATTCAGAAAAAGTGGCATAAGTCTGTGGGTGCCTTGTAGAGTAGCTAGCTGTACAGGCAACTGGTTAAGTCATCAAGCTTGGGAGCTAGGTAGGAGGGAAAGCAGGGGCCCTCCGGAAACTCCATGTTGTTGTATCCCAAGTTTTTGGCCAATAAACTTATATGTATAGTTAAATTCATTATCAATAAGGTGGTTGCAATTTTGAAAAGCTGTGGTAAAAATTTGCCCTGCCCTCTCCCGAAACAAAGGCATTGAATACCACAACCCTCAGAGTTAGAGAGTGTGTGATTGAATGGTATTGGATAGCTGGACATCTGCTTCTTTTACTAATGTGGCTCCAATTTGATTTAAGAAAGGTGGTCCAAAGATGCCCTCAGTTCTTCGAGCCAGTCTTTGCTTCTACTTGGTAGATGTGACCCTAAGAACATAATTAGAGAGGCGCAAAGTCAAGGAAGAGGCCATTCACTGGAAAATGTATTCTGTATATCCCCTCCCACAAATGTATGTCCTTCTGATGTTACTAGCTTGAGAGCTGAGACAACAGCCTGGTGTGATGGATAACTGGGAAACCACAGCTAAAGTCGTTCTGCTGAGGTGTTTTATCAATGACAGGAATGCAAGATGCTAACAAAGCATGCTCGTGCACGTTAGATGTCTCTGAGGAATGTCCTTATTTTGGTTTCAGTAACCTTCACCATGAAGAGCTATTCATGCCAGTTGCGGAGCACAAGTACTGCGATTCTGAGAGACAACATGATCGCCTGTTATGCAGCAGCAAACAAAAGCCCAGGCAGTCATCAGTATATGTCAGTTTTTCTTTATGGAAATGTAATTGTAAATATTCATTGTTGAAAACAGATGGTACCTTCTTACATCTGTAAGGAGAATTGGGAGTCAAGGAGTCTCACATTCTTATTTCATAAGGAATACAATGGTGATGGTTTGTATTATTCTTAAAGTATTTCTTTTAGTTTTTGAGATTATAATATTATAATATTTCTTTTCTCCAACCCCTCCCATATACCTTTCCTAGTTATTTTTAAAATCCATAAGTTTTTTTTCACAAAGTGCTGCTACACATATATTATGTAATATATATATATATGTGTGTGTATGACTAGCTCAATCTATATACTATTAATTATATATAGGTTTTGGGAGATGGTCATTTGGTATTGGATTACCAATTGGTGTGCTCTCTATAACGGGACATAGAACCTTCCCAACAAAAGGGAGTTAAGTCCTGGTGCTGAAATCTTAGCCAACTAGCCAGGGCCAGTGAACTCATGGATCTTGGAGGAAAACCTAAAACTATCACTTTACAAGCTGGCACAATCTCTAACTATATTGTAAATATTTGTCCTTACAGATAAATGCAGTTCTTGCCCCTCATCAAGGAATCTTTACCCCTGCAACAGGCAGAGACTGTTACAGGAAACCCACAACCAATCAATACGCAGAGTTGTGGATCCCAGTCCCAATGGATACATCTACAGTTCAACTCCCACACTTAAGGCTCAGGGATCCTTGTGGAAGAGGAAGCAAAAAGCTTGTAGCAAACATTGTAAAAGCCAGAGGTACGGGGAGGATGCTGTGAGGATGTCTCCTAGGAATATCAGAAGCTGCCCTGTAGAGTCTTACCAACATGACTGCCTAAACAAGAGCTGAAAAAGTACAACACAAGACACCCGAATTTGAACGGTGGTGGTAGGGACCACGGAGAAGTCAACCATACACAAAGAATTAGAGACAACCAAGGAATGCTGAACACAGAAGAAATAGTAATGGACTTAATTATCAACGAGACTCAGCATAGAACCACTTGCGAAGGGAGGCTTCCTGAGGAGTCCTCTAGACTAGGTTGGCTGGGCATGCCTGTGAGGGATTTTTCAGGCTGAGTATGGGTACCACGTTATCATGGCCTCAGCCCTGAGACTAGTGAATCCATTCACTGAGGACCCCCTGCATACATCTAGTCTCGCTGTCTCTGATCATGGCCATGGTATGAACAAGCTGTTGCAACTGTGGCTTACCAGCTGTGATGGGCAGGAAATGTGAACTAATACAAATGCTCGCACTTAATTGTTTCACCACAGCAGCAACAACAACAACAAAAACAAAAAACAAAAAACAATAATGTTTGGAGAGATTGACTGATTGCCTTAGGTAAGATCCTTAGTATAAATAACTCACACAAATCATAAAAAAAAAAAAAAAACAACCAAAGATAACAATGGGAAAATGAGTAATAAATATGATCAGGAAGTAATGTGAGTATCAACAAACACGTAAAAATGTTTAACTCTAGGAGTAATAAAAGTGTAAATAAATCTATGTTATTCTTAGGAAACAACTTCACATAGAGGGAAACACTCAGGCTGCCGCTGCAAGCTCAGGGTATCACTGCAACACCCCTGTACTGGGACTTCAGTAATAATAACACATAAAGGGAAACAAACAAACACAAACAAAATCTTAATGTGGTGGAAGGAATAAACAACCACAAGGAAGACATGCAGGTGAAATAACAGAACCAGGACTGTGTAGTGTGGGTGCATCACAGCACAGGAGTGTGCACTGACTGTAGTAGTGTGGGCTTACATCACAAGAGTATCCACTGACTGTGTAGTGTTTCTTTACCTTATAGCACAAGAGTGTGTCCTGACTATAGTGGTGTGGGCTTACATCACAGCACAGGAGTGTACACTGACTGTGTAGTGTTTCTTTACCTCACAGCACAGGAGTGTGTCCTGACTGTTGTAGTATGGGCTTACCTCACAGCACAGGAGTGTATCCTGACTGTGTAGTGTGTCTTTAACTCACGGCACAGGAGTGTGCACTGACTATAGTAGTGTGGGCTTACATCACAGCACAGGAGTGTGCACTGACAGTGTAGTGTATCTTTACCTCACAGCACAGGAGTGTGTCCTGACTATGTAGTGTGCCTTTACCTCACGGGGCTGGAGAACTGTACTAACTTAGTGCTCATCTTAGTCTCATAGGACAAGGCTCTACACAAATGCTACAAATCTCTGCTGCTGTGGTGTCCGTAGGGCCAGAGGAATCTGCGTTCTTTGTGTCTTTGTCAAATAAGGCAAGAAGCCTGTCCCTTTGCTGTTAGGAATGCTAAGTATTCACATCTCAGGACAATCCCCCTGTGCTGTGAATCACTTTACTCAAATTAGAGCTCACTATGGTGTCATAAATGTCTAGATCATTCCCTTAGATCGCCTGGAAATAGAGCTGACTGCTCAACCAGCAAAATAACTTTGAAGGCACTTTCTTACTTCCTCTTTTAAGAGTCAGCCACATTCAGTGAGTGACGTCATATAGTCTGAATCTCAAATTAGGCAAGGCAAGGAGATGAAGTTTTCGTAAGACCTGCTCTAGCAGCTGATGGTAACTCCAAAAAAAAAAAAAAAAAAAAAAAAAAAAAAAAAAAAAAAAACACGTGTCCAATCACATGCATTCAAAGACAAATATTTCACAAGCTTTGTAGCTGCAAAAGCCTCTACACCAGTGGTTCTCAATGTGTGGGTCATGACCCTTGTGGGCGTAAACAACCCTTTCACAAGGGTCATATATCAGATATTTAAATTAAACTCATAAAAGTAGCAAAATTATAGTTATGGGGTATCAGTGAAAATAACCTTATGGCTGGGGTCATGACAACGTGAGGAACTGTATGAAAGGGTGGCAGCACTCAGAAGGTTGAGAACCGGTGTTTATGTGAAATGTTACTGGCTTGCTTTGAGGAGAGCAGGGTCAGCCTTCCTAACTCCCTCATGTAGAGCTGGCTTCTTCTCATAAGGGTTCACTGATGTTCTTTAATTCTTAGCAGTAATGCGGCTAGTTATGTTTTCTGATGAGAAAGAACGCATACTTGGCTTTTAAACTATGCACCCAGAGTTAGCATTTGGCTCCAATCTCTTTCATCTTTACTGTGGTCTCCCTTTAGGTTAAAATGATATGGCTGGAGGCTACAGTGAAGGAGAGAAAGGAACTGTTTTATTTCACACACATATAAAAGCCTCTACAGTAACGATGGTTTTACTCGAGCCCAGTCATGCAGCCTGTCTGTCGAGTAGGTTCTTTTGCAGATACAGCTGCCCCAGTGTCTGGAGAAAACACATTTGAAGTGAGACCAACCTCTCCCACTAGGAGGCAGCTCAGCCTGCAAGGTGATGGTATGGCTCACTCTGTACCTAGCAGCAGGCCTGGTTCCAAGTCCAGACACTCAGCTTCAGGGGTCTGCTCAACATGGGTGATCTCGAGCTAGTGGAAGCTTCTAGGCCTGCTGGGGGACTCTACAGAGAGTGCAGGCAGAGACAGCCCATGGCCAACACTGGCCTCCTGCCTGCTTTGTAGATTCAGTATCACTACACAACAGCCAAGCCTACTTGGTAACATACAGCTTAAGGCTCTTCATGCTGTAGTGGCAGGACAGGGAACTCATGACAAGAGACTGGATGGACTACAGAAGCAGAATATCTTCTCATGGCCTTCTATAACCAGAGAGATCTGATGAGTCCTCTGTCAGTCAGTCAGTCAGCCAGCCAATCAATCAATCAACCAACCAACCAATCAACATTACTGATCTTTGTTCTAGAGGAACATAGATGAATAACCACTACTTATCTGCCTCCTGCAGCAAGCAAATATCCACATTAAATATTGCTATTTCTATGACTCAGGAGTGTATGTTCTCTGGACTTCCTGCCTTTGGAAGAGTTTCCAGGGGCAAACCATCATGGAGAACAGGGCTAGCACCATGTACTGAGATCATTCTGACTGGCTCTGTTTGCAGTGGCATGACCTGCTGTGTGTCATCTGTGTGCTTTCACATATGTAGAGAACAAATACGGAGACTGTCCCTCTATCTGCCTGGGGAGCCGCCTTGCAGACCCTCAGGAACATGAGGACTGTGTTGAGGGAGCCACACTAAGTTCCTGCTGCACGAGCGCGTCTTGTATACAGAAGAAGTGGGTGCGCCTTGAGTGAGGAGGCCTTGTTGGCTGTGGAACAGAAGTAGGAGCGGTGGCTTCTGAAGTGAAGCAAGATGGATGAGTAATTCTGAGGTCCTCACTTCTTACCGGTGCCAGCCATTCGGGTGTGCCAAATCAAGAGTTCAAGCCTTGGTGGGTAGGGAGCCAGGGTGTGGTGCACGGAGATAGTGTTTTTGATCATTGGGGAGGGGGGGGGTTCCAATGTCCAATTGCTTTGGGTTCTCAGGTGTTTTAGAGAACAGGCTTTGGTTCATGCTAGAGTTAACTGCATGTATTTTACAGCTCATATATTAAAATTTTAGTTTTCTAACATCTCTTTCGAATTTAAAAATCTCTGGATGTACCAGGCTTCGTGCCTTCTTTCTGGTGGTCATAAGTAACTGAGGGTGGCTAGCTTTGGAGGGAACCAGAGTGCTGTGGGCCTGCTTATACCTAACCTATTCAGCTTTTGGCGTGGTTTGCGCTGTCCCGGGGGCCTTTGTATGCGACGGGAGCTTATGTGACAGGAGCCTGTTATCACCCTGGTGGTTGTTCTGTCACTCTGCCCCTGCTGAGAGTTTCATAGCTCACTTATGCCATGTGTGATCTCATCGCAGTCCATTCTGATTCTGAGGCTGGAATAGGCAGTCCACTCTGGGGAAGAAGGCCACTAAAGCTGCAGAACCATTCGTTAAATGACCATGGAAGACTCCGAAGAATAATGCATTCAGTGCGCGAGGTGATCCTAGGAGGACTAAACATTAGCCTTTCACTGACCCTATCACCTCCCCTCGCTCACTCTCCTGGTAGTGACATCATTTCTGAAGACGAGAGAAGCATGTTTTTAGGGACATTCTCAGAGGGAGTAATAATACATAATGACTTGGAAATTACTGCTTTCAGGTCCCAGTACAAAGGAAGACACACAGCGAAAATCAGAAGAGGGATGTGTAGATACCTGTCATACTGTTAGGAGTCATAGGTTAGTAGTCATGCTGGGTCCTCTTCTGTACTGGCATTTCCTGCAAAGAGACAACATAACACAGATTACAGTCTGAAGGACAAAATAGCGTTATAATCTGCACTTGACTTCTTTTTTTGAGACAGGGTCTCACTCACTATGTAGCACTGGCAGGCCTGGAACTTGCTATGTGGATAAGGCTGGCTTCAAACTCATGAAAATCCTCCTGCCTCTGTTTCCTGAGTGCCAGGATTTGACTTATTTATTAAGTATATTTTATTTTACTCTTTGACAATTTCCTCACATGCCCCAGTATACATCCCTTCCCTCTTGATGCTCGTTCTCTCTCTCTCTCTCTCTCTCTCTCTCTCTCTCTCTCTCTCTCTCCCCCCCCCCCCCCCCTCTCCTGTCCTCTCTTTATTTTGAAATCCAATCAGTGCTGCCAACTGGCCTGCTGACTGCTCCTGCTGAGTGACCTTGTGCGGGTCACCATAACTACAGTGAGTTGACAAGGCCAGAAGACAACACCCCTAGCACTCCTCCCCATCCTCCAGCTCCTACATCCTTTGTGTCCCCATGCAACTTAATTTGTTGCTATCGTTCTAAACTCTATTGAGTTCACAAGGGAACGGGAGACAAGACTGCTCACTCTAACCTGGAACCCGGGTGTTAGAAGGAGAAAGGGCCATGTGGCACGCACATGGTCGCAAAACCTTGGTCTTCATCTCTGGGTTCATTCTATAATCATCTTAAAACAGTGGGTTTGTTGTTATTGTTGTTGTTTTTCCTGCTTCTTGGTTTGCTTTTAAGAGAGCTGCCAAACTATTGATGAGCTATTTTTCTACGAGTAACTCAGATGTTTGAGGAGCTCCAGCCCAGAGCTTCTCACAGGGCACACCGAAGAGGGGCAGCCCCTGCCTTGAAGGTTCTTTGGACCAGACCCCAGATGACTCATATCTTAGATACCTTCTTTTTTCCTCTTAAAAAAAACCCTTTATTTTTAATTTTATTTACTTTGCATTCAGACCAGTTTCCCCTCCTTCCTCTCCTCCCAGTCCTCCCTTCTACCTCTCCTCCCCAACCTCCACCATCCATTCCTCCCCATTTTCTCT
Organism: Acomys russatus; assembly: GCF_903995435.1. NCBI lineage: Eukaryota > Metazoa > Chordata > Mammalia > Rodentia > Muridae > Acomys > Acomys russatus. Next base: position 51,652,381 of record NC_067139.1, on the reverse strand, counting down.
TCAGGAAAGGGCCAGCCTCGATGGATATCAACCAGCCATAGCATGTCAGGTTGCAGCAAGACTAGGCATCTTCTCTTCTATTAAGACTAGACAAAGGCACCCAGTAGGCGAAAAGTGTCCCAAAGGCAGGCGACAGAGTCAGAGTCAGCTCCTGCTCCCACTGTTAGGAGCCCCCCAAGAAGATCAAGCTACACAACTATGACACATGTGTGGAGGGCCTAGGTCAGGCCTATGTAGTCTCCTGGTTTATGGTTCAGTCTCTGTTAGCCCCGGGTTAGTTGATTCTGTGGGTGTTCTTGTGGTGTCCTTGACCTCCTCTGGCTCCTACAATCCTTCCTCCCCATCTTCCACAGGATTTTGAGCTCTGCCTAATGTTTGGCTGTCAGTCTCTGCATCTGTTTCTATCAGTTGCTGGGCGAAGCCTCTCTGATGACATCAATCATGCTACAATCCACAGACCAAAAGAAGCTAAATAACAAGGAGGGCTCGGGGCGGGGACACATGAATTTCACTGAAAAGGGGAATCAGAATAGACATGTGAGGTGGATGAGGAGAGGGTGGGGAATGGGGATGGGACCAGGAGGGATTAGGTGTGGGGAGGATGGAGGATGGAAGGAGACAGCGATGGGAGAGACAAGTGGAATGGAGGGGCATCTCTGGGATGAGCTAGAAGCCCAGGGCAATTGAAGATTTCAGGAAACCTACCAGGTTGACCCTAGCTAAGACTCCTAGGAATGGAAACACAGAGCCTGAACAGGCCATCTCCTGTAAGCAGGAAAGGCTTCTAGTGTACGGATTAGGACACCAACCCAGCCACAAAACCTTAGACCTACAATTTGTCCTGTCTACAAGATGTGCTAGGATAAAGGTGGTGTAGACCTTGTGGGAGTAGCCACCCAATGACTGGTCCAATGTGAGGCCCATGCCATGAGAGGGAGTCCATCCCTGACACTGCCCAGAGGCCAGGAGCCCACAGCTGGATGGCCCAGAGACTCATGACGGAACCAAACATAAATGGCAAAAAAGTCAGTGAAATAATTCCTAATGCTATTCTGCTATACTAATAGATTGGCATCTAGACATCTTGTCCTTAAGAAACGACTCCCTTGTCTGCCCACTGATGACTTTTTCTCCTGTCAGAGATGCTCTCTACCCTTCACCAATTCATTTACAAAACCTATGAGCAAATAAAAGATTGACACCCAGGAGGGTAAGGAGGCCCAGTAGGGTCAATGACAGAATCATACAGGCTGAGGGATGCACACAGGCAGCTGGCACACACAGGTCGGGGCCCTCGGTGTATTTCTGGGAATACTGTTAGGAAGGGGTTCTGTGTTCAGTGTAGGACAATAGTCATATGTGTCTCATGAATGGTGCAGAAGCCCAAGACATGGGTTCAAGGGTCAGCACTGCTGTGTACTAGCTGTGGGATCCTGAGAAGTAATTTCTAAGCACTGGAATTGCCATTTCTTTCTATGCAAAATGAGGAAACGGGCACAGGCTTTACCGTTTCACAAGGTGGCTGCTGCAGGATTTGTAGGTAGACACTGCACACTGGGCTGTGGTGGCCCTTGGGTGATAAGGAGGAGGCATGGTCCTGTGGTGAGACAGGAGGAAGCCAACGGGCAAAGCAGTGCATGAGTTACGCTCTCAATACGTCTCTATGCATGGCCGCTCAGTCTTTGTACTAGTCTGGTGATCATGGTCCCATGCCTTTATCACAGCTTTTGTCACTCCCAATAGGAACTACAGGTTTGCACAGTCGCCTTTCACATTAGATGGTAGAACCTTATGGCACAACCTGCTAGTCTCACTTTTCTATCTCCTTCATGAAGTAGAGTAGTGGACCCATAAATATATGTTGAATAATGGCTATAGAAAAGTGAAACTGCTATGACATACATGGCACATGGCACCTGACTACTGTTCTATGTTATTAATTGAGACTGGGTTTCCCAGTCAATACCAGAAGAGCTGACTAGTGGCTGGTAGTGCTAACCTGTTTTGGGATGCTGTCTGCCTCTTGAGACTGGAATGACAGGCAGACCCCTGGGACCATCTGGCATTTACTTTGTTACTGGGGATCTGAACTCACGTCCTCATGTTTGTACAGCAGGCGTTTAACCACCGAGGCATCTCCCCAGCTCTGAGCTCTAGAATTTCCAGGGTGACTCCAGTAATGTGTCTGACAAGCCACCAGGCACCACTTGTCCCAAGGCCTCAGTTCCACCTCAGACCAGCTGGGGGTGGTCTTCTCCAGAGCTGTGCAGGGGTCTGGGGCTCAGCAGTTGGTGGGGCCACAGGAGGAAACAGCTCAGAGTGACATCAAGCTCATCAATTGCCTGGCTGGAAGGAATTAGCAGAAGGGGGGGGGGGAGCGAGAGCATGAATGCACCCTGTGATGGGCAGCAGGCAGGAGGGAATATCAGATCCCTAGTGAGTGCTGTGCAGAGTGACAAGGAAGGACTGAGAACCAGCACCACCCAGAAGAGTCACTTCTTCAGGATGTCATCTTTTACCAATCTCACTGCTCATGCATCAGGGAGGAGTTTGCTTTCTTATATAGTTAAACGTTTTTTCAGCTAGGCATAGTGGGTTCATACCTGAGATCCCAGCAATCATAAGGCTGAGGCAGGAGGATTTCAGTGAGTTTTTAGGCCAGCCTGGGCTACACAATGCATTCTGGGCCAGCATGGGCTAAATATGACCTTTTTATTCAGGGTCTTGCTTTGTAGTTCAGGGTTAGTCTTCAACTTGCAATCCTCCTGAATCAGCCTCCTGAGCACTTAGTCCAACAGGCATGCACCAGCATCTGGATACTATTGAGGAGTTTTCACTTGGATCCATAGGGGGTTCATTTGCCTGCTGAGGCCTCAAGAGATGCAGCCTCACTGAGGGATCCATTCCACATCGTTCTGGGCCCTTGGTGGGTACCACTGATCTGGGAAACGGTTCTGCTGCAAAGGCCGGCCACTCATCTTGTGTCATACGTTCAAGCAGCCTTCATGATGGCTGACTGTCCAGGCTGCATAGGTTTTGTTCGATGACAGCACTTAGACTGAAGACAGTTATATCTCCTCTGCTGGGACTGGCAGGAAGCTCAGCCCTGCAGGGAGCAAAGGGCTACTGAAAGCCAAAGCTTTCAGTTTTCAGCAGTCAGTGTTTTCCCTCCAACAGTGACTGTTGGCTGTAACGGAGCATCATTTGCTGTGGATAATGGCTGTTCACAAGAAGATGAGGGTGTCAAGGTCTCCCAATATAGCTTAGCCTGGCCTTGAAGTTGTGTGAGTCCTCCTGCCTTTGCCTCCCAAGTGCTAAGATTATGAGAATGTGCTACCATGTCTACACATCTCAGTCTAGGGCTCATCTCTATTTGTGAGTGTGTGTGGAATCAAACGCTATGTAAGTGCTCTCTCATCGAGCAGCAAGCCCTCACTAGTCTCTGGTCTAACCTGTGCCTATGTCAAATACCGCTCCTTCCTTTCTGTTATCTTCCCCTGGTTTCCCTGCTTCCTCACAGGCCACTCCTAACAGAGTTGGAAGACACATTGATATGGTGGGACAAGGCGGTCCACTGTGATGCCAGGGGCATCTTCTCCTTTACATGGCAGAAGGCTCATAAAAATCCTATCTCTGTTTTGAGAACTAAGTTAACGTGGGTAGAAGTGGAGCTCTTGGGATCCAAGAGGGCTTTGAAACAACCTAAGCAAGCGAACAAAGAAGATCGGCACTCTAAGACCATCTGCTACATGAAATGCATCGTCACCCAGAGTGAAACATGGGACATTTAGTCAAATAAAGTTAAAGTTTTCTGAGGCTGATCTGGAGGGCCCAGACTTATCACCCATTGGCGGGTGCTCATGGCATCTCTTCTTCCCAGAGGCATTCCTCTGCAGATGGACACTATCTCTAACTTCTAAACACCTAGCATCAGGCTCCTCAGGGAGCGGAGAGGTGCCTGGATACTGACTCAGCAAGGGCAAAGCCATTCACAGGCGGCAGTGAGTTGTAGGGGCTTCAGACTTCCTCTACTGCCACCTGGTGGTCGGAAGGGCTCCTTCTCCCTTGCCAAGCCAAAGGGGGAAAAAAAATGAGTAAAAGGCATATGCGTGGGCCCCAGCTTGGGGAGGGGGGGCTAGAGGGTGGCGGTCTGGAAGCACATTCATCATGTTGGGAAAATTAAATAACTCCAGGGGAACGAGAGCACCACGCAGCTCCACCAGATGCCTGAGCGTGTAATTGTGGTTAGGTGACTCAAGGCAACACATGCATAAAAAACAACAAACAAGAATGGAAAACAAAGGGCTTGCACAACGCACGTGCCTTATTATTGATTTCTAAAAAGTGTTTGATGGTAAAGTAGATAACTACAAACAGTCCCACTCCTTCCCCTGGAGGAATAGACTGGAGTACTCGATAGAACTGTACTCTCCAGCAAACAAATACAAATTAATTCTTGTACCAAGGATGTGGCATCCATGGATCTGAATGCAGGCTCTGCTGTGCTGGAACCCACAGTGAACACCTGTATGTTTTTAAACCCTGGGATAAAAGCAACGTTTTCTTAAGGGGAAAGCTGCCTTACTCTGAAAATTCCCTTAAGATGAAAACAAATTTGCCCTACAAATACAGTTGTTACCTCCTTCCTTAATGCAAAAGGTAAACCGAGGCAGGACTGTGTCACAAGATTCCTGTGGGCAGCCTTCAGACAGCATGGCTACATTTGCCTGTTATCACTGGCCTCAACACACTTGAGGCCGCAGCAGGGGAATCCTGAATTTGAGTCTGGTTTGCACCACATAGTGAACTCCCCCCACCCCACTTCCCCCCCAAAACCTAAAGGCTACATATACAGCTCAGAGGAAGAGCAGCTGCAGTATGCAGAAGGCCCTGGGTTCAATTCCCAGCAAAACAACTTCAAAAATATGTCTGAATTCTGCAGTCCCCACCCTTTTCTTCCACTGGGCCCATGTTTGATGGTGCTCGATGGTTTGGACATTCACTTTTCTAGCAGATCCGGCATTTCCTCACAAGGTCTCATGTCTTATGAGTGTCTGTTGACAGCCTTGTGTGGCCTGAGTTTTGATTTTCAAAAACCTATTATTATCAGGATAATTTTCAGTAATGCGTCAAAGCAATTATTAGGCTCAAATTTATAACAGTTAGCCCACTGGGCTAAATCATGGGGGAAGGGTGGCTGCTAAATGGGAATTAGGTCATTATTTTTAATACTGAAACCATTGGTTAGGGATTAAATCAGGAAACTGGGATGGGTAAGGGCGGTTAGTTTAGAAAGTAAAGAAACACATGGAAGGTACATGGAGGTGTAATTTTCTGTTACTTTTTTCTCCCTTGATGTTTAAGTGAAGTTTAAAATGTGTGTTTCCTTAAGTGCCAGCCTGATTTTCTGGTCCCTGCTGAAAAGCCTGTATCACAAACAACTTGCGGATGGTGATGCCTTCCAGAGCCCCTCATGTCTCCGTGTATATCACTCAGTGCCTCAATACATTTTTCCACCATTAATTCAGGCCAGAATAAACACCTAAATGCTCTGTACAGGAATTTAATACACACAACCTAAGAACTGTGTTTCATGTTAAACAGCTGTGGCTGTGCCTCCTTCAGAAATGAGAGAGTCCCACCATGGTCCTGTGGGTTGGCTGTGGTGCTCCCGTGAGCCTAGGAATAGAGTTTGGGAATCGTGGCTAGCACAGTGAAAAGCACAAGGCATGGCTGACATATCCCTAACTCACCCCTCACTCTGTAAGCTTATGGCCCCATCCCATAGCTTGACCTGTCAGCTTTATTCTGTTAGGTGGGCCCATTCTGTTTGCTGCTGGGGCATAGGATATAATCAGAGTATCTCTGGCCAGAGTCTGAGGCCATCTTGAGAGCAAACCAAGTGTGGTTATCATTTAATAGTTCCTGTGCTCCTATCATATGGGCGTGATGTGACAGAGACCCCACAACATAAAGGATTGCAGATGGCAGGTGCACTTATCCCATGCAGTAGGGAACTCTGGGACCCACGAAGCTTCCTGATCATGGGAGCAAGATTTCTGAGAGGCTGCCAGTGTGTGTGTGTGTGTGTGTGTGTGTGTGTGTGCACGTGTGTGTGTGCATGCGTGTGTGTGTGTGTGTGTGTGTGTGTGTGTGTGTGGTGTGTTTGAATCATCTACTCATTGCAAATGGGACAATATTTTCCATATTTATAAGTCAGCTTCTCCTAAGTCCTCTCCAAGGTTTTTACATTCCTTTCAGTTCAGGAAACCAAAAGGGGGTGGGGGTGGGGTAGAAAAAAAATACCATGTTTTAACTAGTGTCTGTTTTTTGTTGGGGGAAGGCATTTCTGCCTGGTGTTTACATTCTACACTCCCAGTAGGTTTATTATTTTTCTGAACAATAGGCAGAGATTGCTGACTAACGCTCAGCTCACGGCTCCAAGCAGCTTTTCTCCCCCAGCTCTATTTGTGTGGATACCACACAATGATGTTCTATTCTTCTCTCTCAGGAATGCCAGCAGCTCAGATATGCAGCCCAGGACCCCCACCCCCATGAGCTTATTTAAAGTCTCCCCACAAATAACATATTGTGAAATATTATATGGCCTTTATTTGAGTCATTTGGACAGGATAAGACCAGTCTAAATCTTACTCCTTTCTTTCTTTCTTCCTTCCTTCCTTCCTTCCTTCCTTCCTTCCTCCCTCCCTCCCTCCCTCGTTCCCCTTCTTTCCTTTCTTCCTTTCTATTTTTAAAATCAGCAGCTTCTTGTACAATGCCTGGCTATTTTCACAATTATTCTTAAAACTGTTGAATGAATCACCCGCCAGCTTGCTGGGGTGCTTGCTTTGCTTCTGGTCTGTGCTGAAGCGAGCAGCAAGCCTTCTCTCTTTGGTGAGAGGAAGCCTCCCTCACACCAGAGGCTTACTGTGGATGCAACCAAAGAACAGGATGACCCTCAGGGCTGGCTTGCCTGGTGGGCTTTGGCTAGGACCCTTTCTGCAGCACTTGCCTCCAGCTCAGCCACTGCCATCTGTGGCCACTTCCAGGCATGGTTTTGCCAACCAGCAGCCAGGTTCATCTGTGGAGATTTGTTTTCCGAGTTGCAAAGTCAAAGCCACGGGAGCATTCTTCAATGCTCTGAAGCTCTAGTGGTCATTGAAGGCTGAGCACACACACTCTGCCTTCAGACAGCTGTGAAAAACCCCAGTGGCCGGTTTACAGCTGTAGCAATTAGTATTCCATAAGTCAGGACAGCTTTGTAAGGCTGCCCAGCGGTGCTGATTCACAGCTAAAGCTGAGGACTAAGGCCTCAGGGTGGCCTTCCATACCCTGTGCAGGGGAGCCCCTGTATCTCACGGAGCTGGGAACTGAACCCAGGATTTTGGAAGTGCTCTTCCACCGAGACAGCACAGTCTCTGAACCTGGTCTTGTAGTCCCTTGGCACAGCAGTCAGAGTGGTGCTATTAGAATAAAACTCAGCGGAGCTGGAGAGATGGTTCAGAGGTTAAGAGCACTAGCTGCTCTTCCAGTTCAATTCCCAGCAACCACATGGTGGCTCACACCCATCTATAATGTGATCTGATACCCTCTTCTGGCCTGCAGGGGTACATGCAGGCAGAATACTGTACATAATAATAAATATATCTAAAAAAAAAAAAAGAATAAAACTCAGCTCAGATAGCAACCTCTGCTCAAAACCAGATGTGACATCCACATCTGTCCCTTTGCCCCATTGTGTTCCACCCCATTTCAGCCTTACCAACATCTGTGTTATTTCTTAAACATCCCTCTGTCCTCTGCTCAGATTCCTCCTGGGTCAGGACCTGCTTGGGTCCTTTCCACCATTAAGTCTTACAAACCTCAAGGAGATTGCCCTCAGATGCACTAGACCCCCTCCCCTCCCCCCATAACCACCCTCCCTGTGTCCTGGCTTCCTGATACCCCTCCATGTATGCTTGGTCACTCCTTCGCAAGGGCCCAGTGTCTTCTGGCAAGCATGCCATGTCCTCAGCTAGGAAGTCAACTTTGTGCCCACTGGTGACCCCAAGAGCTAGCACAGGCTGTAGCATGTAATTAGGACATAGCAGGTACCTAATTAATAATTGTTAAATGATGGATTGTGGCCACATTTGGTGGGAAAGACAGGTGCTGGATGGTGGAAGGAAGGCTCAGAAAAAATGAATGTTCTTGAAAGTCACAAATTTTGAGGACAATACTTACCACATGATTTTAGTTACTAGGAATCTCAGGCAACATCTAGCTCTAAAATTACGCTACCAGAGATAGAAAGTGAACACAGGGTTATCAGTGGATGGCTGGTAGGGGTTGAAGGGCTTGTCATAGGGAAAGAGAGTAGAAATGCAGGTTCCTTTAGAAGTGAGGAAAATATTCTAAAGTGAGGTTACAGTGATGGCTACACAACTCTGAAAATTTATGGCAATCCATTAGCGTGTACGCTCTCAAAGGGTAAACTCTGCTACATAAATCACCGTGGTTAAAAATCTACTCTTAACCCGAGCACCCCACAGACTGTGAGATCTAAAGTTGAACCAGAAACCAGAGACGGAGACTCTTATTAGACTAGACTGTCTCTGGCCCAAGTTCCACGGGGGAGAAGGGAGAATCTGCTGCCGAAGGCACATCCATTTGCTGGTAACAACATATCACTCAAGAGTAACTGGCCTGCCTTCGTTAACTTACATATTTCTTACAACTGTGCTTTTAGCTGTTTATTTTTGTTTTGCAATTTCAGGCGGCCTCTATGTAGAAGTGAATTTAGACAGACTTGAGACCTTAAAATTATATTTTAATTATATATTTAGTGTGTGTGTCTGTGTATGGACGTATGTGTGTGTACATGCAGGATGTATGTATGTGTATATGCAAGCCCCGCCCCCGGTGTAATGTTTTCAGGTCAGAGGACCACTTGCAGGAAGGAGTCAGTTCTCTTTCCATCATGTGGGGATAGAGCATTCAGGTGGTCAGGTTTGGCTGCAAGCTCTGTTATCCTCTGAGACATCGCAGGGGCCCAGATTTGACACTTCTGAATACCTCCTGCTCCAAGGACATCATTCACTATGTACTGATGGCTCATTGTCCCATGCGCTACACAAGCCCATCTGTCTACAGCTGAGAAGCACAATGCTGCCTGGCCCTTAGCCCTGCGAACCTTCTCCGAACTCACTGATGCTGTGGTCATCTAAGAACACACAAGGGATAGCAGCAATCTGTAGTTAGAATGAAACAACTCAATGGAGCCATGCTCATACTCTGGAGACTCTGCAGAAACCTGTTAAGCAACCAAAACCAAAACCAAACCAAACCAAACCCAAAACCAAACCAACCGACCAAATGACCCCCCCCCCTCAAAAAAAAAAAAAAAAACACCAAACCACAGCTTTTTGTCTGCTTTGCTCAGAATGTGGACACAGCTTGCAGAGGACTTGTTGAACCATCCTACCTCCGGTGGTCTTATCAGAGATTCCCTAGGGTGGGAGCCACTCTTCACATTCATGGGCAGCCAGAGGCTAGAGATTCTGAGGAGGACACAGCACTATTAACACCATAGCTGCTACATTTGAAGGGATGGAAGCTCAGGGTTGATGGAGCAGAGGTCAGGAGAGACTGAGAACCTTGGCCTTCATCACCTGCTGCTGAGGGGACGGATGAGAATATCAAGAGCTCCTGAGAGGTGAAGCCATGCACATGGCCCTTGGACAGAGGCTGTGTTGACACAGGTGCCCATGCCTGCCCTTCCCCTCTAACAAGCAATGCCTGTTGGAGGCGACAGGACACATTCAAGCAGGCTGTAACTACTACATTATCAGAAGCACAGAGGGCCGTGGGAGTGTGTGTGGGACCACTGAAAACAAACCACCCTTCTTTATCTCCAAACAGTGAGCACAAACAGCCCTACAAAACACCGAGCCTTGCTAAGTCCCAGGAACCCAACCCTATCCCATCAAAAGCAGTCACAAGAAGTCTTTCTTGGCCAAGCTCCAGCTGTGCACACTGGTCCAGCTGGTCTTTCAGAGGTGAGTTCTATAGAGTATAGACAGATTAAAATCAGGTTGACCATGCCATCTAGACACCTGGACAGAAGATTTGCAAATACAGTTTATTTTCATATCATGGGTCTTTTTGCCCTAAAGGAGACAGCATGTGTCCTGCAGAGACAGTGTGAACTCACAGGCATCCAGGGCATGGCCAATAAGTGACAGGTGTTTCTGTCACACATGTTGACAATAGAAGCTTGAAGACTGAGGACTAGCACTAGAGATAAATTCTCTCCTCTGGCTGCTCTGTCACCTGGAGGAAGCAGTCCTGCTAACCATTTGAAGTGTGGCTGACATCATCTACCAGTTGTTGGGTTGCAGTTTTGGAAAAGAGTGTAGCATTTGAAATTATTTCTCTAAAATGAGTTGGTAATATTAAGAAACAGTGATGTAAGGAGCACCAATCTTCTCAAAAATAAACAAGGTTAGGCAATGGCACAATGATTGACAGGTTCTGTTGCTGCAAGTCTCCACTGGGATGTCAACCATGGCTACCATGGGAGAATACCAAAACCAGAACCTTTTGTACAACTCCTGCTTTCCCTCAGAGAATACAGTTGTGGTCACAAGATGGTCTTTGTTACGGGTGTGAATTGGATTGTTCCACTCCTAACATCTCTGGAGTCAAGTTTCTTGTAAGCAGGATTTGCTCACCTGTTTTATTGTCTGAAATGCAGTGGGCCCTGACCATCAACTTGTGTTGTTGACTTTTCCTGCCACGGAAACACAGGCCATTTGATTTTTCAGGAAAAAATCCTTGTGATTTGGAGGGGAAAAAGGTTCTCAAAGGAAGTGAAACCAGCCAGGTTCCAAGTTCTAAAGCATCAAATTCAAAGCCCACGGGAGATGCACGGGTGTGGAGCTGGAGCTAATACCAGAGCTCCAAGCCCAAAGCCAACTAGAATGACTGTGGCTCTTGGCTTTGTGGTAAAGTCTACAGCAAATGTAAAAGGTTCATATTTATTGTGTTCAAAGAAATTTAGTAGGGTAGGGGCACACTAAATGGGAATCGTCACGCACCCTGCTCATGTACCCATCACTCCAGAGAGCTGAAGACAACTGTAACCATAGTAATGCGGGTAATGGCAGCACCAAAAACTAGTGCCTAGTAAATGACTCCAGTGTGCTAGGGACTCTGCTACTTCCATCACTCTCAGTGACCAGGGAGTAGGTGGCACCAACGTATTTTTACAGCTGGGGGAAGCTGAGAATGGTGATTGTATGACTGAGAACATTGTTGTTGCTGTTGCTATTGCTGTTGTTGTAGGTAGTGTGTGTCCTCCCCCATTCCCTGTGTGTGTGAGACGTCTGCTCATCTGCATTCAGGTATTTTAGGAGGTCAGAGGAGGTCACTGCTCTAGCATTCCCTGCCTCTGTTCCTTGAGACAGGGTTCCTTACTGATCCTGGAGAAAGGCCAGAGACCTTCCTGATTCTGTCCCTTCCAACATAGGTAATAGGCACATCCACCCATTTTTATATGGGTGCTGGGATTTGAACTCAGGTCCTCATACTTGCCCACTGAGACAATGCCCCAAGTTTTTAACAGACCAAGTCAGGACGTCAGTCTACACGATGTGGATCTAGTTAAGCTCTAGAGCATCTAGTAGCCACCCTTGCAGGAATAGCAATGGCTATACTCACTTACACTGGCGCCTTGCACTGGGAATGCAATTCAATGCTCATGACCTCTTGTAACTAGTCTCATAGAGGAGCTTTGAGCTTAGGCTCAAAGGTTAAACCTCAAAAGATAAATGACAGTAAGCAGGAAAGTCGGGCCTCAGAATTATGGCTTCTGACTCATTGTTCAAATTTTGTCCTGAAGAATTTGAGTTTAAGTATTTTCTTTTTTTTTCTCTTTTTTACATAGTTTTTATTTTTTAAAATATATTTTATTAATTTATTCATATTACATCTCAATTGTTATCCCATCCCTTGTATCCTCCCATTCCACCCTCCCTCCCATTTTCCCCTTACTCCCCTCCCCTATGACTGTGACTGAGGGGGACCTCCTCCCCCTGTATATGCTCAGAGGGTATCAAGTCTCTTCTTGGTAGCCTGCTATCCTTCCTCTGAGTGCCACCAGGCCTCTCCATCCAGGGGGCGTGGTCAAATATGGGGCACCAGAGTTTGTGTGAAAGTCAGTCCCCACTCTTCACTCAACTGTGGAGAATGTCCTGTCCATTGGCTAAATCTGGGTAGGGGGTTGAAGTTTACTGCATGTGTTGTCCTTGGCTGGTGCCATAATTTGAGCAGGACCTCTGGGCCCAGATCTGCCCATCATAATGTTCTACTTGTAGGTTTCTAGGACTCTCTGGATCCTTCTATTTCCACATCCCTTGCTTCTCTCACCTAGAGTCCCAATAGGATATCCTCCCCTCTGTCCCACTTTCCTGGTAAGTGAAGACTTTCATGGGACATGCCCCTTGGGCTAGTGTCCAGAGATAAGTGAGTATATACCATTTGACTCTTTCTGCTTCTGGGTGAGTTTAAGTATTTTCTGAGTGCAAGATTTTTTGTTTGTTTTTACATTTATTTGTGTGTGTGTGTGTGTGTGTGTGTGTGTGTGTATGTGTGTGTGTATGTGTGTGTGTATGTGTGTGTGTATGTGTGTGTGTGTGTATGTGTGTGTGTGTATGTGTGTGTGTATGTGTGTGTATGTGTGTGTGTGTATGTGTGTGTGTGTATGTGTGTGTGTGTGTGTGTGTGTGTGTGTGTGTGTGTGTACAAATTCCAGAGCACCCATGTGGATGTCAAAGGACAAAATGTACAGCAATCAGCTCTCTCCTTCCACCCTGTGGGTTCCAGGCATTGAACTCAGGTCATCAGCCTTGTCAGCAAGCTCTTATCTCACCAGCTCTGAGGGAAAGGTCTTAATGCATAATGTTTGATGTCAATAGTTATGAAGAGGAAAACATAACAACAATCCAACCCATTGGATCTTATAAACATGAATTCTCTAGCAAGAACAGAATAGCAAGCTGCTGAAAACTTAATATGCAGAACACAAGATTTGGTCAGGCTGACACAAACATTTCAGAAGTTCTCCCTAGCTGAGCCTGAAAACCCATACAGTCGACTTTGTGCCAGTGACACAACTTAACTAGAAGAAAGGAAAACATATCTTGCCAGAGAAGAGACATTTCAGAGTTCAGCAAAGGTTACATGATTATTCATAAAATCAGACATTCTATTAATAACCACTGCTCCATTTGATTGAGAGTATTAGTCTTATTATTTTAGGGTCAAGTTCATGAGGATAAATGTTACCCATGAGCTGGCTGGGTAGGAGTCTGCAAAAGAACACTGTCCCTCAGTCTCATCCGCTCAGATGCTAATGGATCCACCTCGCATTGATGGCACTGGAGGTGGCTAAAACGAACAGAGCCACAGCAAAGGACAAGTTCTCCCCTTAAAAACCAAGAGACATTTGGGGGATCTAGGGCATTAGTAGTGTTCACAGGTGAGGTTTGGCACGGCACGGGGGACAGAGGTGGCAGCAGCTACAAATCCCTGACTTCCCGTCCCAAACCTGACTGCCATGTTGGTTTCCAATCCAAAATTGACTACCATGTTGTTGCTTGTTGCCCACCAGCAACAAATCCACTGTGCTATACTCTGAAATTCTGGGGCTGGCACTTGCCAAGCCATTCCTCAGCGTTCCTTGCCAAAGGGCTTTCCACTGGATCCAGCCAATATGGGGCAGTGGTGAGAGGATAGAAGGGGCTCCCTTCCCTTTCTTTTTCAGTGCTCTGTGGATGTGTGGATGTCCTCAGGCCCTGGCTGGCAGGCTGGAACGTCTGTTCCTCTTAGATTTCCTATTTCCTATGCATCTCGCAGAGGTTCCAGCAGCAGCTGGCTGACCCCCTTCTCAGTATTACAGCACCTGCTTCTGGGAATGTGCCTCTGAGTTCCTGGACTCTGGAAATCCTGTATCCTCTCTGCATTTACCAACTGCAAGGATAACAGGCTGCTTCTCGTCACCAGCTTCCCTAGTGTTCCCTTTTAACTCGCCCAGTGCTCCAACACCTACATAACAACCAGTTCTCTGCACCAAATCCCTGTTTGCATGAGCGAGTGTGACTTCTCTTGCCTCTCTGGAGCCTAACAGTTGCATGTGGGCAGCCTGCTTGTGAAAATATATGAGTGCTTCTAATAGTACCTACCAAGAGCAACACCACTGGCCCAGTCAAAGCTTCTGTTAAGTCAAGAGGGTGGGATAATTTCAACCAAGACCAAGCACCTATGGGAAACACTAACCTCCAATCAAAGGTCAACAGAGTGAAATTAGTGCCCACCTTAAAAGACGTGAGTGCATACACTTGTGGTGGGTTCAGACTTGCATAATATAATAGCCTTTATGGAGCTCAGAGGGTGACCTCAGGTGCCAGGTCCTCCCACCTCCCACCTCGTCTGAGATAGGCCTCTTGTTTGTTGCTGCATAAGCTGGGCTAGCTGATTCCCTTAGATTTCATGGATTCTCCTGTTTCCACCTCCCATGGAGATGCTGGAATTATAGCAAATGCTACTGTGTCAAGCCATTTATAGTTTCTGGGGACTCAAACTCAGGTCCTCTCACTTGTGTGCCAAGCACTTTAGGCACTGACCTACTACCTCCCCAGCCCTAGTACTCAACCTTGAAAAATTACTTCTTAGGAAATAAAATCTGTTCATTTTCAAGTGTTTACACACAGAGAGAAAGTACAAAGGAGGAGCTATAACAAAATCTGTGCTAGTTAACTACTGACACTTGAGCCTATTTTTCTGCCCTTTCTGTTATGTATGTCCAGATATTTTAAAACAATTATTTTTAAGCAACATTTGGTCTTTAGGACTTTTCTCATGGCAACATTACTTCAAATCAAAGAAGGTTGTGACATTGATTTGTCCCAGGAAACTGGTCTTTTCCTTTCCAGGACAGGTTCTCTCTGACTGAGAAACATAACCCAGGACAAGGCCATAGACTCCTTTCTCTGACATGTTTATTATACCTCTTGACTTAGATTATAAAGTAAATAAGAAAAGCTGTGCATATACAGGAGGAGATCCTTGTACATTATGAGTTGGCTCCTGGCATGCAGCAATGACAACTTCTGAAGGAATGTGGGGACTAGTTTGTCCCACAAAGAGCAGCCTGTTTAGGCAGAGATATAGCCCAGGTGCTTGTGCAAATTATCCTGATCTGCAAAACACACTGAGAATTTTATTTCACTTGTTTGTTCCTCCCTCTCTCCCTCCTCCTCTCTGTGGTTTAAATAAGAAATATCCCTAATGGCTCAAGCATTTGGATACTCACTTCCCCAGTTGGTGGTGCTTTTGCAGGCAGGTAACAGAACCTCTAGGAGGTAGAGACTTTTTGCTTGAGGAAGTATGTCACCAAAGTCAAGTCTTGAGGATTTAAAGCCTGGTCACATCCGCAGTTCACTCTCCGCTTCTTGTATGTGGACAGAAATAGAATCAGCCAGCTCCCTGCCTATTGCCATGCCCCACCTGCCACGATGGACTCTATCTCTCTGGCCAAAATAAGCTCTTTCTTCCTTAAGTAGCTCTTGGTCACAGTATTTTGTCACAGCGATAGGAAAGTAAGAGATATACCACTCCTCCCAAAGTGCACGCAGAGGGTGAAGACAGACCATAGTACTGCATCACGGTTACAGGAACAAGACAGGACCGTCCTCGTCCTACAAAACTTATTACTCAAAGACCCAATCTCCACAAAGAAGGAGTAGCAAGACCAAGGACACACCACATGGACGGAGCATCCAGGCACAGGCGCAGTTGTTCTCGGCTCCTTCACTGCACCATCTGCCAGCAGCAGCCTGTGCCTCACAGGAAGTCGTCAACTTTGAGATCTCAAATTGACTGGAGGAGGTACTAACTGCTGTGGAGCCAATGTTGAACTAAGTGTAAGTTATTGATCAGGTGAAAGACAGGTGTAATCATGAGTGGTTACACTCCAAATAACAGCACTGAAAGTTATTAAGTCAAATATGACAGGTATTCAAGGAAAAATAAATGGAAGCCAAATACTTCTTTGTCCTTAAAAGACTAAATGGGCCCTCCATTGCTGGTGAGAGTGCAAACTTGTACAACCACTTTAGAAATCAATGGTGCTTTCTCAGAAAATTGGAACTAGTACTAACTCAAGACCCAGCTATATCACTTCTAGGCATACACGTAAAAGCTGTTCCACCATACCACAAGGATATTTGCTTAACTATGTTCACAGCAGCCTTATTAATAATATCAGAAACTGTAAACAATCTAGATGTTCCTCATAAAGAACATCATTTACATACTACTCAGATATTAAAATCAAGGAAATCATGAAACTTGCAGGCAAATGGGTGGAACTAGAAATGATCATCCTGAGTGAGGTAATAAGAGACCAAGAAAGACATACATGGCATGTCCTCACTTATAGCAGATATTAGCCATATAATAAAGGATAACCATAATAAAATTCACAGACCCATAAAAGCTAAATAACAAGGAGGGTCTAAGGGAGGCCCTCCTTGAATCTCACTCAGATGGGGAAATAGAACAGACAACGAAAGTGGATGAAGAGAGGTAACTGGGTAGGTAAGGATGTGGGGAGGAAAAATGGGAGTGAGGTCAGATATAGGGAGATTGGGGAGGGGAAGTGAGAGGGCTTGGAAAAAAAGGAGAAACAGAGGATGGGGGCATCTCTGAGACAAGCTGGAGACCTGTGACAGGGTAGGCTTCAGGGAGGATATGGGGATGACTCTAGCTTAGCCTCCAGCAGTGGGGGACATGGAGACTGAGGATGCTGCCTTCTATCCAGGTAGGACTTAAAGTGCTAGGAGGGGAACACCAATCCATCTACAAAACCTTCTACCCGAAATTTACCTTGCCTACAAGATGTGCGGAGACAGAGATAGAGCAGAAACTGAGGGAATGTCCAACCAATGCCTGGGCCAACCTGAGACCCACCACATGGGAGAGAGCCAACCCCTGACTCTATTAGTGACACTCTGCTATATTTACAGACAGGAGCCTGCCTAGCAAAACTGCCCTTTGAGAGACTCCATCCAGCAGTTGGTCAAATCAGACTCACAACCAAGTGTTAGGCAGAGCTCAGGAAGTCCTGTGGAAGAGTGAGGGTGGGGGAGGGGGAGGATAGAAGGACCTAGACGGGATAAGAACACCACAAGAAGACGAACAGAGTCAAGTAACTTAGGCCCATGGGGGCTTACATAAATGGAAGCACCAACCAAAGAGCATGCATGGACTGCACCTAGGCCTCCTACATATAGTAACCAATAGACAGTTTGATCTTCATGTGGGCCCCCTAGTAAGTTGAGTGGGTGCTGTCTATGACATGGACTGTTGCTTACTTTTGATCACTTTGTCCTAACTGTGATGTCCTGCCTGACCTCAGTGGACGAGGAGGAGCTCAGTCCTGATGCAACTTGATGTCCTAGGTGGGTTGGTGATGGTGGGGCTCTCGTTTTCTGAGAAGGGGAGATGTAGAGGGGGAAAAAGGTGGGAGAGTGAAGGCAGGATGGGGGAGGGAGGGTGCTATGATCAGGATGTAAAATGAATATATAAACTGAAAATTAAAATTAAAAATATATTTAAAAGTTAAATGATGAAAAAGCTTTAAAAACCAATAAAAAGACTTAATGGCTATAAAGTAATATCAGAATGATCACAATATTAGCCTAGAATTATTATAAACAAAACTTCACAATTGAAAAGGGGGATTGCAGAATGCAGAAAGGAAAGAATAATTATAAAACTCGGCCATGGTTAGGTGATATGACAATGCTCCATCCTATTACAGGGACACTTGCTCAACTCTGTTCATAGTGGCTTTAGTCATAATAGCCAGAAACTAGAAACAAACCTAGATTTCCCTCAACCGAAGAATGGATAAAGAAAACATGGTCCATTTATACAATGGAATATTACTCAGCAGTTAAAATAAATCATGAAATTTTTTAAAATTGGAAATAAGAAGAAATTCTTGAGCTCAAGAAATCCTCCTACAGTACAAACAACTCAGAAATTTTAGAGGAAGAAAGACAAGCCAACACATACTAAAAGAAGAAGAAGGAAAGTTTCTCTGAATGCAGGAAAATTCTCTCCTAAATGACTCTTTGCCAAAGAGAGTAAATAAAGATTTTAATGCTAGTTGGGTGAGAAAGCAGCTCTGAGCCTAAAAAACAAGGGCTGATGCCCCAACATCATCAGAGCTGGGGGAAGCAGCACCAACATTGTATATAATTTCCATGACTTAAAAGTAAATGACTGGAGGATCTGTAGAACAATAATTATACAGTAAAAGGCAGTGAAATTAAAAAAAAAAAAAAAAAAAGCAAGTTACAGCCAGAAAGCATACAGAATTAAATAATATCATAGCAGCACTGATCAGCAATATCCTAATGTTCATTTTTGGAAAAGAAAACCAAAACAGATGAACTAAAGGAAAAGAGAAACAGAGGACTAACTTGGGAAATTAAGAGCAAGAGAAGGGTATCAGTTACCTGTATTGAGAAATAAAAGGGATAAAATAGAGCATAACAATATATAAAGAAAGTTGTTTTTAAAGACTTATTGTGAGATAGAAAAGGAAAAACAAATTATACAGACTAATAATCCTAGGGGAAAAATTTTAAAAATGTTCAGCGGACTCTCCTCCCTTCCTGAAAATGCCAAATCTGGATAGTTTCCATGTGCGATTATTTCATAGGTCAAAACAGCCCTTCAAAAAAAAAAAAAAATTGGAAACACAACACATTTCCTCAATTATAATTCCGACCCTAAAAAAGACACTACAAAAGAAATTGCCAGATTGCTTATCAATACTACCGTAAAGAGCTTAAATAAAGTATCAGCAAAGGGCTCATGAAGACAGACCAGGAGCACATCCCCAGGCAGAGAGCACACCTGCCTCCCGGAGACCAGGGAAGCGTGAGCTGGCACGTCATAGGAGACAGCCCACGGAGTGAAAGCTATTGATCTCCTTGAGGGACACTATAATGACATTCAAGAATGCCCACTGTTGGTCACGATGGCCTGGCTACCCAAGTGAGACTATGTGAAGGTCATCTTGACACACTATTTAGTGTGTGAACATGACTGAAAAGGAAGAGCGGGGAGGAGAAAGTTGGCCTGCCAGCTATGAGACCACAGCACACTGCCGTCACCATTAAAACAGCATCCACGGCCACCGTGGGAAGACGCAGATTCATGGACCACAATAAACCCCAGACACAGGTGTCAATATACAAAATGGGCATACTACCTGAGGATTTAGTGGATACAGAGATTCACAGTATGATAAGATCTGGCTCCCTTAATTCACGGAAAAGACATAAACGTAAACTATGCAGGGGGAAAAACCCTAGAGTTGGATCCAGCTCATATCCTACCTCTGATTAAATGTCAAACTGAGGACAATTGAAGCACAGCAAACTGAAGCCATAAAAGAAACCCAAGGGGCCCCTTTCTTTGGCTGAGAACAGCAAAGTTCTGCTGTGACATAGAAGGCAGAAGCCACTCACAATCTTAATTCTTGTGAACTCTCACGTCGGTGCTAGTGCCAGTAAAAGGCGATTTGTAAAATTTAAACATGTGCCAACGGTAACTATGTAAATAACCCACAAAGCACCCACTGAACAGAACATTACGTGAATATTCAAAATGAGGAAACACTTTGAGACTTGGAATAACTGCTAGGAAATCTTGTCAACTAAGCGCACAGGGCATGTGACACCCAGGCACACAGAGAAGGAAGGACATAGGCATTATGTAAGGAATAGCTGCAGATGGCCAGGCCAGAAACCATGTTTGCTAACAGGGAGGGGACTGGGTGACTAAACGGCTGGAAGGAGACATTTTACTACAGACTGTCAATCTATTTTAGTAACTTAAAAAAAAAAAAAAAAAAAAAAAAAAACCAATAAAACGAATGCAGCACAAAGAAGTGAATACAAAAGTGGAAAACTCGAGGAAGAATAGATATTTTCCCAAAACTGCTGTGGAAATAATCCAATAGTGTGACACTGGCATAGGATAATGTTGGGGAACAAAGGGGAGGGATGGGGAGGGGAGGGGAGGGGAGGGGAGAGGAGGGGAAGGGAGGGGAGGG
This sequence comes from Acomys russatus, assembly GCF_903995435.1. Classification (NCBI taxonomy): domain Eukaryota; kingdom Metazoa; phylum Chordata; class Mammalia; order Rodentia; family Muridae; genus Acomys; species Acomys russatus. The sequence continues at coordinate 51,632,208 of NC_067139.1, read as the reverse complement.
AAAGCAAACGCTCATGAGTTGTATGGACAGGAACACTCAGGTATCCTTTCTGCCGAGTGTGACCCCAGAGGCTATGGATGCTTTCCAGGAGCTAGAGAATGGACATCCACCCATGCTAGAGGCTGGATGTCCACCCATGCATGCAGTAGACACCCATCGGGCTTTACTCTGGGGCTGATGGCACAGGCAGCTAAACAGCCTTGTCACAGAGAGCCAGCAACTGGGGAGTGGGGGAGGGGTGGGGTGGGGTGGGGTGTGGGGTGGTGGTGGTAGAGGGAGTTGGGGTAGGTGGTGGTGGGGGTGGGGGTGGAGGGAGTGGGAGTGGGGTGGGGTGGAATTGGAATGCGACTTTGGAGCTGACAGTAGTGGCACAGGGATTGAAGCTGGCCTCACTGCCTCCTTCATGGAGGAGCAGAAACTGTTCCAGGAACCACACAGGCTTGGGAAGCAGTTTTACTGGGTCTTTAGATTTTCCAGAGACCAGAAATCCAAATTTGTACTTGGAATCGCCTGGTTTTAAAATCCTAATTCAATTTTAAAATAAAACCACTGCACTGGCCAAATGAAACACACCCTGCCAGCCTTAGCTGGAGTAGCGGATGGCCAGCTCAAATCTCTAAAGAAAAGAGACCAGGCTTTTAAACAAACACAGCAGAATGTGCAAGCCGTGCCATGTTAGGGAGCCGTGCATATTTTCCATTTCTTCATACGTTTCTGGAACTCCTCATGAGGAACCAGGTGGTCTGTTTTCAGAGCTACGCCGTCTCCTTATTGCATGGGAGATCAGATCATTTTATACTTTACCCTTGTTTGAATCCCAAGTGGATTTACCAGATGGTTGGGTTTTTCTAAAAATCAAATTTACCTTCAGAAGGCTGAAGATGTGTTTGACAATGTAAGGTTACCCCCTGAAGACCATCCCAAAGGAGGACCGGCACAGTCTTAGAGCCACCAGGGAAGTACGACTCAAACAGGATGAGTCCCTCCAGTGATTGCAGAAGAGTTTGCATGTCAGCACGCGTGTTCCAGAATTCTAGGCCTCTGGGAAAGGGTGCAATGCTATACTATCAAGATTATGTCTGGCACCCACCCCACTATCTGTACCCCCTCTCTCCCTTCCTCCCTCCCTCCCTCCATTCCTTCCTCCTTTTGTCCCCTTGGAGAGGGCTCCATTCTTTGGACCTGACTAAATGTACCAAGGCATTTCTCTCTAGGGACAGTTGGCGTGTCTGTTGGTTCCAAACGCAACTGGCATGCGTACTGCTCTCACTTTCCTTCGATCAATAGTTGAGCTTCTGTGTCGAGGAGCAATAGCAAGAGTCCCGTGGAAAGGGAGAACAGCCCTTCAAAAGCAGCTGACAGCTTGCGTTTGCGCCATAACACGATCCAGCACACACCACAAGCTTGCATTTTACAAGCACTTGGGGCCCTTGTACTTATTATTATCATTATAATATTCTCATAGAAGTAGAGTCTCTGTGTATGGTATAAAGGAGATACATTCCCCCTCCCCCCCCCATGAGGATAAAGACCTTCAATTGGTTCATCTGGTTAAAAAACTCTTAAATCTCGCTTGTCTTTAGTTAATGGGAAATCTGCACTCTATTCGTTCAATCGGTAAATCCTGCACCTGAGATGAAGTACGTTATCTTAGATGCATCCCAGCTCTCCCTCCGTCTTCCAGCCCCCATTCCCTCTCCCTCTATGCACTCCTTGTACAGTTGTTTCCCCTGGATTGTAAACAATGGCTCCCTCCTGCAGGAGAAGAAAGGGCCCCTGAAACTCACAAAACAAGACTGGGAGGCCCAGAAGCCATAAACCAGCCACAAACCAGCCATAAGCAGCGCTAGGGAAGTGGAGTCTCTCTGGTGAAGGAGCTGAGGTGGCGCAGCTTCTGCGAGTTGACACTCATGCGTAGTGGGCCTTTCCAGTGAAACAGCCACCAAACACCCATGTCCCCACAGGCAACCCTGCCCCCTTTCTCCTCTAGGAAACCCCTCCTCCTGCTCCCACGTAACAATCTCCTCTCTTATGCTACTCTTGCAGGTAGCTCTTACCCATGGCCCTGCATGTGACGCCAGTCAAGTCACTGGCCCACCACGCTGGAGTGGGACGAAATAATTTCCTGGGTCTTGCGCTGCTCCTTATGTGGCATGGATATACAAAAGTAACAAAGCTGCTGGAATATTTTTGTAGGACTACTGATCAACTGCTGTGTGCTAGAAACTAGACATGCAATGTAAAACAAAAATAATGTAGTATCTACGCTTACAGAGAGACCGGACAGTAAGTAACCAAGCTAACTTGCCTGTCAATGTGAGATGACAAGGATGTTAAAGTGCCGCAAAGCAGCTGCCAAGACGAGGGATCAGACTAGGAGTGGTGAGTGGGTGTGAGTCCCAGAAGTGGAAGATTAGAGTGAGATCAAAGGGCAGGTGTGAACTGCCTGGGCCGAAAGAGAAAGAAGGCAAAGGTCAAGCCTGGGCTTGATGGCATGGTGTCCCTGGCCCACAAAGTGGTGAGTGATGGAAAAGCTGGGGTAGGTGGAAGGAGAGGGGTTGGGGACATGTGAGGAGGCTGCAGAGGCAAACAGGAGCAAGGCCAGGCAGGGCCTTTGGGACACAGGCAGGATTTCATAATTATGGATAAGTTGAAGGTTTGTGCAGAGGAAGTAAGGGTGGTTATGTCTAACCCTCAGAAGTCATTCTGGGGATGGACACATGGGAGTTGGCTCCTAACACCACCAGGGGGCTCACAAGTACCTACAATTTCACCTCCAGAGGATCTGGCACCTTTTTCTGACCTCCAAGGATACCTAAGTCATCTGCACATATACACATGGGTGCACACGCACATACATATAATTTAAAAGTAATAATTAAAAAAAAACCACTACCCGAAGTCCTTGTGGCTATTGTGCACACAGGGTGAGGGTGTCCTCTATCATATCATATGATATGATGTGGTGGAAGGCACCTACACTGGCAGAGGTGAGAAGGAGACGGCACATGGAGAAAGAAGAGATATACCCCACAACGGGGAACTCTCAGATGGAAGAGTTAAAAAAAAAAGTGAGTTAGTTATACCACTCCTGGGCATGTACTCAAAGGATGTGTTACCCTACCACAAGGCCATCTGCTCAACCATGTTCATTGCTGCTCCACTAGTAATAGCCGGAAACCAGAAACAACTTAGATGCCCCTCAATTGAAGAATGGATAAAGAAAATGTGGTACATTTATACAATAGAGTCTTACTCAGCCGTTAAAAATGACATCATAAAGTTTGCAGGCAAAATGGTTAGACTAGAAAAATCATTCCGAGTGAGGCAATCCAGATCCAGAAAGATAAATATGCCATGTATTTGCTTATATGTGGCTATCAGCCATCAGATAAATGATAACCTAGATATGATCCATAGACCCAGAGAGGTCAGGTATAGTGGAAGGGACTAGGGGGACACATCAATCTCCCTGGGAGGGGGAAATAGAATAGATTTTATGGGTGGACTGGGGGCAGGGGGAGGCAGAAAAGAGAGGAGCAAGTAGGGAGGGGGAGTGGAGGTGGGCCCTAGGGGGAGAATGTAGGGAGAGACAGCTAGTATTGAGGGGCACTTGAGGGGTGGTATGGAAACCTAACACAATGGAAATATATGAAAGCAATCCTAACGAAGTCTCCAAGTAATGATGGAGAGAAAACCCCTACTGTTCACCTCTTGTCACCAAACAAAGCCAAATAACCAGGCTGTTCCCAAGCTACTAGTTTGCTCTCCACTGACTGACAGCAAGGCCCTATTGCTGAAGACAATACTCACATGATGCACGGACCACCGAGAGGGCAAGCTGGTGTCTACACAGAGCCTTCACCTTTACATTCTAGTGTCCTTTGCACTGGAAGGTACTCTGTAGGTAACCAAAAGAGAAATGCAAACACAAACACAGCCACAAACGCTTTGATCTACAATGTTGCTCTGCCTGCAAAATATGCTAGGGCAACGATGCCACAATCCTTGTGGGGACTAACTATCAACATCTGATTGGACTTAAGGCCTACTCCATGAGAGGAAATCCTTACATGATACTGTGTGTACTACTCAACAACCAGAGACTTGATAGCCCAGAGACCTAGGATAAAAGCAAACACTACTTGTCTTTTAAAAAATCATAACAATAAAAGGATTCCTAATGATATTCTGATATAATCATAGACCACGTCTTCCTCAGCCATCATCAGAGAAGCTTTCTCCTGCAGCGGAAGGGAGAAGACTCAGAGACCCACAGCCAAACAATTATTCATAGAGGGAGGGAGGGAGGGAGGGAGGGAGGGAGGAAGGGGAAGGAGGCAGAAAGAAGAGAAGAGAAGAGAAGAGAAGAGAAGAGAAGAGAAGAGAAGAGAAGAGAAGAAGGAGAGGAGAGAAGAGACTGGAATACAGTTTTAAATCAAATGTCTCCATCAAGTCCCTCTCGAGCTCAGGGAACCATGTGGAATAGGAGTGTGAAAGGCTGTAAGAGCCAGAGGGGATGGAGAGTACCATATGAGTTCACAGAACCTGGAGCAGCAAGCCCAGGGCCTACACTGTTCTGCACCAGGTTCCCAGTGTATGTATTGTAGTTTCAGTTTAATGTTTTTATGGAGTCCTGAGTGTGTGAATGTGTGCATTTCTGACTCTGGTGACTTCTCTTGGGCCCTTTTCCTTCTGTTGGTTTGATTTATCCAATGCTGATGGGATGGTTTTATCTTATATTGTATTCTGTCATGTTTGGTTGCTATCTAATAGAAGCCTGTGCTTTTCTACTGAGAGACAGAAAGGGAGTACATATGGATGGAAGGGGAGGCGAGGAGGAACTGGGAGGAGTAGAGGAAGGGACATATGATACGAGCAAAGAACCTATTTTTAATAAAAGGGAAGAAACAAGATAGGGAGCTAGTATGGGAGGTTGAGAAAGACTGACTCATATGTGCACACAAGAGTCAAGGAGGTACAAGTCCTGGGCTCCTGAGGATTTTAAAGCATAGAATATATGGGGTGTGCTTGTGACAGGAAGGAATGACTTGGGTGATGAACCTGTTAAGTCACTGGGGCCATCAGTGACTTTAACAAGTGTTACTTGGCTGCCAGATGGATCATGTAAGAGTCTAAGAGTCAGAGGGGGATGAGGAGACAGATATGATGCTCACAGGGGACTGGGCTGGGAAGGGGCTTGTGCGGATGGTCGGGTTGGGGGAGGGCACTGGGAGTCTGCTGCAGGGACGTGCTGTTAAATTTCACTTCAATAGAGTTTCACTCAGCTGTGAAGAATGAAATCATGTTGTTTTCAGGAAAATGGGAGGAGCTAGAGGCCATCTTGCTACAGGAAACATGCCAACCCCCACAAAAACAAGCACTGTGTATTCTCCTTCATATGTGCAAGAAAAATGAAAGTAAACAAAGACCAGCAACATGGGAGGGTCACAGAGAATATATAAATGTCTCTTGTATATTTTCTCATATATATGTGTGTGTGTGTATATATATATATATATAACTATATATGCGAGATGGATCATGGTAAGAGTCAGAGGGAGATGAGGAGATAGATATGATGCTCACAGGGGACCAGGCTGGGAATGGACTTGTGTGGATAGTAGGGTGGGAGGAGGGTATATATAAGGGTGTATGTATGTATGTATATACACACATACTTTTCTCTTTTAAAGAGGAGAAAGGGGTAATTGCTACCAAGAGATCCTGGGACAGGATCCTACCTGGAGGAAATGGGTTGGAGTGGAGGGAGAGGGATGACTCCAGGAGATAGGTTCAGACAAGAGTGGGTTCTCTAAGATGTTTAAGTTTTAACGTGGTACACAGGGCTATTTGACAGCTGTAGGGAGGACTGCATGTCGGAGATGTACAGAGGACCATGGTAGCTGTAGCTGAATTACAGAAACCGGAAGAACGCATTTAAGAAAAACTGCCAGTGGACCCACAGGGCAAGGCTTATGACCCATTAGGCATATTCATTTGGGTTCAGTGACTCCCAGTGACTCCTCCCCCTCCCCCCATCCCCCATGCCAGCAGATTTGTCCAAAAGCCTTGGGCAGGAAGTTAGGAGCTCAAACTGGTCCAGTAAATCAGAATGCTTTCTTTGTGTTCATTGGTCCACAGGGGGATGGAGATGGGTGCCTTTGAGAAGAGCAGAGAGGAGGGAGAGGAAGAGCAAGGAAGTAGGCTGGGCCCAAGGCTGGACCCTGTAAACACTTGGGCCACAAGGGGAAATTCTACAAGGGAAGGCAGCCATGCAAGTGACGCCTAAGAGGCCGGGGGGGGGGGGGGGGGCCAAGTCAGGCGGAGGCACAGACACAGGAAAAGGAAGAAAGGTCTGCACTCCCCTGGGTGGGCCAGATTTCCAAACCAAAATAAACTCAGGGGAATGAGAAGGGAGAAAGGAAAGGAATAAACAAGAAGGCCGACTTCCAGCCCGTGCCGTCTCCCAGCTAACAGTCCAACTGGCCAAGCTGCCCCAACCCCACCTTGGTTGTAGTGGAGAGTCTTGGTGGAAGGCCGGAGCTTTGAGCTCTCTATCACGTGGATAATCATACATGCCCTGTGCGTGGTCATCTGGCTCCTGCACATCTTCAGTGGGGGCCAGTACCTCCACAGAGAGACCCCATCGTGGGCCTGAGTGCAGAACTCTACAGGTTGAATCTATGCTGGCAATGGAGGCAACTCAGGCACTGGGAGGAGATGACTCCAAGTTACAAAACTAGGTCACTCTAGGGCAGTAGCCCTTTACCTCTCCAGAGCCCAGTGCCTTCTCTGCAGTTCTGAGTTGGAAGGAACCCCAGAGATTGCTTGATTCAGCTTATTTTTAGACAGGGAAATGGAAAATGAAATGGCTTGCCCAAGGTCATGGAGCCACTGGCAGAGAAGCTTACAGAGCTCCTGGATGCTTCCTTTAGGTTGTTGCCCAACAAGTGGGGGTAATAACTGTCTTGGGGGCAGAAAGTGTGAATGTCGGGGTGGTTGGTTTTGATGGCATAAGTCTCCTGTTGCAACAGGATATAGCATCACGGGTTTAGAACTCTCCCTGTGCCAAGACAAGCTGGATTCGATGCAGGGTCTTCCAGTCACTTCCATTCACCAGGAACACGGCTAGCGAGCACCCAGTGCTCATCAAATGGACTGCACTTCAGCTGTGGTTTCTGAGAGTGTGCTTCCCTAAACTGGGTCCAAAATGTGGAAGCAAAAACGAAACACAGAAAACAGTGCTGACGGGAGAGGTAGATGGACAGAGAGTGGGGTGTTTCCTCTCAGTATAGGCCTTCTTGGGAAAGAAGAGCACTGTGCCATGCTTCCCGGGCACTGGCTTTGGAGGTCACAAGAACCAGCTTTAAGAAGCACTCACCAGAGAAAAGCAAAGCAAAATGACTCTGAGCTTCTATCTTAAGCCCTTCAAATGGCACATGCTAGTGAGAATGTGAAGAAAGGGAACTACTCCTCCATTGCTGGTAGGAATGCAAACTTGTACAACCACTTTGGAAATCAATCTGGTGCTTTCTCAGAATATTTTGAATAGGGCTACCTCAAGACTAAGATATTTCATTCCTGGGCATATACCTGAAATATGCTACACCATACAACAAGGACATTTGCTCAGCTATGCTCATGGCAGCTTTATTTGTAATAGCCAAAAATCTGGAAACAACCTAGATGTCATTTAACTGAAGAATGGATAAAGAAATTGTGGTATATTTACACAATGGAACACTACTCAGTTATTAAAAACAAGAAAATCTTGAAATCTGCAGGCAAATGGATGGAACTAGAAAAGATCATCCTGACTGAGGTAACCCAGACCCAGAAACACACACATGGTATATACTCACTAATAAGTGTATATTCATACAATACAGGATAAGTGTATAGTCATACAATACAGGAAAACCATACTACATTCCACAGACTTAAAGAATCTAAGTAACAAGGAGGACTCTAGGGAATGTGCTTAATTCTCACTCAGAAGGTCAAATAGAACAAACGTTGGTAGTGCTTGAAGAGAGAGAACAGCATGGGAGCCGACCATAGAAGTCCCCTGAAAGACTCTACTCAGAAGGGGATTGAAGCAGATGCTGAGACTTGTAGCCAAACTTTGGGGCAGAGGGAAGGGAGTCTTACAGAAGGTTTGTGGGATAGAAGGACCTGAGGGGGACAGAAGCTCCACAAGGAGAACAACAGAGCCAACAAATCTGAGCCCAGAGGGATGCCTGCAGAGACTGATGCTCCAACCAAGGACCACGCATGGAGAGGACCTAGACTCCCTGCTCAGCTGTAGTTTATAGGCCGTTCAGTCTCCATGTCAGTCCCCTAATTTGGGGAGCTGGGGCTATCTCTGACATGGACTCTGTGGCCCACTCATTGATCACTTCCCCCTGGTAGGGCAGCCTTGCTAGGCCACAGGCAGTCCAGATGAGACTTGATAGACTGGGGTCAGATTAGGGGAGGAGGGCCCCCCTTTCTGAGGACTAGGAGGGGAGAGGAGGGAAGACAGAGGGAGGGTGGGATCGGGAGGAGATAAGAGGGGGGCTACAATTGGGATGTAATGTGAATAAATTAAAAATAAATGAATTAAAAAAAAAGAGAGCGAAGTAGATATAGCTGCAGAGTTCAGCTGGAGGTTTTCAAACAGCTGTGCAGGGTGGGCAGTGGCTTTCCTTCTTTCCTTTTCATTCCGTCCTCCCCTTCCCCCTCTCTTTTTACCCCCTATTTCTCTTTTCTTTTCTTTCTTGGAAAAGAAAAATCTTTACTCTTGATTTTTTTTTTTTAAACGTCAGAATCTAGAACTTATTTTGTTTGGAAATGTTGTTTATCGAAAGCCCATAGCATTTGGAAAAACCTCTTTAAGCCTGTCATGGTGTTGGACACCTTTACTCCCTATTTGGGAGGCAGAGGCAGGTGGGTCCCTGAGTTCGAGACCAGCCTGGCCTAGAGAGTGAGTTCTGAGATAGCCAGAGCTGCACGGAGAGACCTGGGACTCAGGAATTGTGCTGTGTGCCAATGGGAAGACTGTGTACATGGTTCTGTTACCAAGGACCAGGGGATTTGGGGCATCAGTGGTTGCTGGATGAGCTTGTCTCTAGGAAAGAGGACAAAGTCCTTTTGGGAAGGCAATGTTTTCTTGTAAAGCTTGTATTTCAAGACCTTAGTCGTTCCATTCATTCATGTCCCACTGGCTTTCTCACTTAGCCAAGCCATTTCCTCAGTGTGGATTTATATATAACGTCCTCTCTCCTCCTATCTCCACTAGACCCTAGTTCCTGCCTACTACCTCTTGGCCCTGTGAATGTCTGCTCTTATTCACTGAGAAAATAGATGCGGCCAGAACAGAATTGAGCCTGCTCTCTTCTAACAGCATTGGCACCCTATATCTGTGCACCAACGAAATTAAAACAGATTGGCTGGGCCCACAAATCCAGAGTTTCTGAGTGGGCCCAGTCTCGGTTCTTGAGGCTCTGCAACACCCATACTCCCCTCTGTTGCCTAGGCTGTTGTCCTGGAACATTCTTAGAATCCGTGTGGCAGGTCATATGGCTCCATGTTCTCTCTGACCTTCTTCTGCGGTGTGCCTGGATCCTAAGCCCTCTACTTCAGCTGTGTTACCCCAGCAAGGCTTCCTTTCCCTTCCTGACTCATTATTTGTCACTTGCTTTTTCTTTATTGTCACCCCATGGATGGGAAGACATGTTCTTTCTTAGGTCTACATTTCTGTACCCCACTTATTATTCATTAGGACTCACTTTACTTCTTTACTCCCCTTGCCAGGAATTTCCATTCTGGGTAGATTAATAATATGCTACCTGAAAATCTCTGTCTTACTATTTTGCACAAAACAAAAGAGAAGCCAGATTTTACCCCTTGGGTAACATTCCCAAAGTCCACAGAGGGCAGAACCTCTCACAGCAGAGGCACCATATCTATAGGCAGGTGGAAGAGCCAGGTAGGTGCTGACTTACACCAAGGCTGTAATGTTAATGGTGCTAGCATTGTGGTGCTCTTCCGGTGTGAGTGATGGTGATATAAATTCAGACCATCACCCTTGCGTGACAATAGCTGTGCTACGCTGACTGAGACACCCTTATGCTTGCATGGCAGGCGCTCTGCTTAGATGTTTTCCTAGCATTGCTAACATACTTTCAAATGAAGTGCACATAGAGATTTATATTGCAGGGTATCTATACCTGTGTCAGTGCTGCTAAAATTGTTAATAACAGAAAAGCCTGGTAGTAGTGGATATTCGGATATGTGACTATGCTTCTGTGGTTTTAAAATCTCATTGGAAGCGTATTTAAGAGCTAACTTAAATTCTTAAGTATATGATTAGAGGAAAAGCAAGTAACAAAATAAAAACTATGTATGAAAGGCAAAACCAAACTGTAGAAACACAGATAAACAACACACCAATAGAAAATACATCAAAATGATATGAGAATGAAAGTCTCTGCTTTCTTTATAATGCCTTTCTGTGTTAATTTTCTTCTAGGATTGCATTTATTTTATATCCTTAAATATTAAAAATAAATGTTTTACAATGAAAATTTGTCATATTCATTTACTCTTGTCTATGCAATGCTACCCTGTGTATGGAGAGTAATGTGGTTTTTGTGAGGATAGGATTATTGTTGAAAATTATATCACAGAATATTTTTCCTCAATATTTAATGAACATTAATATAAAACATAAATGTGTACACATAAAAATAAACGAAAAAATATTGCCAGCTGCCACAAGATAAGAGTGCTTTCAAGTCAAAGAGCTTTCGCCAAAGAGCAGGGGCATCTGGGAGGCTGTGCAGCCAGGGCCCCTCCACATCTGACAGGACACAGAGGAAGGCAGTGGATGGGCTAGGTCAGGGTACCACGCATGTCACCTTCAGTCTTGGAGTGGAATGCTCGAAGTCAAGCGAAGAGGCAGCCTTGGGAAATGTGAATAAAACATCTCAGAAAACCTGAGGCCTAGGAAAGGTAGGGCTCTGATCCAAGGTGGAGAAAGAGCTAGTACCTACAACTGCAGAATCTATGGCAGTGGCTGGGAGACCACGGTCGGAAACATCTTGTCAGATTCTAGGAGGAGCTGAGGCCAGGATCAGCCAGGCAGCTGTAGTGCTACTCTCAGGAGCATATTCTTCTTTCAGAAAAAAAATCTAGATCTAGTATCGGGCCTATAGCAATTGAATGGAGAAAAAGTTAAGTTAAAAAAATTTATCTACATTGCACTAGAGGAAAGGATGGCCTCCAAAGGACTTCTTGTTAGCAGGAAGGATGGATGAGGAGGGTAGGGGGACAGAGACACAAGATTCAAATAACAGCTTATGAAAAAGGAGCCATGAAAAGTAAGAATATTAAATAGATTCCTTATTTAATAAGAGTTTAACACTATATTATAAAATAAAGTGAAAAGGAGAGGGCAGAACTAAGGAAAATACGTGAGAAACAGAGACAATAAAAAGGGTTAAGTAAAGGTAGGAAACAGCCTATGAGGGGAACAGCCAAGGTTCACAGTGAGCTGTGGATGGAGGTGGAAGGGTGGAAGCAAAGGTCACTGGCATTTCCAGAGACAGGAAATAAAGGTAGACACATCATGCTAGATCCCTTCTATTGCTGTGCTAAGGACACCAAAAGCAACTTGGGGAGGAAAGGGTTTATTTGGCCTAACTTCCACATAACAGTCCATCACTGAGGGGAGGCCAAGGCAGGAACTCAAGGCAGGAGCATGGAGGCAGGGACTGATGCGGAGACCTTGGGGGAACACCACTTACTGGCTTGCTCCCTTCTGTTTGCTCAGCCTGCTTCTTTATATAACCCAGGATCACATGTGCTGAGGGGTGGAAATGTCCACAGTGCTCCTGGTCCTCCCTTATCAATCATTAAACAAGAAAACACTCCACAGACGTGCCTATAGGACAAATGAGGGTGTGTTCTCGACTAACAGTCCCTTTTCCAGACATATCTAGCTTTGTGTCCAGTGGACAAAATCAGAACAGCATTGTATGCACTGCAATTTCTCAGAAAGAAAAGTTGCAGGTAAATGGCACACTGGATTGACAACAAGGCTCAGCAGTTAAATGTCCTGAGACCTGATCATGTAAAGAAGTAAGATTAAAACCAAACACAAGCAAATCCAAAACCTCAAGGACACACAGTCCTCCAAGAAACACTTGATTAAGCATGAAGGAGGGATGACAAACGTTCTTGGTTTGCAGGAGATTTGACGAGGCCCAGAGCATTCCCCCAGACATACCTGAGCATATCACACTGATAGCAGTGCCATCAGCAGGTCTAACATCTGACATGACTCGGAGTCCAGTCCCAGCCTCAGCACTAACAGTGGATATGTCACATGGAGTCGAGTCTCAGCCATAACTCTAACAGTGAACTCATCCCATGGAGTCCAGTTCCAACCACATATCTAACAGTGAACAACTCACATAGAGTCCAGCTGAACCATAGCTGTAAGAGCAGACATGCCATACAGAGTCCAGTCCCAGACACAACAGTGGACATGTCACAAGGATCCAATCCCAGCCACAGGTCTAACAGTGGACATGTCACATGGAGTCTAGTCCTAGCCACAGTTATAACAGCAGACACATCACATGGAGTACCATCTGAGCCAGAGCTCCAACAGTGGACACTTTACATGGAGTCTAGTCCCAGCCACAGATCTAGCAGCACAGTTTTTATTGCTGTGTTGAAGCATTTTGAGTTGCACGGTTTTTGTTTGTTTGTCTGTTTGTTGCCTTTATTTCTTATTTGTGTATGTTGTATTTAAGATTTAAGGGCAACATTAGCTCTTTCTATCTTCACGAGAAGGCCTGCCTCTCCCAGGAACATCTAGGGCACAGATAGCAATGGTGAGCTGCATTCTGTGTCCTGAGCTTCATCATATAGGCCACAAGCTCCACTTTCCTTCCCAAGGAGGCCTGCCAGCCCCAGGAACACCCAGGCTAGACCCTACCCCCAGACCCCCTCATTTTTTGACCTCACTGGGGCACAGCCAGCATCAATGTGCTATTCTCTGTCCCCTGACCTCCATCATCCAGGCCATGGAGGAGGCCTGCTGTCCATAGGAACATCTAGATTAGACACCTCCCTGCCAATCCCCTTCTTACCACGCCCCATAAAGCACACCCAACAGTGGTAAACCCACATGCATCACCCTGCTCCATTTTTTGGTGAACAACTTTGCCTCCCTAGTGCCCAGCTGGCACTAGTGACAACCAGATGGCTAAAGGCCAACATAAGAACACTATCAACAAGAGCAAGGGCAATATGTTACTACCACAGACCAGCTAGCTATCCTACTGCAGCAAGCCCTGGATATCCTAACATAGCTGAAGCACAAGAAGATGACCTAAAATCCAATCTATAAGGATGATAGATACCTTTAAAGAAGAAATGAATAAATACCTTAAAGAAATACAGGAAAATACAACCAAACAGGTGAAGGAAATGAATAAAACTCTTAAAGACCTGAAAATGGAAATAGAAGCAATAAAGAAAACACAAACATAAGGAATCCTGGATATGGATAATATAGGGAAGAGAACAGGAGCTACAGATGTAAAAACATCACCCACAGAATATAAGAGATGGAAGAGAGAGTCTTAGACATAGAAGATACAATTGAAGAAATTGATATATTGGTCAAAGAAAAGGTTAAATCTAAAAGTCCTTGCCACAAGACATCCAAGAAATCTGGGACACTATGAAAAGACCAAACCTAAGAATAATAGGAGTAGAAAAAGGTAAAAGATACCAGCACCAAGGCCTAGAAAATATTTTCAACAAAATCATAGAAGAAAAATCCCCCAACCTAAAGAAAGAGATGCCTATAAACATACAAGAAGCTTACAGACACCAAATAGATTGAACTAGAAAAGAAAATCCTCCTGCCACATAATAAGCAAAACACTAAACACATAGAATGAAGAAAGAATATTAAAAGATGCAAGGGAAAAAAGCCAAGTAACATATAAAAGCAGACCTATCAGAAGTACACCTGACTTCTCATGGCCTGGACAGACATCTTACAGACTCTAAGAAATCACAGATGTCATACTAGTCTACTGTATCCAGCAAAACTTTCAATCACCATAAATGGAAAAGACAAGATATTCCATGGCAAAATCAAATTTAAATAATATATATGCATAAATCCAGCCCTACAGAAGAAACCAGAAGGAAAACTCCAACCAACAAAGCTAACTACACCCAAGGAAATGCAAAATAAATAACTCCACATCAGCAGCACCAAAATGCGTATGCGCGCACACACTCATCAAAAAACAAACAAACAAACAAAAAACAAAACAGGAATTAACAATCATTGGCCATTAATATCTCTTAACATCAATGGACTGAATTCCTCAATAAAGACACAGGCTAAAAATACAGATGAAAAACAGGATCCATCATTTTACTGTATACAAGAAACATACCTCAGTGACAAAGATAGATATTATCTCAGAGTAAAGGTCTGGAAAAGGGTTTTCTAATCAAATGGACCAAACAAAGAAGCTGGAGTAGACATTCTAATATCTAATAAAATAGACTTTCAACCAAAATTACTCAAAAGAGATGGGGGAAAACAGTGCTTACTCATCAAAGGAAAAATTCACCAAAATGGTATCTAAATTCTGAACATCTATGCCTCAAATGCAAGGGTACACATATTCATATAAGAAACATTACTAAAGCTTAAATTACACATCCAACCCCTCACTCTTACCAATAGGCAGGGCATCGAGACAGAAACAGAGAAACAGCGAAACTAACAGATGCTATGAATCAAATAGCCCTAACAGACATCTATAGAACATTTCATCCAAACACAAAAAAATATATCTTCTTCTCAGCACCTCATAGAACCCTCTCCATGTGACCCATATACTGGGTCACAAAGCAAGCCTCAGCACATACAAGAAGATTGAAGTAAATCCTTGTATCTTATTAGACCATCATGGATTAAAGCTGAACTTCAACAATAACAGAAACAACAGAAAGCCTACAAACTCATGTAAACTGAACAACTCTCTACTCAATGACTACTAAGTCAAGTAAGAAATAAAGAAATGAATTTCTATAATTCAACAAACATGAAGGAATAACATACCCAAATGTGTGGAACACAATGAAAACAGTGCTAAGAGGAATGTTCATAGCACTAAGTGCCTTCATAAGGAAATTGGAGAGATAGGATACTAGCAACTTAATAGCACACCAGAAAGGTCTAGAACAAGAAGGAAATATACCTAAGAGGTGTAGACAATAAGAAATAATCACACACAGGGCTGAAATGAATTAATTAGAAACAAAGAATCAACCAAGGCAAGAGCTGGTTCTTTGAGAAAATCAACAAGATAGACCAACCCTTAGCCAAATTAACTAAAAGGCAAGGAGAGAATATCCAAATTAACAAAATCAGAAATGAAAATGCGGAGATAACAACAGAATCATTAGGTCTTACTTAAAAATCCTGTACTTCACAAAATTGGAAAATACAAAAGGAAATGGACAATTTTCTTGACAGAAACCACTTACCAAAGTTAAGGCAAAAAATTTCAGTAGACCTATAACCCCTAACAAAATAGAGGCAGTCATTAAAAATCTCCCAACCAAAAAATCCCAGGGCTGGATGGTTCTGTTCCATAATCAATAAAATAGCAACAAAGAGAACAATACAAAGAATTGACAAAACCAAGAGCTAGCTATTTGAGAAAATCAACAAGATAGACAAACCTTTCTTGGCCAGACTAACTAAAAGGCGAAGAGACAGTGTCCCAGTCAACAAAAGAGGGGAGTATAACAACAGACACTGAGGAAATCCAAAGAATCATTAGGTCTTATTACAAAACCTGTATTCCACAAAATTGGAGAATCTAAATGAAATTGATAAATTCTTAGATATATACCACTTTAAAAAGCTAAATCAAGATCAGGTAAGCTATTTAAATACTCCAATAACTCCTAAAGAAATAGAAGCAGTCATTGAAAAAAATCTCCCAACTGAAAGTAGTTCAGGGTGATATGGTTTTAGTGCAGAATTCTACCAGACTTTCGAAGAAGAACTAATACCAATACTCCTCAAACTATTTTACAAAATAGAAACAGAAGGAACACTACCAAACTCATTCTATGAGGCCACAGCCACCCTGATACCTAAACCACTAAAAGACTCAACAACTAAAGAGGATTTCAAACCAATTTCACTAATGAACATTGATGCAAAAATAATAAAATACTTGCAAACTGAATCCAAGAACACATCACAGCATCATCTACCATGATCAAGTAGGTTTCATCCCATAGATGCAAGGATGATTCAATATATGCAAATCCATCAATGAAATCCACCATATAAACAAATGGAAACAAAACAAATCAAAACACATGATCATCTCAACAGATGCTGAAAAGCCGTTGACAAAACCCAACACCCCATTCATGTTAAAAGTACAAGGTACATACCTATACAAAATAAAGGCATCATAAAGTAAGCGAATAGGCAACATCAAAGTAAATGGAAAGAAACTCAAAGCAATTCCACTAACCTAAGGGACAACACAAGGCTGTCTACTATCTCTGTATCCATTCAATATAGTACTTGAAGTTCTAGCTAGAGCAATCAGAGAACTAAAGGATATTAGAGGGATACAAACTTGGAAGTCAAAATATTGCCATTTATAGATGATATGATAGTATACATAAGTGATCCCCAAAACTCTACCAGAGAACTTCTACAGGTGATAAACACCTTCAACAAAGTGGCTGAATACAAAACTAAAAAAAGAAAACAGTAGCCCTCCTTTAAACAAGTGATAAATGGGCTGAGAAAGAAATTAGGGAAACAGCACCCTTCACAATAGTCACAAATAATATAAAGTATCTTGGTGTAACTCTAACCAAACAAGTGAAAGACCCATATGACAAAACTTCAAGTATTTGAAGAAAGAAATTGAAGAGGATGTCAGAAGATGGAAAGATCTCCCCTGCTCATGGTTCAGGAGGATTAACATAGTAAAAATGGCCATCTTACCAAATGCAAAATACAGATCCAACACAATTCCCATAAAAATACC
The DNA here is from genome assembly GCF_903995435.1 of Acomys russatus. NCBI lineage: Eukaryota > Metazoa > Chordata > Mammalia > Rodentia > Muridae > Acomys > Acomys russatus. The sequence goes on along the minus strand of NC_067139.1, from coordinate 51,615,094 downwards.
AACACAATTCTTTACAGACCTGAAAGAACAATTTTCACCTTCACATGGAAAAAACAAAACCCAGGATATCTAAAACAATCCTGTACAACAGAAGAACTTCTGGAGGTATCACCACCCATGATTTCAAGCTGTACTATAGAGCAACAGTATAAAAAAAACATATAGTATGGCATAAAAACAGACAGGATGATCAATGGAATCAAATCAAAGACCCAGAAATAAACCCACACACCTATGGATACTGATTTTTGACAAAGAATCCATAGCCATATGATGGAAAAAAGAAGTATTTTCAACAAATCTTACTGGTCTACCTAGATATCTGCATGTAGAAGAATGCAAATATTTATCACTTTTCACAAAACACAAGTCTAAGTGGATCAAAGACCTCAACATAAAACCAGAAACACTAAGTCTAATAGAAGAGAAAGTGGGGAACAGCCTTGAGCACATTGGCACACGAGACAACTTCCTGAACAGAAGACCAACAGCTCAAGCTCTAAGATCAACAATTAATAAATGGGACCTCATGAAGTTGAAAGGCTTTTTTAAGGCAAAGGACACTGTCAATAGGACAAAAAGGCAGCCTGCAGAAGGGGAGAAGATATTTACCAACCCTACATCTGAAAGAGGGCTGATATACAAAATATATAAAGAATTCAAGAAATTTGACACCAACAAATGAAGTAACTCAATTAAAAATGGGGTACAGAGCTAAACAGAATTACCAACAGGGGAATATCTAATGGCTGAGAAGCACTTAAAGAAATGCTCAACATCCTTAGTCATCAGGGAAATACAAATCAAAACAAGTCTGAGATTCTATCTTATACCCATCAGAATGGCTAAGATAAAAAACTCAAGTGACACCACATGCTGGGGAGGATGTGGAGAAAGGAGAACACTCCTTCATTGCTGGTGGGAATGCAAATTTGTGCAATCACTTTGGAAATCTATCTGGCACTATCTCAGAAAATTGGGAATAGGGCTTCCTCAAGACCCAGCTCCACTCCTTGGACTATACTTGGAAGATGCTCCACCAAACAACAAGGACATATGCTCAACCATGTTCATAGCAGCCTTATTCATAATAGTCAGAACCTGGAAACAACCTAAATGTCCCTCAGTCGAAGAATGGATAAAGAAACTGTGGTACATTCACACTATGGAATACCACATAGCTATTAAAAGCAAAGAAATCCCAAAATTTGTTGACAAATGGATGGAACTAGAAATGATCATACTGAGCGAGTTAACCAGAAGCAGAAAGGCTCACATGGTATATACTCACTTATAATTGGACACTAGCCCAAGAGGTATGTGTCATGAAAGTCTTCATTTAACAGGAGATTGGGATAGATCTGAGAACATCCTAATGTGACTCTAGGTAAGAGAAGTATGGGAGGATGGGGAAATAGAAGGATCCAGGGGGTCCTACAAGAAGAACATCAGGATGGGGGATCTGGGCCCAGGGGTCCAGATCAAACTATTGCACCAACCAAGGCAATACATGTAGTAAACATTGAACCCCTACTCTGATCTAGTCAACGGACAGGGCATTCTCCACAGTTGTGTGGAGAGTGGGAACTGACTCTGACATGAACTCTGGTGCCCTATATTTGACCACTTCCCCTTGGTGGGGAGGTCTGGTGGCACTCAGAGAAAGGATAAGCAGGCTACCAAGATGAGACTTGATAGCCTATAATCATATAGTGAGGGAGGAGGTCCCCCTTGGTCAAAGACATAGGGGAGGGGAATAAGGCAAAAGCGGGAGGGAGGGAGGAAGAGGAGGATACAAGAGATGGGATAACAATTGAGATGTAATCTGAATAAGTTAATTAAAAAAGAATATACATTGTTATATTTTATAGTGTAAGAGTCTAAAATTAAAAGGGTAATAGAACACCTTTTTCCATACTTTTGGTGATGATGTAGGTAAACTATTTGTGAACTGGCACCATTTGCCTTGTAGTCACCTCATGGCTCATCCTGTGTAGTGTCAAAGAGATCTAATCTTGTGGAAGAACTTGGAGTTATGGCTTCATGGCCAAAGAACGACCGCAGTTATTTCTCCTATAGTATGAAATAGTGCCTTCTTGCTAAGGATTCATATCCACTTGACTAAGACAAGTGGGGAGGGATTAGTGTTTTATGTTATCCTCAAGAAACAAGGGTAGATGTTCTCACAGTCAGTCAATTTCTCTCTCTTCCTTTCTGTATATACACACATTTTATTTTTGATTAAGAGTAATGATACCAGCTTCTGTGATGTTGTTAGTTTATTCTCATGACAAATAATATGAAAAAGAAACATCTGCTTTATCAGTGGAATTTTACTATGAAATTTTATATATACACTTATGATGCACCCAGGGCTTATTAAAATGCCAACTGATTCTTTTCAACATTTCCACCTCTGAAGACCAGTTGCTCTAGGAAAGAGGGGAAGAAAGAAATACAGATAAGACCCACCCTCACTATTCTCTGGAATGTCCATTGCCCAGTGTGGATAGAATTGAGAAGCAAGTGTGTTTAGGAACAGGTGCTGTGGTGTGAAGTGACTGAACCGCTTCCCTGGTCCCATCTGAATTCACCTGTGAGGGACAGAAACTTGTACATTTTCCTCACTGAGAATTTCTTACTACAAGAGAAAGCACTCAATGACATCACCAGGAGGAATGTAGAGGCAGCCTCTAGGCCACTCAGATTCCTCTTTGGGTTTCTAGAAGGTTCCGGTCATCTGCAACGGCTTCCTAGCCCACAGAGGGACCTGAGAGTCTTTAGAGTGTACTTTCTCAATCAAGTACATGCCATGTGCCTCTAAACTCACCGCATGCACTCCAGTGCTAACAACTTCTTCCTTTGAGAAGGAAACTAAGTTTAGTACAGGTACTGGGGGTCCGGGCAAGCGGGAGGTAGGATTGATACAGAAAGAGGACAAAGGCTTCCAGTTAACGTTTGTATTTTAGCCGAGAAGGTTTGAATGAAGAAACATGTTCACACACATCTCCACAGTTGATGCAGGACAGATGAGGACAGAGTCCACCTCATGTGCCCAGTTCTTCTCGTGTCTTCAGTGTCATGCCCACTCACAGATAATGGGTGAGCATTTCCCCGAAGTGCATGTGCTCACTATTAAGACATGTGCTAGCAGGATGTCAGCTAGGTATCTTAGTGGAATGTTCCAGATAATCAAAAAAGTGTCCAGCGGTCAAGCTGTTTAGCAGTAAGTTTGTTTGTTTGTTTTATTTTTGTGGTTGTTTCATGCATTTTAGTCTGCTTGTGGTTTTAAAAGCTTCTGTTCCTTTCCTTCGAATGAAGCTTTGTAAGTGTAGTATGTAAACCATCTCCACAGAGGCAAGCTCTCCAGTTGGGTGGGAAAGTGGAGAAGGGAAGCAAGAACTTCTCTTGTCCGTTCCCAGCCTCTCCGGGGGAACTTCGAGGGATTCTTAGCTCCTTGGAGTGCCCTGTGTTCTACAGCTGAGCAGCGTCCTGGCCTTGCCTGGAGGTGGGGAGAGGCAGCAGACTCTGAGGCACACCCAGACCACTCAATCCCAGCCTGCATTTGGGATAAGACAGACAACTGATGCATGCACCTTGTTCCAAGGGCTGTGGCAGAGATGCACATTGAGCAATGGCTGGAACAGCGAGAAAGATTTTATGAAGGAAACAGGGACCCTGAGGTCTACTCCAGATGCTCTCAATGGAGCTGAATGGAAACCACCCTGTACTGCTAGGTCCTGGCTCTAGTTGCAGATTTGAGATGAATCATCCCTCCCCCAGAACCCCACTGTGCCCCCAAACACACACCAATCGTTCCATCACTAGCTGAAAGGATCTCATGTGAAGAGGATGCTGCTGGTCCACGGAATGACACCTGGTGTCTCTCATCTTTACCTCCTCATCCCTCATCTATCTACTTCCCTTGTCTGTCCACTGTTCTTTTATTTCTAATTAATTAATTCACTTTACATCCCTATCGGAGCTGATAGAGACATTTTCTCAACTAAGCTTTCATCATCGCAGATGACTCAAGCTTGCGTCAAGTTGACAAAAATCTAACCAGCACAGATATATGAGTCCATCAGGGTGGGGCGGCATACCAGAAAGCAGCAGGCATGACAACGGAAGCAGGAAGCTGAAAGATCACATCTTCTACTGAAAGCATGAGGCAGAGCAATGGGGTGAGCGTGTGAAACCCAAAGCCCACAGTCAGAGACATATTTCCTCCAGCGAGGCCACACCTCCTAACCCCATCAAACAGCACCACCAAGTGGGGACCAAGTGTCCAAAAACTTGAGCCTGTGGAGACATTTATCAGCCAAATAACAATGGTTTTTCCTCTGTCCTCAAACATCTATTTAGCAGAACAGAAAGCCTGGTGATCCTCTCTTCATAAAGCCTAATGCATCTATTAAATGCAAGGCCCATGGCCAGTTTGATGACAGGCACTTATACAGGCGCTCACACTCTGTTTCAATCATCTGAAACATTGTTTATTTATTTTGTGTGTGTGTGTGCATGTGTATATGTGTGTGTGTATGAGTGCATGCATGCTTGTGTGCACCTTTGGCAGCCTGAAGTTGATGTCAGAAACCATTCTGAATTGCTCTTCCATTTTATTCATAGAGTCAGAGCTTGTCAATAAAAACCAGAGCTGGATGATTTGGCTAGTCCCAGTACCCAGCTTGCTCTGTGGTCTGTCTATCTATCTCTGAGGCTGGGATTACAGATGAGGTTGCCAAACATACTTGGTATTTTTATGGGCTCTAGGGATTTGAACTCTGGTCCTCGCACTTGTGGGGCAAGTGCTTTAGTCACCGGACCATCTCCCCAGTCCTTATTTAAAGCTCTGCATTGGCTTTAATTTTGATCTTGTAATTGGGCAACCTTATCCTATAAAATAGAATGAGGGTTCCCTGGAGTTGGCAGAAGAGGTGGCTTTCTCAGACAGAGAAGGGACTGAAGTAACCAGAAACAACCCAAAGTGGGCTGGTCACTTGAGAGTGACCCTTTGTCCTTACATGGAGACTGGTAAGTGTCACAGAGAAACAAGACTGCTTTGCCAACACCAGTTTCCATTTCTGTGAGGAGTAAAGCAGACACAATGTCATTTTTTACACTAGTTGAAACTGGACTGCTTGGAAATTCATCTACTCTCTCTTTGCTTCCAGTTTCTGGGGAGATCAGTTAAATCGGGTGGATTCAGCTTGGTGGTATATGATCTGCTGTGATGGGTAGCCTGTGGTGCCTATTGCTCCCAGCTGATGCTGATGCTGCTGACGCAAGGACCACATTGAGGATCAGTGGTGTCTGGGGCAACGGGAGTCTCAAGCCTGGCTGGATGGATGAGATTAGCTTGCATAGGATCTCTTTCTCTTTCTGTAGTTTCAAAGGATGGTCTTAGAACTTACAGGGAGATAAGAGGCTGAGGTTAGTCTTGTTCTATTCCATCGTTGAGTCTGTAGCAAACCGACTTGGTAAGTCTCTCATTTTCTGCATCTGATGGCGCTTACACCAACCTCCAATAATATGTCATATGGAAATACTGTCCTCATGGACTAATTTATAGAATGTTCAAATCAAATAGCCACAAAGTGGGAAGTATAAGCAAATAGAATTAACTGGAGAAACAAATTACTGTCAACTTTCATTAACTTTCCAATAGATCTGTCTGTGTTCTTTCTGAGTCCCATGCATGCATAGTGTTACGCAGCACACAGTTGTGTGGAGAGTGGGGACTGCCTCTGACATGAACTCTGGCACCCCTTATTTGACCACTTCCCCTTGGTGGGGTAGCCTGGTGGTACTCAGAGGAAGAGGAAGGCTATCTGGATGAGACCTGATAGGCTGTGATCATATGGTGGTGGTGGTGGTGGTGGGGGAAGAGGTCCCCTTCTGTCACAGGCCTAGGGGAGGGGAATAGGATGAAAGAGGGAGGGAGGGAGGGGGAAATGGGAAGATACAAGTGAAGGGATAACCCATGTGATATAATCGGAATAAATTATTTAAATAAAAACTACAGTATTAGCTTTCTCTTGGTACAGACACAAGAGTGGTAAAAAATAAAATAAAATAAAATAAAATAAAATCTGTACTAGGAAACCAGGAAACAGCTAGGTATAGGGTACATGCCTGTAATCCCAGTGCCTAAAACGTTGAAGCAGAAGGATTGCTATGAGTTCGAGACTAGTTTGGGCTAGTATTAGAGTATTAGTCAGCCAATAATATGTCCAAGACTGTTATAAAACAAAACAAAAAACCAAGTGCCCTAGGCCAAAACAACACCACCACCAGGAAGGAAGGCAAAGATTACACGCACACATAACATTACAGCCTCTGGAACAATCAGTTTCAGTGACTCACATGCCTTCCCTTTCATCATTTTTAAACTCACAATTAGAGAAATTTATATCCTGTTTCTGACTTCTATGGTTCTGAAATAGTTTGTGGATTCATGTAGAGGCTTGATCCCTAGGATGGCACTGTTGAGGTGATGGCCCTTTAAGAGGTGGGCTCTCTGGGTCCTTGCTCTTAGAATGGATTAAGATAGCTTTTATGGGACCCCTGGCCTTTCATAAGAATTGCAACAACTGTTTGGTTCCCTGTCTCCAGACGCACCTCTTTCTCTAAGCTTGCCCACTATGATGAGGTTCTCTCCACTAGTCCCAACAATTTTTAAAAATTTTATTAATTTATTCAGATTACAACTAAATTGTTATCCCATCACTTGTATCCTCCCATTCCTCCCATTCCTCCCTCCTTCCTGCTTTCACCTTATTCCCCTCCCCTGGGTCTATGACTGAGGGGGACCTCCTCCTCCTCCATTACATGGTCATAGGCTATCAAGTCTCATCTTGGTAGCCTGCTTATTCTTTCTCTGAATGTTATCAGGCCTCCCCACCAAGGGAAGGTGGTCAAATATGGAGCACCAGAGTTCATGTCAAAGTCAGTCCCTGCTCTCCACATAACTGTGGAGAATGTCCTGTCCATTGGCTAGATCAGAGTAGGGGTTCGATGTTTACTATTGTATTGTCCTTGGTTAGTGCAATAGTTTGAGCAGACCCACCTGGGCCCTGATCTACCTATCACAATGTTCTTCTTGTAGGTTTCTAGGACCCTCTGGATCCTTCTGTTTCCCTATCTCCTATATTTCTTTTACCTAGAGTCTCAGTAGGATGTCCTCACATCTATTCCAATCTCCTGGTAAGTGAAGACTTTCGTGGGACGTGCCTTTTGGGCTAGTGCCCAATTATAAGTGAGTATATACCATGTGAGTCTTTCTGCTTCTGGGTTACTCACTTTCAGGGATCATTTCTATAGTTTGTCCCAACAATTTTATGGGGCAGGCCTGACCTCAGATTTGAACCACCATGACTGTGAGCTAAAACATCTTTTCCTAATAAAGTTATATATATATATATATATATATATATATATATATATATATATATATATATATATATATATATATATATTTCAGGTTTTTTGCTGTAGTAACACAAAGCTATATGCTAACTGATGCTAGACAAATAGCATACTGTTCACAGAGTGTTTGCTTATGAAGGGTGTGAAGAAAACACTCAGTAGACTGTTCGTTGCAAAAAAATAATAGTCTCTCTGTAAGCAGCTATCAGTTAATTTCTCTTTCTAAGAGAAAAACTGTACTGCCAGCAAAGGTTCCAGTTAAAGATCCAAGATTATCTGCTTTTCCATTTAGTTTTCTATGGGAGAGGGAACTTTTCCCATTTAATGACATTTGCAATTTGAGGCGACAGCATGTAGCCTCTGATAGACATGTGTGAGAGGATTCAGATCTGAACCTCCTTTCTGTAGCTGTCTGATTTGGCTTGACTGAAGGGAAAGCGAGTCTGAAGAACGTGCTATAGTAGTTTGGGCCCAGAGTTCACCCATGTCTGCTTTGTTGGTCATGGTATGACTGCTGTCACTTCAACCTACATTTATTACCTCTAAAAGGAATTAATTAGTGTGCCTACCTTGCTGTGTGAGAATTTGATGATAGAGTTCACTCACATCAGCAAAGCCAGAGTGTGGAATCTTGCTTTTTAAGGTCGAAGTCTGGCGTTCCCAGATAGCCAGCTGAACTCAGTGTATTATGACGGACTCCCTTTGTCAGCAGGATCCTCTCTTTGCCTGATCTGAGGAAGCCCAGATCTTCTAAGGAGCATCGTACAGCCCTCAGGGAAGATTACAGGTTGGACCCTTTCTAGATAGAACCTATTCAGCAAGCAGATGGGGATTCCTGGAGTTACCCCACCCTATGCTAAGGTGATCTTAGCTTTCAGAAAATGACCTTTAAATATACCTGGAAAAAATTCCCCCACCCATAGGATAATTAAGTACCGTGTTCTCCTTGTTTTGATGGGACCTCGTGCTACTGCATGTAAAATAGGTACTGTACCACTGCATGTAAATCAAGCATCCTGGCCCCTCTAGCCCCAGCGAATCAGACACATTCTTCCTCAAACTGCCCAAGGTTTATAAATCCCTGACTCACAAAAATAGAGGTTGGCTGGCTCTTTCTCTCATTCTTGTGCCATTCTTCCACCATGACTGTCTGAGCCTCATCATTTATTTTTTGGAAGAATTTGCTGCCGGACACCTGGGGCTTGACTACTGGTCAGGCAACAGTGGAAGAACTGTCTTGGCAGCCGCTAAAGCCCACTCCATTGCTGGCAAGCTTGGTGCTTACCACCAGGGAAGGCCCCACAGCGTCTCTGCATCTCACCAGACCTGCTTTCTGGCTGGTAATGGTGATGCCCCTATATCCTCTGCTGTGCTTAGCACAGCAGCTTAACCAAGAAGCTGTAATACTTCTGGTATCATCACTGGCTTCTGGAGCTCCCAAGTCTCCACAGCCATCTGATGCCAGCAATCTCATTCTAAAAACACTAGCTAACTGTAACTCCAAATTCCATCTCCCAGAGTGAGACTGGGAACTTCCCTTACTGAATAGCCCTCACCTTGAGGGAGCACCTTTGACCTTGAGGTCCTTCCGTTCTCCTCCAGAAGCAAGCAGCACCTGGACTGGCCCTGCCGGACTTGGAACCTTGGCTACCTGCCAGATGATGAATGACACTAGAGTACCAACCAACGCCAGGCACTCACTGGTGCAGACACTTCATTGCCAGTATCAGATAACGCATCAGAGCAGTTGCTATTCTTCTTGTACCATGCCCTGGGTTTATTGGTTTATTTGAAGAACATCTGTATCATGGCTGTAAAATCACCACTTCTTACATTTTGGTTTTAAAACTGAGTCTTAAAGAGTCTAGTTGATATTTTTAAGTTTACAATTTCAATTAAAATTAAATAATAGTTGTGGTTGGGATGAAAGCTGTCCCCTATGGGCTCATGGATTGGAACATTTGGCCCCCAGATGGTGGCAGCATTTGGCAGGGCTACAGAGCCTCTAGGAGGCGGAGCCTTGCTAGAGGGAGTGGTTGGGTGGGGTAGGGTTGGGTGAGGTGGGATGGGGTGGGGGGCGGTAAGCTTTGAGAGTTTATACCTAGCCCTACTTCCTGGCCTCCAGTGGTGGGCTGTCTGCTGATGGAATATGAGCAGCCGGCTTCCTGCTTCCGTTCCCTTGCCTTCTCAACTATCGCAGACTCTCATCCGCTGCAGTTTTAAGATAAACCAAGCCCATTGTGTTTGAACTTCTTTTTGGTCATGGTATTTTTCACAGCATCAGAAAAGCACTTAACAACAACAGTGCAAATGGGCACAACTCAACTTTACCTTTTGTGGACCCAGGGTTGTTCCCTCCCTCCCTCCTTCCCCCTCCCCTCCCCCCCCCCCCCCCCCCCCGTGAGTATAGTGAAGCTACTAGAATAGATTTATAATAAGAAACAGAAAGGAAAAAAAAAAAAGAGACAGATTTTTGCCTTGGGACACAGAAGCACAGCACTGGCCCTAAAAGCACAGTTAACCTTCCTGCGAAAGGCACATGCTCATTTTCCTTCAATCCACCAGTTCCCATTAAACAAATGGCCAACCCACTGTACTGATCACGTGGCCTCAGCACCACTGCTGTTTGCAGTTTGACATTTGACCAGAGGGCCTCACACTCTTGATATTGCCCGCAAGGACTGCCTCTAGTTCCAGCAGGCCAGGCATGGCACTCCTTTGAGTCTGAACTGGCCTTGAATGCTAACATTCTCTCACTAAATTTCGTAGCAGTTGTATATTTGCTCTCAACTCTGTCTTGATGCTTTTTACATAGTGTCTTGGAGCCCAATGGCATGTTCTCCTCCTGCCACAGACACCTCCTGCTTGGCCTTAGGATCCTACTTCTTGCCCCCCACCCCCTGCATCCAGCAAACAGTCTGCTCTGTGGCTGGTACTTCCTCTTCCTAGCATTATAGAAACATGGATTCTGTAGTTTGGGTTTCAATATGAATGTAAATATTTGTTTGAAAAGGAAGATGGAAAGCAATATATAACAGCTAATAGAAAAGAACTGGATTGTCACATTTTCTTCATGCTATAAAATTTACAGTCAGGGACAACTAAACGCTAAAACTTAAAAATTTAAGAACATGTTCTGCTAGCTTGTCCAAAGCATTAACAGTTATTTATACATTTTGGCGGTTTTAATCCTGGCCAAGCTAATCTCACGTTCTCAACCCATCAGATGAAGAAGGTGAAGCCATTACCTCTGATGTCTCTGCTGGCTCGATTTTGAAAAATGTTCTGTGGCCGGCCATGACGGCACAAGACTGTAATCCTAGCACTAGGGGAGGCAAAGGCAGGAAGATCTCTGTGAGTTCGAGGCCAGCCTGGTCTACAAAGTGAGTCCAGGTTTGCCAACGCCACACAAAGAAACCCTGTCTCAAAAAAACTTAAAAACAAAACAAAACGAAACAAAACTGTTGTGATGTGGGGGTAGTGCTATACCTGAGTTATGCTCAGAGAGCCACAGTTCACTGCCGCCACCTTGTACTTTTGGCTACACATCTAGTTCTTATTTGGTTTATACATGCTCCAGCATGATGGAAATGTGGGTTTTCTTCTGGTTTTTGAGAGTGACCCGAGGCTTCTGCTGGTCTCTTCTCTGCCACTTCTTTGAACTTTACGAACTGCTGGGAGCAGCCCTGTACCCTCTCTTCAAAGCTAAGTCCCTGGGAGCCTGAAAAACAGGACACGAAAGACCCCCAGCTGCACCTTCTGCGACTCTGACTCAGTAGTCCAGGCTACCCCACCCCACCCCCAGACACCCAAATGTGGAAAATACTCTCTCCAGGTGATCAGGACATGCACGCTCCAGATTTCAACACAATGGTTGCAACAGTGTGCTTCATTTGCCCCTCAGGTGTTCTCCTCAGGTACTTCAGTGCCCAGGGGCTGAAAAGGAAGAAGCCCACAGGTCCTATAGAGTAAGAGGAGGGGAAAGATGAACACACCAGGGATCCCCAAACCTGTGCCTCTGTTTCCCCTTCCTGTGCTTCTGGAGGCAGTCCCACAGAGGGACTACTGTGGGGCTTTAGCTGATCACAAAGGCCTTTTGTATGGCTGACTGGGTAGCCTTGTGTGGTACAGTGCCTAATCCCTTCCTGCTGGGTTGCCATTTAGTGTAAAATAACTGACATTGAACGGACGTTCATGTCCATACACCTCACCTGAAAGCTGTCACCATTAAGTAAGCCAACCATTCATTCACTTGCAATGTGGCTGAGAGATCACTATTGGTGGGTTCAAATCCAGGCTCCACCCTTTCTCCACATTTTGACTTTGAACCAAGTGTTAGTATTATAAATCTCAATTTTGTTATCTGTCAAAAGGAAAATTCTAGAACCCTCCTCCATTGGTGGTGGTATGAGGAGATGTGCTTTAAAATACTTGTTTTGGGGCTACAGAGATGGTACTTGTTCTTTCAGAGGACCCAGGTCTGAATCCCAGCATTTGCACAGACGTTCATAATCATCTGTGACTCTAGTCCCAGGAGATCTGGTGCCCTCCTCTGACTTCCAAAGGCACCAGGTACCTACATGGTGCACACATACATATTCAGGCAAAACACTCATATACATAAAATAAAAAGAAAAAAATGTTAAAGAATTTAAATAATTGTTTCTCTGCTTAGAGCTTAACAATAATATATAGACTGTCAGTGATTAACTTCCCTAAAATGCCTTCATGGGGCCGGGTCCTCAGGACAGAGTGAAGGACAGGCGGATGCTGTCAGGGGTAGAGGTGAAGGGGCAAGCATCAGGTCTGGGGAGCATCTCCGTGGACCTCACATGTGTGTGTGGGGTGCTCAGGGAAACACAGAGAACAAAAATACTTAGTCATCCACATTGTCCAAATGTCAGCCTTGTCCCATGGGAAAAGATGTGTGCCATTTGAAAATGTTACATGGAGATTTTCAAAGACAATATGCCTCAAATATCTAAATTTCTGTTCATTTGTGTCTTTTGTCCTTTTTTAAGGGGTGGCATTGGCACAGTAAGTTATCATTTCCACAACTTACAATGAGAGAGAGGAAAGATCCCGCATGACAGGAGGAGCTGAGGAGAGGGTTGTGAAAGAGGGAAGTGGTACCTCTGTCCACCGAGCTTGTCTCTGCCCCTCAACCTGGATTTCAGCATCCGAGCTTCACCATGGACTCTGGCCATTCTGGAGATTTTTTTTTCCTTGTGGATGGGGAGGGGAAGTACTGTGAGTAAAGAAGCTGAGTAAAGGCTCGGATGATGGTAAACATTCTGCCATATACACCATAGACCCTTGTAGCAAATAACTGGCTGGTTCAAAAACATGGGTTATAATCCCTGTGTAAATTAGTAACCCGAACAATGTGTGCGTGGAAATCCCTGGGGGAATCTCTGTCACCCTTCATGCTAGAGTTTCTGACTTGGTTAGCTGCAGAAATGGACAGGTGGAGACTAGCTGGGAAACGCAAGCTTTAAGTCTTCAGCCGTTGCCTTCTGCGTGTCTTCTCTCATTGGTTGTGTGTGTGTGTGTGCTCTCTCATTGGTTGTGTGTGTGTGTGTGTGTGTGTGTGTGTGTGTGTGTGTGTGTGTGTGTGTGTATGTGAGAGAGAGAGAGAGAGAGAGAGAGAGAGAGAGAGAGAGAGAGAGCGAGCAATGTTGAAGATAAGTTTGAGGTATAAAGAATGAATAGCACTGTCTCTAAAAAGTTATGTTAAGAAATCAGCACATATATCAAATAATCAGGATTCTGAATTAAGGTGGCATCATTAATAGCACATCCACATGCCATGATTTTGCTATGCCAATCGTTCCACAAAGTTTTTTTTTCCATCAAACTTCCTCTCTTTCCAAATAGACTTCTCTAGCTTGATTTTTTTTTTTGTTTGCTTTTGTTTTTGTTTTTGTTTTTTTGAGACAGGGTTTCTCTGTGTAGCCCTGGCTGTTCCTGGACTTCCTTTATAGGCCAGGCTGGCCTCGAACTCACATCGATTCACCTGCCTCCACCTCCCAAGTGCTGGGTTTAAAGGCGTGCGCCACCACGCCCAGCTATTTGATTTTTCACATCTAAGGAGTTTGGGGATTTAAGGTGAGTTAAAGGAATTCATGCTATTGTTGGAGTAAAGGATTAACGGGAGGTGCTACAGAACAGCAAAGAGTCATTACGACCCACAAGGACATGTACTCTCCGGATTCTTATTTTATTAGGAAAGATGTGCACAGTGTCTAAAAGCTAATGCAGTGTGTGGCTCCCCTCTACTTTCAGAAATGAAAGAAACAGACATGTCCTTTCCTATAGAGAAGCAGATGAAGACAATGAGGGCTCTCCTAGCATTGGAAAGTGTTGTAGGTTTTGTTGTTGTTGTTGTTGCTGTGAAAAACACTGTGGCCAGAAGCAACATGAGGAGGAAAGGATTTGTTACAGGTCAGGGGTCACAGCCTCCCATTGAAGGCAAGCCAAGGGGGATGGGGAGCTCACGCTGGTCCCGGGAGGCAGGAACGAGAGACCCTGAAGACCTCTGTCTATACAGGTTTTCTCTCAGGCTCACATTCAGCTACCTTCCTTTTACAGTTCAGTTCCATTTCTTTGGAGATGGTCATACCACCTACCAGAGCTGGGCCCTTCCACATCAATTAGCAATTAAGAAAATGTCCACAGGCCAGTCTGATACACACAATTATTCACTTGAGATTCACTCTTCCTGTTCTCAGTAGACAATCAAGATTTGCCACTGCAGTGAGTAAGATTGCTACAGTCTTTGTGTGATGTACATACAAACAGAGTTCATTCCGTTTGGAAAGTTTGTGAATGTCCTACCCAAGGGCACAAAATGAGCTGTTTGTTCTTCAAACCCTGCTCAGCATCTCCAGGAAAATCCCATTTTTCCTTTTGAATAGGCAGCATGATATTATACTGTTTTAAAAGGATGGCATACATTTTCATTTAAAAAGAACCCGGAACTATGGAAAGAGAAGACACATTTTTTTTTTTATGCTAACCCCCTATTAGAGTTGCAACACTTGAGAAAACAAGCATTTGGCAAGCATTTAGCAACTCGGTAATGAGGCTGCGCTGAATTGGCATTCCTACTTAAGCTACTGCCTCCCAGATTCTTAACTTCTCACAGGTAGGAGGAACCTTGTCTCCACCCACCTGTGACCCCAGCAGCCAGTGCAGCCTTCACTGATGCTCAGCAAGAAACACGCACCATTCACTTCCCATAGCCACGTGTGAGGTTTCTACCTCCAGAACTCGATTTGATTGGCATTTTGACAATACTAATGGAGTACTGGAAAGAGTAACATGTCCAAGAGCTATGATTGGCAGGCTCAGGGCGGGACCTCATAAACCAATACCCTGAGCTGCTGGCCCTTGTCCATCATGAGCCAAGAGCTCTTACAGCCATGTTCTATGGGCTCCCACTTAGCTCCGTGGTATGTGGCTGGGGCCCTCCTCCACTACTAGATAATAGCTGTTCATCTTCACTGATGGAGGATGTTTGCATCAGATTCCAGTAAGGAATCATTCTTCATTTTCCTACTGATATGCATGAGCCTGCTGAGACCTACGTTTCCATTTTGAACCAAATAACACAAAAGCACTGTTTTCAAACTATGTGTCTCAACGTATGCAAGTGGGTTACTAAACCAAGCTAGTCACTTGTAAGCAGTACTTAAAACAAACGAACAAACAAACAAACAAACCAAAGCCAAAGTAACAACAAGAAGAAAGGGGGAAAGGAGCAGAGCAGATTGGAGAGTTTACTGCACTCGGAAGAACTATTTCATAAACCTCTGCTTATGTTGCAAATGCCCCTCTTTGTATTTTTGGTCAGGATGTGAGCATATTCTAGACCAGGGCTGTGGCCATCAGTTGGAGAGGCACCACCTAGAACAATAATGCCAGAGTGGTGGGAGAAAAAGACTTGCTTATGAAAAAAAAAAAAAAAAAAAAAAAAAAAGCCTGTCTGATTTCTAATGCTCATCCTCAGCGGGCTGGGGAGAAGGCGGGTAGAAGGAGATGGGGTAAGTGGCAGGAGCTGGTGTGGAATTTCAAGCCAGCGTCTGCCGGCCAAATAGGAGGGTTGGCAACTGGACAAGTGTGAGTTTTATTGCTGCTGATTATTAGGTGGATGAAGACAGAGGGATTTTTTAAAGAAATTGAGCATGGGGTTTAAAGCCCTGGGACGATCCTCAGGCATGCAACTCCACCCTGAAGAATATGTCTCATGAAATGTGTGGTTGACGTTTGCACCAAGTTCCAAGTGTTTAGGAGAGGCAGACACAAGCTCATGTGTGAGAGGTGCACAGTCTATAGGGTGGAACATTAACCAGTGCCAGCCAGTGGTCATTTTAATCTATGATGATGGCAATCTGGTTCTGCCTTTAAAAGCTCTGCCTGCCAAGTCTTCCTTAGGTAAGCAGCAGTGTTTAGTTAGTGTGTAGCAGTGTTCTGTTAGTGTGCAGCATGCAGCCAGCCATTCATCTATCAGTCAGCCTTATTTACTTATTATTTTTGGAGGGGGACAACCAAGGATTAAAATACAGGCTGTCTTTCAGAAACGATGCACAAGTTAAAATATAACTTGGCCTTTATTAGAGCTACTACTCCCGGAAGCACTCACCAGCCTGAGGACTTTGTTTCTTGGGCAGCGGGGATAATGACAACCCAGGCAAAGGCAACTAAAAAGCTGTCACAGTTTTTCTTTTTGTGAATTTTTCTAAAATATTTTTCAGGCACGCTGAGACGGAACTCAATGTCCTTACACGTTGGCGTGACAAAAAATAAACTAAAATCTTTACAGCGAATCATTTATCCGCCCCCAGCTACCCCTAGAATACTGCTCTGTTACACCAGTGCAATAAATATGAAATTCTTCAGTCTTCTCCACTGATTCCCATTCCCAGTGGAGAAGCCTAGAGCTCCATCCTCCAGTTCTGCTTTTGTGCCAGTGCTTAGCTTCTCCTGCCTTTTAACTGTGGCAACACAGTTCCTCTTCTGAATATTACTCCCTTGAAGAGAAGAAATGGATTAGGCTTCATTCTTTTATTTATTTATTTTTAACTTTCCTCAGCCACCCAGAGACACATCCACAAGGCAGTTAAGTTTTCTACAACGCTTGAGCTGAAGGAAACCAAAAGGGGAAAAAAAATGCCAAGAAAAGCCCCACAACATTGGCCTTAAGTTGGTGCTTTGCTTTAGATCTGAGGAGGGGTGGGGACAGTCCAGGAAGTTTAGTAAGTCACTTTGGAGACACAGACTGCACACACGTCCTCATGAGAACAGAGGGTTCTTAGTGTCTGTTTGCCATGTTCTGCAAACAAACGCAGAGGCGTTGGGCTGAGCACCCTCCTGGGCCTTCCTGCATGTCTGAATTGACCCCAGAGGCATCCTGCAAACACAGAATGCTCTTTTCAACCAACAGCAAGCCATAGGCATGTCCTCTGTCAACTTCTAAACTCATAATCAACACTCTGAGACAAGAGGATTATGAATCAAAGCTGCACCTTTCTAGCACACCAGCCTTAGAGAGGGCTTGGTCTTGTCACCTGAGAGCCTTACCCAACAGAGCCATAAACCAGCGTCTTGTGACCACATTCCTTCCCCAGGAGGTCAGGAGTCTAGCTGAATATAAACCTAGTGCTCAAGCAAACTCTGAACTCCCATGACACACTAGAGTAAAGACTTCAGAAAAACACTTAGCAAGGAGGAAGCCTTTAGCAAGAGAGAGAGAGAGAGAGAGAGGAGGAGAGAGAGATGGAGAGAGAGAGCGAGAGAGAGAGGAGGGGGAGAGAGAGGAGAGAGAGAGAGAGAGAGACGAGAGAGAGGAGAGAGAGAGGAGAGAGTTTGTGTGTGTGTGTGTGGTGTGTGAGAGAGGAGAGAGCGAGAGAGAGAGAGAGAGAAAGGAGAGAGAGAGAGAGAGAGCGAGAGTGAGGGTGTGTGTGAGAGAGAGAGAGAGAGAGAGAGAGAGAGAGAGAGAGAGAGAGAGAGAGAGAGAGAGAGAGAGAGAATATGAATAAAGTACATGCTATGCAGGTGTAAAGAGGTCAAAGTGCAACTTTTAGTATTTTGTAGACTTTGATTAACAAAAATTTTGTAGACTTTAATTAACAGCAATGAACCCAAAAAGCAAAAACCAAAACAAAACAGGAAGCATTTTTAATGTTGACTTTTGCCCCTTTCAGTTTTTCAGCAAAGGACACAGGTGTGAGCCCAAACCTCTCTCAGTGTGCTGCGGACAGTTGAGCTATGCCTGACTGAGAAGCACACGCCACTGAATGTACAGGTTATTCTTGATGTTCTTGAGCGCAGTTTCAGCAACAGGGAACCCTGGTGGTCTTGTGCACCGACATCAAGAGTGCCAGTCAACCCAGTGCTGGAAGGCCACACCTGAGAACCCACATCCAAAACCTAAACTCCAGATCAACATCCGAAAGTAAAGCCTCAGATAATTCCAGATCTGAAGCTTTTTCAGTATTGACAAGACACCACAAAGGGGAAAATTCTATTCCTGACCTCAAGTGATTCATTAGTCAGGCAAAAACAGGTACACTAGTTGCCTAGGCTGTGGGAAACATACATGGTGCTGTGTTCTGACTTGGGTCCTGTCCCTAAGACATCTAAGGGTATAATGTAAGCATTTCCAAACAGGAACAAATCTGAAATGTAAAATATTTCTGGTTTTAAGCATTTGAGGTTTTAAGGTTTACCAATTATGTTCTGCCAGGATTTAAAAGGTCTGTACCATTTGAATACCATTTGAATCCACGACTTTACCTGTTGAGACTTATCACACACACACACACACACACACACACACACACACACACACACACACACACACACGTGTTCACTGTGGCTGTGTAACATATAGACACATACCACTTTAGAAACATTCGTAGATGACTCAGTACATTTTGGTACATTCATCCAATTATTCAGTAGACTAAAGTATTAAAGGTAATAAGAGAGAATAAATGCCTTTTTATAAAAGGATAACATAATTTTCCATGAAAAAAAAAAAAAAAACTCAAGAACTATGGAGACAAAAGGAATACCAGTTTTCTGTAAGCCTCTATTAGGGCTGCGGCACTTGAGAAGACAGGCATTTAGAAAATCAGTAATTAAGGTACACTGCACTTAATTTGCTTGTGTGCGTGTATCATATATATGTGTGTGGATGAGTGCACACGTGCGCATACACACACACACACACACACACACACACACACACACACACACACACACACTGCATCCACAGAATTTCTGGTAAGCCCTATTAGAACATGGAGAAATGTCTAGGTGTCTCCTCAGCAAGGCAGGCTGGGAGACGGGGAGTGATGGGCTGTTCAGCATCACTATTGTTCTTATGAGCGTGCAGTTTTTATTAAAATATTACAATTTAAGAGCCCCCTGGTTTTTGTAGCTACAAAATGGATGCTTTCAGCTTCTGGTGGAGGTAGGAATATATCTAACTTTCACACTGGGATTTTGAGTGATAAGGAGTGATAATGGTAGACTGAAACCTCTGCATCAGCTCCCTGAGCCTGACACAGTGTGCATCACTTGTTTTGGGTTCTTCTTCCTAGCTCAGTGAAGCTCCGTCCTGGGCTCGGGACCAATCTTATCTCATGAGCAAATCTCAGGTTCTCAACCTCGTGTCTAGAAAGTAGTGGGTTTGGGATAAAGCACTCCCCTGCCCCTACCCTGCTTGCTTGTGCTACGACAGTTGCACCCTAACATATGCCCCAGTGGGGATTAAAACTGTGTTTTCTGGAATCCAACGGTCTCTCCAGAAATTCTAAGAAAAAGATTTTGGCAAGATGCTCACGTAGACTGTTTTTTTTTTTTTTTTTTTTTTCCCTTCCCATCTCTTGGAACGGGAGGCAGAGCATATGACAGATCCACTAGAGGCCACAGCTGGTGTTGGCGTTTGTGTCTGCGGTGGAAGGAGGCAGCCCAAACTCTGGCGAGGGGCGTCCCGCTTCTGCCACACCAGCCCAGGGGCTCTCCTTGGCCTTGCTTCCAGGTCTCAGACGCCCAGGATCACACCGAGCTGCAGCACTTGCTAGTTGTGCAGCCTTCAGCCCTCCAGCAATGAACTTCAGCCTCCTCATCAGTAACATCTGGACCGTCACAGCCTTGTCTTATAAAGGGGCTGCAGCCATGAATGAGATGGTGCGCAGCACAGGGAGCACGCACGGCATGCCATTAATGATTAACTTCGGTTTGGTTCACTGCACTTATCGGCACTCTGCCAGTGCTAGAAATGTGGACTCTTAATGGTAAGGAGGGACCGCAGCTCTGCTTTTCACTTTCTGCCTGCTCTAAAGGTGCTCAACCTGCGTAAGCCACTGACGTCCCAAGAACTGCATCAAGACACTTCACCACCTAAACAGAACTTTGGCCAATTTCTTTTTTTTTTTTTTAATTTAAATTTATTTGAAATTTAGCAAATTTAACCATGCTCCTAAAAATACCACTTGATGTAATTTCTCAGCTGTGAAGTTTTTGTTTGTTGTTTTCTTTCCCAGAATCTCTCGCACCTGCTGCTGCTCACTGGTCTGTCTACAAATCAAGTATGAAATGCTAGCTGATTACAACCAAAATTAGGTAGGCCACTTGGGAAACTTCCCTTAGTCATTAGTTTGTGGTCCTCTGAGAATACCATTACCTGAGCAGATCTGAGACTGTTGAGACGGGTTGGTAATGAAGCCATTGAGAGAAGAATAGGGGTCCTCTCCTCTCTCTCTCTCTCTCTCTCTCTTCTCTCGTTTCTTTCCTCTCTCTCCTCTCCTCTCCCCTTCCCTCCCCCCCACCTCTCCCTCCCTCCCTCTCTCTCTCTCTCTCTCTCTCTCTCTCTTGCTCTTGCTCTCTCTCCAGGACCACCCAGTCATTCTGCAGAGAGAGCTTCCCATGAGGGAGGAAGAACTGAGAAGCAACTGCAGACTATTGCTTACTAAGAGAAACCACTTCTTCTCATTCAGAAAGTCTGTTATGTGAGTCTTCTCAAAGAAAACAAAAGGAGATGTGAAGCTGGGAGGAAGTTGTAGGGGTGAGTTGATTTCAGGGGAGTTGGAGGAGGTGACTGGGAGATGGTGATGACCTGTTTTATTCATGCATGAAGTGACTAAAGAATATATAATAAAAATGCATTTTTGACAAAGAAAGTTCACTAGGACTCACTCCATCATTTTATTTAGGGTTATACATGATGTCAGATATGCACAAAAGATTATGTAACAGTATAGCAAAGGGCTTGCTGCCTCAGTTGATCCAACCATAGTACTGCTGAATTTAGTGTTTATTTATCCCACATGTAGTTTTATTTTGTTTACTCTAGATGTATGGTAATCTATTCTTCTATCAAGTATTCTTTCAGGAGAATAAGTCCAGGTCAATTTAGATCTCACAAATGGAATTCAGATACAGGGTGTTTGTTATTTTCTGACCTTCATAACATTTGTTAAATTCCCAAAGGCCATCTGGGGGCTTTACTATCACTGACCATGTCCAGGTTATAATGCTGCAAAGCAGATACCACCCAAAGGTTAGTTTGAGGTCACCGCTAATCACTCATCCTACTCAGAACCTTTCCAGCCATCTCTCTGAGTGGTGCCAGGGGTCTCAGAATGCCTGGCATGTGCTTAGATGCTCAGATTGTTTCCATGCACGGCTGAAAAAGTCCTGCTTGCTTTTGGTCCTATGGTTTTGTCAAGCCTATCAGTAAGGTAGGTGGACATTCTGGATTGAGCTTACCTGAAACTTATTTTGACCAAGAGAGTGACAAAGGGCTGCTGGGTGGCTTCTCAGCCTATACTTGGAGCAGCCCTATAGCTTCCACTTGTATGGACTTCTGGAAGCTGGCCACCATGTACAGACACACAAATCTTTCTGAGGCTACTGTGCTTGTGAGGAGCCAGCCACATAGTGAGAGACCCTGAGGGGGAAAAAAAAAAGACATATGCCTTGTAGGATCCCAGGGAGATTTGACTGTTGTAAGGTCAGAAGACACTGTGTGAAACAGAAGATCCAGCCAGCTGAACCCAGTCCAGACTCCAGCCCTGGGAAGTCACTTTCTAAACTGTCACCTCTGGGGCGGGGGATGGTCAAGTTACTGGTAACTGAAACACATCTCTTTTAGTATGAAGGTTTGAACATGTGATCGATCCACTTTGACCAATGAGATGTAAAGGCTGTCTGCCATGGGGAGAGTTTTCAGGACAGGGCAGTTCCTCTGCAGTGAGGACTAGGCCAGCAGAAACTCCTGCTGTACATCACCGTCTCCAGGCAAACAGTCTTTGCCACCATCATCAGAGCACTGTGATTGTCCACATACACTCTCCACAGGGTCAGGCCTGGTGACATTATGCTGTAGAAAGTGAGGGTGGAGAGATCATCAGACACTGCCCCACACCCCCAAGATTCTGGCAACTCCCTGCATCTCCTCCAGGTGTATGTAAGTTTGCATCAAGTGCACTGGGTCCCAGAAGATGCTTTTCAAGCCCCTCCAGGAACGTGACGCACCAGCACCAATTTCTCCTTTCCAGGCTATGTGTGTAAATGTGTGTGGGGTATATGTATATATCTGGAGATTCCAGGGCTTGTGACTCAGAGGGCATACTGGGGACAAAAGGCACCACTTGTAATATGGAGTAATAGCACAGAGAGCAAATCCCAAAGCCACTGTCTCCAGAGTTCTGACTTTGAGAGCTAGCACATCTTTAAGGCATTTTCGATCCGGTGTTCTGGAATTTTCAGTCAAATACCATGAGCCCCACTGACCTGGTTCCACAGGTTGAGGGACTTTCCGTCAACACTAGCTGCTGTTTGCTTTCTAGGAACACACTGCACCATCTAGTACAGCTATCCAAGGTAAGAGACACAGGGTTGAAGTTGCTCATTCAGATGCAAGAAGGAAAATTCCCTATAAGTTCTGCAAACCTGTTAGCTGTCTGAAATAGCACACCCAAAACAAATAAACGCCATTCCTGGAAGTGAGACACTATCTTCAGTTCCTCAGACAATCATATTTTAAATGCTGTCCTTTCTCTGGAAACTTACCATCCTAGTTTCTGAAAATCCAATTTAAACGCAAAAAGGGAGCTAACACTCCATATAGGAGGTAACACAGGGGACCAACACTGTGCTGCTGAAACCAGCTCAAGCTCTAAGCGTGAGAAAGAGACATGAGCATATGTGACTATACACTTCTTTGGAAATCCTAAAAGTTTTCACTTCAATGGGTGATGAGTGAAGTCCCTACCTATTGTCATCAACATCCAGAGGACAGAAAGGTGCATCTTCCTTTTGGGAACAGAAGGCTGCAGGATAATTGCAGGGCAGGATATGGTCATTTTTTCTTCCCTCAGATTAGCTGTTTGAGACCCTCATGAGAATGTTCAGAGAGGCAGACAGCCCTTTTAAGGGATCCTCACAGTAAATTATAATCTTAAAAACAAATAAGGCACAAGCAAGGAAACATCTGGCATACGGTGTCCCTGATACTACTGAGCGATTAGACGGCGCTTTCAATGAGCCATACCTGAGTAAAAATTTTTTCAATGCCAAGTGCTTATAAGTTAATTTTATTCCATTTTTTTATGTGCATGGATGTTTTGCCAGCACACGTGCCTGCTTATACAGCGTCTGTGGAGGGCAGAAGAGAGTCTCAGATTCTCTACAACTGGAGTTAGAAATAGTTGTTAGCAGCCACATGGGTGCTGGGAATCAAACCTAAAGTCTCTGGAAGAGCACCCTGAACTGTAATTGCTGAGCCAGGTCTCCAGCTCAGTTCCTCAAGCATGAAGGCAAAATTTGTTAGGGCACTTAAAACTTCCTAGCTTTTATAAACTTAAATTTTTATTTTAGCAAGTTTGCTGAGCACAGCAGAACTCAGCACCTCAATTGGGGCTTTGTAGCCTTCCCATACTCTTTGGCTTATCTATGCAGCCAGTAAAAGGGGGTGTCCACGGGACATTAAGAGTGCCCTGGCATTCTGAGGTAAGCCTGCCTTCCTGAGGCTTGAGTTCCAGGGCTGTGGCAACTGAGCATCCTTAGACTAGGGATGGAGTTTTGGCAGAGGTCAGATTCCCCAACTGCAAGAGGCTGGCAGTGGCTGTCCAGAGATGTTTAACATGTCAGGGGTGGGCAACGCTCCCCTTCCACACTGCCTTACATGAGAGCCATTAGTTACTATGGAGCAATTGAAACATGTCTACCCAAACCAGTAACTGTCAGCTTTGTAGCTTTATTTGTCTAGTGGCTGCACAGGCAAGAACTCTAGCCTGTTAATCTAAATGTCACTTGCTCCTCTCACCCAAGCTTTTCAGTTGGTTTTCAGTTTCCTGCATTTACTTGTGCAGCAGCTCGCCACTGTCTTTTGATTTCACTCAGAATTACAGGTCAGTCTGCTTCCACTGCTACTCCAAGTCCGAGTCAAGAGCTTGGACTTAACCATCAACATTAATCCACTTGAGTGAAGGAGAGGGCCAGATCTTGAGAAGTTCTTTGATCTTCCATTAGAGCCCAGCTGGAGAGGCAGGAAAAGTGAGACCCACCACTAACAGGGGTCAAATGACAGCGTTGCTATGGCTTCCTAGCTCAGGCTAATGTGGACTTAGGTCAGAAGCTAAATGTCCAGAGCTTTTGCTAAGAAACCATGAGACAGTATCACAGCGCGGGCAACTCACTTCCAAATGCCGTCTTCTGCAATTGCTGGGTGTTTGGAGAGAAATCATCTATCCTATGCTAATTCCTGCCAACCTCTCAGCACAGGACCCTGTTCAGAGGCTGGTTGTAAGATAGTGTGTGTGTGCGTGGGTGTGTGCCCACATGCCTGTCTCTCTGTGTCTTTGTTTATAGGTGTGCAGGTGCTCTCAGTGGCCAGAAGATGGCGTAGGGTCCCCTGGAACAAGAGTTAAACTGTTGTGAACTACCCAATATGGGAACTGATGACTGAATGCAGGCCCTGTGTAATAGCAGTATGTACGCTTGGATAAGGAGGCCGGAAATAGCCAAGTCTAACAGAGGAGCATAGCCAGCAGATACATGCTGAGGATAATGCAGCAAGTAACATGGCTTGTGATCAGTGTGAAAGCGAGGAGAGGATGGGTCCGCGTGCCTCGTCTGTTGAGCCTAGAAAGGTTCCAGGATAAAAACACCCCATGAGTGAGCAGTGATTAGGCATTCACTTATACAGCCTGGTGGTGTGGAAGGGCGTTTCTTCCACAGAAGCGTGGCTTCTTCAGGGACATCAGTATCATAGGCTTCTCTGCACGATCTATGTTGATGCTTTAAAGCCTCAAGTGAATGGTGCTTTGCCACCTTCCTGCAAGGAGCCCTTTAACTGCATGATTTCTCAGGTGAGGAAGATAGTTAAGATCCTTGCTTCTGAGGCTTCCTTCAAGGGTCTGCCTCTACTTCCTTGGTAATGTCAGGAGGCTCTTCCAGTCTTATTAAGTGCTGCTTCTTGGACATAGTATGGGGCACTGGCACTATAAGGTACAGTGGGGGGCATCTTTTGAAGGCACTCAGTGTAAGCTAGAGCCCATAGATTAGAAAGGATGCAGAGATGCAGTAAGCACGCAGTTATGTGAAGCACTGAGTTCTCCATAGAGCACAGGAGCTCTTCACCCTGGAGTGACCTGACTTGCGAGAGTCTAATGGCAAACTGGGAGATAATGAGTTTCCACAGAGACTGTCTTTCTTCATTTCCTCTTCTTACATGAAGGCAGTAGGGCAGGAGCAGAAAAGCTACAAACGGAGCTGAAGAAAGGGATTGTGGGATTGTTGTGATTTCCTTTAAAGTGTCCTTTAGACTGCAGTTCTCCTTGAAATAAAGCCTCTTTAAAGTGGTCCCCACCCCTGTCATTTATACATTTATGGGCTAAAGAGGATGATGTCCCAGACAGGACATTAAGGCTTTATAAACAAACACATACTCATTATAGAAACATATAATAAATTCTTGTATGCTGAAGCTACAGGCCTGGGCAAACAGTGGCACGCTGACGAATTAGCTGAAGGCAAACGAATAAGGCCCAGTTCTTCCCTGGGCTCATCTGCTGTTGAGAACAGCAGCCTCCTTCCCTCTACTCAGCCAGTGGCCACAGTGACATGACTCCTTGGCGTGCCTGGGAGCCTTGAAAGAGGTAGATGCTGGGTAACATCCAGAACAATGGATCAAAAGTTCTGGTGTGTACCTAGGCCAAAATGTTTTATTTTTATTTTTATTTTAAATATTTTACTATTTTTAATTTGTGTGTGTGTGTGTGTATGTGTGTGTGGTGTATGTACATTGGTATATGTACACTTGTGTACATACGTGTGTGCCCATGCATACACAAGAAGTGTGCCCTGCTTAGTCTACCTTATCCTACCTCCTCATGCCCTAGCATTCCTGCTGTTCCCATTTACCTACAGTGCCCAGTTCCAGGCACACACAGCCATGTCCAGGTTTTCACAGTGCCCAGCTCCAGGCACACACAGCCATGCCCAAGTTTTCACAGTGCCCAGCTACAGGCACACACAACCATGTCCAGGTTTTCACAGTGCCCAACTCCAGGCACACACAGCCATGCCCAGGTTTTCACAGTGCCCAGCTCCAGGCACACACAGCCGTGCCCAGGTTTTTACAGTGCCTAGCTACAGGCACGCACAACCATGCCCAGGTTTTCACAGTGTCTAGCTCCAGGCACACACAGCCATGCCCAGGTTTTTACAGGGTGGGGATTTGACTTCAGGTCCTCATGCTTGACCCATGGTTATGGTTATCCCCTAAGCCTTCTCTCTAGGTCTGTAACCTTTTAGAAACACTAGCATGCAGCAAGTTTAAGAAACTGGGCTTTAGAATTCTGAAGTTTACACACACACACACACACACACACACACACACACACACACACACACTTCCTTCTGAGCTGCATCTCACACTTGCTGAGTCATATGTTCGAAAAAGAGGGTGCAGATGCATTACTCTTACTTTTGTGAGGGAGGGTTCGAGACAGAGTTTCTCTGTGTAGCGCTGGCTGTCTAGAACTTGCTCTGTAGACCAGGCTGGCCTCAAACTCAGAGGTCTGCCTGTCTCTGCTTCCTGAGGGCCACTACCACAGGGCTACATTACCTTACTTTTAAAGACGCCTCAACATCTGCTTGATATTCATTCTTTACTGAATATATCAGTCCTAAGTCATCAAATCTCTGTGGCTGACAGTGTGCAAAAGAACTATGAAAAGATGAAAGGAAAGTGTTTTATTAAAACTTTGCAGAAGCCAGGCATGGCATCTCAGTCTAATGCCATCACTAAAGAGGCTGAGGCAGTAGTGGTCCAAGCTTCAGGATAGCCATAGCTCCATAGCGAGTTCCAGGCCAGCCTGGGCTACAAGGTAATATTGTCTCAGAAAAGGCTGGAATATCGTTCTTTTTCCTTTTAAAACCCTACAAATCCTTTTTATTATTTTGGCTTGTGCTTTGTAGTAAAGTCTACCTCCCTGGTAAACACATGCCCAGATTGTATAACAATTATTTGACCAATACCTAGTTAAAAATTTTGAAGTTTACCAATCCCCAGAAGTCACTCTACCCCCACCCACAGAAATTACCTTCACCCCCAGGAAACCATAAAACGCGCTTTTAAATTTTTTATGTGTTCCAATGTCATGCAAATGCAGTAAAACTGACCTGGTTTAATACAAGTAATTACTGAGAAATAATTAAAAGGGCAATAATATTTAAGACTAAATGGCCTATGGCACCCGATGCTGCTCTTGTTTATGGTTATTCTAAACAACAAGAAGAAAATGAGGTCAGGAGGAGGAAACCACGTCCCAGAAAGTCACATAATGGTAGTTAATTCAAGACCTGTATGACAGGAGCTCAGGCCTTGCAACCTTGTAACAGGTATCTTCATCACTTGCTCTGAACCTGGGAAAAGATGGCACCAGCGAGGCCATCCATCCTCTGCCCTGCAGCAAGCACTCGCCTCTCACATTTACAGCCAGTTGAGAATTTTAATTTGCCCCACTGCGCTACAAGCCACCATGAAATAAGCCTCTAAAGCATGCTTATGGAAATAGCTAAATTCGTCGTGTCTTAAAAAATCTACTCCAGAAATACTTCAGGCTCTCTAGTCCCTCCCCCCTTTCCCCTCAGGAGGAGGGTGATTTGTGCTCACTGTAGATGAACTGATAAAAGAAGAAACCAAGAGCTGTGCGGTGGGCCCAAGAGATCTTTAAAAGGATCAGAGTTTATGGGCGGAGCTTCTAACAGTTCAGGGACACACAACCTCGCAGCAAACTCCTGCTCATCTGGTTCTGACCATGTTTCCACTCCTCTCCCTCCTCTTCGTCAGCCATCCCTGAGCCCTAGGTGCAATGTTGTTGTAGATGTATCAACACACACACACACACACACACACACACACACACACACACACGTAATATTATACAGGCCAATCATGTTGTATTTATGTTCCTGGAAATACACACACACACACACACACACACACACACACACACACACACACACACACACACACACACTTCAACATGTGAGAGAGAAGGGGAGGAGAGACAGAGACAGAGAGAGACAGAGACAGAGCAAGGGAGAGAGAGAGAGAGAGAGAGAGAGAGAGAGAGAGAGAGAGAGAGAGAGAGAGAGAGAGAGAGAGGAAGAAGAGGAAAGGGAGAAGGAGAAGGGGAGGGAGGGAAGGTGGAGGGAGAGGCAGAGGCGACAGAGACAGATAGGGTCCATCTCAGTTCTCCCTTGAGCATGTGGGCTCAATCACTTGAACTGAGGATGCTTTCCAAGAAATTACTGTGGGCTTCGTGTGAGCATCCTCAAGTTGGCATAGACATCCCTGCAGTCTGAAAATAGTCTTTAGGACTCACCCTCTATTCTCATTTGGCTTGCCTAGAGTACCAAGTGTAATTGCCCCACTACTCATTACTTATACAAATCCCATGATCGAAGGAACAGAGTTTCTTCTTAGTGTTGGCTGAAATTGGGACTTCAGGAGACTTATTATGAATGAGTACACCCAAGTTCTTAACAGAAATCCCAGGAAGCCTTGACTTTCTGGGCAGATACACCTTACCCCCATAAACAAATACACCAGAGTTTATACCATTCAATGCACATGGCTTCTCTAGAAAAAGAAGCTGTGTATCTTTTCAGTGCATTCCCACTGCTGCACACACCCTGGGAACATGGGGAAGTGGGAGCAGGGCAGTGGACCATTCTGGTTACTCTTGACCTGCCTGTGCTGTCTCTGAGCTCCTGGCTCACATGGCATGGCTGTTTTCTCACTCAGCAGTGACTCAGTGAAAACAATTGATTACATCTCTAGCTGTGTCCAGTCAAATGACAAGCCATGATCCTGCTGTGCCCCAGGCATGGATGCAAAGCTTTCAGGACTCCTGAAGTTTAGCATATAGTCGCCACGTGAGGAACTTGTGAGACTAGCTTGTGGGTTCTGCTCACTTGTGCAATGGCTACCAGAGAGGCTGGTGACATGTGAGCATGCTCGGTTATGCTAAGAATGAAGGACAAACAAACACACTATCACAAGGATTACAACTCCAAGGACCTTCTACTGAAACCCTCAGATGAGAATTCTGGCAGAGTCTACTGGTACTTTATGCAAATTAAGGTTGGGTACTCACTTCCCATGTGTTTCTCAGATCTTATGATATTTATGATATAGCTGGACCAGAATTACTTTTCCCAACAACTCCCCAATGACTAAACATGGACCACAATGCCCAGTGCTAGATATTATCACTCCTTTAAAATGGTTACCGATTTAACCGGAGGTTTAATATCACAGTATTTACAAAAGTCATCTTCATGACTCAATCCTTAGAATCTATGATCTTATTTGGAAAAACAGATTTTTCTCTGCAGCTCTTGTCATCCATATCTTTGTAGTTTATTTTCTAGTTCTTCAGCTCAAGGGTTAGCTCCATGAGGGAAAGGGATTCTGTTTCTTTTGCCCAGGACCATCTTGGTATTCAGTCAGTGTTGAATAAATAGTTTTTAAGCAATTGAGTATAGCCAATAAGACACTGATTTATTTACCTATTTAGTTTTTAAGCCAACTACCTTGCTACATATCCTATCGACGATGGCAGCTTCACTAAAGACCCTTGGCTCTCATAGGTAAACAATCACATTGTCAACAAAAAAGAATTTTGTTTTTGCTGGCATCTCTTACATCAATTGTTTCTTACGCCACTAAAGTCATTAGGATGTGAGACGGTGACAAGTGCTGTGGCAGGAGGAGGACTCCTGCCTGTGGAAGGTGTAGTGACCAGCAAGATTTGCTTCTTCCCTATGTTTATGCCTTCTGCCGTGAACCTCTGCTCTGAGTCCTGGCTCAGCCAGGAGAATGTCTTGGTTCTTGGCAGACATGATTCAAGCCAACATCTGAAAAGTGCCACTGGCACTGGGCTGGCTCTGGGCCTTGCTCCTCAGCCTGTACCATGACAGCATGCCTGGGCTAGCTTGCTGGGGGAGGAGAAAATGTGATGCTATAATTTCCCCATTGTTCCAGTAGACACTATTGGCCCATAAGCAGCCATCCTTGAACACACAAGCATGCCCAATCATGGTGGCAGAGTTAGCCACCGACCCGTAAGCAAACACAGCCAGAGAGCCCCTGTCACTGCTGGCCATGGGATATGTACATGTTTGTTAGCATTTGTCTAGCTGAGTAGCTGTTATAAAGCACTGTTGAGACAGGAGATGATGTTTTATGAGTCAATTTCCTGCAAAGACTAGAGAGTTGTATCATTTAGAATTGTGATTTATGTTTGCTTCTGGTCAGTTATGGCAATGTCAAATGAAAACAGGAAATAGGTAGTAATTAACTTTTCAAAATTAAAAATGGTGCTGGATCTCCCATTCCTGGATGTATGCCTGAAGGATTTTAAGTCCACATATGACAGAGATACCCTGAACTTCCATGTTATTGCAGCGCTATTGCAGTGGTTACAGGTTGAAAATATGAAAAGCATTAACTCATTATAAATTGCACATACTCACACAGTGTGTTCCCAGGGCCAGTAGGGGCAGCATTGTCTGGGCCAGAAAATATTACTTGTCCTAGCCACAGGCCTACTGGTTCACAAAGTCTGAGGCCAAGACTCAGGAGTCTGAGGCTGTTAGGAGATTCAAGTGTGAGAACATGGCAGGGAGGAGTCTAAAGTCATTCATTTGCAAGAACATATCCCCCCACCATTGCTTGTTTTGTTTCGTTTTTCTCCCAACAACATGCTCTGTCTTCCAGACAGGCTACCTTGAACTGGCTCATACGCTTTCTCCTCTTAGAATTCTGCCATCACATTTGTTCATGTGTAGATATTTATCTCTAATACATTTCTGTGCAAAACATTTCTGTGGAGGCACTCGGAGGTGATCATTACTGGGAGCCTCTGGGCTGTATGTGGCTGTGCCAGGTGGGGTGGTTGGTAAAAGCATCATGGGTACCCTGCTCTTGATGTTTCTGTTGGCAATAGAAGTTGGGTGTGTGGGATGAGGCTGGGTGGAACAATGTACAGGTGTATATTAGTATATGTCCGTACATTAGTCAAGTAACAGGTGGTTACTGATCCAAAACTAATTTAGACATGGAAATTTGCATGCTACACTATAAGAACGAAAGGAGAAGCATAGTTTCCTCATAAGAGCAGACCAGTCACAATAATTTTGGAATATTTACATATATTTTAATAATGAGGTAAAGAGGGATGTGAACTGCTTGTGATATAAGCCAGGTGTCCCCACCCATCAGCCATATGGTATCATGTAGGTAAGTATTATCAGTTTTAAAACAATGGGAAGAGATAACCAAAAGAGCCCAGGAACATGTCCTATTTCCAGGCAAGATTCAAAGTCAAGTTTGCTTTAGCCTAATCCCGCCTTGGTGCCTTCCGCCAAGGCTCTTAGAAGATTTCTCTGAACCTCAGTTCACACCCAAGAAATTGGAGTCTTAGTTGCTTCCACAGTGGACTTCAAAAGTCTTTCCAAAAGATACTGCACAGAAATGCTGTGAAGTTGGAACCTTTTAAGGATGCTTTTATTACTGAGGTCTGGAGACAACCAAATCATTACACACAGACTATAAAAGGAACTATTTGAATATTAACATCCCAGTCATCTGGGAATTAAAGGTTTACAGTTTGCTCTGGCACTCAGAAGGAATATTAGTTACCTGTAATTCAGGTTTTTAGGAGGCACACAACTATAAGAGATAACAGCTTGGTGGATCTAAATTCCCTGGCACAAGACAGGCCTTCTCTGAACAGCTCGGCTTTCTGTCTCTGGACACCCACAGGGAAAGAGGCTCTATCTGTCTAGTAAAGAAAGGTATTTTCTACAGATGGCTCTGGTGCTCACTGTGGTGTGGCGTGCAGTTCAAGGTGAGTGGGTTGTCATCAATACTGGCTTCCTGAGACATAATTCATGAACAGGCCCTCTGAGAAACACAGGAGAATAAGAAAGAGACACAAGTATAAGGAAAAGAGAAAGGCTTAAGTGAGCAAATGTGTGTGTTGACATAGGCATGGCCAAATCAAGGACCTCATAGCCTCAGGCGTGGAGGCATGGCAGTCTTCTTCCAGGGACCTCATGCAAGAACTGGCAGTGTGTAGAAAATGCCCACCGTAGCTATTGTTTCTCACCTCAGGATTTTTATGGCCTGAAGACTGCTCCCCTACAGAGACTGTTTCTGGCTAAGCCTGCCTCCCACTTCTAGGTGTACACTATAACCCCGCCTCCCAGTTCCAGGTGTACACTATAACCCCACCTCCTGGTCCAGGTGTGTAAAATGACTCCACATCTCTGTTCAGTTTTATATAATAAACATGCTGAGCTTCTGAGCTGCTGTGGTTTCTCCAACTGAGAGCCCAGACCATCGTCTGATCCCATCTGTCTGTCTGTCCTTTCCTCATTCCCTCATCACCCAGTCAGGTCTGTCCCTGGATGTGGTACATAAGTACTTTGCCTTCCAGGAGCATGGCCTCTGGGAAGAAGAGATTATATCACCAAATTTCCAAGATGCTTAGGCGGCTAGCAGGCCTCCTCTTTCCTTTTCTGGGGGTGGTGGTGGTGGTGGTGGTGGTGGTGTTGGTGGTGGTGGTGGTGGTGGTGGTGGTGGTGTGTGTGTGTGTGTGTGTGTGTACGTACATACACACAAGGTTGCATGTGCAGTATAAGCACATGTCAAAAAACCAGAGATGAGTGTCAGGTGTCCTCCTCTATTGTCCCCAACTTTGTATTTTTAAGACAGAGCCTCTCGCCAAACCTGGAGCTCACTAATTGGCTAGACTAGCTAGCTAGGGAGAGCTCTGCTGACTCCCCAGGCTACCCACCCAGAGCTGGAGTCACATGCATTCTGCCTCCCCCAGCTTTTAGTGAGTGCAGGCTCAGTTCCCTCACTTGCTGAGCAAGCACTTTGCCAAGCAAGACTTCTCCCTAGCTCCTGGTCTCTTTCTTCCTAAGGCACTGCCCAGCTGTGGGTGTATACTGGACGGACTGAGAGAGCCTCGGAACTCCCCCCTACCCCGACCCCACCTGTGAACTGTGAAACCCTGGAGGCAGGATCTTGAACATATAGCCATAGGGGTTAGAGAGGCTGGACTGGATACTAGGCAGAACTACACAAAATATTCTAGAAATCTGGATGTCATGAGACTGTCAGGAGGTATAGGAGATTAAAATAGTAATGACAGGCTAGTGAGATGACTCAGCTTGATGCTGCCAAGGATGTGTATGTGCGCGCATGCGTGCACACACACACACACACACACACACACACACACACACACACACACACACACACACACATACACACCTAGCTAACTAACCAAATGAATGAATGAATGAATGAATAATAAATAAACAGATAAATGTAAAAGGTTTGGTAGCAACACAGACACACCACCCACCAATGTATGGCTTTGAAATGCGGGTTTTTTTTTATTTCAGAACTGACAGCCTCAGCTGAAGGACTTGGGGGTCATAGTGGTTTGAATCTCAGCAAAGTTTTGTTTGAAGCTCTGAGATGTGAGGTCATGGGTGGACATGAGAAGATCCCTCTCTTGTGCATTCCAGACCTAAGCAGGCAGCTGAGCAGACAAACGTGTTCTGGGGTGAACGAGACTCTTACTGAGACAGCAAGCCGCAGTGCCTGGAACAGAATCTCCACAGAGAAGAATGGGCAACCAACTATTTACTAATTTTCACCCTTTGTATCTATGTCACTCTGAACAAAGCACATTTTTAAAATATTGCTCATATCCTGCCCACTGCTTTATATGCCCCAACTCATATTTGCTGCATTTTAACTGAGTAAGTTTATGCAGTTATTTGAGATGAAACACTTTTGGATCTATGTATAGATTTATACTTTTTCTTTTGTTTTTATAACTTTATCAACCCAAAGTTCTAGAATCTTCCTTCCTAAGGATGAGGGAAAATGCCAACCCCTTTATGTTTTCTTTTCTTTCCCCTTCCTTTTGGCACTTAGGTTCCACATTCCAGGTGTTAAGGTCTGAGGGGAAGCTCTGCTGCTGCTTTCTTCTACATGTGGGAGGCACCTCCCAGCTTTCTTTGACCAAGTCTGATGTCACCAGAGACCTGGCTATACCTGCCATCTCTGCCATAAACCCTCCCTTCTACTCTACCCACTCAGCGTCTCCAACCTTTTAAAAGTCAGAATGACAACCCTTTTGTATTGACTCATGCGCTCATACACACAACTGAAACAAGTGCCACAAAGCATGGAAGCTGGGAGGCGGCTCATGAGGCGCTTGCATAGCATGGAAGAAGCCTTGCTTGGGTTTCCCCCGCACTGCATAAGCTGAGGGTGGTGGCACAGGCCTGTCACCCCAGCAGTCATGAGGAGGAAGTTAAATGATCAGAACTTTAGGGAACGTGTCCCAAAACAACCACAACATCATCAACAACATCTTCATCAACAAGAAGAAGTGTGGCGGAATGCAATGAAATGTGGCCCCCACACCCTTTTAAAGTCAGTTCGCTAAAATATCACCACAAAAGCTGTTTGGGAATCACTAAATCAAGGCCACAACCCACAATACAATATGACCTCAAATTTGAAACAGTAGCTTGTTTTTGCCTCCTGCATACCATGTACAACAGAAAATCAGATTTATAAAGGTAGTCTTATTCAGTAGTATGCAGGTGACAGTACAGATTTTGAATATACATGTTTAACAATGAACATGGTTATAAATCAAGTCATACTAATTTTTCTTTTGGAATACTATTCTTCCAAATAAAAATATTAATTGAAGCACCTATTTCTTCTCTGACAAAATGACTTTTGGAATCTATTTACTGCTCAGAAATCTGTATTCTATGGGGGATACTGACTTACTGAATTTCTTAGCAATGCAAAGAATTTTTAAAAAAAACATAAAAAAACAGAATTTTGATTTGACCTTTTCTAAATTTTAGGATTTATTATAAACACTTAAATAAACATGAACACTCTGTCTCTTTAGTCAATACTCAGAATAGACTGGGGACAAGTGAAGACAGAGGTGGGAGGAAAAAAGCTAAGGAAGAAATCAGGGAAATGCAGGGTTAGGGAAGGGCTGTGGAGTGAGGGGCAGTGACCTGCTAACTCAACAGAGGGTTTCTACTACACCACAGGCCAGGCAACGTATTTTTATGCTACTTAAAACGTTTCTACATATGTTTATTTATTCCCAAGTATGCTGCTACTGTTTATCTTTGGAAATGAAGGTAAAAATATTTTCTTCAACACAGCAAACCTCTCAAGAAATTAAAAAATTGGTTATGTATTTCTAAAATTTTCTATAACAGAGACATAGTAATAATCTTTGAGCTTCAAAAATAAGATAACATGGCCACATGCCTGAGATCCCAGCAGCTGGAAGGCAGAGGCAGGAGGATCACGAGTTCAAGGATAGCCTGGGCTAATGCCTGAGATCCCAGCAGCTGGAGGCAGAGGCGGGAGGATCATGAGTTCAAGGATAGCCTGGGCTACACAGCAAGTTCCAGGGAAGCATAAGCTACATGGTGAGACTCAAGTCTCACAAAACCGAGGGCAAGCTGGGGAGGTGGCCCAGTTAGTAAAGCACTTGCCTTGTAAGGACAAGGACCTGAGTTCTATGCCCAGGTGTGGTGACAAGTGTTTTAAATTGTAGGACTGGGGAGCACAGAGCCTTGCTGGCTGGCTAGACTGGCCTACTTCTTGAGCCCCAGTCTTCTAAGGAAAGAACAAGTGGACGGTGCTTGAGGAATAAAGCTGAGGTGTCCTCTGGCTTCCACATTCATTGACATGCACACATGCACATACATATACACACATACACAAGCATGCACACACCCGTACAGACATGCACACACATAAATACAAACACACACACACACACACACACACACACACACACACACACGTACCGTAACACTCCAAAAGCCTCACAACAATAAAGGCTGAGGGTATATCTCAGTGTTAGAACACTTTTTCCAACACACACAGGGCCTTGGATTCCATCCTCAGTTCACAAAATAAATGAATGAGAGAAATGGTTTACTTGCTCTTTTTTTAAAGGGAAAGGAAAGGGGGAAAGGAGAAAAGAAAGAAACCTTTATTGAAAGTCTTTGTTCATGTAACTGTTTTTCACAAAACTTTAGTGACCATGCATCTGTCCTAGTGTCTTCAAACTAGTGTGGCTGCAGCCATGGAGGGCTCATTAAACCAACCGCTGTGGCTCCCTGTAGAATTTCTCCCTCAGTAGGTCCCACAGGGCCCCACGCACTTCAGATGCTAAGGAGCATTCTGGAAAGGCTGCTCCTCCTGGTCTGGATTCTAGAGTTTGAGAACCACTGCTCAAGTGCAATGAGTCTCTGCCTGGGCAGTTCTGTCCCCCAGTGAACGCAGGGCTATGCTGGCAGGCACCTTTGATTGCCAGCACGGTGGCATCCAGTAGGTTGAGGCCCCAGCATGGAGTCGCCCACCAATGTCAAGGGTGCTGATGTTGAGAAGTGTCTACAGGAGCTCTCTCACAGAGCCACGCAGCTTAACAAGAGCTTAAATGATGAGTAAAACAAGGGCTACTCATTCAGAAGGAAGCCTTCCACTAAAGTGGGATGATGTCACAGACATTAAGTTAATTGGATGGTGTCTCCAGCAGATATCTACTGTCATCTTTCGCTATGTCTCTGTCTCTCCCACATTCACATATCCATTAAGCTTATAAAACACCACACAGCCCAGACATGTACTCATCCCAGATGTAAATAAGTGCCTGCGTATGGCAGAGGAGGGATGTGAACACCTTTATTCATCCCCCCAGGGGCTGGCATCATCATGTCCAAAGTGGATAGTGTTCTGGAGACAGATGCACAGAATGATAGAGTTGGCAAGACACTGCCATTTCCTTGGCCACTCAATATTTCCCTCTAATATCATTTTTTTTAATGGCAGAAGATCCTTCTTGGCACCTCAGCTCCAGCTAAGGCAATACTAGGATGGACTCAAGAATTCCTTCAATCTGTCTAAACGTTAGACAGGTTTAGAGTGTGAAGACTCTCCAGGGACCATGGCACAAAAAAGCCAGCTCTCATCTCTCAAAGGAGGGAGGAAGCCTTTCCTTGTCAGGTATGACTTCACTGTGTCCCCCACTTCCTTTTAGACCTTAGCGAATGGTCCTCGGGCAGGGCTGTTCATGGTAGAAACGGGAGTCATTCTTGTTGCCTTGTCTCTCTCAGACCTGCACCACTTAATCTATCTCCAAGTGCTGCAGATTCTCTCTTCCAGAGCCACTCTTCTACGAAAGAATGCCTGCCTTTCCTGCTTCTGTATTGGTTCATCTCAACATTATGTCACTGGGTTATAAAACAGCCTCCGATGGCCCAGGAACATCTCTGGCCTTAGTCCCTCAATCCCACTCTGCATTTGCTATTGACAGGTGGAAAGATCTTCTGGCAGCCTGTGAGGCTTTGAACTCATGGGCCACTGTTTCCCCATCTGCATTCTTCCTTTCCCTTCTTTTGTTCCATTTTTCACATTATGTGGCAGCCAGCCTGAATTTTTCTGGCTTTCACGAAAATGCCACGTTTCCCCCTAATCCAGTGGTTCCTTTCATACCTACAGAATATCCATCTGCAGATATACTTGCCATCTGTGCTGGGTATTTGAAAAGGAATTGCATCTGCACTGAGCATGTGCAGTCTCCGTTCTTGTCACCATTGCCTAAAAGCATGTATAACAGCTATTCGCATGACAGTAACAATTACACTCTTGTTACATCTAGAGGATGGGTGCAGATTATATGCACACATATGTGTATATATGTAAGGAGCTTGGACATCCATATATTATGGCCTTTACTGTGTGTGTGTGTATGCGTGTGTGTGAGTGCATGTGAGTGCATGTGAGTGTGTGTGTGAGTGCATGTGAGTGCATGTGAGTGTGAGTGTGTGTGTATGTGTGTGTGTGTGTGTGTGTGTGTCTATGTCCTGGAACTAATGCCTATGAAGGCTGAGGGACAGTTGTCCTTTTACATGGGTCCTTTCCCCTGCCAGGAACCCTTGACTTCTTGTCCCTGCCTTCTGTCCTACTTCCCACTATTTCAGGCTTCAGCTGAAATAGCACTTCCCTTGGGAAGCCATCCTTGACCTCCTAGCTCAGAGCTGGGTGCCCCACCCATGTGTTCTCATGGCACCTTGTAAAACCTCGAACTGTAATTATCTTCTGTTGTAATCGTCTAGGTCCCCCCAGAAGCTTACAAATGCTAAGAAGGCCCCTGTATCTGTTTACACTGTGCCCAGCACGGTACCTGGAACACAGTAAATACTGACTGTGCTTCCTGACAGGGGCATTTTATAAGCTACATTATCCTGGGAAAGAAATTAATGAAGCTGGTAAGGAGATAAAATTTGAGGGTCCAAAGCATCTAGAGGTTTCTGAAGTCCGTTTATGCGTCCTGTATCTCTCACAAATATACCCATGTTTGTGGGGTGAAATAATCTTGAAACCAACTTTTCCTTTTGATATCAAGAACAGTCTTCCTTCCATGGTCTTCAATACCGTCCGTATTCTTTTTCTCTGTTGGACATCTTTCTCTAGCAAAGACTCACAGTCATCCAGAGAGGCTGGCCCTTGGGAGTCACGGGAGAAGAGGCGTGAGATCAGTAGGGTTGGGCTGCATCATGCAGGGGCCATAAGTATGGACAGAGACAAAGATTTTGTTGTTAGCCCAGTGGAAAACCTTTAAAGGTTTAAGCTGAAGTGGTGATGTCATTGTTCTGGCTGCTTGAAAGATGGCTAGAAGGAGGCTGGGCCAACATGGAAGAGAGAGAAACTGGTTCATAGGCCACTAGAATATCTGAGTGGTGGGAGAGTGGTGGGACCACAGATGGTGGAAGTGGACGCATAGCAGTAAGCAGACAAATGTGTTTTGGAATCAGAATATGAAGTTATTGGGAGTTTGGATTTGGGGCGGGGCTAAGAAACGATGGGGGTATAATGTCCAGGACTGGGGTGACAATACTTCTGTCCTGAGCATTATGGTCCCTTTGCCGCTCATTCTCCAAGTGGTAGGTAATCCCTTCCCTTCTTGTCACTGCACTACTGAGTACAGAGAGATTTAGCAAGAGGCAAGAATATGTCTCAGGACCCGAGAAACAGCCCCCTGAAACCCAACCCAGGCTTAAGCAACAGTGACGCTCAATGTATTGTCCTCTGCACAGCCGCTCAGTGTGCGGTGACTAAGAGGACCACACAGGGGAGGACACAGGTCCACTGAAGATCGAGACAAACGACTGGAGAATTCCTCTATGTCCTTGATGCTCCCACCGCATTCTGCCCCTGCATGCCAAGTTCACATTTATAGGAAATGCCGGGTCCAGAAGGTAGGTGGGGCTTATTTTTTCAAAACTAGGGGGTTTGCTTTCCTGCCTCTTCCCCAAAAGAAAAACAAACCTTCTGCCCGGGAAATTCAAGTCAATGAGGCCCATACTTGAAAACAGGTGCACTCACTCCCGAAGCCTCTTTGGCTCAGGTGAGAAACACCTTTACTCCATCAGCCTTTCACCAAAATATGCAAATCACCAAACCCCTAGCTTCTGTAGACTATCTCAGTCTTTTCTACAGATCTGGCAACCAGGGGTCATCTCCGAAAGTATGCTACCAGAAATCATTACAGTTTTTTTTTTTTTTTATCTTTAACCAAATTCAACATCTTATTTCAGAATAGGAAAATACCTTATTTTTCTTTTATGCTTCTCCAAAGCTTTTTAAGGTTTAGATAATGCATCATTATAATCTATGCTCATCTATCACAATTTCCCCCTTTGCCTCCCAATAAAAAGGTTTGAAGTCCAAGATGTATGTATGTATGTGTACACACACACACACACACACACACACACACAGAGAGAGAGAGAGAGAGAGAGAGAGAGAGAGAGAGCGCATTTTAAACTTCAAGATGCAAAGAGATTGTTGACAGTACATCTGTTGAATCCTGCCCTTATCAAGGGCATGCCAGAACTTTAAGAAGCTGGCCACTGATGTCCATGCCTTTCAGATGCACACACCTTGCTTGACCCACTTATTAACTGTAACAGAACTGAGAGTATTACAGAGCTAGGTGGGTGCTCACCTTACCATCCTCTGGGCTCCGAAGAGTTTCAGACATCTCTACACACAGTCCAACCTCCAAGTGAGACAGAATGGAGACTCTGCAGGCCAGTGAGCTGCTGGGAGGCCAGTCACATCCTCTATGTGTGTGGTCCAGCTTTCCCAGTTACACACTACTCTTGCAGTACATCTCAGATGCCCGGGCTCACCAACACTGGGCTGGTGTCATGACTGAGGACTGTGCACACGATGCTCCTCCCAGGCAGCAAGCTCACAACCCCATGCTGCTCTCCATGAGGGCCAGGGGTTCCTTGTCAGCCTCCTGGCCTGCTGCCGGAGGCCAGTATTGCAGCAGGCAGCCAGCAAAGTGTGTGGTAACCCAACCCCTTGTTGAAATGAGACTCCCAGCATCAGGAGGCTCCTGGGCAGCGAACACCTGACGCGCTACCTTATCCACAGCCACAGCACCATTAGAATGCTCACGATCCTCCTGGCCCAGCATGGTAATAATCATAATTGCTGAGAGAAATGGCTCTCTCCACTAATTATGCTACTTATAACCAGCCACGAGGGAAATAATAATTTGGCTTGAAACAAGTCTTTAGGTCCCTCATGTCTGGGAAGAGTACTTGGGTTAAAAGTCATCAAGATCAGGATTGATAATGGCCAATGTAAATGTCAGGTGTTTGGCTTTTCAGTTATTATTTTTTATGGGAAAAAAGCAGTACTTTGGAAGTAGCCCCTGTTCCCTGGAGCGAGCCTGGCAATGGCTTTAACTTGCTTTAACTTCTGTCTTCAGCTAACACGTGTCTGCTGATGTGCCAGATCTGGGAGCTGCCTGCATGCCAAGGCAGTGCCCCTGAAGGGAGCCTCCTGTCATCCTGATAGGCTGTCTCTGGTGGAGATCGCCACAGCTACAGTGGAGTCATGGGCATGGCTGCTGCTGAGTGACCCAAGCAGAAGCCAGCTGAGCCAGGCTGAGCAGAGGCTGCGCCCAGCCATAGCACCTTGGATCCTCCAAAGGTACCAGCATACTTCCGTTCTCTCCTCTCTTCTTCCTTTCCTGTTTTTAGGCAAACATTGTGACCTTTCCCCCTTTCTTCCTCCTCCCCCTCCTCCTCTTCCTCCTCTATTTTTCTCTTTCCTGTCCCCATCCCCCACTCACATGCTGTAAATAGTTCACTCTGCACCTGCCCCGTCAACCTTTCTGAAATGCTTGGTTTCTACTCACCCAGCCGTGTGAACTTCCTTCCTTCCTCCTCCTTTGCTTTTGGAAGACTGCGATGCTGATGTCCAGGCCAGATCTTTCTAGAAGGTGTTCCTTACATCTCTTCTGTGTCCTTAGCCTTGGTTGCTTCCTCCTAGGTCAAGGTGGCGTCCTGCTCTTCAGCCTACCCCACATGCCCCTGCCACAACTGCCACAACTCACCAGCCACCATGACCCCTGCAGCCATTCACAGTGCACCCTAACGTCTTGCACCGCAAGGCACAGTGTGACATCGCTAAAACACACTTTGCTTGGTGCCAAGTCAGAACTCTGGCTCCTGCACACTCTTCTTTTGAAAGGCTGAACGCGCCTTTCTGACCCTCATCCTCACTGGCTCAGGCAGAGCTAACTGCTGCTTCCGGGCTCCAGTTAACACTGCAATACAACCATCACTCTAGCCATCTCCCCAAATAAGCAGAGAGTTCCTGGGGCAAAGGTGTTGCTGACTCACCCACCCAGCAGTTGCACAATAGAGGGTGTTGGATGAACTTTGCTTCTGTGAGTTTTACAAGTGAGAAGAGACTGCATGGAGGACTGTAACGAGCATGCGCACATGGAGTCCGATGTGTGGCTTGGGCCAATGCTCACTCTCCTGGTCTCCCTTTCCCTACCCACGGGGCAGGAATATAGTGTCCGTTTGTAGGGGATCACAGGGATTTGATGAGTTGCTCTGTGTACTGCACTGACATCGTCACACAGCAATAACACAGCTGGAAAACAGAGACTCCTGGCACATGAGTGTTGAATAAAATGGAGGCAATTCTGATACCCCATGGTTACCTGTGTTGTGCTTAAGGGAGAAAGTTCTAGACAGTATGTGGACTGGCTTGATGTAAATGAGCATATCCTTTATTGAATTGTCTGTGACTTTATCCTCCAGTCAGAAAAACATATGCTAAAGTCATATGTGAAACTAAATTCTATAGGTAAGCTTAGTGTGGGCTCAGCCCCACTTAGGGCTATTGGACAGACTGAGCTGGTGGGTCTGGAAAGCAGATGGTTTAAAAAATAACCTAGCCAAGAAACTGCAATTCCTACATTACTATAGATGGGAAAGTACACACTGGTTACTGTTTAACAGAGAATGTGCTCAACTTCCAGAAAAGATGTTTGAAAGAAACCAAACACCATTCAATATAACATCTAAGAAGTTAAAATTCCGTGGTTATCAGCAGTTGGAGGCATTCTATATTCCTTCTGCCTGTAGACGAACCCAGAGTGCAGAGTCTCTGGGTTGAGCATCCCTCCATGTACACGTGAACATCCTCCTGCATTGTTCGGGCATGTTCTCTGTAGGGCCCCAGGCTTTAGCTACCCTAGCCTACCTGGAAAAGCCCCATGGAGACTCAGTTGACAGGACAGCTGACTCCTCCGATAGCCTTCCTCTCCCGCTTGTAAAACCAGCAGTTAGAACTCCTCTAGAAATCTCTCCTTGCTGGGTCATATGGTGGATCTCTTTCTAGCTTTTTGAAGAACCTGGCTTCTCTAATGGCTGGACCAGTTTATACTCCTATCTATGGTGAATGCCTAGTCTCCCTTCTCCACATACACAGAAGAACTTTTTTTGTTGTTGTTTAGCCATTTATTTTCTTGATTGTATCTATTCTGACGTGGGTTAAGATAAAATTTTAGCTTCAATTTTTATTTCCTTGTCAGTTAAGGATGTTGAACATTTAAGAAATACTTCTCAGAGCTGGACAGTGGTGGCACATGCTTTTAATCCCAGCACTCGGGAGGCAGAGGCAGGTGGATCGCTGTAAGTTCGAGGCCAGCCAGGTCTACAAAGTGAGTCCAAGGACAGCCAAGGCTACCAGAGAGACCCTGTCTCGAAAAACAACAACAAACAACAACAAAAAGAAATAAATACTTCTCAGCCGTTTGTATTTCTTCTTTCATGAACTCTCTGTTTAATTGCATACTCTTGGAGTATGCATCATGGAGATGATGAACCTCTAGGCTGAGGCATGTCCACATTTGATAAAGCTCAAATTGACATAGCATCAAATGGCCTTCTAAACACATATATTTGTGCCCAGAGACAAATGCTACATTCAGCCTCAGTCAGAAGCAATGAATGGCAGCAAATGCAGAGACTCGAGACTGCTTAAGATGCTG
The DNA here is from genome assembly GCF_903995435.1 of Acomys russatus. Classification (NCBI taxonomy): domain Eukaryota; kingdom Metazoa; phylum Chordata; class Mammalia; order Rodentia; family Muridae; genus Acomys; species Acomys russatus. Next base: position 51,571,628 of record NC_067139.1, on the reverse strand, counting down.
AAAATAAGTGACAGTTGAGTACTTTGCCCTAAATAAAACATTTGTACCATCCCCTCCGAGGCCGAGAGAATGTTGCAGAAAGAATTAAAGAGGCAGAAGGAAGGGAAGGAAAGAGGATGAAAAAAAATGCTATCTGTGGGGCATGATACAATCATTTAAAACATGATCTCCCAGCAGCTGAGGTGACCTGAACTGAGCCTGTCAACAGTCAATCACAGACTGGGGAGGGACTCATGGGGTCCTACCCCTCCCTATGAACTATTTATTGGCTACTGGTAGATTCTGGGAGAGGGACAATTGTTGTCCCATATAGGACAATGGTGATCCCACTGTGTCCAATGGATAGTTTCAAACCCTTGGCCATATATAGCCTTGGTTGAAGCCATTGGGTCACAGGAGAAACAAGGAGTAGAAAAGAAGAGAGAGAGTTGACAGGGATAGGTGGCAGATAAAAGAAGGTGATGGGGAGAGGGTAATCAGAATGAGTAATGTATATGAACGAAATTACCAAAGAACAACTTCATCCATAAAAAAGTTTAGAGTACAGTTAAATATGTACCTACTTATGACATGTACCCTATGACATGGCAAACCTACTTCCGAGTATACAGTCAAATGATGCACACATGGCCCCCTCATAGTTCCAAACTGTGAGCTACATAATTTTCTATTTATTATTCAGCAAGGCGATGAATAAACAAACCTGTGTTATATTCATGTAACCAATAATACTCATCAGCAAAAAAATATTCCAGCAATATTAGACTGAGGAATGAACATTGACTATGGAAGAGTATGTTGTATCCAGTATCAAAAGGGTCAAGACCAGGCTAAGTGAAGGGGACACTCAATTAGTCAATATAGATGAAACTTAATTTAGTGGCATCCTGTCTCAAAGTAAAAGGTGAGAAGAGAGATGAGGCTAGGGTTTGGGTTAGAGGATGGGCCTGGTCCTGGATTCAATCCACAGCCCTATAAAATACAAACAAAACACAGTTCATCTAGAATCTAGGTGAGCAGAAAGCACAAAACCCCGTTATTTGTAAAACACTCAGATAACATATTGCACACACCCTGTCTGACCTAGGAAAAGTGGCCATTGCTGAATGTCACAAACACCCTGGCGTGGTTGTTGGAAAGGGTATTATATACCGTAACTGTCGTGTCCAAACATCTAAGGGCAAGGAAGCCTCCACCCAGGCAGTCAATGCCTGTACCCTAACTCCCCTTCCAGTGCGGATGAAGACTTCTACTGAGCTCTTCTCTATTGTGGGGCCCTTTCTCAGTCACATGTCCTGAATCAAGCCATTGACTTGGGTGACAGTCTTTGAAAGCTGTCACAAAACAGAGTTAGATCTCCTTGGAGAGACACACTCCAGAAGAGAACCCGTAAAAAATATCTCTAACAAGCATTACAGAAACGTGAGAAAGGCCACAGAAGATCGAATACCTCATATCCTAGAAGCCTGAGTCTGCCATGCCTGTCCACCCCACAGGAAAGAGACCCAGAAAAAAGACCACTCTGCCTTCTAAGCAGTTCTCTGTTTGCCTGAACCACGTGGGAACCTGGAGAATTCCCATTCCTTCTTCAGTGTTTTGCAACAGATGCTACAGAATTGGAGGGAAAAATTCTTGGGTATAAGGCTGTATATTATGCAGATCGTCTTGAAGGCCAAGAGCACTGCCTGGAACCCACTGCATGGTGAGAACTGCGAGGGTGGCTTCGGTACAGACGTCAGGGTATTCTGTGTGATCCAATCTACACTGAATTAGAATCCAGAACCAGTGCTCTAACTGGTGTTTGTAGCACTCAGTATTTAAAGCAAAATCAGTGTCAAATAAAATAGTGATGTCAGCATTTGAAACAGGTATAACTGCATTTAAAAATCCAGATTTCCAGTCTTAAGAAGCTACCCACTCGTCGCCCGTCCAGTCTGACCAGTAGTTGAGTTTATAACCATGGACCCGAGGTCAATGTAGGTGGCCTGGGTGGGTAGCTCATTGTTTTCTTTCCCCTCTGCCTAGGTCTCAGCAATTGGATTATGAAAGAATGGCAGGCAGTAGGTGAGGACAAGAGCCATCTCATCTGGGTACCCTTTTCTTGCTTTCCTCCCCTCCAGCTCTGCTCTCTGTGAGGGCCCAGCTATGTGTGTAGCTTTTAGAAAATGGAGTGGGGTTGGGGTGGGCTGAGGGTTGTCACTAGTGAAAGAAAAAAGGCGAGCTCTGATGTATAAACTATGTCAAAGCAAGTGACCCTGCCCAGGCAAGGTCCCTGGTCCCCATCTCACTGGACAGGCTTAAGAAGCGGGGTGCCTCTCTGGTGATCTAACACTGTGCCCCTGGAGATGCTATCTGTTGCTGAGCCTTCCAGAAGGTGCCTCATAGTAGCTTCTCTCTCGGGTTCTAAAATCCCTACGTGGAGAATTGCAAAGAGAATATGAAAGATGAGTTGGCAGGTAGGTCTATGGCTAGTAATGTAAAATTGTAAAATATTTCTTGTATTTATCATTTGCTTTTGTAAAATGATATTTACTTTCATATATGAGAATAATACAACTTTTCTTGTTAGAATTTGTGTAAATCTAAATAGGCAACATTTAAAAACAAACATGAGGCTGGCATTAGAATTACAGCATGTGTGAGGTGAATTTAGCCTACAGTGGGACTCCAGGAGTTTGTAAGTCTCTCTCCTCCTCCAAATCAATATAAACAGGATTTTCTCTCTTCGGGAGGGTGGTCTACAGTTTTCATCATGTTTCTTTAAAAGACCTTGACTCCAATGTGGGGAGCAACCATTCTGAAGTCTGAGCCACAGACCAGCCATGCTCCGAGTGAGGTAAGTCCCAATTGTGATGTGTGTCTGATTTCAATCACCTGCAAAGGGTCTCACCAATGCAGCTTACGGAGGCTGCTTTCTGTAATGGTGTGTGTGTGTGTGTGTGTGTGTGTGTGTGTGTGTGTGTGTGTGTGTGTGTGTGTGTGTGTGTGTGAGAGAGAGAGAGAGAGAGAGAGAGAGAGAGAGAGAGAGAGAGAGAGAGAGACAGACAGGCAGACAGACAGAGAGACAGAGACACAGAGACAGAGGGAGACAGAGAGAGAGAGATGAGAGACAAAGAGAGTGTTTTAATTCTGTGTATGTGGCATATGCACCTGTGTGTGCATGCAGAGGCCCAGGAGGATTTTTGTGCATCCTGCTCTGTCACTCTCCATACCCTTGAGACAGGGCTGCTTACTGAATGAACCTCAAGCTAGCTTGGCAGCCAGCAAGCCTCAACAATTCTCCTAGTTCTGCTCAGTGGGGCTGCAGGCCTGCATGAGCACACCTGGATTTTCACATGAAACCTGAACTCGGGTCCTTATGCTTGCACAGCAAACACTCTTACCCAGGGTCATCATTTTGGCCTCAAAACTATAGTGTCAACATAAACCTCACCTGATCCTTTTCTGTAGTAACAGAAAATTCAGTAGGAAGGCAGAGAGGGATGTGAAAAAAACTTGCGGAAGAAACTGACTTGGGGAGACACAGTGACGTGGGAGCCCATCTCACTGTACGTCCTTAGTCACTGAGCCAAGGGAGGAAGCCAGAGGTAGATGCTCAACACTCAGTTCAAAGTGGAAAACTAATTCTTTTAAAGCTCCTGAGAAAAGTGGTAAGGGGTTGATGGGGTTTATTTTGTTTTGTTTTATTTTTTTTTTCTGATTCTAATCTACATCTACCAAACAAGAAAGAGTTCTCTGTGCTTGCCCGGGCCAGGTGTAGCTTCCATGCCTGTTTTCTGCCTCCTTGGGTAACTACATGGGTAACGTCTGGGCGCCTCTTACATCTCTGGCCACTTTTGACTGGCCAGCTTTTGACTTTGGCTCACTAGCTCTGGGGCACGGCAGTCTTCCTGTTTGTTTTGAGCTGAGAGCTGATGGCTGCGGGGGACAATTGCCTGGGAACTTAGAAATATGACTGTGAACATTTTTTTTTCTCTCTTCCATCATTATTATCCAAGGTTCTGACTCAGAACATTCCAGTTACGTCATTCTTGTCACAGGCGTTAGTGTCTCCTGCGGCTGAGCTGCAGGCCAGCTTAGCCTCAAGCTCATTTTTATTACGCAGCCCCTATGTCTGATCTTCCTGCAAAGAGATCAAAGCCTTTAGCCACATTGTCTCTCATTGCTCTCCGCCATTGGCAGCAGAAACTGCGCGTATATTAAACAGTCACGTTTCAGGCTGACCCTGGGGCAGCACCCATGAGGGAATCAGCCTGAGCGCTGCCGTCTTTTTCCTGCTGCCTTCATGCTCCCCTTTTTACTCTCCCTGACGTTTTAAAAGTGGGCTCACTGGTGTCCAGGTTTCCATAAAATGACATCAGATCAGCTTTGGGTGGCCCACAGTGTTACCATGGCGGTTTCCACAGTGGCACCAGCCAACTTTAGCTCCTAATCATATGGTCCAGAAGTTCTCTCTCTCTCTCTCTCTCTCTCTCTCTCTCTCTCTCTCTCTCTCTCTCTCTTCCGAGGACCAGTATGTCCATCCCTTGAAATGTCAGCCCCTCTGCACTCCAAGTCAGACAGGAGCTGTGCGCGTGGTAGCCTCTTCTCTGATGATTGCACAGCCAGGACCATCATACAATATAGCCAGGTAGATAGAGGGCAGAGGCCTGGAGTATAGACTCAGGCAGCCCTAACTTGACTGTGTTTTAAAACAATCCCCCGGGGGATCTTGTGAGAGCATAGGTTCTAAGTTACCAAGTGGCAAAGGCTGGGACAGTCTACAGCTCTGTCAAGTCCCCAGTGGTATCCAGGCTACTGGCTGGCTACCACACACACTTAGAACAGAAGCAAAGGAGAACACACCTCAGAGTGCCCAGCACTAGTATCTGAAAGACTGGCAGCTGGCGTGTGTAGGAACAGCTTCCTCTGAGGACGACTGTTAGGAGACTTTGGACGTCTTTGAAACGTATCTAAACAGAAGGGCTTAGAAGTTGAGTCGGGAATTAGAAGTTGGGATGGATTCCCATCTATTTTGCCACGTTGTCATCGTAGCTTACCACCTCTCTTGTCCCTCAAATGCAGACTCAGCTACTTTCTTCCCCGTGTCTGTATGAATGAGGAATGTTTCACCTCAGCTGGGCCTTGGGTAGCACTGAGTGGAAACGGTATCTCAAGTCCATTCTGTGATGTATTTCACAAAGCAGCCATTTTGAGTAGAAAGAGTTTGCTAAATAAACATTTTCCATTTAGTTCACTTGCTCTGCACGCCTTTGTGTTACTGTGTAAGGTTTGCTTAAGGTGGGACATATCGCCTTCAATCCATAAAAGCATATTCATGAAGATCATTCCATCCCCCCCTGTTGCTTTTCAATTTTTGAATTGCAAGTCGGTATGTCTGCTGCTGTGTATTTGCTGCGAGTGCTCAGCCCCTGGTAAATGCGTCACCTCAGGTAATCATCAGTGACTTCTGTACACTCTAAGTGGAAGTCAAATGACACTTTCATACAATTGTCTATAACATGTGGATAGTGCTAGGCGTATCCTGTACACCTAACACCATGGCAGGTGCTGCCAGCTGGCAAGGAGAGGTGAGGAGAGGACGGGGATGGGGGCGTGCTCCTGGCTATATTGACAACAGAATCAAACCATCTGATGAACGCCTACAGCATGCAGTGGAGACCTGTCAGCCACACCTTAGCCCCAGTACTGCTAGCAAGGCCTCTGCTGAATTAAATGCTCCCCTTCAAGGAAGAAAGCGATCCATCCTCCCATTTTAACAGATCAGGGAACTGCCTAACTCTTGGTTTTTTGTTTTGTTTTTGTTTTTGTGTTTTTTTTACTATCTATGTATTGCTATCCTTGCTGGTGTTCCTCCCCAAGTAATTCTGACTTTGAGGTTATAATATAGAAGTGGAAAAAAATCTCAGACATGTATTAATAAGCCTTAATACAGGTGTTGCAACCAGGTGTTGCAACATTAACGGCAACCCAGAAAACCCGAACCTGCTGCTATTAGAAATACCGACTAATTACCGCCCCCCCCCCACCTTTCCACCTGTGCAGGGCGTGAACTCTATCCTTCTCATCAACGGTTCCCAGATGGCCAAAGTCACCGTCATTCCTCTGTCTTTCATTTGGATTTGCTGGAAACACAAGTAGCAACACCTAGGTAGAATTTTATTTATTTTAGGCTGTGTGCATTACGGAACATGGTTCTTCAGGGAAGTGTAATTGACAGTACCTCCTACCGGCCTAGCATAGTACTTCTCATAGAGAAAAGCTTATTTATTCGACAGTGGGTCTTCCCTAGCCCCTATCTGTGGTTGCACGGGGGTTAGTGCAAAGCAGACATCTCTGGCTTTAGTATGGTCTCCTCACATTTCTAGGAAAAGCAGAGGAAGCATCGGTTTGGTCTGTGCAGATGGCGGTCACTGTAAAGAGGTCCACACAGTGCCCCTGACGACAATTAAAATGTGTCTAATATAAATTACTTAGATAGTTAGTGAAAGACATGAGCTGAACATGTTTTTGAGAAACTGTTATTTTTCTTCCATCCAAGGAAACGCTACAGGATCCCTCTCACTCTCTCCTGCTAAGGAACAAATTTAGATTTTGCCTCAAGTTCAAAGATTTTATATGACACTGCTGGCAGATATTAAAGGCAGGAGCTTTAAACACTCGTAATAGAAAATTAAAATAGTCTAGACAAGTTCTACCCAGGCTCTCTTGTCACTCTACTGTGGATATGATGTATGATTTCTAGAAAATAAAGTATTTTAAGGAAAGTATTTAAGGAGAGTATTTTAAGGAAACATTTATTTAAAAAAACAATAAAATGGTGAATAATGGCTCTCCGAATGAATAACTAATTATCAAAGCAATGGAAAAAAACACATAGAGAAAACAGTGTGGTTCTAGGTACCCAGGACACATCTGTAAAGAGATCGATACTGGTCCCTTGTGCCTACTGGCAAGGGGACCTCCATCTTAGTATGCAGAGTCTGAAAACCAACCTGTCATGGTGACACTTGCCTGTTCCCGCTAAGTGGGGGCATGGGATCAAAGGATCACTTGAGTCCAGGGGTTCCAGACTAAGCTTGGGAAACGCTTGGTAAGTCCTTTTCTCAAATTAAGTTGAGACAAATCAACAAATAACAACAACAGCAGCAACAACAACCCAAAAAAACAAGGGCCAGTGACAGAATAAATAGATGACATACAAAAGGGTCGAAAGTATTGTGGGAAAAGTAGAAGAGGAGCAGAAAGCGGAGTTAGGACAGTCAAGGGCTGTGCTTGATATGAGTTGTGGTTTAAATGGAAAATGTCCCCTATAGGCGCCCTCATTTTAACACATGGCACTGTTTGGGGAGGTTTAGGTGGGGTAACCTTGCTGCAGAAAGTATGCCATTGGGTGGGTACCACTCTCCTGCTTTACTCCCTGCTTCCTGCAGGTGGTTAAGGATGTGGACTCTCAGCTTCCACCTTCTGCCTCCGTGCCTGGCACTTGCTGCCATGTCTGTCTCCGGCATAGACTTGTATTCCTCTGGAACCTTGCACTACGATCCCCTTTCTTCCATAAGTTGCTTTTGGTTATGGTGTTTTATTGCAGAGCAGAGACATAGCGAACAAAAAAGTTAAAGGCATCGCTCAGGCCAGTCTTTGTGACAGGACATCAACAGCATCAAAGTATTTTTAAGAGGCAAGGGAGGAGCCTGGCGGGTCTTGAGGTACCCGAATCTGTTAGAGAGAACAGTCAGCTAAGGCTAGACCAAAACAAATCAGAAATTAGAAAAAAAAATATAATGAATAAGATAGGAGAAATATGTTATCCTTAAACAACAAGAAGAAGATCTTCAAAATCCACATATACGGAAATCAGTGTTTGATCTGCTGAAGGCAGGTGCTCCTTGACCAGCAAGAAGTGTGGTGAGTCTGGTCTTAGGAGTGGTGGGGGATGTGCACAGGGAGGCTCCTCTGGGCAGTCTCTCTCTCTCTCTCTCTCTCTCTCTCTCTCTCTCTCTCTCTCTCTGCTGTTTATTGACCTTTGTGTTCACCGACTCTGTCTCCCTATAGCCCCTGGGTTCCTTCCACCCCTTCCACTCTCACTGCCACTGCCTGAATTCAGCCTTTACTACTTTACACAGAGGCTAATGAACAGCGCCTATCCGGCCCACTGTGGCCAATCTCATCTCTGACCCACATGTGACATATCCTAGTCAAGGAACTCTGCTGAAATGCAAAACTGGACCAAATTACTGCTGTGTCTAATTTTATTTATTTATTTATTTATTTATTTATTTATTTATTTGGTGTGTGTGTGTGTGTGTGTGTGTGTGTGTGCGTGCGCGCGCGTGCGCATACGTGCATGTCTCAGTCCATGTCTGCACATCACATGCATGCAGTGCCCATGGAAGCCAGAAGAGAGCATCAGATCCCCTGGAACTGTAGTTACAGACTTGTGAGCTATTATGTGGGTGCTGGGAATCGAACCTGGATCCTCTGGAAAAGCAGCTGTGGTCTTAAACTATCTGTCTAGCCCTATCTGCTTAATCTTACAATGGTCCTCCCCTGCCATCATGTCCAATGTGAGACTCTTACATAGACTTTCACGGTCTCAGGTCTAGTGATCAGCTCTCACCCTGCCACCCTAAATTCTTTACCCTGTCTATAGCAATCGCATTACAAATCTCACCTTAGAATTCTGTGTGCCACTTCCTTTGTCTGCCTGATACCCCCTTCTGACTCTCCCCAGATAGCATTCCTTTCCAGACTTAGTGATCCTACCATCCCTCAGGAAGCCTTGCCCTATTTCTGCCTTAGTGATGGTCTGTGTCTGAGTGTCCTGCCAATCTCCCTGAGGACATTGTGCATATTTATACCAAAGCAGCACTATGATGTTTTGCAAACACTGGTCTGGGTCTTTGGCTACATGTTCCAGGGCTCTAGTGGGCACCAGAGACACAACCAGCTCAATTCCACAGAGTAGTCTGGACTCCTTTCCACCAGGGAGAGGGTCTTCGTTCCTCCATGGTAGACACTATGCCTAAATCCAATGCTGAGGCAAATACTTCGTTACTAAGCAAACGCCGGTCTAAGGAATGACAGCCAGCAACCAGCCTGAACAATTCTCTGAGGTAAGTGTCCCCAAGGTGTGGTCTTTTAAGCAGCAATATCTACGTCCCAGGGGAACTCATTAGGATGTAGGTTCTTAGCTGGCCTCACAACTTGCTGAACAGCAAATCATGTGGAACACAGGACACTGTGTCAAGAAGCCTTCTAGACAATTCTAACATATACACACTTGGACTGCTCAGAACTGAAAGTGGTAACTTCATTTCAAGGTCTCAAGTAATGTTGCCCCCTAAGAAAGGCACTTACATTGTAAGACAGCTTTAAAAGACAGTAAGACCCCATCCCCACATGCAGACCTACCTACCCACCACCCACACGTGCTCCATCTCTCAATGAGGAGTAATGTGTAGCAAACCACTAATGACCCCCTTTGCCTCTCTCTCCTCTTCTCCCCACGCTAACCACGGGGTTACAGTTGGTGTTTTTCACATGTAAGCCTTCATACTTTTACTATGCAAGCATAGAGCCATTTATCTTTAATTAGAGACATGGTCTAGGCTATTACAGCAGAAATCACAGCACCCGCCTCAGCAAGCTACATAAAGACACCTGGAGTTGCAGGCACTGGATGCAAACAGTCTGCTCCTTGCCAACAGTAGGTGGGCAAACAGGATGACATTTACCGTTCAAAATACAACTGTGAGGGGTTATAATCAAAAATCACAGTTGAAATGATTGTAGCCGACTTATAAAGTGCAGCACAGGAGCCAAAAAGCATTAAACACACAGTAACAACAGCATTTGCACTGACAGACTTGGGCCATTTTTGCCAGGTCCTGTGGATCCTACATACAAGGGGAGTGTGCTTACCAGGGAGTGGCTTGTGCTATGGGACAGGAGAAATCCCAAACAGGCACAAAGAGGGCCCAGGCTCCATCCTGTCAACACCACAGATGGGCCTTGATTCTGTCAGCTGCAATGGCAAGATGTCACTGGGAAACCCTCTGATTGAACAGAAAGGATGCAGTGGTGGTTTGGGATAAATTCCTCATCGCTTGCAAGGATGTAAAATGAAAATTGTATGGTAATGTAGTTTACAAATGAATGCAGCTATATCTGCCAAAATGGAAAGAAGAGAAGGAAGATGGGGAAGGTGTGATGGAGGGAGGGGATGGAGCAATGAATGAGGGGAGGAAGGTACAGAAGGAAGGTGTGAAGGAGAAGAAAGAAAGGGAAGGATGGAAGGAAGAAAGGGAAGGAAGGAGGTGGCAGGGAGGAAGGGAAGAGAAGGGCCAACAGTGGCTACTTCCCACTCCTGATGTTACCGTTTCCTTCTCTGCAGCTTCTTGTGATGACTCCTTGGCTATCTCTGTACCTCCTCCTAGTCCCTCTGCTTTTGCCTGATTTTTCTTTTCTTTTCTCTGAAAGGCAACTCTTATGGATATTCGTGTTCAAAAACTGCTGTTGCTGCTGCTGCTGCTGCTGCTGCTGGTGCAGATCTGTGAAGATGTGCATTGCTTCTGTTGTCAGTGTGTGTGTGTCGTTAGCTATTTATGTGTGTTATTTATGTGTTGCTGGTAGACTGTATCGCGGGAGTCTTGCTGATATTTCTTGTTAGAAGGAGACCAGGAGAACCTTCTATTTCTCTAGATCTCTTTCTTAAAAGCTTAGCTTGGTAGCCTGCTTATTCTTTCTTTGAGTGCCATCAGGTCTCCCCACCAAGGGGAGGTGGTCAAATATAGGGCACTAGAGTTCATGTCAGAGTGAGTCCCTGCTCTCCATATAACTGGAAGATGTCCTGTCCATTGGCTAGATCAGAGTAGGGGTTTGATATTTACTACTTGTATTGTCCTTGGTTAGTGCAATAGTTTGAGCAGACCCCCTGGGTCCCGATTCATGCATCATAATGTTCTTCTTGTAGGTTTCTAGGACCCTCTGGGTCCTTCTATTTCCCCATCTCCTATATTTCTCTTACCTAGAGTCCCAGTGGGATGTCCTCACTTCTGTCCCAATCTCTTGGTAAGTGAAGACTTTCATGGGACATGCCTTTTGGGCCAGAGCCCAATTATAAGTGAGTATATACCATGTGAGTCTTTCTGTTTCTGGGCTAACTCACTCAGTATGGTCATTTATGAGACTTGATAGCCTATGACCATATAGTGGGGGAGGAGGTCCCCCTCGGTCATAGACCTAGGGGAGGGGAATAGGGTGAAAGCGGGGGGGGGGGGGGAGGGAGGAATGGGAGGATACAAATGATAACAATTGAGCTGTAATCTTCTGAATAATATATATATACTTAGCTTATGTCTAGATGGGTTTCCCTGGATCTAGATGAACATGCATACGAATAGACACCATCACACATGCAGATAGATGAGTGTGCATTCTTTGCAAAGGTTTGAACTGCACGGGTAGGTAGCTTGATGCCCCTACTCTTATAGATGAACCTCTATCTACTGCCTAATTGGGAGCAGGCTTGTGGGTCTGGACGTCCCTTCAGGCCTAACTTTGACAGTCCTTCACGATGGCAAGGTGGCCAGCTATGCTTGCTGGCTCCTCTGCAGCTAGGAGTCAGTGGATGGTACTGCAGGTAGTTTTAAGAGTGGATTTCTACTCGAAGTGGAAGAAAACATGATGCTTTTTTTTTAGCTCCACAATCTATCTTTTCTGTTGTCTAGAATTCTATGCAAAGACTAAAGCTCCACCAGCAATCTTGAACCAAGAAGCCTGAGGAGGCAGCCAACTGCTAAGAAACTCAGAAAGAACCCAACCCTCTGATGATCAGAGAGTCCCACTTCCTGCTACAAAAGGAAACTTTGCATTCAAATTCAAGCTATAAGTTTTTGTTGTTGTTTTGTGTGTGTGTGTGTGTGTGTGTGTGTGTGTGTGTGTGTGTGTGTGTGTGTGTAACTTCCTGTTATGGAAGTCTCTAAATTCTCTTCACATATTTATCTATTTATAAAGCCAATAGCTGACAGAATACATTGATTAATTACAGACTGGAAGGTCTAGTTAGGCCCCCTCTGTCACAGTTCCAGGAGTGAAATCTTCAGACATGGCTCCCTGGAACCTTGTCTCTCCTGGTCTAGAAACAGGCAGCTGAGGCAACAAGAGGTGTGGAGTGGTAGCTGTTCCCTTTCGGTTGCTTTTAGCTCAACAGTAACACTAGAGAGAATAGTTGGAGGAGAGTGGAAAGGGAAAAACAGGACGCCTCACTTGTTGAAAGCCCTTCCAGGAATGTGTTGTTTGAACATGTTCAGGCTGCTGCTTTAAAAAAAAAATCAAGAGCAAGAGCAGATCCAGTGGGTGCAGGGAGCATGCTAGATAGGCAGGGCTTGCAAGAAGAGCAGAGCCAGTGGGTGTAGGGAGCATGCTAGATAGGTGAGGCCTGAAGGAAGGATGGAAAGAGGTTAGAGACAGCAAGCAGGATACTCATCCTGAAAAGGACACAGCTGGTAAGAAGCAAGGTCAAGAGAAGACTTGAAAAGCATGGACCTGCTAAATGCCTGCTTCAGTTCTGGATGGGTCTACAGAACAGTCCTAGCTATTTTCTTTAATTTTTGTTTCATCTTACATTGCTTTTTAACTTTTACTACCATCTTAACACTTAGTATGAAATCTTCCCTCTTGTTAAGTGCATAGTGTAGTATTAGGAACTGCAAAAGAATAGCATACAATGTTGTACTGCAGATGTTTACACCTTACTCATCTTGTGGAAAAGAAACTTTCTATCAGTTGATATAGTTTTTATACACTTTATATCTATTGATAGAATTTTCTTATTGATAGAGTATTACTGGCTTCCCCCAGACCTTATCAACTGGCATTCTACTCTCAGCTTCTGTGAATACATATACATATATGTGTATGTATGTATACATATATATTTTTTTGAGACAGGGTCTTACTATGTAATCTAGATTGGCCTGAAACTTACTGTGTAACCAGGATGGCCTTGAATTCATTGGGGAATTCTTCTGATTCATCCTCCCAACTGCTAAGATTACAGGTATAAGACACCACATTTGGCTGAGTTATAGTAGGTGGCTAAGTTTGGTCATGTTAGGTATGTCATTTGAATGGTAAAAATAAAACTAATGAGAAAAATATCCATAGACTAGATTTCAATTACTGACATGTTACCCTTACTCTCATTTCATGAATAACTGAAATCACATGTTGCACTGGTAGGGGGTAGGGGTAGGACTTGGGGGAGGGGCATGTCCAATCCCTGGTTCTAGGAGGATAATATCCCCTGGCACTGGAGTGGAGAAGATAGCTACGTCCTGTCTTGGTCTTTTCCATTTGGTTAAGTTGAGTCCCAATGACTTGAAATGAGCAGAGTCACAAGGAAGCAAATGCTGCTCCAACTCTTGCATTACATAATCCCACTTCTGCTCTCAAGCACAGTGAGCTGGTTGGAAGAAAATCTGCTAAATTAAATTTGGTTTGATTAGGAAATTTGCGTCATGTGCAGGCGAAGCACGACATGTGTGGGTTAAAAAGTGTTCTGGTTATTTAAAAAAAAGTTTCACAGATGATTCAGTTTTACCAAAGCTCCATTAGTGAACTAAATCTGTGTTCCTGTGGGTGCATTGCGGGTAGTCATTGCCTTGGCCCTTTGGGGGGAAATGTCCCAAGTCCCAGGCAGTTTGTCTTGTTAGAAGAAAAGTACTATGGCCTCACAGGCTTGGTGGGACATCTGAGCATTGATATGTCCTTTCCACACCAGCTCCCCAAGATCCCTTCATGGGCCCCTTCACCTCCTTTTCAAAACCTTTTGCCTACTTCCCAGCAGCTTTCCCAAGGCAGCCTTGCGTCTCCTCTTCCTTGGTCGAAGTCCTTAGCTACACTTCAACCTAAACAGTCACCTTCCATTTTACCGCCCAACCTCCAAATACAGGCATGGAGATATTTAAGCAGAGTTGTCTGAAGTGTTACAGGCTGAGGAAGGGGCTTGAGAGAAGGTTAAATGTCATGGTAGGATGCAGGGCCAAGGGCAGGTAGAAAGCCACGAGCAAGTAGCAGACGCCGGGAGCTGCTTTTATAGATAACATAGAGACCCACTTTTCAAGCCCAGTCTCCACTCTGATGAACAGAATCTTGCATTTTATAGTCACTGAAAAGCATCCGAGGGGTAGGTGAAGGAGAGAGAGAGAGAGAGAGAGAGAGAGAGAGAGAGAGAGAGAGAGAGAGAGAGAGAGAGAGAGAGAGAGAGAGAAAAGGATCTGTTCTATTACTTTAGGTGGGTAACTGCTGGACCGCAGGCCTTTCCAGATCTCAGGAGCCATGTTGAGATCCAGGGCCACAGTGTAGCCCACACAGCTTTTGGAAGTCATTCGGGTGCAAATATCTGGCTGTTGTCCTTTCATTCACTAAAGGCCTAGCTTTGTGTGTGTGTGTGTGTGTGTGTGTGTGTGTGTGTGTGTGTGCACTTTTTCCTTTATTTTTTTTCTTCCGTTCATGGATTAATAATTTGTAGTCTAGAGTGCCCCAGTAAGTTTTGACACAGGCCAGGTGTGGCACACTCTACGCAGCACCCCATCATTGCCGACAACCCCCTTACCCTCCTGACCCCTTGTCAGTTCCCACTTGTCCCTGAGGTTATGACAACTGCATTAATTCCTACTGCTATAGACTGACCAAGCCCTTTCCAGAAATACATAAAAATGGATTCATTGATTGCTTCTTTGGGTTTAATGCTTCATGCATCGAGTAGGTAGAGGAACCTCCATGGCTTCTGTGTCTGAAATCAAAGTGCCACCCCTGACGGAACATGTGTGAGTATCCTGAGTTCTCCTTGGGTTCTGTTGGGGTAGACAACTTCAGATGACAGTTTGGCTGGGGAGGGATGAGGAAGACGCAGAGGCAAGGGGCTCATAGCTCCCCTTTCCATCCTCAAAAGCACAGCCATCCCCATCCATGCTGTACAGATTGGGGTTCACTGAAAAGCTGCATTTGGGAAAGGAGGAAGTAATTAAAGAAAATGTACCCATGCTAGAAGCATGGGAAGAATCCACCATTGCATTTTGTATTAGAAAACCGCACACCTTAGGGTTCTTAAGTGATCCTGTTTTCATGAGAGTCCATAAATTAGCAATACTGTTCTGATAAGAGAGCCAGGACAGCCCTAAAGGAGGGCTAGGGAGCAGAGGCAGCCAGACTGTGGGCTCCCAAGGGAAGGCTTGGGCACCAAGCACTGTAATATTAGTACTGCTTGCCATCAGACAGCACCAGCACAGCCAAGGAGCCTAGACAACAGGCCAGAGGCTGCAGACAAAGGGAGGCACAAAGACAGCATTCAAAGGACCCTGCTGCCTCCGCCAGCCGACACTTCCATAGACTCCACCAGAGCCAGGCCAGGCCTGCACACTACCCAAGGCTTTTTTTTTTTTTTTTTTAATGGTTAGCTTTTAAACTGCTAAAAATAATAAACACAGAGAGGAAAGTGCTGCCATAGCCTTAGAAGCAGAGACAAACGGAAACAGTTGTTGTTCTAATGAGGAAAACAGACCGGTTTCAAAATTATAGCTCAGCATTCCAAACAGGCTGCCTGGTGTTGCCACACTTCTCTAGAGGAAGGGGGAGTCCAGAGGCGATATCAGAGAACCAAGGAAATGCTCCTCCCTGGTTCGCTCTAGCCAAGGCTTATCTAATTCTTGTTTTGCTTTTTTTTTCTTTAGCATTCAAGAAATAGATACTTGAGATGGGATTGTATTCTGTACACACAGTTTTCTTGTGAAATAAGAGGAATAGTTGTAGCCATCTTGCATTCTGCCATTGCCAATCTTCACCTGGGTAAATTTACCTCGTCTCTTTTCCTTGATGCAGGGTTAGCAACATAATACCTCATAGTTCCCTGGACTACCAACCTCAGTTATGCTAGATAAAAAAAAAAATTATATATGGCGATGCTGCAAGTTTGAAGACACAAGGGTCAATTAACAGCAGAAATAAACACAAGTACGTATCGAAAGTCAAGGCTGACCTCTGACCTTCTATTCATTAGGCCATGTGTGGAACTGGCTACCACCATGCGGGTCCTCCGATGAGAGGGAAAGCACGGATCTGGAAAATAAAAAGGAAACACAAGAAAATACAAATTGGTTTTTTAAAAAACTTAAATGTAATTCCCCTAACACTTGATTAAACAGTATCTGATCTTATTTCTGTCCCTAAGTGGAGTCTTGTTTCAGAGCTGTCTCCGATTTTGAAAAAGCGCAAACCGGCTTAGATGAAATCTCATTCTGAACTGGACATCGTTTCATGGAAAGAGACTCTAACATGAGGCTGTAATAACAGAGCTCAGGCAGGCCACAGCCTTCATGCCTTCCAAAGGCCGGCTTTTCTATGGGGCCTCAAGAACAGCACCCAAGAGTTTTACATTACCAGCCTGGGAAGATGACCGAGAGGCCAAGGAGAACCTCCAGGTGATGGGAGAGTTCCTTGTTCCCTAGGAAGAGCCAGCATCCCTGTGCTGCTGAGCGTGTTGCTCCATGCACCAGGCACTAGGTGAGAGAAAGCTGCAGGGAGCCTCATCCCAGCACAAAGAGGAGTTGCCTAGAGAGTGTGTGACCCGTCTGGGGACACTTTCTGCAGATAGACACACAAGGTGGCAGGTGGCCAGGGGGGCAGCACCTGGGTCTGAGGGTCTCCACTGTTCACGTGAAGCTACTTCCCAGCTGTAGCTTTATCATTTTTGTGGTGGTTGTGAGGAACTCACAAGTCACAGCCAGAGGCTAGGAGCAGAACTACCTAGATTTCTGACACTGAGACTGAAGATGGCCTTTCCCTCCTTTTCATATCTGTTCTTTCTCTTTCACCAGAGGAATAAAAAGAACACTGGTTTAATTTCCTTGATAGTCCCATCCCAAGCATGAGTTGATTTATAAAATGCTAGTCTTTGCTTTTCTATTTTTTTGTATTCATGAAAATATCTATGTATCCATGGTAACTGTGTGCTTACGAGTGATTTTTGTGTTTTGTTTTTGAGCCAAGGTCTCATTTTTGTAGCTTAGGCTGTGTTTGAACTCAGTCTGTAGTTCAGGCTGAACCTGAACTCATTCATGGTGATCCTTCTGCCTCAGTCTTCTGAGTACTGGGGTTACAGCAGTGAGCTACCACTTCTTGGCTTGGCATGGGTGGGTTTTGTTTGTATTGGTGTGTGTATGGTAAATATTGCATTTCCAAACTGCTGCGTGCTGTATAAGCTTACTATGAAGTTGGTTCCTGAGATAACGTGGCTCCCTCTCCCCACCTGCTGCTGACCCAAGCATATTTGTCTCCAAGTATTTTTCCGAGATCCCTTGGCTGGGGATGAGCAAAACAGCCCCTAAATAGGACCATTATGTCCCCGAGAACATGTAGAAAGGCAAGCCATTTCCAGCAGAGGTATGCTTGTTCATCTCGTGACGTAAGAATGCCACAGTGCTGGGGTAACCGACAGGCATACCGTGCCCAGATTTTCACAGCAATGCTGTGAAGCTGAGCTCGGTTCCCCATTCTCACAGAGCAAGGAATCTACTCACTAAGCCATCATCACAACCTGGGCATTTAAAGTTTGCCGTGTGACATGACTTTCTGTCTCGGTCTAAATTTTAAAACTGCATATACTAATTGTACAACATTCTGGAGTTTACTATTTGTATATACAAGCATGAATATGCTTTAATCATATCTGCCTCCTCCACAACCCCTTCATGCCTTCCCCTCTCATTCTCCCATGTTCACAGTATGCATCAGAGCTCGGCCTATCATGCCACGTAAACACCCGGTTACTGTCCTGTCAGCCTGTGTTTACAGCACCAGAAAAGCTCTGCTTAAAATAAAATAAAATAAAATAAAAATTATAAAAAAAAAAGAAAAGCTCTGCTTAACACAATAAAGGAATTTCTGGTCACTCAGCAGGCTTTCTCTGCTATATCCATGAAGGCTCGTCCACACTGCCTCCACGCAGAACACACAGGCCATGCATATACAAGCAACGCATAAGTATTAAAGTTCATTACTGCTGACATTTTTTCCTTTGAAAACCACACTGACGATGACTCTGGAGTTGTAGTGACCTATTTTCTTCTAAATCCTTCTGCACTGTTCTTCTCACAAACCTTCTAATCTGAAACCCCCAACTTCCTCTCACTGTGAGTAGAAACGTTGATAGTATGGGGCCCGAGACCAAAGCACGAAGAAGCACACTGTGTCCTAAAAGCATTTTCAAAGAGGAAGTCAACAGAGCAAAGAAGCTTGTGTATGAAGCTGTTTTGGTTTCCTTCAAGTTTTGAGTACATACCCACCCTGACATTAATATCTAAAAATAAGCAGTGCCTTTTGTAAAAATGATATCAAACTTTAGATAGATAGATGATCTATATCCATATAGGTAGATATAGATAGATATTGGACACATATGGATATAATTTAATTTAATACGTTAACTCTGATTTAGACTCTAAAGAATAGATTTGAACTTGGTTACCTGAAAACACTATAAAGCCTCACCTGGTTTACACTGAAAAGTTCTTTAAAGTTTTTATTTTACTTTGTTCTTTTTTGGATAGGTTCCCCTCTGTTCCCAAGACTAGCCTGGAATTTACACGTAGCCCAGGCTGGCTTAGAACTTTCAATCTTCTGCCCCAGCCTTTAGACTGCTGGAGCCACAGGCCACACCTTCATTCATGCTTCTGTAAAGCATGCTTTATGGTTTGTAGTAATGATTTCACGTACTTTGATACTCATGGTGACCACATGAGATAGACAGTAGTAACAGGCTCGATTTCCAGACTAGGAGGGGGCAGGCAGAGAAAGATGAAGTATCGTGGCCAAGAGTGAGGAAGACACTGGTGCGGGGCTTCATTGGGGTGTTTGTGTGATGTCATGGGCTTGTTCTGAGTTTCTGAGAACAGGCACTGCCTTTAAAGTAAAAACTGTTAGGATCTAGAGCTGTGGTGGGAGCTGTGGGAGCTGTGGGAGCTGTGGGAGCTGTGGGAGCTGTGGGCATGGTCCCAGGATCTGTAATACAAACAGCATTTCTTTCCCAGTGTGTTTCTGCAAAGTCACTTGATTCCAGTCTGTCCAGTGCTGTGCTGAGGCCATGCCATGCAAACTGCCGCCTCAGCCCGCCCAACCTAAACACACCTGGTGTTACTTCTTCTCTTCAGAGAACAGGGGATTAGGAATTTGCTCAGAGCTCTAAGGAGACTGTTGAAGTCATGACAAGAGCATCCTTTCCAGGAACAACTGTAGTTTAGGATGTGTGTCTTTTACACCTTTTAAAATTGGGGCAGAAAGATGTTACTAGTGTGGTTATTTTGTAGTTTCAAAAGAATCCAGTTTTGTGACTGATTCACATTTATTTGTGGGCGTGAAGCAGTTCATTTTGTTTAGTCATTTGACCTGAGGTGCGAGGTTGGCACTGTTTCTCACGGCTGCTACCAATTAATGCAAATTGAAGGGTAAAGGAGAAATAAACTGCTTTAACTTGGTTCCCTAATCTGTTATTTATAAATGGCTCTTTACTTGATCTATTTTAGGGGAGGAAAGTAACCATGAACAAACAAAAATAACACAGAAGAAACTAGCAATTACATAATGTGTAATTTTACTGCAAAGTTATCAAAGGGTTAAATTTATATCTACCCTATTTACTTATTTATTTTGCAACACGGTCCCATTATATAGCTTGAAACTGGCTGTGTAAACAAGACTGGCCTAAAAAAGAGTGGCTTATTCCTGCTTCCTGGGTAGTGGGATTCAAGGTGTGGAATACCACATCTGGCTAATCAAAAATAATTCTCTATGTCCATTTCTCTGTCTGTCTGTCTGTCCAACCATCTTTAGCCTCTCAGCTCTCACATGAGGTAGACCAAATTGTGTGAACAGCTATGTTCCCTTGGTGTCTGTTTTGTTGAAGGGTTTGCTAAATCTTTTAAAATCTTATTTTGACACTTACACTGTCAAAGTGTAAGTATTCCTTTAAACCAACTCCCAGTCACAGCTGCTGAAGCAAGAGAGATCCTTTCTTCATGCATCTTCTTCATATACTTTGCAGAGGTTCCAGTTCTCTGATATATACTCTATTGCATAGGACCGTATTAAGAAATGGGACTGTTCAATGGCCACTTCTCCCTTTACACCAAGAGAGACATTTCTGAATAGTCCACAAAGGTTGTTCCAGTCATACATGAGGTCTGAAGGGCCTGTTTCTCCCCCTTTCCCAGGGAAGCAGAAAAAGGTTTCAGATCCCTTGGAGCTGGAGTTACAGGTGGCTGTGAGGTTCCTGGCATGGGTGCTGGGAGCCACGCTCTGGTGCTCTGCAGAAGTGGTCAGCATTCTTAGTCACGGTGCCTTTTTGTTTTGTTTTGTTTTATCTTAAGAGCTACATTTTTAATCTCCCCTCCTTTCTTTTCTCCACAACATGCACATAAAGTACAGTATTATTTCCTCTGTGTCTGTGCTTGTGTATGGCTTTCTTTTTTTTTTCTACTTTTTTTTAATTAATTTATTCTTGTTACATCTCAATGGTTATCCCATCCCTTGTATCCTCCCATTCTTTCCTCCCTCCCATTTTCCCCTTATTCCCCTCCCCTATGACTGTTCCTGAGGAGGATTTCCTTCCCCTGTATATGCTCATAGGGTATCAAATCTCTTCTTGGTAACCTGCTGTCCTTCCTCTGTTAAAAAAATGTATTTCTCATTCCATGGCGTCTCCTCCCCCCTACTGCCCTCTGCTTCCTTTCCTTCCTGCTTCCTCGCTTCCCCCAACGGTTTTCTCTTTTTGCTCTCCACTAGGCTGATGGATTCTTTTGTATAGTTACATCAACACCTTATGGTTTTAAATACATTCTTATCCTCTGGCTTTGCTCTTTTAAAACTTAGGTGGTGCAGATTGATTTTGTAATTTTTCCTTTTAAAGATTGTTAACTAACAGGAGACTCACCTTTTAAAGGTTTCAAACACTTAAAATTGTAATAATAATGTACACTGCCTTCCCTCATCCCCTGGACTAACCTTTTTTTTTTTTTTTCACATCACCCCACTGCTCAGTGAACAAGTTGAGTCTTTTGCCCCTGTACCCTTCAACACTATTTTTGATCACATGACTTTCTTTGCTCCATGAAATTTTATCAGGCATGCTCATATACATGCTCGAGAAAGTTCTTGCTCCATGTGTCTCTCTGCTCCCGTGACTCTGTTGGGGTCACACCTGATCTAGCCTCTCATGGAAAGAACAATGCAAAGGAAATGTCTCACATTAACTATCTCCACAAAGCCACGACGACAGAGCTACCCAGCTCCTGCTGCCCAGAGAATCCCATGTGAGCCCCAGCTGGACTACAAGACCTGCCCTGGTAACCTTTGGACCCATGCAATGATACATGCTAACTGTTTCCAACTTCGTGGTTTGAAGATAACTTGTTACTGATGAAGAAAGCCCAGATAACATCACTGGGCACTGCTAACTGATACAGTTAGCACTGTATCAGTGCAGTATTTAGTGCAGTTAGCTGCACTAAAGGATCACCACCCAGAAGACAGTTTAGACCCAGGTAATGAATTCAGAAAATATCTGCCAAATGTCAGCAGGATCAGGAAAGATTCATCTAGGATATAATGATAAGTGAAGTTTAACAGAAGTAGCACACAGACAAATGAATGCACAGGTGAAGGGCAAACTTATCGTCAAAGGATGGGAAATGCAGTCTCTAGGATCTCAGCAATGGTAGCAAGCCCCTTGATAGTTCAGGCAAGAACAGAGGAATGGAGGACCAGATGGCCCAGCAGATACAGAGGTTCACCGCCAAATCTGACAACCTGAGTTTTATCCCTGAAACCTCCATGGTAGAAGGAAAGAAGTGACTTCTGAAATTATCCTCAGAGCAATATGAACTGTGGTGTGAATGCATTTACATAGACATACACATAAACAAACACATAAGGTGGTGGTGGTGGTGGTGGTGGTGGTGGTGGTGGTGGTGATGATGGTGATGATGGTGGTGGTGGTGGTGGTGGTGGTGGTGGTGGTGGTGATGGTGATGATGGTGGTGGTGGTGGTGGTGATGGTGGTGGTGGTGGTAGTGGTGGTGATGGTAGTGGTGGTTGTGAATGGAGGGGTGGATTCTGGGGCCAGGCTTACTTAGTGGGACCTGACAGCTCTATGGGCCTGCCCCATAAGATCTGGATCCAGAGAGGAGATGAAACTGTCATCATGACAGTTAATGGCATAGGAAGAGAGAGCAATGAAATCAGAGCCTGAGTTCTTTCTTCCTTCTGTGTTTCTTTGTACTTCTTCCTTGCAGTGACTTCATCTAGAAGACACTCGAGCTCAGGAGGCTGCCTGTTAGTAAGGGGAGGGAGGCAGAGAAAAAAATCTGGGGGTTGACAAATGTAAGGACTGTCATGGTCTGCCAGGCTCACATAACAACCTTCTGCCCCCACCAGGGCTCAATTCTGGAGCCATGAACATGATGGAGGCAGGCTCAGGCAGGGCCCAGGCATGGAGGCCAAGGAGAGGACTGTAGCTCTTGTAGAGCAGAGCACTGAGAATTCTGGAGGGACAGTTAGTGCAGCATCCTGGCTTGGAAGGGCCAAACTTGGGAGTAGAGTAGGTGATGGTATAGACAGAAATAAGCTTCAGTGGTTTGGGATTCTACTGGGAAGACTGGGTTTGTGTTCTGACATCAGCAGGACATGACTGGTTTGGGGCAGGGAGTAACGTTACCCAACCTATCCATCAGGGTTACTGCTTTCCATTCAATTTGAGGAAGACATTGAGGACGCATAAACTAGGAACTATTAAGCATGGTCTCTGTAGAATTTACATCTCCTTAACTAGTCTGTATGCTCTTTTTTTTCAAGCATTCAGTTTTCAGAGAAACAGTGCATGAATTTCACATGGGTCTCAATGGGCCTAATGACTCTAGATCCCATCAGAAATTTTAAGCATCAAAATCAAGAAAGTAACGGAGAAATCTTCCATTTTAATTCTTTTAGTGAGGATCAAAAACAGTAGTCAGGGGAATAGGTAGGAAAAACAGATACAGTAGTACAACACTTCTAAGGAACAATCTAAACAAATGATCCAGATAAACTCAACAGAAATGAAACAAGTTCAAGGGAGCCTGGAAGGGTCAACTCTGGGCTATTATAGCTAACTGCTGCTTTCTTACCTTCCCTCTATAACTTGAGGGAAGCAACTCATATTCCCAAAACACCTCAATAATTATGCTAAAAAGGTTTCTAAGTGAACATAACGTTTAAAAAATGTTCCTCCCATATTCAACACAGACATCTAACACAACCTCTTCTTGCCCTTCCCATGTCCAACACAGACATCGTTAATCCAACACAAACTCTTCCTCCCCGCCCCCATGTCCAATATAGACATCACTAATCCAACACAACTTCTTCTCACTGCTGCCAAGTTCAAACACTGACTGCGCATCCTCTCCAGTCAGGAACTCAGATAGACAGGCCCGAGATGCAACTTACACCTCTGCTCTCTGACTCTTCTGAGGGGACACTCTGTGTTTGTTTTGCTAGCTACCATTTCATTCCAGAAGAATGGAGTGTTGCTAAATGTTTATATTTGCCTGCATCGCATACCACAATCTAAAGTGTAGCTAGGCATTTCTATTCACTTTTATCACACATGGGAGAGTTCGTTACATGCAGTTGGGCCACTAGCTACCTCATGCTCGTGCTCATGACACCTTGGTGTCAGCACAGAGCAAGTAACACAGGCATGGATGAAGCTGACTGAGGGGAATATCTTTGCATGCATGAAAACCTATTTGATCATCAAACTATCCTGCTGAAGGTTTAAATCAGCACTACCATCACAATCTGTCATGGGCAGCATCTTGACTACGCATCAAATTCTTACCCTCAGTCAAATCAAAGTGGGCACATAGTATTACTTTAAACCACCTGCCTTTTGAAGTGTGTTGAGCCTTGGCTTGGCGTTTGAATGTCACTGGCTTCCTTACCTTAGGGATGCTATCTAACATTGGAAAAGATCAACATCACCTTCAGTATATATTCATAATAAGGACAGTCAGATCCTCCATTAAAAAAATTTTTTTTAGTTGTTAAATGAGGTGATGATAATTGTTTATATCAACATGAGGCCTTTCCCTGTTCCCCTCCACATCAAACTCAAAAGAATGGACTGTTCAGTTCAGACAGAGGAAGCCAAGGTTTGTCAAGCCAGCCTTTGTACAGCAGCTGACAATAGCTGAAAACTGGAAGACAGAGATCAAATCCTCACTCTCCTCTCTCAACACATCTCTTCCGCTGGGTAATTTATACCGTGCAGGTATCAAGCCATTTGTTTTGCTGTCATTTATTGTTCCTTTTCCAACAGCAATGGAATTACAGCATTGGTTTACTGTCTTTTCTCGAAGGTAGAATTATATTATTCTCCTTCCTACCCCTTGCAACAAAGATGGCATTCACCACTCGGGAGGGCCACCCTGGAGGATCTGCGCTCAGAGTGTGGCAGGGAAAGCGCTACCTGCAAAGAAGCAGGAGCAGCAGCTGGGCCCCAGCTTGTCAGATGAGACTTGGGAAGGCGCTTTGTAGGATTGCCTTTACCTAGCAGATGCCATCTTAGCCAGAGCAACAGCAAGCAAAGCAGAGCCAGAAGACAGATGGACAGAAGCACAGATGGGAAAACAGACACATAGATAGCCCATAAAATTGCTCTCTTTCAATACTGTCTGAAATATAGAGCCACTTATTTAAAATTCTTAAAGGTTTCTTCTGTTGGACAAAATAGATCTATAGGATTTTCAAGTTGGATGCCCCTTAGGGTCTGTCTGCACAGAGCTCAGACACTGTAATATCCCTCTGTCTTTTTCTTTCTTCTATCTTCACTCTCTTGCCACTTCCCTGTCAACATGTTAACAGCTAGCGAGCACTTCAGAAGCCTAATAGGTTGATGATATGTTCTTTTGTTGGCGTGTCCACCTCTAAGAATTCATCTGAACGAAATGATCAAAGGTGACGTGACACAGAGTCCACACAGTGTCATTTGCAACAGGAAAAGGTTGGGAGGAGAGGCACTAGTTGTAAAATTGGGTAGGTGGGTGGCTGGTGGTTTCTCTTTTATTCTGTCTACTCAACTGCATTTTAAAAACCATTGATACTGGGAAGAGCACAAATAGGCTGAAAGCAACAGTCCTGTGCTTGGTGCAGGGCCTTGGCTAGTCTCCAGGTGGGAGATCTTGCCCTTCCCCTTTAGATTGTTCTGGGCTATGTGTAGTATAGCCAAATGCTCCAGGCCTCAGACTCCACCACTGCAATGGGGGCATTAATGCTACCAGGCTCAGAGTTGTGATGCGATTAAACTTGAATCCTGAAATGCACAAAGCCTCTTAGGATGACACTGGCTCAAGGAAAGAATAGGTTCCATACCATGCTCAGTGTGAATCGTGGGACCATTTGGAGAGTCCCTAAAGCCATGTTCCTCATCTGGAACATCAGAACATGGCCTATGAAAGTAACACTGTATCCTTTGTGGTGACATCATAATGTCTTAACAGGAGAACCGACTGTTTCAAATATATCCAGTTTATGTCAGTTTGACCTTAATATATCAGTTTCAAAGTGAGATGGACACCCGTTCTCAGGAAGCGGTCCTGAGATATTTGCCACCAGCATAGCTAAATAGTAGTAATAATGACAACGCTAACAATAATAGTCATAAATGTACTTTTGGCAGGAAAAACAACCCTAGGCTGAGGCTTAATGGATGGAGATGAAAACCAGCAGCAGTGTGGTGACTAGGCGGCATCTAAATGGAGCCAGCTGCACAAGACAGTGCTCGCCAGCGTCTTGGGGATTGCAATGTATGTAAATCTAAGGCGGGCATTCTGAGCCCCTAGCTTTGTGTGTGGGGGTGTGAAAAGTAGTCAAAACCACAACTTAGAAAGAGCACTAATGAATTAATGATACATTTTACAATTTCTAGGTTAACCACTAAAAAAAAAAAAGAGTGAAAAAAACAAACAAATAGTAAACCAATACAGGTGAAATGTTCCATTAACTAAAAATCATGAAGGGGTGGGGAATAAGAAGTAGAAAAATAAATAAAAAGAAGGAGGAGGAGGAGGAAGAGGAGGAAGAGGAAGAGGAAGAGGAGGAGGACCAGTAGTAGAGCAAAGAGGGAAAAAAGCAATAGTTAGCTCTATTTCAAATACAGCAGTCATTTCATATCATACCATATACTAAATTCAAAAATTTCAAAAAAAAGAAAAACAAACAAACAAACAAACAAACAAAAAAACCAGAGTGCCCCCAAATTAAGAAGTTGTTGTATTAGTACCAAACACTATGGGTTTAATAACGAGCGGCATTATTTGAGATAAAAATAGTTATTTCACAGCAATAAAGGAGGAAACTGTAGGAAGACACAAGAATCTAATTCTCAGTTATGAAGCCACAGAACACAGAAAGTCAATATCGCTGGAGTTAAGCCTGATGCTGGAAAGCCCACCGTTTTGTGTGGGAGAGACCCACATGCAGTCTCAGCAACAGGAAGAAACATGTGGCAGGTGAGAAAGAACACACACGAGAATGTGACCATCAAACCTCCCTGATACTAACTGTGCAGAGCATGTGGCCAACAACTATAGAACACACTGAACATTTACTGAACTTTACTCTGCATTGGGTTGCAGACAGATGAGTCAGAACAAGCTTCAAAGGGCAAAACCACACAGACTATATCCTCTGACCACTGTGACTCTGCTCTAATTGACACATGGATCTAGGAATAACATGCAGTGAAAATTAGACAATGTTAGCCATACTGGGAGGGAGTCATGGCATATCAACTGTGTAGACGCTGCTCGCAATGATGTCAAATGAATTTGCATGCATCTACTCTACCGGGGTGTACCGTACAGTTTTGCTCAACTGCCCATTACTGCAGTGCCTACCAACAGCCTGCACATTTCCTATCCAGATGGCTATGGGCAGCACCATGGTGAGGCTGGTCCCTGCCACAAGTTGTCTTTCTCCATCTCTCTCTCAACAGTGCCCTAAAGACATTTACACTCACCAGTGACACACAGTCACACCATTTGCCTGTATCTTCCATTCTGGGTCCCAGGGAAGTCCCCTGTTCACAGGGCTACACTCTCCCTGAGCTCCCCGCCTGCCTGGCTGAGCCTGCTTCCTAGGGGCTCTATGGCTCCTCTTGAACCCAGAAGTATAATGAATGCTGTGATTGCCTATGGCTCTCCCAGCCTGGGTCCATGGACATTTGTAGGGATCCTTAAAAACCACTCAAAGGGACACACTGTCCCAGTTATAACCTCACAGTGCCAGAAGGAATCTTTCTTCGCCTTTGTGCTCTATAGCAAGCACCTTTCATGCCTTCTGTAGCTGCCTCTTGAACAGAGATTCCATCCACACACTGAAAAAAAAATGAAAACAAGATCAAAGAAAGGGAGAGATGAAATCACTGTTATCTTTGACCTCATAATTGTATATGAGCAAACCAAAAATAGCTGCAGAAAAGTTATTAAAACGGATCGATGAATTAGGCCAGATCACTGGATATGTGAGCAATATGAAAACTGAGTTGGAAATATAAAATAGAAGATTAAATTTAGAAAACTTAGAGGAAGTGAGAGCACTATTTCCAAAGTGTATATGGAAAAGCAATGAGCCAAGAACAATCAAGGGGACTCTGAAAGAAGAAAGACACAGAACTCCACACTGAAGGCAAAAGACACACAGGACTCCACGTTGAATGATAGTTCAATTGCTCAACACACTCAAGTGGATACCAGCGCAATGGATGGCACGTGATGGACTAAAAGTCTGCAGTGATCAAAATCTCCCAAGCATAATATTGAACAAAATAAACCAGAACACAAAAAGGCCAAGTAAATCTCACATTTCAGAACTCAGATGAGCCCATTCCCTCCTCTGGGGCAGGGTAGTCGCAGAGGGCAGAGGAGACCTGAGACACAGGAGAGCTGTTGCTACCGACCACTGAAATGGAGTCTGCATGCAGGTGCTCACTCTGGGAAAAGTTCACACTGTGTTCTGATGACTGGCCATATCTGTAGGAAACTTTGGTTTCATAAGTAAGCTTAGGAAAAGTTAAAGAACAGTGTGTGTGTCTGTCTGTCTATTTGTCTTTCTGTGTCTCTGTGTGTGTCTGTCTCTTCTCTCTCTCTCTCTCTCTCTCTCTCTCTCTCTCTGTCTCGCTCTCTCTGTGTATGTGTGTGTGTGTGTGTTTGCATGTTGTGTGCCTATATCTGTGCATATGTTGTGTGTGTGATTCCTGTGTGTTACTCATGAGAACAGACAGGCATATGCTAGTACTGTAGTGGGACCTCCTTCAGGCCCCAGGGTGAATTTCAGACATTCTGCAGCAAGCAAAGTGGGGCTCTACCCCTCTCTTAACAGGAAGAAGGGACAAGGCTAAAAGAAATAGCTTTGTCTAACTACCCCATCTTTCCTCTTTCCACTGGCTTCTGGAACATTCAGCCTTAACTTTGTGCCCCCAGCACATGAGGTTCAGTTTTTATTTAATGTGAACATCATAAGAAATATATCTTGTAGAATGACCCAATGTACAAACTCAGGCAGACATATGAAATGTGCGGTTTAGGAAGCCATGCCGTATAGCTTTAGGTGATGTGCTCTGCTGTTCTTTCTGCTCTCGCTCTTACATGCAAACCCACTGGGATGGTGACCTCTTGTAAGGTACTTTCAAAGATCTCCATTCCAGTCCCCAGGAAGATGGTTTCACAGTATTCACCAGTGTGTAAGAGTGAAGACAGCCAAGCTCCCAGGATAAGTAAAGTATCAACTAATTTAATGAGCTTGGAAACATTATTTCCCAGAGTTCTTGACATACACGAGACCCTCAACACAGTATTACTGGAGGGCTGGTGCACATTTTGCATATTTACGTAATGCCCGGATGGCTACATTTCCTTTGCTGCCTCACCTTTTATATTATAGGTTATATATCCTTAAAGTAAGCTGTCTTAATTTTTCTAGAACAAGTTTTTAAAATGTGTTCTCTGAATGACCCAGTAAATCCTTCAGATTGGGTGCGAGAGATGAGGCTGCAGGAGGATGCAGGTAGGAAGTCCAAATACCTGCAAGATCCACACTTTCTGTCCCACCATGGAACAACGTCTGCAGCACGGGGCACAAAGGGCAGATGGTGAGTGTGGCCACGTGACTGAACTCACTGCTAACCTTCCAGGGAACCAAATCCACTCCAACTTTCCACGAAGACAGGTGGGAGAGCCATTGAAAGCTCACTCTGGGAACCACAAAGACCTCTTTGAGAGAGGAACAAAGGTTCTGCTGAGGACAATGGGGATTGGTGTGAGCATCTCTGTGATAAAAAAAAAGTTCCTGGTCTTGAGTTTCCTTATCTCAGTTTCTCAAGCCTTTCAGACTGTGTGCCTACAGGGGAGCTAGCAACCGAGCTGGAAGCAACTAGCTCAGGCACGCGAAAATAAGCCTTATCTGTCTGACACAAGAGAAAATTTCACCTTAATAAAACTTTTATTTTCAAACATTCGCTTTGTTTCAATCGAATGAAACATTCCCTACAAAAGGCTCTCAGGTCACTTTTGGGCAAGCCGCCCGTCCCAACACCTACAGAAAGCAAGAAATGTTTTGGACAAAGCATCCTGGTCCACTCTGGGACTGCCATTCTTCTGACAACATAGCTGAAGGCTGTAGTTGGGATATAATGTCTGGTTATTTCTTTAGCAAACAAGGGGTAGAAAAATGCTGGGGACTGTCTGAGGGTTGAGCAGCTCACCAGACAGACTTGGAGACTGAGCTCCACAGTGGTTCTGCCACAGGGATGTCTGCCTCCATGTGAAATCAGAAGCAACAGCAGATGAAAAGTGGCTGTGCAGCCATAGGGATGCAGCCTGAAAGTTAGGGAGTTCCTACAGTAAGATACTACATACAAAAACCATGACAAAAGCCAGGTGTGGGGGTACATGCATATCACTTCTGAACTTGGCAGTCTGAGCAAAAGGATTGCTGTAAGTTTGAGGCCAGGCAAGGTAATAAAGTAAGGCTGTGTCTTAAAAGAGGAAACAAAGTGCCTGAAACGCAGTGGTTAAGAGCACTGGCTGTTCTTCCAGAGGTCCTGAGTTCAATTCCCAGCATCCATGTGGTGGTTCACAATCATCTGTAATGGAATCTCCTGGCCTCTTCTGGTGTGCATGAAGACAGAGCACTCATATATATTTCATTAATTAATTAGTTAATAATAAACAAAAGAATGACAAACTATATGCATCATGAATGCAATTATATTTCTTAGATATTCAGAACACATATACACACTCATACATACATCCCGTATGCATAGGAATGGCTGGGGAAAATAATAATGAGCATTACAGTTCTTCCTCTTTTAGTTTTTAATATTTCTACTGTAGCTATAGATTGCTTTAGATAGATAAACAAAAGCCATTAAATATATGTAAATTCTATTGTGGTAGTTTGAATAAAAAATGGCCCCCATAGGCTCATATATTTGAATGCTTAGTCACTAGGGAATGGTGGTATTCAAAAGCACATGAAGGATTAGGAGAATGACCTTGTTGGAGGAAGTGTGTCACTTGGGTGGGCTTTGAGGTTTCAGTCTCTCTCCCTCTGTTTATAGGTCAGATTGTAGCTCTTCGCTGTTGCTCCAGAACCACAGCAGTCTGCTGCCATGCTCCCTGCCACAATGAAAGTGAAACAGTAAGCCAGCCCTAACTAAATGCTTTCTTTTATAGAGCTGCTTTGGTCATGGTGTCTCTTCACAACCATATAACGGGGTCTAACACACAAATATGTTGGTAATTGATCATAAGGTCTTCTGTATGCTAGGCAAGCACTCTACAATCTATTCCTCCTTTTCCCTTTTATTTTGAGATAAAGTCTAAGTTGCCCAAGCTAGCCTTGAACTCACGTTTTGCCTCAGGTAGGCCTTGAACTTGCCATCCTTCTGCCTCAGCTTCTCAAGTATCTTTAACAACTCTAGATTGTTAATCCACTGACATTTTTTCCTCCATGGGAGGATTTCAGGAGTTACATTTTTTATTCATCCTGGAGAACTGGGAGACTGTACATTTCCGTGAATAACACGTAAAACAGAAGCTATGCACAGGTTCCTACTCCATGAAGGCAGATTAAATTACAAAACAATTCAGTCTGGAGATGTAGCTCATTGGTGGATCTGTGAGTTCTATCCCCAAGGCCACACACAAATCCTTATCAGAAACCACTCCTTATGTGTATTTTTTTTTCCCCCCACAGGGAGTCCACGGAAGAATTTTAAACTGCAACCTGTGACCAGCATTACAAATGGAAGGGAACTAGATGAAAATGCCACAGAGCCAGGAATTCCCTTGGGAGAGCTCTCTAATCCTACAGCAACTAGTGTTACCAAGCTGGCAACAGATTCACACAAGCATTTGAAAAAGAAATGAAGGCAGTACAAAGAAATGAGGCTGCTGGCTTCAAGCAAGGGCCATAGAACATTCCAGCAAACTAGCAGGTGCATGGGTGTGCACGCTGGCATGGGTGTGCACGCTGAACAAATCTCTCCCAGTTCCTTGGTCACTTTCTTGAACTGTGCCAGTTAGGTCACTACAGATGTCAACAAAAAGCCCAGAGTTGTACTGGCCAATATCAAGATAAAACACACAACTTCTGTTTTTATTATTGGTTCCTCTGACTTCATATATTTGACAGATAATTTCATATGTCTAAAAAAATGACAATTCCTCTAACTACTTGTTACTCTCAAGTCACTTGCATTTTTAGGTTTTCTTTTTGTCACTTAATTTAAATAAAAAAAAATAGGTCTATGTAGCATGGTAGGTGGTTTAAACAGATACTTCATAAAGTACACAATTCACTGACTATAATACAGGTTTTTTTTCTGCCCATCTCTTAATTAAAGGAATCTAAATAAAGAATTCCTAAGGACCTGAAAACTCTATCACAAACTGGACAGAAATGTATTTACTTTGTTAAAAACATGGGGTTTAATGAGTGATTAGAATCTAGGACTGTGCTTTGAACTGTTTGTTTGTTCTAATTTGAATAATTTACTTAATGTTATTTTATATGCATTGATGTGAGGGTGTCCAGATCCTCTGAAACTGAAGTTACAGACAGTTGTGAGCTGCCATGTGGGTGCTGGGAATTGAACCCAGGTCTTCTGGAAGAGCAGCCAGTGATCCTAACCATTGAGCCATCTCCCCAGCCCTTTGTTTTGTTTTTTAAATCTAAAATAGAATGATAAACTTTCAACATGTCAGAATCATTTTCAATTGTTAGGTAAAGAGTTTTCTACTGACCTTGGGGTTCCTTCTAGGCTGTTGAGCATGCATTGTAGGAAAGGGGAAAGGATCCTAATGGGAGGGGAACAGGGAGCAAGGCTGTGGCCTGTCTGGATTCCTCTCTCTCTCTCTCTCTCTCTCTCTCTCTCTCTCTCTCTCTCTCTCTCTCTCTCTCTCTCTCTCTCTCTCTCCTCCTCCTCCTCCTCCTCTCAAAAAAAAAAAAAAAAAAAAAAAAAAAAAAAAAAAAAAAGAAAGAAAGAAAATGAAAAGGTACCAAACAGTGTTAACCTATGCCCAAAAGTAAATGAAACCAGACCAGGTTAAGTAAGGAACATGGGTAGGAACAAAGGCTACAAATCCCTTCGACGGTGTAGATTTCTCCTCCCTTCCTCCTGTTCCTCCTGTGACTCCATGCCAGGCAATGCTCAGCCACCACATGGAGCCTCTGCTCACCTGATGGCACTTAAGGGATGGGGTCCAAGCAGTTAGTATCTGTGTACCAAGGTCTTACTGTAAGACCACACTGATATTAAGAAGTCCACATAGGAGTCAATTAAAAAGGAATGGAGATGCTCTTTTGGGTGTAGAATTCCAGTCAGTAGTGTAAGAGCAGTGGCCGTTAACCCTAGTGAGTGAGAATTCAAGGAGGAAAAAGATACTTGTATTGTCTCAGAATATTTTCTCCAACTTTACAGGTAGGAAACCTGTAGAATGCAGATGTCAGATGACTGTGGCGGACCCCAGCAACAGGGTACCGACTTCATGCACCTCTGATGTAGGCAATACAAAGGAAAAGCCCCCCTCAAACTATTCCTCCCATAAGCACATTTCCCCATCCATCCAGAGCCCCACACTAGAGGCCCTCTCAAGGATAACTGGTCTGCGCTCCCCCAAAATATCAGGACCACGAAGAACTAGTCCCAAAGGAAAAGGGCTAATGAGATTTAACAGCTAAATTCAACATGATGTCTTAGAACTGGTTGTGCTTGGAGAAGATATTTCCACCAAGGACATCGCCATAGTTTTTGTCAACTTGACACAGATCTAGAGCCACATAGCATGAGGGACCCTCAGCTGAGGAACTGTCTCCATCATATTGGCATGTGGTTTGCTGGCCGATGCAGGAACTCCTGGTGGGCAATGCCATCTCTCAATGGGTGGGTCTGGGCTGTGTTATAAAGGGAGCTGAACATGAGCCTACAAACAAGCCAGCAAGAAACACTATTCCATGGCTTCTGCTTCTGGCATGTACTTGCCTTCAACAGATGACGGACCATAAAGTGTAAGAGGAAATGGATCTTCCCTCCCCCAGGTGCTTTTGGTCCTAGTGTTTATCACAGCAGCAGAAAGTCAGCAGTGAGCGATAGAAAAGACATTCTAGAAAAATCAATGAGATCTGGATACAAAAAGTCAACTACATAATCTACATGTCAATGCTGAATTTCCTGGGTTAATGGCTGAGTGTTTATGTAAGAGTGTGACCTTGTTCTTAGGAAATGCATGCTTATACACTAAGGAGCAAGGGCAGTTAAGACGTGCAGATGAGCGCCAGAGAGGAGTACCGCAGCAACTTCATGTTTTCTCCCTAAGCCATGTCAAAGAGTAAGGCTCACTGAGGTCAGGCCAGCTAGGCTGCCAACCTCTGAACAGTGGGAGTTCAGCTAGAGGGAGAAAGAACACGTGCAAGGTGTGCCTACGGGAACAGCTTGAGGATGGGGGAAAGTTCCTATAAAGCCAGCACTTTAAAAACACACAAATATCGCCCAAATCAGGTGTGTGTGATACTTGAGGTGTGTTTCATCCTCTGCAGCTATGAACCTGTGAAACTAGATACTATGCGCTCCCCAAATCCATCGAGGGGCAGACACAGAGCAGATAGCACATCCCAAAACAGGAAGAAAGGAGGGCTGAAACAACCGAGGAAGGCCAAAGCTAGCAGGAAATCGGCTGGATCCATGGAGGCAAGGTTTTGCAGAGCTACTCCAGCTTAGTGTGGTGCCCCAGTGATCTCTACACTGCCTTCAGAAGCCCCTCCATTTTCTTGAGGAGCAGAACAGGCTGGCCGCAGAAAATCTCTGTGCAATCCATGGGCTCCATGTGTGTCTGTGTTTGCATCCTTTCTTTGTCCAGCCCTGCTGTGCAGTACCTCACACTGGCCTAACCTTGCCTCTGTTTCTGACTCTGCTGAGACCGCATCACGATCACATGGGAGGTCCATATTTCTAGCACACATGCCAAAACTATTCCATTACAAAGCCTCTTCTACATTTTTAGTCACTTGTTAAAAATTTTCTTTTCTTCTCTTTTTTCTCTTTCTTTCTTTCTTTCTTACTTTCTTTCTCGTTTTGGTTTTTTTTTTTTTTTTGAGCCTTGCCTATCCTGGCCTTGCTTTGCATACCAGGCTGGCCTCGAACTCACAGCAATCCACTTGCCTCTGCTTCCCCAAGTGCTGGGATTATAGGTATGTGCCACCATGCTAGCCTGTAAAATTGTTTTCATTAACATATATTTATATACAACAATGGCTTTCATGATGATATTTTTATACATGTACATAATAATGTATTTGGATTATACTCATCCCTCACTTGCCTCTCCTGCCCCCTTCCCACTCCTGCTAATCTCCTTCTTCCCAACTAACCCTTTTTCACATTAGGTGTGTGGCCTAATGAGGTTTATTAGTGTCACTTACAGGGAACAGGCATGGTACCAGTGCCTACACCCCTGAAGAAAATGTTTATCTCCCCTTTTCAAATGACAAGTGGATATAAATCCTCAGGGAGGGATGAGACCTCAGGAACCCTCACTTCCAGACATGGTATTAACTGACCCAGTATCGTGCAGACTTTGTACAGGCAATGCCAGTTATGTGAGTTCAAGAGAACGAAAGCCTCACCACATGCAGACGACACGTTCCATACCTCTGCCTCCATTTTCAGTCACTTAGGACAGCACTACGCATTTCTCAGCACAAATAAGTCATTAGAAGGGCCAACTCAACAGGGGGTGTGACCTGACCATGCCAACAAGAAGGCACAGGCATAGGAAGCCATCTGATCCCTGCTCCCAGGCTAATGTCAGGCTTCTTAAATCAAGGATGGGCCGTGTGCCCAACAGTCCTGAAACCTCCCTTTTGGGAGACAGCATATCAGGAGGTACAGGCATCAAACAGATTGCCAATGCTAGGAGACCTACATATATGAAAGCAACCTACTGTATAAAATGCAACTAACACACTATTTAGTTTATTTATTTTATTTTAAAGCTCTCTGGTCCTAGCATTAAAATCAAAGAATGATTGAACTAATTCAATCTCTGCTTCTGGTTCTATTTCTTCTAGATGCTTTTTAATATTTTTTCTTAAAAAAAAAAAAAAAAAAAGAACTCATACATTTTAGCTTCAGAGTCTCAGGGAAGCCCTGTTTAGAAATAATCTCTTTGGAACATTGCTCTTCATGGTCAAGGAAAGCCAAGTACACAGGCTCATGTTGCTTTCCTAACCTACAACCTGCACCAGGACTGAGATCTGGGCCTCTCTAGAAAGGCATTATCCAAACAGAAACAAGGAACACGTACATATGATCTAAAAAATCTGGGAAGCACAAAGGAGTATGGTGTCTATATTAGCCTCCCCTGAGGGGACAGCCACCTCGCCTTTTCGATCCTTCTGGAAACGGTGCTGGCATACATATCTGGGAGTCCTTTTCACAGAAGAGTGCTCATTCATACTGTCTTGCTGTTTGGCTTGCTCTTAACTTGGGTTCTTTTCATGCCAAATTCATGCCACTATATTCGAAAGGACTGCCTTCTTTAGAACTGGTCACACAGAATTTCTCCATACTTAGTCCATTTATAATTTGCTAAACCATTCCCCAGTTACATACTCTCAGACTATTGCTGTTCTTTGGCTCAAAAGAAATGCTGTTCTTCCTCATTTTTTTGTTAGCACACACAGGTCTAACTTTCATTGTGACATTTTCATACATACATATCATTGCTTTTTTTTCTTGTTTACACCTCACTGCACACCCTCCCCACCTTATCTCACCAGTTCCCCCTCCCCAACCCCAGTGCCATATTCTGCTTTCATTCTTCCTCTACTCTCATTATTTCCTTTCCTCTTATATTACATGTACAAATGCTCAGAGGTGGGGAAAAGTTAATCTAGATTCTGTGCATGTGCACGCATTTGTGTGTGTGTGTGTGTACATGGGTATACACACACACATACACACACACACACACACACACACACACACACGATAGAGGCAGAGAGAGAGATTGAGAACAGGCAGTGTTTGTCTTTCTGTGTCTGCCTGTTATGCTCACTGTGATGATATTCAGCTCCTCCCATTTCCTCAACAAATACCTGTAGTTTATTTTTCTTGACAGCTCAGTGAAACTTCACTGTGTGTACGTATACATTTTCTTACTTACCTCTTGATGTGTGTTTACACTGGCTCCGTACGTTGGCTATCGTGTCTAGAGCAGCAATAGATACACCCATGCAAGTGTCTCTGGTGTGCTGATTGGGAACCTTTGGGTAAATGGTCTGGACTAGTACAGCTATGACACAGCAGCTCTATTTTTCAGTTTATTTTTTCTACGCTAATTTCCATAGTTGCTGTACCAATTTATACTCCCACGTCCTGGCCAATGTGCTGTCACTTGTTTTTTCTTGATGCTATCCATGACTGTGGTAAGTTAAAATGCCAAAGGGGTGTTAGCTTGCATTCCTTGATGGCTAACAATGTTGAACATTTCTAACAATTTTTATTGGCCATGCTATCTCCTGTTTTGAAAACCATCCATTCAGTTAATTAGCTCAATCGTTGGTTGGAGGAATCATTTAGGGGGATGGTCTTAATTTTTAGGTTCCTTGGATTGAAGTCTTACATTTTTAAGCTCTCGCTATCATTTCTCATCAGATGCAGGCCTAGGGCCCTTTGATTCTGCTAATTGTTTCCTTTTTCCAATATAGGGCTTCTTTTTCTGAAGAGCCCTGCATTAGTGGGGTAGTCTTTCACACCACTCCACCACCCTCCCCAACCCCAAAGGCCTTGTACTCGTTTCCTTAGTAGGATTTACCACTACCAGAAGTAGGGTGCACTGGATTCTTTTCTTCTATCTTTTGGGGGTGTAAGCTCTAGACATGCTTTCTTATAACTTCTCACCTTAGTGCATGACTGGCTCCTGGGAGGAGCTCCGGAAATACTCTGAATAGATGAGAAGAACAGTCTGTGTACCTTACTCTTGGGTTGCCCTTTTCCCTAGTGTTTCCTAGGCACTCTTTACCTAAGAGGTAAGCGCATCTTTGATGGTGATTTGTTGATTTTTAGGAGTTTTTCACACAGTGACTAAACAAATCTCTGATGGTTAATTCATCAATACATCTTCCTGTGGTGTTTATTTGATTGTTGATGGTATTTTTATTGTTGTTTTTATAAAGAAATGCTCATGTTGTAGTTTATCTACTCATCATAGATTTTGGGTTTCTGTATCTTGCTTCAAAAAGCCTATGCACTCCAAAGTTTTTTTTTTTTTAAACAGTGTTTGGCATTTAAATAGTTGTTTTCATGTTGGAAGTTTTGGT
Organism: Acomys russatus; assembly: GCF_903995435.1. Taxonomy (NCBI): domain Eukaryota; kingdom Metazoa; phylum Chordata; class Mammalia; order Rodentia; family Muridae; genus Acomys; species Acomys russatus. Next base: position 51,533,648 of record NC_067139.1, on the reverse strand, counting down.
TCACTTGGAATTTATTTTGGCTTAAGTAATGGCTATGTGTTCTGCTTTGCTGTTTTTCCTGAAATAGTCAGTCACTGACCCAACATTAATTGAAGAATATTCTACTCTTTCTCAAAAGTCATCTTGTTCCAAATTTCCAAATGTTTCCATAAACATTTATAAAGGTGTCAGGCTGTGTCCCTTCTATGGGTGTGAGTTTACTTGAATTCTTTTTGTTCCAGAATGTATTTTTGTCCTCTATTTAAAATGTCCTGTCGATTCACATATGTTGTTTTTCTACAGGAATACAAGAAGCCTCTAGGCTATTTGGGCATCTTGTGAAAAGCCCCCTTAATGATTTATTGAGGTCAGCTTATTGTGTAAATTAACGAAGGAAGAAGTTCACATAGGAGGATGCAGTTGTCTTGACTCCCAATGCTCTTTATGTTCTCCCACCTTCCATGACTCGACAGCAGCTCAACATTAATGCTCTTTAATAGGCAGGATGAACACAACTCTTGCACCAGATTTTTAACTGAGCTTTTCGTTGTACTTATGGATTGCTGTAGAGCAAACCACCTGGCACTGAGTGGCTCAGAGCACCGGCCACTTGTTACATCTCACGCCTCTGCATGCTGGGGCAGAGCCGGTGGGTGCTTCTGCTTTGCAGTGCTTGTTTAGGACACTGGGCACCTGCAGGCAGCTGGATGGGAAACTCAGAGGACTCCATTCACCTGTACAGCAGGTGGCATGGGTACAGGGAAGCTAAGCTCAGCCAGGAGTGGCTCTCAGAATCCCCACACCTACACTTGGTCTCTCCAGAAGGCAAGCTTCTCAGTCTTTGAGATCTAGGTGGTAGCTAGGGTATCAAAAGGCATTCCAGGGAGCAAGGAGGAAGCTCAGAACCTCAAGTGTCTCAACCACTAGAGTCTTCTCTGTGTGTCTATCATGTGATGAGGGTGCAGATATGTCCAACTACAAGAGGACGAGTCGCAGACCTCCCACGTCTCTGTGGAAACTTGCCAAAGAAAACCAATATGCTGTATGAGAAAAACTAATATGCTCTATTCGTAGAAAACTCTACTTCTGTCTTTTCTGTCACTGAAAACTGGCAAAATATCTAACTGAAAAATATCTAACTGTTCAAGACAAATTTCAAGTTGGGTCTCATTTCCTGCTGAAGCAAAGGGGGTACAGCCTATGGCATGACCCTGGCTTTCCCACTTCTTCTTGCTCTCTTCCTCAGGCCTCTTCACGCCTTGGTGGTGTCTCTAGAGGGTGAAGTAGGCAATAAAATAAAGTCAAGCTTGTTTTAGAATTTGTGAATTAGCAGCAATTTTGTGTAAGAGTAGGAAAAAAAACACCTAAAATTAAAACTGAAGTCCATGTTAAAATATCAATAATGAAACTCAACTACACATTATGAAGAGCACTGGAGTTGGTGTTTCTTGTGCTGATCTAGAAGTCGTTTCCAAGACCATGAAGGACATACTCCCACTATCTCTTGCATGCTATCCTTGATGGAGTCAGCCTGTCTATCTGTCTGTGTGTCTATCTGTCTATCATCTCTCTTTTGTGTATGTTGTACATGCATGTGTGTCTGCATATCTGCATATATGTGCATGTGTGCTCATGCGTATGAAGGTCTGATGCTGACGTCACGTATCTCTTCTCCATCTCTTTCCACTCATTTAATGAGGAAGGATTGAGTCTAGAGCTTGACAATCTGGCTATTCTGGCTTGCCAGCTGGCTCTGGGGATGCACATTTGCCTCCCTAGTGCTGTAATTATAGGAGGCCAGCACACTGCCCAACTTTTACCTGACTACTTCTAGGAATGTAAATTCTGGTCCTTAACCTTGCACAACAAGTACTTTATCCAACAAACCATCTCTAGCTCTGTGTCTCTGCTTCCTAAATCCCAGTGATACACTGCGTCTCATTCATAGTTATCATTATACTTAAATGAATGGTGTGTTAAGGGTGACATTGTTAGATCCTTTTAGAGGTGGAAGCAGAGCTACTCCAAGAGGTAGCAAACCTTGCATTGCAGAAGTGCCAAAAGACGGTAAGGTCCAGATGGTCAGGGAGTGTGTGAGATTGTGTCTCTCAGGAATCTATAAAGTCTCACCAACATGACTGCCTAATATGAGCTGAGCAAAGACAGCCCAATGGACATACCAAAGTGGACGAGGAAAGCCCAGGGCCCCTCAACCACACACCAAGAACTACAGGCAACTAAGGAATACTGAGAGTAGAAGAACCAGCGTTCCCCAGGAAAGAACACCAATTGGTTATCTAATACCAAACCATCAGCCTTGAAAACATACAGCAAGTGACATTATTCAGACTAGGCAGTTTGCACTTATATATTTGAGAATATATACAATAATAACTAATGGAAAAAGAGGCCAGAGAGCAAGGAGGGGCACATGAGAAGGAAGAAAGGGAAGAAAAGGGAGAAATTATATATTTATATCATAATCTCTAAAAATAAAAGAAATAAAACAAAAAATGTAAAAGACCCACGGTGTCACACTGCTAGCACCTTGGCCTGTGTGCAGCTTAAGTCTGGTTAGGTCTGGCTAACTATTTACTGTCATTTCAATACCTCAACTCAAATACACTTTATGTATCAACTCTCCTTCTGGGGTGTTTCTTGCACGAAATATGATGCCAGCAAACTGCCACCGTTGCCGAGAGATATGCTGACTTCTGAAAATGTCCCTCATGTGATTCTGCTGTGCAGGCTCTTTGCCACCAGATTGGCTCCTGCAGGTCCACTGGAGAAACTTGGGTGGAAGAGTGCCAAATGTTTTGACACTTTTTTAAAAAAAAAAAAAAGAAAAACCTCAAATTCCAGATCTTTGGAGTTCATGTTGGCAACTCCATTAAAGCAACAACAACAACAAAGCAATATGTGAGCAAAACAAATCATACATATCCACAGGCGTATCAGGTGTGTCAGAGAGGGCTGTGCAGGCTCAAGGTCCTGTGGCCCCAAGACTGATTCTCATACACATCCCTAATAGTGCAGGCTGAAAGCCTAGCTTAAAGTACCATTCCTGTCTTTGTATCTGCAGTCCACATAGGCCTCATGGCTGTGCCAAAGAACCAGGGAATATGTAAGCCAAGGAAGGGGCATTTAGAAGCTGGAGGCGGTAGATGCTGGTACAGCTGCCATGGGGGCCATTACTGGGGGCTGGGGGTGAAAGGCAAGGTTCCCTCTGCTACCTAGGGCAATTCTAACTTTAAGGCCGATGAACAGCATTTCTCTGGTGTGGAGAGGGATGTTTGAAACACTGCGGTGATGGGAAACAAATCTGAGTTTAGCAAGCCATTTTTTTCCTTGAGGGTAAATATCTCAAGCACAACTCAGAGCTTTAGTTGCTTAAGAATTTCACCCAGTGAAGGCCAGCGGCAGGGGTTTCAGAATCCAAAGACACTGTTGGAAATTAGCACAGCAATCATGTCCCCAGGACTCTTTAAGGGCCTCTGCAGGAGCTCATTAACTCAGTCCTTAATATTTCCAACACCCTCTTGTCCAAGGATAAATCAGGTATAATTCAATTCATGCCAAATGTAGGGTACCCGAGCTGACTGCCTGCCGAAAGCCTAGGGCACTAGCTAAGTATTAAGCAATCTGCTTGAGCCTTCCGCGGGCCAAAGTGCTCAGTCCATAAGGTACTCATTTGTACTGTGCTTGGAAAAAGCAAACTGTGAAGTTCAAGGAAGAGAAAAATATTTTCTTTGAACAAAGTTTTTTTTCAAAGATCTTTTGAAAACAGTCTGAAAAAAGATAGACAAATAAGAAACATCTTTTGTCAACTGCATGAGGGACGAGACTTTCTTAAGTCCTTCATACAATTTAAAGACAAGAAATAAAATAGTGGCTTGACATTTTACACTTATTAATGCCAAGTAATAAACTTTATAGTTTCAGAAAATCGTGTATGTCACTCTTAGTAGTTGCATAATCTAACCTTGTATGTTAAGAACAAAGAGATGAGAAAATTTGGCAGTATTCGGTCTTGAAGCAAATGCAAATGCCATTAAATAATTTTTAAATCATTTCCATTTATTATATAAGCCTGAATTGTAAGGTTCAGGAGAAACAACAGAGCTTGGGGATGACTATGGTTCAGTCTGCGTGCCCATAAGTGCCCTGAATTATAACCACTGAAGTCTGACCTCTGTCCTTGTATTACTACTCTCCTGTGTCACAATAACAAAATGCTCTGGGTAATCAACTTATTTTTAATGTATATATTCACTTTACATCCTGATCATAGCCCCCTCCCTCCCATTCTCTTTCCCATATCCCCCCTCCCCTAGTCTTCAGAAAAGGGGAACCCACACACAAACACCCCAGCACATCAAATTGCATCAGGACTGAGCTCCTCCTCACCTAATAAGGGCAGGCAAGGCAGCCTGTTAGGGCAAAGTGATGGAAAGTGGGCAACAGAGACCATGTCATAGACAACACCTGTTCAACTTGCCAGGGGACGCACATGTCCACTGGTTGGGTAATCAACCAAAAAGGAGAAAAGGTCCATTTGGGTCGTAGTTTCGGAGCGTCTAATGAATGATCAGTTGGCCCTTTTGATTTATGGCCTTTGCTCAGGGGGCACATGTGTGGTCCCCCAAATTCTCATAGTCAGCGAGAAGAGGAGAGAGCTGGGATCTCACAATCTCCAGAAATGGCCTCAAAACCTCCCATGAGGCTCCATCTTCAAACGTTTCCATTGCCTCTCATTTGTACCACTCTGGGGACCAAGTTTTTAATACGTGGGCATTGAGGGGCATTTCAGGAGCAAACTACAGCAAGCCTTATGGAAACAAAACAAACACCAGATTCTATCATAAATACCTGGTTTCTTACTGCAAATGCTTACTTAATTATTGATGAAAAAATGACATATTGGCAAAGCAGTATTAAAAAAAAGCATATGGTGGTAGAAAAAATAAGCCAGGAGGAGCAAGAGTAACTTGGCAGTGGTCCCGAGGTGCCATTCTCTGTGTGTACAGACATGTCAGCCTATGCTGGAGGCCAACGGTGATGGAGAGAGCCTATGCTCTATTGTGCCATCTATTCTTGGCATGAAACTGTGATGAGGCCAACCTCAGAGGGGAGACAGCAGGTCAGGAGAGGGGGAAACACATTTTCCAGGTCTCTATCGTGTGTCAGGCACTTCTCATATTAGTAATAACAGCTGTGTGCTGGGAGGGTCTGCAAGCCACTACTAGCCACCCACAGGTGACGCCTGACCTTGACACCTTGCCCCTGGAGTCAGTACTGATTTCTTTAATTCACAGGGGGAGAAGATGGAGTTTGAAAGGTAGAGAACCTGCTTTGTACCACTGGGTAGTAAGTGGATCAGAATTCAAACCCAGGACTGAGTCCAGAGGCCCAAGTCTTCCTGCCTCATTACTTGTCTGAAAACAAGAAAGGATAGGTGGTGACATATGCTGCTCTCTGAGGAGGAAGGGTGCTTTCGGAACTCACATCAAAGAGGACAAATATGACAAGAAGCTGGTGAGAGAGCAGCACTACACGCCTCACCATGTGGCCAAACATTCAAGAAAAGTATGCCTTCAAAACTCTTTTATTGATACTTATATTCTATATAAATGTATACTTATATTTACTTGCTACATGTAAGCATTTAAATGAATAGATGAGTCCTTTAAATTTTTAGCTTTGCCTTAGAGAACTAACAAGTAAGCAGATAACACCATTTGTCACTGAGAGGACAGCTCAAAATAGAAGAACATCTATATATAAGCATCCAGATTTCTGTATCAGAATGTTCATTCAAGAAATACTATTCATGTCTATGTTATTTCCAGATGTGTACAGAATATACCAGAAAAGCAAACTTCACTGTCTGCATGTAAACTGCCTCATTAAAAAACACAACTCTTTTTCATGTAGCATTTACTAGAAATGCCATTTTCATGCATATTAATTGTACAAAATACTGTGTGTCACCACTGTGACCTTTTCATGCACGCAGATAATGTACCTTGATCATATCCTCCCCCGCCATCCTCTTTTACCTCCCACCTTATCCACAACCCTACTTGCCCCTGACAGCACCGCGTCTGAGGCCTCCATGCCCTCTGGGAACATGTTTCTAAGCCCATTGTTTATGAGCAGAATCAGTGGCCACTGTTATACAAGGGGAGCAGGTCCCTACCGTCTCTAGGAGCAGTGACTTGGAAGGGTGCACTAGTCCAGCAGAGCGTCTCTGCACAAAGTTCAGTCCCTACAAACTTGGAAGAGCTCAGGAGTGGGCAGGACCAGGCAGAGGGCAGTTTGGACACTCCCTCTGCCAAACTCCCTCTATTTGCAAGCTCACAGGCTGCAGAAAGGAAATGATTAATGCCACAGAGTCTCCAGCCAACTCCGTGTCACCGAACTTTACAAAAACAAACAAACTGGAGCTTTCTGACGGACTAGACCTGGTTTGCTGACCTTAATAACATGGCTGCTTTGTAAGGGCCCCACACAGTTCAGCTGGAAACTTGGGCTGGAGATAAGATTCTCGGTAAAGAGCAAACCTATTAACAGCCCACTGCTATAACTGTGCCGTTACTTTGGGAAGCAAATACAACAGCTGTAAACAAGACAGTCAATCACCCTTAGGACAGAATCGCTAGAAATGCCTACTTGCTGGTCTTCAAAACTTTAATTGTATTAACAGTTTGGACAGATCACATGCTGTCAGTGCTTATGAAAGTCTCATCAAATAACATTTTTTAAATGTTTCTTCATGCTTCTAGCCCTGAAAATGCATGAGAAATACTAGCTCACTTAGGATTTATTTTTCTCCTCATACCACTAGTTTTATTCTATTACAAAGTAATGTGAAAGAAATAGCAAATATATCTTGTTACACATGGAAGCCTTGTAAGCAAGAGAAGAAAATGGGACATTGTAAGGCATGTAATTTGTCATCAGTCAAACTTATAGGCTGCAGTCCCATGCAGGGCACTTAGACGGTCACAATTACTTGTTAACTTGGGTTTTTCCAAAATTGGTCATCTGGGCTAGTAATATCTTTGTGCACTGAAATATACCCCAGCCCTGTCTAAACAACAAACAAACAAACAAGGCAAGTAAAAACATACCTAAAATATTCTGGGATGAAATATTTGAAACTGGAACATCTCTTATAAAAGTAGATCACATAAGTATTATCACAGTCCCAAAGTGTCATCTCTAGTCCACTCCCAAAGATCACTTACCAATGCCATTCCGGAAGTAAAGTCTGTACATGCTGTGTCAGCTGAACAGACCTATTAGCTATATCTGAGTCAGTGTGACTTAGTCCCTATGAGAAAGCAGCTCCCACTGGTTCTGCTTGGAGCTGCCATTGTATCTATAGGGAGGCATGGGCAGGGCAGAAACGTCCATGTTCTTTGTGTTAGGGGAAGTTGTGCCTAGGAAAGTAGCAAGGAATGAGCAAGCCCCCAAGACCCAAGGCTCTCTGCACCTGGTCCTTTGCCTCTACATCCCAGGCAGGTAGCCTCTCTGACCACTTTAAGGGGTGAGAGGTCACACTGAACATTGTGCCTCCACTTCCAGTTTCACATCCACTTTCTGCTGTGACTAGATCACAGCTGTCTCTTTGGCATGTACCCACTCATGATTCTTTCCATGTGTGCCAGTTGTGTGTTAGGAGTGGAAGAGGGGCTGAAGGAATATGTCAACACTGATTGCAGGCTTCATTGGGAGATGGGCGTGGAGAAATCCCATGTGAGTAAAGAAGTAAGGACTGAGGTTATTGAAGCCACTGAAGAGGGCCTGACCACATACTGGGCATGCTCAGAGGGGCTGCAAAGCCAGGACGTGGTAAAAAAAAAAAAAAAAAAAAAAGTCCATTTAGAGGAAGGAATGCAAAAATACCTTCAAATGTTAAACACAGCTTGCTCTCAGTTTGACAGCTGTGGCCAGGAAGACCCTGTGGTCCCTTATGTAGCAACAGTTCCTTGAAAACGTTCCTCAAAGGGCACAAACTAACATCAGGTTCGTGGGTTCAGCGTGCTGTGTAATCTGGAAGGCTCTGTGGTCAGCGTGGCCATGTTCAAGTCCCAGACCTGAGAGACAGTGGCCAAGTGGCTTGTTGTGTTTCTCATTCAGAACAGGAGTACAGTGCTTGTAACACACTTTGAAGAGCGTCATGTTGACCGCATGGATTAGCTACCCTCAAGGACTCTCACTGTAATACACCTAGACTGCGGTAAGACGAGTCCTAAAGCTACTGCTGCATTCCCAAAAACTCTGTGAGGGCAACAGTGAACAAAAGCAACAAGCACAAGGGTGGAGCACAAGGGTGACCGGGATTGCCTTGGGAGTCACATGGGGCTAAAGACTAAACACTAGGATTAGAAGTACATGCCTTGGGCTAAGTTATATGGAAGAAACGGCAAACACAAGCCCCAAGACACACTTGAAGCCAAGAAACTAAGACCCATAAAGGAACTAGATTTGCCAAACACACACACACACACACACACACACACACACACACAGAACAGTTTGATCTGGAGCCCATAGGAAGTGATGCCTGGCATGTTGTACCAGTGATACTTTGCCTATATAGCTACTTTATAAGACTCTTTCACATATTTTATTTAACTGGATACTTACAGAACTCCCGTAAGTAAGAAAAAGGCAGAGCATCCTTCATCCAGTCTGAAGCAATGGTACAGTCACATGAGCTGCAACCACACATGACTAGACACACCAAGCTGCTGAATGGTCACAGAGCCACAGAGGCTGAAGGAAACAAGGAAAGGCTCCTTTGGGCAGTTCTCCTCATCGCCTCTGACCTGACCATGAATAACTAATGAGTAGCAGGGCCGAGCCGAGCCACCATTCCTTCCTTCTGTCTATGTGTGTTCTTTCCCTTAGAAACCAAATGGGCATGCTGTGGATAGCTGCTGTGATCACACCACTTTCCATATGACTTCTACCTGAATGCGCGGACTAAAATTGAACTCTTCCAACCCTGTGCATGGAATCACTACTTCATTCAGCTAAGCAGGAAATACATTGTGTTACAGGGCTGGTCTGAGGTCCAGATTTCCCTTGTTCAACCTTTGAATCCTTAAGGAGAGCCTAGAGAGGTTCAGGGCACAGGTCAGGCTATAAACAGTGTGATCTGTATCAGCCATAGCCCAGCTACGCCATGGTAAGCACCTCGTCTGTACCACCTTTGACTCATCACCATTCTATAGAGACATTTTAGGTGTTGGCACTGGAAGACATGCATGCACTTCAGGATGGAGAAAGGGAGAGACAGCATCTCAGGGTGCCACCCTCAAATCTGCCTCACAGGCACACAGCAAACTCTGCAGCCACCCCTGACCCCACGCCTCAGTCTGCAAAAGGAAAGCAGGGATTAAGCAGGGTGTCCCTAGGTCCCTGGCCTGTGACTAGCTGAGGACTCAACTTGTGTCCATATTGGCCTCACAGGAACCTTAAGGGGTCATATTGCTTCCCCACAGGGAAGCCTGCCTTCTGGGAACAACTTCAGACAGAAGAGATGAGGAAAAATTTCCCAAAGAAAGACACCTCATATTGTGTCCTATTTTAGAGTATTTCTAGTATTAATAAATGTGTGTATTTTTCAACAACAACAACAACAACACAGAAAGATGCCTCAAAACAGATGGCTATCTATTGGTATAGCCCTCACATGGCTGTGTGCCATGCCCCGGCTGGCCAGCCCCTATACAATCCCCTGCTATCTATAACAACACTAGACAGATTAAATGAACTCAATTCCTACTGAACATCTGTACTTACTGAACAAAAACATCTCACCTCTCTTCCTGCCTTCTACTGCCTATTCTGTTCCCAGTTGCCACACACTTTGACAGAACCAAAGTAATTCAAGGATTCCTTGGCCTGCCGATTATGGGGAAAGAGATGTTTATTTTCTATGTATTTAAATGTCTACAACAATTCCCCGAGTTGGGACACACACAGTACTAACAGCACTGAGAATCTCACTAGAGTTTAGGAACCGACTCGAGATGTTGAGTCCCATGTACTGGGCCCAGTGCATCTGGGAGTTCTTCAGAATAGCTTTCCTGGTAATTTAGGGTTATTCAAACACAAATAATACAGAACACTACTTCAGAGCTGAAATATGCACCAGTACATACTAGTAAGACTCAGTAGGAACTCCTGCAACTGGTTAGAGCCAGATCAACATGATAATATTTTCCAGGGAGAACATTTTATTACTGAGATTGTTTAGAACAGGGTATATGGATACTAAGCCATCAGCTGGCTTTTTGTGGAGTGTATAGTCACTTTGTAATTATATCCAGACAATCCGTCCTCCTCCAAAATGCCATTCCTATCCCCCAGCCCTTGGTATTCCCCTGCCCTGGAATCCTTATTTTCAGCAGAATAAAACACATGATGCCCTTCTTGCTCGCATGCTCCACAACAGCACACATCCATGGTTCCTCCGCACCTTACGACTACTAGCTTTACAATGATGTTGCAAGGATGACTCCGTGGGAGTGTGTTATGGGAGGTGTGCACTGACTATGCACAGGGCATGGAAGGTTCCTTCAGATTGGATGCTGTGCTGAATGCGGCAGGTAATTCACAGGTGACAAGCTTAAGGGCCTACTCTTCTAGAACATTCCCTAAGTGAGCCATACTTGAAGAAACTCCTGCCCCCAACCCAAAATGAATAATGACAAGGCGTGCTACCGAGGCCCATCAGGAGGCATGCAGGTGAAGTCACCCAAACATTCCCTCCATTATATCAATCACAGCCTTAAGTGTTGCAAACTCAGACAGTCCCAGGATTCCCCATGCTATGGGAGAAAGCCTTGTCCACTGTGACATCAGCTTCACCTCGAAGGCCCTGATGGCCACAGCCAACATCTGAATGGAGGCCAAGATGTAAGTTTTGTTTTAAAGCCTTATTTTTATGTTATGGATGCTTGCCTGCATGTGCACCAGGTACGTACCCGGTGACTGCAGAGGCCACAGCGGAAATTATACCCCTTGGAACTCGATTCTTTACTGATCTCCACTTGCATACACTTTTTCAAAGCATCTCAGGAAAGAGAATTCTTTTTAGCCCCATTTTCTAGATGAAGAAATAAGATAGAAAAAAAAAAATAACAAAGCCAAGGAACCAGTGAGTGATAGATCAGGAACTCCCAAAGAGTTTAACTCCTAAATATGCTGATGTGCTTCTAACCAATGGAGCGCTTGGAGATCCTGTCTACAACAAGAAAAGTGCCGAGCAGTAAAGTCTGCTTAAGATCCAGAAACCCTTCAAAAGGGTACAAATGTGTCTTTTTGGAGCATCTGTGAAGAAGTTTTTAGCCAATAGCCCTAGAGACCCCGAGTAACACCATGAAGGGTGCAAGTCCACAGGAGGGATGATTTTTAACTGCATCAACCTAAGGCTGAAACATGATCCTACCATCTCAACAACTAAAAGATGGATGGAGGCTTTATCTTACTACTGATAACTTGCTAATAAAGTATATTCCCTGGTAATTCTCCTTTGGAATTTACTAGAAAGCCATTGTAGGAACTGTTGCCAGTATTAGAGTGGCACGAGGTTTCATTCTATCTAGAACCTAGTGTGGGTGCGATGCTTCAGGGCAGGCACTATTGAGCTTCTAGCATCTTCTTAAAGGAGAAATCCAGACCCCAGTCCTCACCTGGGCTCTCTCACAGGGGCATCAGCAGATACATTCCTAGCCTAGCTACGATACTCTGGAAACCATGCCCTTCCCTTAAACACCTTGCAAGGCCTTACCCTTGGAAACCTTAAGGCATTTGTGGATGTTAATCTATTGCTTAATTTAAAAGCACAGCTCCAAATCCATTTCAAGGTACTTCAACCCACGCTTGATATTTAAGAGTTTTTATAAGCATATACACTCTGGGGTTCACAACAGCTGGTATGGTATGAGAGGTGTTCTTATTTATTTCTTGTGGCAGAGTCGGATTCAGCTCGTGCTCACCACTTTCTTTCTCCACTCACCCAATAAACCTGATCATAACCCAACCACTTTCCTTGGGAACTTTGGTTTTCAGAGTTCCTTCACATAAATTTGAAAAGCCGTGAGTAGCAAGACCAGATGCTAGATTCCATATCTAATAGATGAGAAAGGTTGAGGCTTACAATATTTAGTGGAAAATATGGGTTTATACTTTAAATCTACTGTTTAAATCTAAATTTCTACTTAACGGTATACTGGTAAAACACAATCCTCAAGAAAATCCAATTCATAATATTTTCTCACATTTCAGGTATGCATATCCAGTCACCATTTACTTTAACCTACCACCAAGATGAAAAGCTGACAGAGGTGTGCAAAATCGCCCTTGGTCTGTGGCGGTGCCTCCTGTTCCTAATGGTTGCTTTTTATAAGCCATCAAATTAAGGATATATGACATTGAATCAAAGCAAATGTTTGGCTCAATGTCCTGGAAAGGAAGTCTCGAATCTGATTGCGTTCTCTCATAAAAAGGTCAGTCACAGACATTTCTTCCGCATACAATGATGTCCTTGAGCTCTGATGCTCTCTGGTTACCAGTGGGTGAGCTGACGCTGCCCCTACAGTGGTCTTCACAGTGGTGAGTCAGAGACCTACAACCATTTTGGCCCAACCACACTGACACTATTTCTTGCCTAACATCCCAAGATACACTGAGCATTTCATCTGCGTGTCTAGCTACGCCTACTGTAGAGTTAAAGCACGCCAAGGCTACAGAACTGAATAAAATGTTCAAAGTCAAAATGTGCAGGAGACTCCTGCAGCCCCCAATCTTTGTCTATCCCCCTGAAAGAGAAAAGACTTCTGGGAAATGTGGTGGAGGGTAAGGAATTTGTAGAGACAGCTATAGGGAATGTCAGGGCTGCAAATGAGGTGGGCCACCAGGCAGTCTCCAAAGTCTATTTTTTTTTCAAGGACGCAGATTATACCCCCACAGAATCTGAAAGAGCCAGAGAGATTCAATAATGAGGCACAATTGGGCTAGGAAGATGACAATCTGGACTCGTCCCCACCCCACTGTGAATTCAAAGGGCTTTGCAAAAATCTATCAGTTTATACACTAGGTACAGGATAAATGTTTACTTTAAAGAAATGGTTCTATGCCTTAAAAATGTTGGAGAATACCAACATAGACTAAGACTACAAATAACTCATTTTCTGTCCTTTTACTTATTTTTTTTAACAACTAATATTCAACAGAACTCATTGGCTCTCATAAACAAAAGAGAGCCTCCAGGCTTTGCCGTGATCGGAAGCAACAGGGTACTTGCAAATGCACTGATGGAACGAAGGTGACATGGAATCTGTAACGTAATCTCGGCCCTTCCTAAAAGCAAAGGAATATTCAGTGCAGGGCATTGTGACTGTAGGGGTGAGTTTCCAGTCATATGACCTCATAAACAACCAGATTCTCCAGGTCCTCAGCTGACACCTTGGAGGTCAGCCACGAGTGCTGGCTGCTGGAACAAGTGCATAAAGGTGACCGTTTTCCCTACATTTCCTGGGGTGACGCTCTGAGAGGCCATGCAGACCTTTGACAAGTTATCTATGAAGGCAGACAGGACAGTAGGGAATCAAAATAAACAGACTCTCAGACATATAAGCACATGGTCACCTCATACAGCACTTCTGATGGGAAACTCAAGAAACAGATGGATTTCTTAAGTCGCTAAAGTAGTTCAATTATTTCAAGCAGAACAGAAGGACACAGGGAACAAGCTGAGTCAAATGCTGTATATTTAATTGTATTGTTCTGGCTTTGGGGACTCACAGGACAAATATTAAATACAAAATAGATATCTATACTCAAGTATTTATATTAAGGAACAAATATTCTTCCTAAAGATACAAATGGAAATAAAGTACAACAGATATAATATTAGTTTCAACTGTGTTTAAAAATATTTAAGAAAGTATTCAAGTATCTGGTTTTTTTGTTTGTTTATAATGTTTTTGTTTCTTTTTTTTTTTTTTTTTTTCTTCAGTGCTGGGGTCAAACTCAGGGCCTTGTACATGTTAAGTATGAACCATTGATGCTTACCTCAAGTCCTGTCATGTTTTATATTTTAAAGACTCCTAATACATTGTATTATTTCCTCTCAGAATAAAAAGACTTGAAGACTAGTGTGGTTATTTTTAAAGCAATTATATATGAAAATATGACAATGAAACCCATCACTTTGTTGCTAAAAAATGAATAAAACAATCAATTACATGATTTAAAAAATCCACTTGGCCAAAGAGTGAATAAGTTTGTGAGATTAAAGTTAGACTACTCATATTTAGTAGTCAAGATTTTTTCACATTATATATTCCTCTAAATTTCATAGTATGAAAGGGACATGGGCAAAAGGGAGTATAGAGGCTTTTGCTCATCAGTGTTTGTCTTTTCTCTAACATTATCTATAGTGGAAAGAAGCAGTCATCCTACTTGAAGGAGCATGCAGAGGCAGCATCAGAGCCCAGGCAGAGCTAGACGTCCTCCCATTACCATGAAGCATACATCTACCATCCCTGCCAGACACATAAATGTTCATTTTCAGCGATGTTAATTCTGCTTAAAACAGTCCATTGTTCTCAGTAAGCTATAAACCTTGGTTAAAGGAGCCACTAATAGTACTAGAGATACACAGTCAAATACACTAATCCTCTCAACACAGCTCTCTTTCCCAGTTTTATGATCAAAGTTTTCTTTTCAAAGAGAGACATGTAAGCATCTGTTAAAAGAACAAGTGCTGACAGCCTTACTTAAGTGATACGTACTTCCTTTCAAATAACAATTTTGGACTCAGTTGCTGTGTTACAGCGAAGCACTCTGTACACACTCCCATTCTGATAGTTGTCTATACAGAAATGGGGAATGCTGTCTCAGGAGGTATGACTAAATGGTACTGAAGCTAAATTTCCCCATCCTCCACTAATGTACCAATGGAAAATATGGTACGCATCACCGCAACTTCCAAAGGTTGTTTTTGTTCTGTTTGTTACGTGGAGGTGTCAAGGCCGGCTGGGACTTGAACTCAGATGCTCTGACAGTAAGCTCACTGCCCTCCCCATTTCTTTATTATTATCTAACTAGATGTTCACCTTCCCTGGAGAGAAAACAGATAAGAAAGAAGACAGATAAACAGTGGGTCACTCATTTTTCATCAAAGATTTCCTCCAAGCTAAGTACTTGCATATCAGAGAGGTCGAAGCTATCATCTGCTGTTGGCAGGAGCACACTCTTTGTGTTGTCTGGGAAAGCTCCGTACCATAGCTGCGGCACAAGTTTGCATTCCTACTAGCAGTGCGATAAAGGTCCCTCTTTTCCTGCATCACCTTAGCATTCACTGTCATTTGTTTTCACATTAGTTATTCTGACTGGGTGAGATGATAGCCACATGACCCAGCTCTCCCACTCCTGGGTTTACAGTCGTACAGGAGTCAAAACGCCATAGTTACCTGCACATTCCTGTTTATTTCTGGGCTGGTCATGATAACTAAGAAGTTTAACCAGTGTAGATGTACATCAGTAGACGAATGCACAGAGAAAATATGCTACAAATGGAATCAGCCACAGGAAAGCTGAAATTGTGAGATTTGAGAGAACATAGATGGGACTGGAGATTATGACACTTGGATTAGGAGATAAATACCACCTTCCACCTCATATACAGAACTTAGCTTTCTAATGCATGCATGCGCGTATGTGTGTACGTACATATATATGTATGTACATATGGATGGGAGGTCATTAAACAAGAAGGCGACCATGAGAGGGAGAAATGATATTAAGTAAGATATGGAGAGTGATAGAATATATATGACATGAAAGTGAAAATGGGCCTATTGGGGGAGAGGGGAGGCCAATAGGAGAGGCATAGGGAGCACAGGAATATATGAAAATGCCATCACTGTGTATATTAATATATTAATTTTTAAATTTTAACTTTAAAAGAGGATTAAACTTTCTTCATTTCAGCAGAGGAAATTAAGGTAAGTGAACAAAACTTATATTTCAGTCACAGTGTCACATAAGTGTGCATGTGCCTGTGCCCATGCGTATGTGGGGCGGGGGGAGAGAAAGAAACAGGGACAGAGACAAAGAGAACATGTGTTGTGTGGTGATGATGGGGAGTACAAGCATCTTTGCTCATGAAGAGACCACAGGGTGACACTGTGCCCTGCTTTATCACACTCAGCCTTACTCCCCTAAGATAGTTTCTCACTGAACTTGGAGCTACGCAGGGAGCCAGCAGGCCTCAGTGATTTCCCTGTCTATGATTCCCACAGAGCTGGTGTGACAGCCATGTGAGGCCAAGCTCAGGTCTTACCTGAGCTCTGGGGAGCTCAACTTGGACATAGCAAACACTATCACCCACTCACCCATCTCTCAATCACTCCCCAGCAAAAGGGTCTAAGTCCATCTATGACAGGTACAAAGCACACTGAAAACCTGACAGAAATATTTAAAGGTACAGTTGCACAGGAGAGGATACTGGGATTTTTCGAGAAGGAGTGGTGGGGGAGACATTTGCCACATTTTTTCCATGAAACAATCAGGAATTATATTAATGTTACATTCATAGTGCTTTAGCTATTTGTATTTGGCAACCTTGAAGAAAATATTTTCCTATATTGGTGAGTCTAAAATTCTGAATATAAATCAATATCTATCACATCTCATCTCTATCAACATCTATCTAGACCTAAAAATATCTTTACCCATAAACAACTAAGCTTAATTGTGAATCTAACCTATTTGGTCTTCAATGCCATCAGAGGCTTGAGAAGGAATAAAATTAACTACCTGAGTAAACAGGAAGTACAGGTTATCAGCTTCCGAATTTAAAATAAATGACAGTTTGCTGCCTGAACAGTCACCCATAACTCGCTATTACATTGCAGCGTCATCTTCAGCCTTCTGGCCCAATATATCTGACAGATATATTTATGAGGCAGGAATGATTGAGGACTTGCTTACCCTGTCTTGGCAGAGTTTGGCTGTTGACTCTACTTGCATCCAAGCTTGTCCACTTTCAGGCAGCATTCTGTCAGTGGTCGAAATGAGGACAGGCAAATGGATGGAACTAGAAATGATCATCCTAAGTGAAGTAACCCAGACCCAGAAAGACACACATGGTATATACTCACTTATAAGTGGGTATTAGCTCAACATAGATGTCCTCTGAGAGACTCCACACCGTGGTGGATCAAATGGGACAGATACTGGGTCTAGAAGCTGGACTCTGGGCAGAGCACTGAGAGTTGTAGGGAAGAGTGGGGGGACGGAATGTGTGGGAGGGACCAGGAGCTCCACAGGAAGCCCATGAAGGCCTGCCCAGGGGGGGTCTGCACAAATTGATACACTAGTCAAGGACAATGCATGCAGAGAACCAAGACCCCCTGATCAGATGTAGCCAATGAACTGCTGATTCTCTGTGTCAGGGGGAAGGGAGGAACTGCTCATGAACCTCTGACATACACTCGGGTGCCCACAATTTGGTCACTGCCCCTGGGCAAGACTGCCAAGTGGGCACACAGTGGAAGGGGATGCAGACTATCCTGATAAGGTATAATAGGCTGTTGCCAGAGGGCTAGGGGAGGGGAATAAGCAGAAGAGAGAGGGAGGGGTGGCAATGGGAAGATAAAAGAGAGGGGACAGCAATCAGGAGATAATGTGACTAAATTATAATAAATAATATATACATTTTAAATTTCCGGGTGGAGGAGCGGCATGCTGTAGAGACTGATGCACCAACCAAGGACCATGCATGGCAAGGACCTAGACACTCTGCTCAGTGGCAGTACATAGGCAGCACAGTCTCCTTGTGGGCCCCACAATATGGGCAGTAGGGACTACTTCTGACATGGTCTCTGGTCTCCCAGTGTGGATCACTTCCCCCTGGCTGGGTGGTCTGGCCAGGCCACAGAGGAAGAAGATTGATGAGCTGAGATCAGACGTTAGGGAAGGAGGCCCCGGAGGAGCGAGGGAGGGAGGCGGCTACAATCAGAATGTAAAGAATTAAAAATGCAGAACAAGCAGGTAACTTAAATTGCTAATCCCACTACATGGGAATAGCTCTGAGACTGGCTGAGACATGAATGTACATGCATAGACAATACTTCTTGTTTGTTACAGAATCTCTGTGATTTAGGATTAGATGCCATCCTCCATATGGCATGAATGAACATTTACAAATGTCTTTCTTCTGTAATGCAAAGAGCAGGAAACTAGCCTTAATTGTTATGTGCTCCTTGCACATCTCATATACTTATATTTTTAGGACTGTATAATGCGTGTGAAAAATCATATGTTTTCAGAACAAAAGAACCGGACTTTGAAGCTGGATCAGACATGACAGAATTCATTCCTCTCAGCATGCTGGATACTGGCATCCTGCATCCTTCATTTGCTGCATTTTTGGCTTTCTGCTTTAGGGCACTTTCAAACCACATGTCTAGAAAGTGGGGCCCCAACAGAGGCTTCACTTGACCTTCACCAAATGTAAGCAAAGCCCGTGCTCCACCACCTGGTCAGCTCTGTGAACAGGCGTGGCTCCAGACTGTTGCGTAATGAGAGATGGTGTGCCAATCCGCTGGCCGGGGGACCTTGCCCAGTGCTCCCTGGGTTCAGGTTAGACTCCAGAAAAGCAATGCCTTTGCTGGGGTGGGGGACCCTGGTTCTAAGAAAGCCTGAACCCACATTTCAATGAGTTGCAGCTGACTTGTCAGTAAATTGAATGCCTGAAGCAACAAGACTCACCACTCTTTAAGGAAATGGCATCCAGTGTTTGAAAACCGCCATGTCCACAACACCTGTCATAAAACTGACAGCCATGGCACATGTTGTCTGCTTGACCTGTCTCTCTCCCAATTCTATGAATACAAATACAATCCTGAGGGTACATGTGTGTAGTCCCAGCATTCCAAATGCTGAGACAGGAGGAGTGTGAGCTTGAGGCCAACTTGGGCTTGCTAAAAAACAACAGATACTGAGAGGGCTCAGTTGGTAGAGGGCTTGTCTGGCATGCACCATGTCCTGGGCCGATCCCCAGCACTGCACAAACTAGGCATGGTGGTTGTTTGTCTGTATCCTGATACTTAAAATGTGGGTACAGGTGGATCAGAAATTCAATGTTATCCCCAGCTATGTAGTGAGGCCAACGTGGACGACGTGAAGCCATGTAACAAAGAAGAACATAAACTTATAGCCAGACAAGCCTTCCTTCTCAGAGTGAACACACTCAGTTTGCTTCATTCAGGCTCCTCCATTCTCAGTAGTGGCCAAGGGACTAGGGAACCGCATTTTACTTCTTGATGGTACAAATGGACTCTTGACCAAGAGGATGGGGGCCATCTTCTTGGGCACTGGTCCAATGTGTATGTCATTATTGGGTCAGTATGATATGAGAGTGGGAGATTAATAGTACCATGCACACTGCATAATAAGACTGCATCAGCGATGGGAAAAGAGACGCAACCACACTGATGCACTGACGTCCACCCGCAGATTCAGCCTTGTCCAAAGGACTTTGAGAACTGAGTATGCTAAGCTCAGAAGCATTCCTGGTCTAGCTGTTTAAGCAGTACTGATGGGACTTCATGTGCTCAGAGGATGGTATGTGTCAAACTATGGGCAAATAGAACCAACTTCTGATAGCTGAATGCTGACAGTCTCACTTCCTCACTCTAAAGCTCTGTTACCATGGTCCATCCCCACACACTGAGAAGAAAAACCTTCTAGATCTTTCTAGCTGAGATTTCCATGAGCTGTAGAGACTGGAGACTTTGAAACCAGCTGGATAACAAGTTAGTGCTAATTTATGAGTGGCTTATGTAAGCCAAGAAAGAAAGGATGTGAGATTAGAGCTGTGGGGACCTCCCAACAAAGCTTGGCCAACACTCACATGGCCTCTTAATGCCCCAAGTTCTGAGATTTTGGAGATTTTTTTTTCCTCTTGTTTGCAAAATTGAATTATACCCACTGCCTCATAAAGTAACGTGGGCTCCAAAGAACTTCACTGTGAACAAGATAGAAACAGGACTGGGCTAGGAAATTATTATGCCCCTTAAAGGTTTTGAACATACTCATTAATATGCAAACTTATTATACTGTCTTAGGACTGACGCTATGAACACAAAGGAAAAAATATTGTATAAAAACTAGAATAACTGCAGTAACATTTTATCTCCTAGTTGATCTATGTTACAATCACCAAAAAATGCCACAGTGAATGACTTTGATCCCAATTGTTCTGAGACTGAAGGGTTTAGTGAGAAGTTCCTACAGTGGCTAAAAGAGCCTGCTACACATCTCCTAAGCTTGTGTGTGTGGAGAGAAGAGCTCTTGGAAGTAGGAACTGGATATACAGCTGAAAGCAAGAGGAAACTGTAACCACCTTGGATATCTATTTTCTGATCTGATGACCTTACAGGTTAGTAGGATATGAGCCAGTGAGCCTTTTGTCTGCAGAAAGGGAGCAGTTGAGAAAGGCTTCCTGGAGATAAATAGGAAATATAAGGGCTAACAGTTGTGAGATTATTATCATGTATGATTTTTTTCTTATTTATAAATATTACTTTAGGAATTGACTTCATTTATAAATAATCTACTATATAAATTTTATTCTCAATTGCCTTTTTATAAATGATAACATTAAGATAAAAATTATGGGGGAAAGTGCAAGCACAAAGAAGATTAAACCATCTCCCAAATTCCATAATACAAAAATAACTATGTCTTTACAACTAGGTACAAAAGCCAAGAGAAACACTTGACTTAGAGTCCTTGAAGGGGAGAGGATTAAGGGCTGTCATGCAAACGACTTGAGTGGTTATTGTTGATGTTGTTTGGACCTTTTGTCCCCTTCCAGGAACAGAAGGTACTAGATTGACAGCCCTTATTCAGCCAAGGATTCTGGGATGAATCTCCATGGTTTGAAAAGGTGGCTCAGCAAGAAAGCCCCACAGAGCAGAGCTGAGCCCCTGAACTGTTCCTACATGAACATGAACTCTTATCTCCTCTCTGCAGCTCTATGAAGGGCAGGCTAGCCTGAAAGCTCACTGGTTCCGGAATCTCAGTGGTTTACGGCAAACTGATTCTTACTCTTCCTGACTCATGCTATTTCTTGGTCTCCTCTTGCCTCCTTCTAAAATCACTGTCACTACCATTACCCAACTTCTTTGGGAGAGAAACCTAACTCCAGCCTTCTCCACGCCTCCTTCCTAGTTCGTGTGTCAAGCCATCGGAATTTCTAATTAGTCCTCCTATTTCATATCCTGGCTTTGGTCTCTTCCTTTATCTCCCCGTGGCTCTCCTCCACCCTAGTGAATGTTCCGTAGATGCTCTAGGGACTAGCACCATCACTTCACTGTGGGAAGCACTAAGAGGGAAAGGGAAGGATTAAAAATGTTTCTGGGAAGTACATTTAAAGCTAATTGTCTTGGGTACAGCAGATGCATGGGGGTCCCCTTCTTCTGCCCTTTCCCCATCTTTACTTTTCCTTCATACCATTCTCCTATCTTTAAATATAAAGGATACATTTCCTGGTAATATTTAACAATCAGATCCAGGCTTCACACTATATTCAGAACAATTTCAATTTATTTTATGATTTGTGTGTTTGTATGTGTGTGTGTGCAAGTGCCTGGGTTTAGGTCTGTGAACCATGTACGTGTCTAGTACCGAAGAAGGCCAGAAGAGCATATGCGGCCTGGACCTGGGGCCCCCTACACTTATGTAGCAGATGGGCAGTTTGATCTTCCTGTGGGTCCCTAGTGAGATGAACAGGTGCTGTTTATGGCTTGGACTCTGTTGCCTGCTTTTGATCACGTCCCCCTGGTGGGGCTGCCTTACCTGGTCTCAGTGGACGGGATGAGCTGAGTCCTGATGCAACTCGATGTGCTGGGGGTAGACTGGTGGTGGGGGTGGGATACTCTTTTCTGAGGAGAAGAGGAATGGGGATAAGGGGAAGAGGTGGGTAGAGGAGGCTGGGAGGAGAAGAGGGAGGGGGGCTATGGGATAAGCCAGCTTCTTGTTCCTGCTGCCATGCCTTTCCGGCTATGATGGACACTATTCCTCTGCAACTGTAAGCCAAAATGAACCCTTTCTCCGGTGAGCTACGTTTGTTGTGGTTTGATCTCTCTCTAGGTGAAGCTGCTCTGGGGAGAGCCAGGGAAGAGGACCAACTTATCAAAACCTCCAGGCTTCCCACTGGCAGGAATGGAGTAGGACCCTATCTTTAAAAAGTATACTCGAAGAGAGTGTGTGGGAGGAGGGAGCAAGACAAATACCACATGTTAATGCAGGGTTGATAGTGCAGGCCTAGAATCTCAACTACTTTGGAGTCTAAGCCAGGAGGGTCAGAAGTTCAAGGCTTGCCTTGGCTACATGGTAAAGCCTCGCTACAAAATGGAAGAGAGCAAAAGTAAAAGGAAGGCTGTGGGTGTAACTGTGGGGGTAGACTGCTTGCTTAGCTCCAAGCACTAATTCAGTCCTTATTCCCTCATGTGGTTAAGTACCTAAAATAAAAGAGAAATCATGTGTTTTCTCTCATATGTAGAATCTAGATTTTAAAGGGATAAATGTGATCAAAAACATATCCTCAGATCAGATGAGTGAAAAGACAATGGAACAAAGAGCCAAGCTCCATCTCAGGACAACTGATAAATAAGATGGGAAAAGAAAGATATCTGAATTGTTTGTGGACATGAATTATGTTTTTCTTCTTTTTGCCAGAAAGGGCTAATATCTTTAATAAGAGAGTCCTCTATATGTAAGGAAAAATAACATACAATTAGATGAAGATCTTGAACAAGTTCTTTGTATTAAAAATAGCAAATATCCAGTGAGGACACACACATGTAAACACTCTCAAGCTTCTTTCAAAGAAGCACATCACAAAAGGATTCGGTACCAATTGGAGTTGTAACCACATTAAAGTTACTGGCAGATTAAGGAACATAAGTATCTCATAAATTTGTCAGTGCTGGATAACTAGCAACAGCCTGTTTATGGGCATTTGTAGAATATTTTCAAATGGTAAATGTACCATCCTTTAATCCAGGAATTAGACTGATGGAAATTTATTCTTCAGATTTGTTTGTCAGATTTGCATGTTAAAGTCACAGGCAAATCTCCATAAATACACTTAATTTACCCCAAATTAAAATTACCTCAAATAATAAATACACATAGAGGCAAACTCTATATGCCCAGCATGAAATACTGGTTAAAAGACTTTTGGCTCCTTTAGGCCATAAACTGCGATGGGTCATTAAAAAATGATTAAAACAAGGAATATTCAGAACATATTAAAAGAAAAAATGAAAGAAGCGGATGATGAATGTTGAATTTCTTATATATTAAAAACAGAGAAATTAAGAAACAGTATCTTAGCTGGGTACAGTGGTAGACACCTGCAATCCCAGCACTCAGGGAGGCAGAGGCAAGTGGATCTCTGTGAGTTTGACACCAGCCTGGTCTACAAAGCGAGTCCAGGACAGCCAAAGCTACACAGAGAAACCCTGTCTCCAAAAAACAAACAAAACAACAAAGAAGGAGAAGGAGGAAGAGGAAGAGGAGGGAGGAGGAGGAAGAGGAAGAAGAAGAGGAAAGAAACTATCTTTTAAATTTTCTAGTCAGTTTTTTATAATCATGTGAGATTTGTTTTCCAAAAGACAGCGCAATGCATTCAAGTTTTTACTTATCCAATGCCTGACGTTTTCCATTTCTTTGTTCACTTTTGTACTAATCTCCAAAATGGAGTCCAACCAGCCCGCCTGCTCAGCCATGCTGTGCACCTTTAATTTCTGGTTGTTCTGGCACTGCCTCTTGTACAAACTCTTGCCTCCATTTGGAACATTACCTCCAGCCCACCTCAGTTTTCCATTCTTCCTTCAGACTTCAATAGAATCAGCCCTCCTTCCAAAAACCCACATATGATTTGATTGTACTTAATTCATAATTATACATTTACCCACATGCAATTAAGTATATTTCTCTCATGAATTACAACTCTCAGAAAGTTTTCAGCACATATGTACATATGCTTTTGCTTATCAATGAATCCTTAGAGAAATGTCTGGCCAAGAAATCAACCAAATATTTTACATGTCTCTTGATCTGTCTACATGGCTTTTGCTTATCCATCATTATTATCCATTTATCCATCTATCCATCCATCCTGTATTTGTATTAAAAGCAGAAGAAAAAAGACATTAGCCATGGTTACTACCTGGGGATTGGAGTTAAGGAAAAGGTTGGAAATGGTGTTTTATTATTATTTATTATTAACCTGTACATCTTTTTTTAGGTACAGTGAATAATTAAAAATAGTTCACTATAAAGGCTTTTGTTTTCTTTTGATGAAAGTTTCTTTGTAAGACGCTCTGTTTAGTCTATAAAGGTAATTAGTGTCATACTATCCTGCTCCTAGGACTATATGGTGCAGACACATCTATATGCTAACGTAATTCTTTTCCTTGCCAATTTCATTCAGCTGTGGTTCGAGAACAGAGTACGTGGTTTGGGGTGTTTGTGTACTCATGAAAACACACATTTTTCTCATAAAAAGTGTTAGAAGATCCCCAGAACTTCAGTCCCACTGTCATTGTCTTTTCACAGGAAGAATATGTGGAAAAGAGTCTCTTGATTTTGATTAATGAACAAAGGAATCTATTTAACTTAATTCACCTCAGATAACCTCCCCTTGGTAGAACTACCAGCTCCAACAGCAATTTAAGAAAAAAAAATTCTCAACAATTAAGGAAGAATTCTTGAAATGAATAACTTAAGATCTTTTGTGATGTCTAATTCTACATTATCTCCTAGTGTGTCCTTAGAAACCTCCTGAGTCTGAATAACTATCTCCCTGGAATGAAGACCACACATGGCCACCAAGGGCTTTTTTGCTCATTGAATCTGGTTGAAAACACGAGCACAAGACTTCTGCTTTAGGTTCCTAACTAGAAGTTAGTCTGGATTCACCACACAGCCCCAGAAAATACCATGCAGGTGGTGCTTTCTCTACAGAAGGGAAACGGGGCCTTTCTGCAGTGGCTTCCTTTGCCTTCTCTGAGCTCTTATAGAGGATGATGTCATCTGGTTATTTATCAAATTCTGCCTTTTTCTGCATTGGCTACTCTGACAAGCAGAAGAACCTTTGTAGTTGGCAAAAACCATGGCATACTTTGAAGTGTCAGGCACACATACAGCCCAGAAATCTGATTCCAGAAGAATACTGGGGGTGGGGTAAATTCAGTAGGGATTGGTTTCTGTGAAAACTGTTGTCTTCCTTTAGTAAACAGAAATGCATAAAATCATTCACCTGCAGAATGATTCTCCCGTAATATAATTAGTGAGTGTGCCATTTGTGATTGCAAAAGCCCAGAGGTTAGTCACTTGACTAGAAACAGTTCCTCTTATACCAGTGACCTCTGGAAAGAATTCAGAGGCCTTCTGTGTACTCTAGCACACTCCCATTTTAAAGCTTATTGATATAGAGGCATTGTACTCAAAACTTATGTGTCCCTGATGCCACAGCCATCAGAAAAGGGCTTCCCTGTAGGGAGAGGCCAGGCTGGAAGAGGGCAGAGGAGGAAACCTTCTAGAGGCAGGGGCATATTCTAAAGTGTATCTGCCTGTTGACTCCATGGTTACATATGAATCTAAGTGGTCACTGAACCAGACACTTAGCATGTGTGCATTGCAATAATGTAATAATTTGGCTAAAACAAAAGTAGGCTGCACGTGTTTTCTGGAGGTTAAGGAGACCCTGCACTGGAGAAAGGAGTGTTTAATAAGAAAAACAGCATAACCTGGTTGTCATTTGCAAGGTTTAATAAGATTTTTATGGTCTAGCAAGAATTCTATTACAAATGATGTTTTGCAGATGTCTCAAAGATGGGCCTCATTCATAATGACAGGAGAACAAGCGTGTAATTGGAAATGCTCAATTTTTATTAATCACCAGGAAGAGACAACAGGCCACCAGCCTGCTACTTGGAAGAGTAAACCAATCTGAAATTTTCTACAGCAGAAAATTCTTTCCAACTATGGCTTTGAGATTCCTTACTTCTATCCAGAGGAGCATCCAAATAATTAACACATTTCTGTGTGTGTGTGTGTGTGTGTGTGTGTGTGAGTGTGTGTGTGTGTGTGTGTGTGTGTGTGATGGAGGAATAAAGGGGGTCTGATGATATGGTCTCAACATTAAGGAATTGCTTTTTATTTCTCTCTTTTTTCATGCAGCACATTCTACTTTAAATCCTTGAGATTTGGGACTGCTTTTTGCAAACATAGATCCTACAATTACCTTGTCATTAGGATAAATGTAATATTCCACACTTACTCTAAACAAGGCAGAGCTAAGGAGCTTGAATAATGGTTTTACAGGAAAGCATATGAACCAGGTAGCCAAGAAGTAATGGAGACAACTAGACCCATCTGTGCTCACTGCCAATCCGAGGGCAATGGAGCTCTGCTTCCAAATGGAAAAGGCCCAATGAAGCGTCTATAAAAGTTCCAGACATCGCATCCTGAGTTGATCCTAAATATATGTGGCCACCCAAACCCGGAAGCTCACACAGTTCTGCAGCAGCAGTTCTTTCATATAAAATGCTATGATTCATACAATGTACCCTTTAGAAACCACCATATGGACCAGAAGATGGTTCATCAGGTTAGGGCATTTGAGGCTGAGCATAAGGACCTGCAAATTGTGCTTTCACCTCCACACGCACTAAACATACACACACAACACACACATACACACACTATACCTTGAGAAAAAAATCGAGACACATCTTGTGTCCTTCCACAGTTGAATGAGCACTTTTAACCTCCTCACCCTACCTGGCTCTTCTGCTTGATGTCAGGCTGTCCAAACTGCAGCATCTGTGTGAGTCCTACACAAGGTTCCTATGTCTCCTGACACAGGGACTCTCTGGAGGACCAAGACTTTATTCCTACAGTCTGAAGCTTGTGCTCTCCACACCAGCTTCATCCCATATTCTCAATACTAAAGCTCAAAACTCAGGCCAACACAACCAGCAAACTGTGTCTTCCTTCCTCCTGAAAGCGTCGCCTGCCTTTTCTTCTTACATTCCCTACCCTTGCTGCACTCACAAACTGTCCAGATGACAGTCAGCAGGCTCCTCTTTCCCCACTTGACTGTAACCTCTTCTCTTGCTCCAAACTTCCTGCAGCTCCCCCTTTCGTGCAGAATAAACCCCTAACTCCCCTGTTTGGCACTGAAGGTCACCCACAGGGCAGACTACAGTCTGATTTTCCAAATGTGACCCTTATACCATGCTCTTGCCCTTCTCCCTCACTCAGGCTTTTGTCATCCAGTTGGTGTTTTCTCCAAATGGAAAACAAAACTCCCCCCAGAGTAGACATCGCCCTGCCCTGCATACGTTTCAACATCCACTTCAAGTGAGAGGCATCATATGACTTAATGATAAGTACCAGGGTTTGGCTTCAGATCACCTGAGGATCAAAGGCAAGAAGCACAGCTTTCTTGTTATCAGGCCAAGTGCTTAACCTTCCTGTGGACCTCAGCATGCTCACATCCACACACAGGACAACAGTGGCTAGGCAGCTCACAGGCTGTGAAGAGGACTAAACCAGATACAGTGTCCTCGAAAGCAACCCATATAGAGATTATGGAGCATGCCAGTACAGCTCAGAGGCTAGACCCAAGGTTTGGGAATCCCCCAAGAGCAGAGTGTCTCCATTCTAGCAACTGTAGCAGGGGGCACACAGGTCAATAAAACACAGGAAAGGAGACCAGAGGACAGGAAGGGACTGGGGAAAGTAACTAGTGTGTGGGTACATGTCTCTCTTTAAGGCGAGATGTCTGACTAGCCACAGATGATTGTGACAAAAGGAAAGACTGTTTCCCAGTCCTGGGAGGGCAGCTGGTCCCGTGTGAATCTGAGGAACGCCTCAAGAATGCCCCTTCCCAAGGTAGCCATATCTAGACAATCGCTCATACAACAGTGTGTAAAAGACAGTCCACTCATCCAACTCTGTCAGGACGCCTTGCAAGGTGGCAGAAACTTCCACTGAGAGACCATCACAGAACAGCATCTTTCTCTATCTAAACCCACTTCCTCCACTTTCCTACAGGAGACACTGACCTCACAACCACTCCCCAGTAAGGCCACAGATGGCTAGCCTCTGTCTCTGTCTGCTCTGAAAATGGAGACAGACTGTAGCAATCAGCAGTAGTGAAGATGGGACGGAGTTCAACAGGAGCAACATCAGAATCCAGTGCTGGCCTCTGGGCCAAGGAACAGTTGTATGTGGGCCATGGGGCACAGGGAAAAAGTTATAAAACAATTACCAACACAAACAAACAAAAAAAGCACTTATGAAAAAAAACTGGGGGTCTGGCAACAACGGGGCTATGTTTGCACACAGCACCCACGCCTGGAATTGGGGGACCAGGTTCTGTTTGCTGGGCCTTCACACTGTCCTCCACCCTATTCTTTACCTGCTCAGTTCAGAGAGCATGCCAGATGATGAGTTATGATCAATTCCAGATTTTAGATCTGAATTTTAAGGCAGCTTCCACTTTGACCAAGCCTGCTACTACCTTTGGAAACCAAACGCCTCCCATCCCATTCTCTCTTTTAAAAAAATTTTTTTTATTTAATTTATTCAGATTACAACTCAATTGTTGTCCCATCACTTGTATCCTCCCGTTCCTCCCTTTCTCCTGCTTTCACCCTACTCCCCTCCCCTAGGTCTATGACCAAGAGGGACCTCCTCCTCCACTATATGGTCATAGGCTACCAAGTGGGCTGCTTCTGGTAGCTCTCATCACCTACCAAGATGCCCCGGGTTGGTTAATCCAGAGTTCTTCAGATAGAATTTGCTAAGAGAAGAAAATTAAAACACAAGTCTCTTTCACCTCTATCACTTCTAGAATATTCTGAAAGAGACCATGACATTATGGATGTGGGAAGATGTTTTCCTGACATAGACAAGGAGCCCAAGTCTTCTTCCAGAAGGCCTAGCTGTCGGAATGTTTTTAGACCTTAAGCGTCAGTTTGGGCTCTGGTGATAGCTTAGAGCCCAGGGGCCCTATATAGTCCATGCCACAGGATTCACTAGCTCCTGGCTCTTAGCAGGGACGCAGCAAAGCTGAATGAGTCTCGCTACGCTTCCCACGTGCAGATTAACGGCTCAGGTAATTGCTATGGTCAGGAAGTCAGTCAAAATGCAGTGCTGAGACTATAAAAGGGCAAGTGCCCCCACCGAGGCAAAATTATAAAGTATTGTTAGGTAGCATAATATGTGACGGCCGACACTTCACCTTTCATTATTATAGCAAGGCTTTCAGAAAGAGATGTAGTTAAGGCTGTCAGAATTTCATTTTAACCCCTCTTTGAGGCTCTTAAAAGCTCACTCATGCTGAAACTTGCCTTTCAGATTCTCAGCCAGATATGTGCTTTGTTTTCAACCCGTTGTTCTCTAATGGAATGCAAAACGGAAGCCTTTTCCCAGGATCTTTCTATACACCCACTTCCTATCTTGCCTCCGTCTCCTGACCTCCAGCCGAAGCTTCGTGATATCAACCCAAGCAAGGCAAAGATCCACTCCATTGAGGGGATTAAAGGCTTTTGGCAGGATTTATAAAAATAGCTGCAGCAATAAGCAACAGTGAACGAGAGGAATCTGCTCCATGGCGCATGCGCACTGAGAGCATCTGCACCGTTGCCACACTGTCTGTGGCCAAGAGTGATGATGATACAGTTGAACCAATCCGGATGTGAGAAAGTTTCCTAGAGTAAAAGATAAAAGTAAAAGTAAGAGAGACAGCTGCAAAGGCTCCTCACAGGTGTAACCTGCAGGTAGATGACAATCTCCCCAGCGATGATCTGGTAGGTTAGAGGAAGCAGAGATACTGTCCCAAGGCTACATTATTAAGGCAAACTCAACAAGGTCTCTTAGATCTTGGGATTTGAAGCCCACATGCCATCCCTGAAAGTTTCTGTGCTGGTGAGAGCATGTCAAGAAAGAGGAATAAAGTGAAAACTCATTGGTTAAGTACTGTGTCTAGGCACAGTGCTTGTCGGTTCATTGTCATCGTTATCAGCAAGCTATCAATAGCCTGGAGCTCACTCAGCCCCACTTGAGCAAGCCTCCCCTCCCTGCAGTATGTGGCTTCACAATACTCTCAGGTCCCCTTAGCTCCTCCCAACACAGTGGCAGCCCATCCAGACTAACAGGATGACCAACATATCACATGTCACTGTACAGATATTCACTTTTGGAGACAGCCTATAGGACATTAGGTCTAGAATGTGCCAGCCTGATTACAGAAGTCCCAGAACCTGGGAAAATGCTACAGTTAGCTTTTTATTCTAATTCCTTCCCTCTGAAACATCCAACCCCACTCCGCACATCTCAGAAGGAACTGTAGCTTTATTTTATGGTTCTGAATCCTCAGACCCTGGACTCACAGAACCAAAGGTCAGGCTATGGCCTAACACGGCTGTTCTGATTTTAGTGTTTCGGCTTGATGCCCAGCTGCCTTCCCAGTCCTTTTTCTGAAAAAAACAAACAAACAAACAAAAAAACCACAAAACCATACATACACACACACACACACACACACACACACACACACACACACACACACATATATATATCTATATCTCACATGTATAGTATTTTTAAGCTCTTAGAATTAAGAAAATTATAGTAAGACTATTGGCCCCAATTCTTCAGTTTTAGCATGAAGAATGCATATCCTAGGAGTCTGCCAAGTACTGCTGGGATGATTCTGGCAGATCGGAGCCAGCGCTGCAGATAATTTTCATCTGCTGCTAGCAAAGCAGGGATGGAGGCTTTTGTGAGGCCGCTGTGCTTGGCCTGAAGCAGTCACTGTAGCTAAGACTGAAAGTGTGTCTCAGATGGAGGCCAGGTGCATTGTCCAGCTGTGCAGAGGAGCAAGCTTCCGGTCTAGGTAAGGCTCTCTGCAGGGTGTGGGGTGGCCCACGGGGAAACGCATCACAGCCACAGAAGCGAGTCCTAGGCAGCTTTGGCTACTCAACATGGAAACCCTTGGCACAATCTCAAGAAACGAGCAGCCAAGTATTAGAAAGGCATAAGTTAATAACTATGATTCCTCTGGAGAAGGCCATGTAGACAAACGGCCCTTTCTGTTTGGAGTCAGGCTATTTCACCCACTGTACTTCAGTCATGGCATCATTTCATGTCTGCTGCAACAGAAACTTTATTACACTACATCATCATTTTATGCTCTTCCTAATACTTGGTATGAAGTCTGGAGACACTGATTCCCCTGTTAAATTTTATTTTTAAGCGGGTGTCTTCTTGGCTTTATAGCCTCAGGGATACATGTGAAGACTGCGTAAGGTATTTCTATCTTTCCCTTCCTGATTTTCCCCTTCCCGTCCATCTTTATCAACATACAATCTATCAGTGTAGCCCAGATCCTGGACTAGGCTGGAACTTGCTCTATAGCTAACGCTGGTCTCAAGTGTCCAATCCTGCTGCATCAACTTCCCAAGTGCTACAGTTATAAGCATGTGCCATTACACTCAGCTAAAATAATCATATTTATATCACCGTCCTCATTATTTAATCATCATCATATGACCATTGTCGTTGTCATCATCATCATCTCATAATCAATTCGTCGGTGTCTCATCACCATTGTCACTTTCTGTGCTGGGCATTCATTGTTTGAGAACTCTGCTGGTTCCAGCTTGCTCTACGTAGAGGTAATAGGAACGCTCACCACACTTGGTTTTGAGAGGTGGAAGCTGGAACACAGAGGGTGAAGGATCTACACAAAGCAGCTCCGTGGGTGTGGTCCACATCCACAGAGTACAAAGCCCCTCTCCTGGCAGCTGAATCTGTGCCTTTATGAAGGGCTCCTGCTGACTGTGTCACCCCAGTCAATGCACATCCATGTGCATCTTCTCCCTTGACTCTCATCTTTGCTGGGGGATGGTCTGATGTATTTTGATGGTAATTACTGCTTGCTGTCTCTGTGACCCACCTTTTGATTAATAAAAAAGCCATCCCACCTGGTCAGGACAGATGAGATAAGGTGTGGCTAAGTGTCCCAAGGAGGAGAGAGAGAGGAATCCTGGGAAGAAGAAGAAAGACCACCACGAGGAGGAAGAAAGAGACCTGAAGGGAAGAGAGGAGGCTGCCATGGGTTAGATGAAAGAGAAGCACATGGCTGATATGGATGGAGAATCCAGCCCAGATGAAGAACATTAGCAAGTATTTGGGATTATGGATGGGAGGTAGCATGATAGAAATTGGTAGAAGCAGATGGCATGGGATTGATATGAGATCCCTGCCCCACTATAGGAAATAGTTTAGAGGATTAATGTCTGCCCTGCCCCAGGTTAACTAAGGCTATTTTATAATACAACAAGTGTCTGTGTTGTAATTGATTGCTAGCTGGGCCTAGTGATCATACTAATAATACAGATAATTAAAAACAATACATCTTTCCACAGGAGGTTTTCCTTAACCAGAGGCCTCCGTTTTATTACTTCCAAGTCTGGGGAAAATATGTAACATTTTACTCTTGTTGAATATTTTGTCCTAGACCAAAAGAGAAAAAAAAAAAAAAAGCTACGTTATTTGACAATTAATTCTAGAATTTAAAGTAATACTATGGGCTTTGTCTTTGAAAACTGAAATTCGGCTGTCAATCACCCTCAAATGACTGTTCATGGTTTCTTGTTGTTCCCTTTCTAAAGCAAACCCACATTTCCAGAAAGTATGCTAGACTCAGAAAGAAAAACATATATTTAAACTGACTGCATTTCAATACCAAATATGCTAGTCTTTACACTATTTGTACTTATATGAATAATAGTTGTAAGTTATAAAAACTTATAGATTTAAATTAATTGTCAAATTCCAAGATTTTGACAGATTTTTGAAAAAAAAAATTTGCTTGAAATTCCTATATACTTCCATTCCTCTTCCTTGGTATGGAGAATGAGGAGTTCATTGTCTGTGCCTTTTTCACAGAAGCTTCTTTTAAAGGACACGCACACATTCACACATGCACTTATCCCACCCCCCACACAAATATAGAGAAATAGATGATGGTGTGGCTTTAATAAAAATATTGTTAAATGATTTATTGGATTGCTTTCTTCCATTCTTGTGTCTTCAAATGTATTAGTCCCAACTTTCCCACATGAAGATGAAGAAAATTACTGAGCTGTTAACTCCATGGGGGCACCTGTAAATCAGAAACCACCACTGGAATTTATACATGGTCCTTGGACTGAAACTGTCCCGTGCCTATTATCATTTTGGCCTGGAGAGAAGACTAGAGATTCTCCAGCAGGACAAGGGAGTGTGAGTCCAAGAGAGGAGTCCATAGCCAGTGTCCCTGGCAGCAGTGGGTCCTCGAATAGCAACTCACAGTAGCTGCAGTGGAGGAGGCTCTCTCTAGCTGTCTGTTGCACAAATACTCCTACTGAACAGCTAAGCTCTCAGAACAATCACCTAGTGAAGTTGGGGCTCAAGTTTAGCTTTATGGCCCCTCAGTTTCTGCACACATTCCAGAACTGCCTAGAAGCCTCAGTGTGTAAACTGAAGTCATAATGTACTCTGCTGCTGTGTCTAATGAGATAGCAAAGGTTGGGAAAGTGTTTTCCAGGCTACCCGCACTGCATCTCTGCATAAACAGCTGGGGAAGGTTCTGGAATGCCAAGAAGGCACCAAAGTGATGGGCAGTAGTAATGTTTTCTTCGGGATGTAGGAGGATGCCTCTGTGGACTGCAACCCTGTAGCCTTCCAAGAACTGAGCCTTTAGTCAGACCAAGAAAAGGCAGGCTGAGAGGAGACGGCTCTGATGTGGCTGATCACCAACGCAACTTCCCTTTTTCCTCACAGCCTTTGGATTCTTTAGATTCAAGATTTTTTTTTTTTTTTTTTTAAACTGAGCTTTAAAATTGAGGATTCATCACACCTTTGATTTTGGAATGGAGAACAGGGTACACTGAACTTCCAATGTGGGCCAGTGGTTTGTCTCATTAGTAGATCCTACAATGGTCTTCAGTAGATATTTTCACATTTGCATTTTGAGACAAAACAACAACAACAACAACAAAAACAAAAAAACTGAACCCACTGAAAACAAGTCAGGTCATACAGCAATATTTGGGTGAGGACTAAAGGACAGAAAGTCTATGCTATTTTCCTTCAGCGAAAAGAGCAATTGCCTGGGGCTGGGCTGGGTAGGGCAGGTGCTAGAAGTCCCAAGACTCCCCAGCAACAGGGACTGAAAGTCAGACCTATCTGCCTGAGAAACACCAGGAAGGGAAAATGGAAGGGACGCCTGCCTGATGGGGCTTGCTGAGGGTTAGTTCCTCGTCCTCCCTGCTGCTCCCACAGCTCACAGAGCCTTGAGAGTGGACGGCACACCCTTCTCCTTTGGAGTAGATTTCACTCAAAGATCTCCTGGAGGCACAGTGGATCTGCTTATAAACATCTGACAGAGACAATTGCATAACATTCCCAGAAGTGAGCAGTCTAAATGTGTTCTTTGGACATTCCAAGTGCATGGATTTAAGGGCTCCCGGAGAGAGGGGGGGGGGAGCGAAAATAAATAGGAATGCTCTGGTAATTAGCTTATCATTGGCCTAAGTGCCCAATCTGTCATGCCCCAGGAAGTGTATGTTAGCATACTGCCCCTAGTCTGCCTAGCAACCTGACATCATTACCTGCCTACCACTGGGTGTGCCAGCTTCCAGGATATAAAAAGGACATACTGACCTCATCTCTCTTTCTTGTTCCTCTTCATCTCTTGCTCTTCCCCTGCCCCCGTCTCTCTTCCTCTCTCTTGTTCTCTCTGTCTGTGTGTCTCTCAT
This sequence comes from Acomys russatus, assembly GCF_903995435.1. Lineage (NCBI taxonomy): Eukaryota > Metazoa > Chordata > Mammalia > Rodentia > Muridae > Acomys > Acomys russatus. The sequence continues at coordinate 51,498,741 of NC_067139.1, read as the reverse complement.
TTTGTCTGTCTCTCTCATCCCTTGGGTTGCCCCTCCCCCTTTCCAGCTCTCCCATGCTTCTACAAATAAATTTCTCTATATCATATCTATTGTCTGGCATCTTATTTTTTAATCGTCATAGTTCATAAAACAAATGGCTTTCAGTAAAGACATGCTGTAATCACTGCTCCTACAAAACTCATAGAGATACACACATGCAAAACAATAAAGCTCTCTCTCACAGTATACAGGAAAAAACACCACTAAATGGAATAATAGAGGTAAATGTTGATTGTTTAAGTGTCAATGCTTAGAAGAAAATAGAGGAATAAAACTCAAAGCCTTCAGAGTAATGATGCACAGTAAACAATAAGTAAGTGTAGAAACACATTTTGCTTCATCAGTATTAAAAACTTCTGGGCCTCAGTCAGGGCAGATATACATGAAAGGGAAGACAAAGCCCCGGATGGAGGAATAGATTTACAAATCAGATGTAACAACTTTGTATCTGAAACACATACTCTCACTATGTTATATGGAGAGACCCCATATGAAGACTGAGCAGAGAGTCTTAAGTGTCAATTTGATACAATCTAGAATCACATGGGAAAAGAGTCAGCAAGGGATTGTGAGGATTAGGTTGATCTGTGATGTTGTCTTTGAGTGATTATCTTGATCACATTGACTGGTATGAGAAGAGGCCATTTTGGGTGGCACCATCCCCTCGGCTGTGTCAGGCACCATCCTGGGCTGTGTCAGGGTGGAAAGTGCATGCATATTCATTTTCTCTCTGCTATGGGCTGTGAGTGTGCCAGTTGCTTCAAGTGCCTACTTTGACTTTCCTGCGATGATGACCATAACCCAGGATAATCCTGGCCCACCCCACTTTCTCTTGGGAGTTTTGAGAAAAAAATCTCTCCGTGTAGTCCTGGCTGTCCTGATACTCACTATGTAGACCAGGCTAGCCTCTAACTCACAGAGATCCATTTGCCTATGCTTCCTGAGTGCTGGGGTTAAAGGTGTGCATCACCACACATGGCAAACTTTCTCTCTTAAAGTTGCTATTGTCAAGGTATCACATAAAACATAAGACAAAACAAAACAAACAAAAACAACCTAAGACAGGAGACAAACATTTCTTCGAAGATGAAACAGAAATGGGAATTTAAAAGCATCATTAACTATGAGGAAAATTAGATTTAAAACCAGAAGGCGGTAGCATTTGCACACTGACTAGGTTGGCTACCATAAAAAAGACAGATACAAACAAGTGTTGACAAGGATGGGGAGGGCTTGGAACCCTCATGTGATGCTGACAGGAGTCTAAACAATTTGGGTGTTTAGGGAAACAGTCTGGCAGGGACTTAAAAGCTAAATGTGATGTTAACGTATGTCTGTATGTCTCTGCTCTTTCACTTTTTGATGTATACGCCCAAGAGAAATGGAAATGAATGGCCATACAAAGACTTGCTCCCAATGTTTGCAGCAGCAGCAGCGTTCATAGGGGTCATAAAGCAGAACCACTCAGATTCCCACCCACAGGCGAGTGGACAAACAAAGTGTGTGGTTACATGATTTCACTTACAAAATTCCCATAGCAGGCAAACCTAAGGTGGCATAGAATGGACCAGGGGCTGCCCAGTGCTAGAGGCAGAGTTGGAAGTGACATATTCTGGGTTTCTTTGGGAGATGAAAGCAAAATGCCAAATTGGTAGTGGTGTGACAGGACTCTATAAATAATTTAAAATTGAAATGTATACTTTATATCCATTGCTTTGTGCACTTTAAATAGCTGAGCAATATTGTTTATAAACTAAGTCTACACAGACACACACACACACACACACACACACACACACACACAGAGAGAGAGAGAGAGAGAGAGAGAGAGAGAGAGAGAGAGAGAGAGAGAGAGAGAGAGAGAGAGAGAGTGAGTTTTCAGTGTAGACCTTGGTTCTCGGGCACAGACACCCCTTAAAGTCACATGGGCAACTTTCACAGCCCCAGGCTTGCCCCACTCTCTAGACCCATCACTCCAGAATCTCAGTGAGTGGGAGCCAGACACTAGCCTGAGTCGCTTTCCTGGATGATGTGGGCACGTGAGTGATACACTAAGTTCCCTGCGTGGCTACAGTGCCTGCCACACAGTCTACCTAGTGAGTTCTTCCTCTTCCATTAGCTAGCATCCACGCAGTGAGGGGTCACCTCAGGCCCTTGTAGGGCTTCTCACTATGGTACTAATTGGTACTTTTGGAGCCATGTCACAGAGAGAAGGCCTTGAGCACCTCCTCTTTGGGCTCACAGAAGAGGGACACTGCATTGTCATTTGGACAGCCTGCATTAAAGCTTCTGAGATCTTCTGTACTCAGGAAAGACATATATTTGGGTTCTGTGGCTCTGACACTGAATTATCAGAAATGTATCCTAATATTAAAGGAATAGGAATGAAGAACTTACTCAGTTATTTGGGTAGCTTTGCAGTAGCTCACATCTCAAACTGCTAAGTTCCACAGTTATAAACTTACTGCTGGAATGAGTCCATACACAAAGCCTGTGATATCGCCTGGTTGGTTATCAATAACAGATATAAAACACTGTTGAATATTCAGTCAAATAACATTTTAAAATTTTCCAATCCTTCCTTCTTTGCTCTTCTTTAGTAAAACTGTAAATCAAAACACTGATTTAGGCCAGTTTAAATAAATGAAAAACAATACACTTTGAATCTGGTTCCAAAATGCAGGAGCCAAATGGCCTCAGAATTTAGAAGAGAGACTGCCAACATGAACAGGTATTGATGATATCATTTAAAGCATGCATCAGCCAAATTTTAGGCAAGCAGAATAAGAGCCAACAGCAGAAACGCAGTGTTCTGGAAGGTTGTGAGCACCGGGTTTGCAAAGGAAAAAGGCTAGGAATTAGTTTCAGATAGCATTCCTCCCCTCAGAACAGCCCATGTGAGAAATTTATAGTCATAAATGTGATTTGTAACTTGGCCTTACAAGTGCTTAAAGATCAATGCTAAGTTTCTGTCATCAGACCGATAAAATGCCACGAGTCACTAGTAGGTACCTGGTAGGTACCTAGACAACCCCCCCCATCATTTTTGCCCTTTTGTCTTCGGGCACATAACATCACATAAAACACAGTCATATGAGCTCCTTCACCATCCTTGCAGTCTCACTGTCAGCATTCACACCCACAACTGAGAGGACCCCTCCACACATGCGTAAGTTCAGTCACTTTGACAAGACTATTTTGCACAGAATTCACCTTATGCAGTCCTTGTTGGTGTAGAAGGGTAGTATTCAAAGGGAAGTTGAACCCACCATCTCTCAGGAAAATCACTGCTGATGAGGCAAGTTCCAATCACATACAGACTATAATTTTTCTACTGGTGGAACACACCAAAGAAGAATTTCACCCTCAAGTGGCCAAACTGCTATAAATCACAGTAGTTTCTCCAGAAAAAAAAATGTTTAAAAAAATCATCAAAGACAAGTGTAATTTTGTTCTTTTTAAAAAAATGATAACTGCTTATGAAGAATTAACCAAAATTACTGTATGGTAAATACTAATTATAAATCCTTATTTTTCAAAAAGTGGGTTGAGTGAGGCAAAGAAATATGGAAGAAGAAAAGAGTTGGGCACTGAGGCCTTGATTGGTAAAAATGACTTCTAAATAAATATACATTTTTTTGGTCAACAGTAGACTTCCTGTAGTCTACTTGAAACATGCAATAGTGGCAAAGCTGATGGTCAAAAGGGTGGAAAAGAGAAGGGTCTAGGAGATGCTAGGCTAGTTTTTTTGTGACAGAATTCACACATCCATACATTCATCTTGCTGGAAAATGGCTTAAGAATGGCCTCACTTCTCATGTCCTCATTTATAGAACAAACGTTATGGAGATTAAGTGACTTGTCCAAGATCATGAGTTAAATATGACAGTCCCAGGCAGCCCCAGTCCTACAGGAGTGCTTTCCCTGTATCAGCCGGCCGGTCTCCAGGCAGCCCCAGTCCTACAGGAGTGCTTTCCCTGTATCAGCCGGCCGGTCTCCAGTGTAACCACAAAAGGAAAAAGATGGAGAGAGGCTGGGATATGAGTTACCTCCCAGGAACTTTCCAGCTCTTCTACTGAAGGAACCAAGTGCGAATCTAAAAACCAGTCTCCGATCATTTCCTAGTCTTAAGGCAGAGCGCTTCCTGGACAAAGTCCTAGATAGAAGCAAGTCACTTTTGTTGGGCGCTCACAGGAGCCCCGAGAGTCAACAGGCAGCAGCCACGGTTTTCGTTAGTGGGTGACTAGGAGCAGTGAGCTAGCAAATAACCAGCACCTCTGCACAAATATTTAAAATAATTCCAAGATAATTTGAACCTCAATAGAGAGCTAGCCAAACACATTTGCAATCTGAACCCAGGGCTCTAATAAGGTGCTGCCTTTTGGCTGTCCTTCAGGGTGAGGGACATTTTTAGAAAGATTAGCACTTGGCTGCAAACAAAGATGGGCGTTTTCAACATAAATCTTGGGCCAAGCTTTTTTTTTTTCCCCCCATATAAAACAAAATGCATTTATCTTCTGACCTCAGGTAAAGTGCAGAGTTGGTATGTCAACAAATCTGTGCAAGAGCACTATCCCTAAAAGCAATGTGCAAAAGAAACAGAAATGAAAACTCTGGAGGCATACGAAATACACTCAGGTCAGTGATGGAAGAGTTTGAGGCAGATGGACAGTAGCATGATACACAGAAACACATGACCAGGCAGAGAAGCTAGGATGGGCTTCAGACCCCCGCACAAACAAGGTCATGTCCACTTTGAATCTTAGACCCACGGGGTCTGCAAAATCTGCTGGGACTACAGCCAACAGCAAACCCAGACACTTTAGACACATTTCAATAAGCTTTTAAATCTGTGATTCAGATACCTCTAATTTTGTCTTATTGAGTTGTCTCCCAAAATGTGGTTAAAATTAGTTTTTCAAGTCCAACATTTTTCTGCAACTGTAGTCTCTGTAGGTAGCAATAAGGAAATGCAAAATATTTGCTGGCTTGGCTGGGTTTTGGCATAATTATAGGTCTGGTGTTTGAAGGACAGATAAGATGGTTGCAGAGACATGAATAACCCAGGATGTCTGTGAGCACAACACTTATATCTCATTAACCACCAATTACTGAATTCATAATTTAACACAAAAAGGAAAAACACAAATGGCTTTTTAGAAAAAAAAATCCCTTTTATCTAGACTTCAGTTTACATTTGGCCTTGAAAGGCAGGACGAATGCAATAGGTTGAGAAGGGGAGTGCTCGGACTGAGCAATACAAACCCTTCTAATAACAGAAAAATGGCTTGGCTGAAACTATCAGCTGAAGACAAGCAATCCCCACAGGAGAGAAGGAAGCAACTTTTGCTGGACGGTAAGGTCTGTACAATCACTGAAATGTATATTGAATGAGATACCTTCAAAACGCACGGCTTTCTTACCCCTCAGATTCATTCTCTCTCTCTCTCTCTCTCTCTCTCTCTCTCTCTCTCTCTCTCTCTCTCTCTCTCTCTCTCTCTCCCTCCCCCCCACTCCATCTCTTCCCTCCTCCCTCTACCCCCTCTCTCTGTGTGTGTAGTCACCAGGCTGTCAATGATAATCAGCCTCTTTCACTTTTGCACCTTGTATTGAGGCAGGGTCTCTGCATCATGCCCAGAGCCTACCCTACCCTATGGCTAGTCTTGCTCTCCAGCTTGCTCAGGGATCTCGGCTCCATCTTCAGGGGGTTGAAGTTGCAGGCCAGTTGCGACACTTGCCCAGTGCTTATGTGGGTTTGTAGAGATCTGAAGTCTTCACACTTGTGGACCAAGCACTTTAGCCAGTGAACCATCTCCCCAGTACTGAACTACAAGCCATGTCTCTTTCCTGGCATGACATGTTCGAGAGTTTTGTCATAACATGGAAGGTAAAATAGTCACTGGTTATTTAATTGCTTCATCATCATCATTATTATTATTACCACTGTCACAATTTCTACACCGTTACAGCCATTCTAACTACCACCTTTATTAGAAATACTGTTTGTACTACGGCAGTCAGATCCACCACCTCTGACCCCTAGCCTCTCAGTGAAGAGACAGACGGTTTTAAAGGCAATGCTATTTGATTTCCAAAGCGCAGTAAACCATGGAGTGTTCCTTGACCCCATGTGCTGGCTGGCTCTCTCTAATGACACTAATTTGCTAATGGTGTGGCCCACGGACCAGAAGCTTCTGCACCATTTGAGAACTTACTTCAAATGTGATTTTCCAGGCCCAGGCCAGCCAGCCAGACCCAGAAGTTCTGGGGTACAGCTTCACACAAGAGCACGACACATAAATCTAAGCAGTTCTGCTCATTGAAGGAAATGGCCCAGATAGAGCAAGGAGGGAGGAGGGGCAGTAAGTTGAGCATGCACACACACAGAGCTACCTGCCCCGCAAGCTTTGCCCTTGCCGTTTTGCTCAGGCCTGCCTGCCAAAGCCCAGAGCAAGAGAAAAGAAAGCTGAGTCTGAGGCAGGAAGGCTGAGGAGAAGAAAAAGTCCAGGCCAGGTATTTGGGCAAAAGTGTATCTTTAGACCTGGCATGTGGTCAAAGAGGCTGCTGAGAACTGGGCTCCCTCAGAACTATCCAGCTGTGGCTGGTCCGCTGCCTGCTGAATGTTCAAAATTGCAGGATTCTATTTCATGTCATTGCAGACATCAGATCAAGTCATCTGCCATGTGTATTTTAGCATTAGTTGCCCTGTGAGGTCAATGTATTACAGATCCAGGTCCCACTGAACCGTCTCTGGAGGCCAGGCTGTGCTCCTCCCATAAATACTATGTCAAATGTGACAGCTGCTTTTCCCTATTGGCCTGAGCTGGCATTTAATTTGAGATGAGGTTTCAAAATATATCCTCCAACCCCCCCCCCTTTTTTTTTGAACTAACACATCTTCCTATGATAAAGGAGATGAGAAAAAACATGCCAAGAAAATAACAATCACCCATATTCTCATCACCCATTCTGAGAAATACAACTGTATAAAATGTATCATTTAAGTAAAATTGGTATATAAAACAACTACAGTTATTCATAAAAAGACATCATAAGTTACATTGAAAATCACTTATCATTAGATATCTGTCCTTGCCTTCTGGCCCATAATCCAAATGAGTCAGGAGTTCAAGACTCTGTAGAGTTAGTTTAAGGCCAATTAAGAAGACCTCATTTCAAATTAAATTATAAAGAGCTGCCACTGTGGCGCGGCTCAGAGAGGGGGGGAGGGGGAGAGAGGGGGGAGGGGGAGACAGAGACAGAGTGGGAGTTTCTCCAGCACATATGGGGAGCCTGGCTCCTCCTTCAGTAAGTAACCAAAATTGCAGCAAACAGCAAGACTTAAGAGTCTGCCATCTGGGGGGTTCTGTTCCTATCAACAACGTGGCATGATAAACAACTGTACCCTGATCTTTGCATTCATCTCTGATATACAAATTACCCATCTGATAAGCTCTTAGAAACAGATTCTCTAGACTAAAACTTGGCTGCTTTTGAAATTTTTGACGCATAAGTCCAAACCTCCCTCAGAAAAGGAGTGACAGGTTAGGGGCATGAGGATCTAAAGTAGGAAAGCCACATCAAATAAAGTCTGGGGAAGAAATCTGAGAGCCCAGAGGGACCCTGTTTAAGGAAGTAGTTACATTGGTAATAATTCAGAAGCCACACAGATGTACATGGACCCAGGGACAAAGAGTCCACTGTCATCCAGCAGTTAGGATGTAAGAGTCACGTCTATAGATACTGCAATGACGCCCTCCGGAAGATGTGATGGCATCAAGTTAATCCAAAAAGATCTTAGTAAAAGTAACTATATAGGATAGGAATCATTGATGTAAAAATTATTTCTAGTTATTTATTTTTGGAATGATGTGCATGTGTGTGTGTTGTTATGTATAGGTCAGTGCATGTTCACGCAGTGCCCATAAAGCCCAGAAGGTGGCATCAGATGTCACAGACTTGGGGTTATAGGCAGATGTAAGCAGGCTGATGATGGTGCTAGGCACAGAACACATTTTCACCTGCTGAGACACCTCTCCAGGTTATGGTATAATTTTTTAAAAAATTAAAATAAAATATAGTGTAGTGAGTGGTTACACACATGGGAGAAATATGAACCCATGTACTGGAAAGAGCAAGTGCCACACAGAGGCCACACTCCCGAGGGGACTCGGAACAGGTTTTCAGTGCACTGCTTGCTGGTAGCCATTTCTCAGCCAAAAGTTTAGAGGCCAGTCATGTAAAATGTCAACACTTGTCCAACGTGGGACAAATGTCTTAAAACATAGCTGAAGGTCCCCAGGACCACCAAAGTCTGCTCCAGGATATTAAGGAGATGAAAAGTACATTCAGGACAATACTCTGACTTTATTTGACTTTGCCACTATGTGATGTCTGCACTATTGGTACCATAGTTTTGGGTAAACCTATGATATGCACAAGAAAAGATTGGTCCTTGCAGTTTTTATAATACATTATTGCAGTGAGAAAAACTAGCTAGTCTATGAAGAACATCCTTCATGAAGTCATTTTATTTTGAAAGCTCAACTGCAAACTGTTGGCTTAATAACACCCTTAGTACCTTGGGGGCAAGACTACATATACATTGCTGATGCTGTTGGAAGAGGGACAGAGGTTGGGCAGCACCTGTGTGGTGTGAGCTGGCCTGACTGTTTTCTTCACTGAATATCACTTTTCCCTTGAGCTAGACCCCAGCACTGGTTATTCAGATTTGGTATTTGGCTGACTGTTTTTTCATTCAAATGGAGTCTGTCATTTCAAAACTACGTGGCTGTGTTCTTCATCAATGATAAGATGCAAGTTTTCAAGTGGAAGTGCTAAAGGGTGTGTCTGGTACTGTGGAGTTGACAGATGTCCAATGGTCAAAGGCTTTCTGAGGTCAGTGGGGCTGTGATAATGGAACCTCACATTCCATATAATGATGCATGCTTTATACCAGGGAGGTCTGTATGACCCAGTGAACCAGTACTTTTCCAATCAACACATGATACAGTTAAATAAGGCATGGGTAAAAGATCCACAGACAGTTTAAGACAGACGGGTTTTATTATAAGGGAGCCAGAGCCTCAGCTACCTGCTTTAGATTCCACTTCTCAAGCACTCCTTAAGAAACTGTCGTCTGTTGAGTTTGCTGGAGTCTTAAAGCAGAATTTAGGAGTTAGTAGAAGAAAGAGACCAGTAACACCTACCTCTTTTTCCAACTACATAATCATTTGATTTTCATCATAAAAGTCAACAAAAGGGGCAGAGGCAAATACCAGAATCCACTCAGCTTCCACTAATTTGCCAGACAATAAAGATGCCTCCATCATTTCAGACCAATGAGCTTCTTGTCACTGTCTTCTCTACTTAGGTAAATGTGGATATTTTCATACAAATAATACTCAGAAAAACATGTAAAGACTCTATAATTGCAATTTAAAATGAATTGAATATTCTAAATGTTACTATTTTGTTTACTTTGTGGTAGATATTAGATATAATATTTTAAAAGCTAAGTATTAAGAGTGAGATTAAGTTTATAAACATTAATCCAAGGAGTGAGCAGATAGATCCTCTTATTTTACTGAATATATGTTTCTTTACACAAACGCCTACCAGCCTCTATCTAAGTCTATGCCTTGCCCACCCAAAATTAATCATTGAAGAAAGCATGCCCACCTTTCCTTCTGAATTTGAGAGTAAGAAAATACTACGTCAACACTTTCTCTCATTATGTGAGTTTGAACAAAAGTACAAATTGATTGATGTTTCTATACTTTAATCTTAATTTTTGTGAGTTGTCCCTTACTTCTTTAGTTTCTTGTTCATTTAGCAGACACTGCTGAGCATCTATACTTGCTCCTTGGTGGAACACAGTGGTGTGGACTTCATCTGTGAATTGTAGGAGCCGGTGCTCTGATCTATAGGGCCCAGTTGGACCCAGTTCCCATCTCAGTGAAGTTACTAGGACCCAGTCTTGCTTATTTGTTTACGTACTATTTGTGGATACCTTGGATCTCCAGAGGCAAAGCTAAAGAGCTTCAATAAATAAGCTGGGCACTGTGATTGAGGAGGCTGAGGCAGGGGGATCAAGAATGCGACCCTAACATAAGTTAGGCATCAAGATGTCGTCCAAAGACAAACAAAAACAAGACAGTGTTGAAGCTATGATGCCTGCAAAGTCAAAAGGTTTTTTGTTTTTACCATTTGTCTGTTATAGAAAACCTGTCCTAGCTTTTGACTTCATGGATGCTGTGGAGAAGCTTACCCTTTTCCTACAGATCTTGTCCTATTATTCTATCTATGTATTGAGAAATTACACTTTCTACTATATACAGTTTTACATTTTATGTTGGTTAAATCTTTTCTCTTACTATAATAGCTTATAACTTTGGGAGGATTAATTGTCTTAATAATTCATTTGCTGGTTTTGCTGTTCGTGTATCCAGCCACAAATTTTTACTTCACCACATTATGAGAAGAATCCCTCAGTGATTCTGATTTCAGCTGCATTAAATTGTTGGCTTATTTCACTGCTATAGACATTTCTAAAATACTAATTACTCTCTCCAACAAGCACAGAACATTTTTCTACTAGATCTCATCTTCGCCCAAATAATTTTGTAATTTTTACATTATCTTTAAACTTCTCTTTTATGGTTATTTCTTAGTTGTTATTTATTTTAAGGCTGTTAGTGGAATATGAGGTAGATTTTTCTTTTCTAATTGGTCACAGATGACACATATAGTTTATTTTTGTAATTAAGTGGCATCCTAAGCTCTCCCGACTTCTACTGCCAGTCGACGCTCACGCTTTCAAGGTTAATTTTAGGCAGGAGCAGGACCTGCTTAGCTCTCGTTCCCTAATCTCTTTTTCTAGTCTTTTCTCCTGAATGTAATACTTGCAAGATTTTTTTTTTTTTTTTGTAGTCTAAAGGACAGTTTATTTAAAACAAAGGTGACAGGGGAGGGAGGAGTGAATGAGAACACCATTAATATAAAAGCACACAGAAAGTACCTCAGTTAAGAACAAATGGCAGTGGAAGAAGGTATGACTCACACATATACAAACAGCTGACCTCCAATTATTTACATTCAAACCTTACAAAATAGCATTTTGATTTGAAGAAAAAAACCCGGTAACATATTTCTTTTCTCCTTTCTCATTTTGAAATGCATACAGAGTTTTACAACTAAGGATACATTTACTCTTTACTTCAAGTAAGTAATTTTTATTGTCTAAAGTGTCTAACTTTCTATGACTTTCTTTATGAGCTCTCAGCAGCAAGTGTGGATCCAAATAAGTATTTGGAGGCATTTATAGTAGTAACAGGAATGTCCTCCTTTAGACTCTGCACAACATGAATTAGACTAACAGAACTCACTAATGGCAGCGTCTGTGTTCTATGAGGACAGATGCTTGGTCGCTGCTTGTTATCACTCGTGACCTTACCAGGATGGCAACGGCCAACTTTTCTTCTTTTATTAATTCATTTATTTATTCACTTTACAGCCTGTTCACAGTCCCTCCTACCCTTTCCTCTTCCCTTTTCCTTCTCCTCAGAGAAGGGGAAGTCCCCTACATAGGTATCAACCTATCCTGGCACATCAAGTCTCAGAAGGACCAAGCATCTCCTTTTCCACTGAAGCCACCCTTCACATGAGGGTGCATACAGGGAAACCAGGGATCCACTTCAGGTGTCTGCCACCTTTTTGTGTGTCTCTGCCTCCCCCAGGATCGGATTACAAGTCTGGACTGGGCAGCCTACTCAGGTGGATGCTGGGAATCCAAACTGGTACATCTGTCTTTACACACGTGGGCCTTGGAGGGAGGCATGTAAATGAGCCTTGAGCGAAAATAACGGGGAGATGTAGACCTAGGTGCCTCTCATACCATCCCCGTGGGTCATAAGAGTGTTGCATATGTAATCAGGAAATACGTAGAGTCCCCAGAGCCATGCTGGAAAGGCAAGTCCTTTACCAACTGAGCCACCCTCTCAGGCCCTGACATCTTTTTCTGCCCCTAGAATAGTTTGCACTGCTAAGAGAACACACTCCAACAATTGCAAATCACAAAAGAGATCAATTTAAGATGATTAGGATAAAGAAGACTGCGAATTATCCCATTAACTGTTACAGAGAGCCATGACCATGCAGGGAAGAAACAATCTTGGCCACGTCAAGGTTTTAATCTCTTAGTAAATGGGGGGCAGCAGGAAGGTGACCCCAGTCTCTAAGTGCAACTTGCAGATGGAGTTATTAAGGCTCTCTTGCAAGCACTGAGCTAATGGTGTTAACATTCCTAGGTCGGCCTGAGGAGGCCCTGGATTGAGACCAACTACTGAGCTTAATCCATGATATTAACACATCCAAAGAAAGGAAAGGTCAGCCCCTGGAACAGGGCCACTTCAGATAAACTCAGCTCAAAGGAAACAAACTTTGGCAGTGAGTATCAGGCACTGCCCAAAGGAAGGAAGCTGAGTCCAGTAGCTATATGCACCCAGTAGTGAGAGCTGTGTCCTCTAGTGAAAGCACAGGCATTTCCATGGCTTTGTCCATGGCACATAGAAATGTCCTTTAAGACTGGCTGTCCCAGGCTCTGTGGACTCAGCTGATTTCCTGATTGCATGTTCAACACTCTTGTGACTCAAAGGAAGGGTCCAGCAGACACCTAGGTCTCTCAAGACTCATTTACATGGACCCCTCCAAGGCCCACATGTACAAAGCCAGACATGTCAGGCGAATCCCCATATTTTCCTTCATGATTTGAAATGTTATTTATTTAGTGTGACAGTTTTTAGAAGGGCAATTTAAAATACACTCTAATTTGTGCAGGGATCAAATAGCTAAGTTCAGTCTTGAGAGCACTAAAACACAAATCACACTCACCACGCTTAGTCACTACCCATGGTCGGAGCCCACCCCCTGAGGAGCTGACACTCTCCTTTTAACACTGGGGAATGTCTCTATCTATTACTTTTCCTCCTAGGATTGGCTTCTGTCTACTGGTAAAAGGCATAGATGGATTCAGAGAAATCGCTCCTTCCCATTTTTGGTGAAATTTGCTTGTGCTGAATATTGATTTATCCTTTGTTCTCAGCTCAGAAACTATGGCAATTAATACAACAAAAACATTAGATTCATAAAGCCACTTATTTCTGCCAGCTAGATTCCACCCTGAAAGTTATATCTTTTTACATGGTGAAAGATACAACAATCTTTAACATAAACACAGAAACCCAAAAAGGATGAAAATGAGTAAAATAAATACACTTTGAACTTAACTATATGCTTTGTTGATACAATTTTTAATGACTGATGTGTTTGGACATATAGGGCAGAAACAATCAAGTATTAATACTTTCATCTGATAATTATAACATTTCTGCCAGCTTCCTTTCTCTTATAGGTGAATAAAAATACATCTATGAATTTACCAATGAGAAGACAGTAGCAGTGAAATAAACTGGTTTTGTTTTTACTCAGGAGCTCAGATCTTACACGTCTAGAAGGCGGTGACATGTGTTTCACGACTGGCTGTCACTGGCTTCCTTTCCTCTGTCAGAGTACATGAAACAATATTGTATCATGCTGTTGTTGTGATCACACCAAATTCTGACACAAGCTTAGCATTTGGCTCTGAGTGCCACTGTGTCACCAGGTTCACGCTATGAGCCACCCTTGTGCAAGTATGAGCACGTGTGGGAGAACGCAAGCGAGACTGTCTGTGCGCACATTTGTGTGCTGATTTCCTGCTGACAGAAAGCACAGCATATGCTCAAGAGCAAACTTCCCTTTCATCCTGACACATTTTTCTGTGATTAGATGCATTAAAAAAAAAACAACAACAGTATTAAAAATGAACAAAGGCACGTGTCTGTAAACATCGACTGTGGCTATGGCAAAAGGCTTTTTCTCAATTCAGATGTGTCTTCTAGAGCCATCATTTAGGCCAGCAAGACACATTTTCATTTACTTTGTAGGACAGTTCACATCATCACAAAAGACGAGAAAAAAAAAAACCTTTCCCCATAAAAAAATAAAAACAGTGAAATAACATGGGGCTTATTTGAGCATTAAACCATCCTCTATAAAAATGTCAGCCTAGCTGGATTACTTCCATCAACCTGCTGCAAAAATGGAAACAGCAAATGAGATTGTGATGGTGGGAGCTGAAATTCTCTTCCTGGCATTTTATTCTCGTGGTTTATGAGGTTACTAAAACTCTCAGTGTAATTATGGTTTGACACTCTCTATCATTTTATATTTATAGTCTTCTAAAGGAAGTGGTACAAATTGCATTCTTTAAAACATTATTGAACATGTTTTAAGTACCCCAAATGTCACAGCGAGTGGAGTACGATGACTCAAAACAGGAATGAGCCCCAAGTTGCAGACTTAAGATCCAAGACAGCTGGAGATTTAAACAAACAAACAAACAAACAAACAAAAAAACAAAAAAAGAACAACAACAATTTTGGTGAAATTAGCCTATGTGGGCCACACTGTAGGAATCCAAGTTCAGATAAAAGGAGCAGCATTTGGGTGTCATGTTTAATTATTTGCTTTTAAAGCAAGTATGATACAGAAATAAAATCGTATAGTACTTGGAATGAAAATACATCAAGCCTTCATGATTCTGACTCTTCAGATCCACGTGGTAGGTACAGCACATGGGCTCTAGACTCACACACACCCGATTCAAGGGCCGACCCTGCCTAGGCTTGGTGGCGGGCTGTAGTGTCCTGAGTTGCTAATAAGCTTTTCCCTTGTGTTTCTTATCTGCACAGTGACAACAAGAGTAAGTGGTGTGCCACATGGAGACATCAGAGAAGCAATTCCCTGACAGCACTTAGCAAAGCCTGCTCAAAAACACCAGAATCCTGAAGAATGTGAATATTTTGAGGTGAAAGAATCTAAATGCACAGTCGGAGGGGGCAGTGGAGGGGAGGCGGGAGCCCTGCAGCATCAACTGTACAAAGCAAAGCAAATTCAAAAGGCCCAAAGCATAAATCCACACATTCCCATGTCTACTGGCTGGGGCAGGGAGTAGAAATGTGTGAACACTCTTGTGTTTTGGGCCCAGCCTCCCTAGCCTGCCCAGCCTGCATACTGGTGTTCATCCGAGCCTCAGTGTGTTTAGGAAATGTCCCACGAGGTGAGGTCTGTACCAATTTCTTGTTCTTCGAGACGTATTTTCTTTTTATAAAGCATGTGTATATGTTTCTGAGTGGAGGGAGCGGCGCATGTGAGTGCAAGTCCCAGAGGAGACCAGAAGGTGGTGCTGACTCCCTGAATCCCTGGAGCTGGAGGTACTGGCTGCGGGGAACTGGATGCTGGGAACTCAACTCCAGTCCTCTGTAAGAGCAGCAAGTGTTCTTACCTGCTGAGCTGTCTCTCGAACCCCTTCAAGATCAATTTCTGAGGTCCATTCTTCTCATGGGCTGCTAAAGCCAAATGCATATGATGGCTACATTTGGAATGACAGGGCCTGAGCATCTGTCCAGAGGATGTTCCTTCCTCTGTTGGAAAAACTCTGTGGACTTCTGGATATGTCAGAGGGAAATTTAGGAAGCAATGAGAAAGAAAAAGTGAAATAAATGGTATCAAAGCCCCACAAGCTCCTCACTGGGAGACATGGTGCTGGATGAGCCTCAGCAAAATGTAAAAGAGTAGAGGAAAATAGAAAAGGCAATTGTTTCTTAACTGACTACCCACTGACCTATCCTGGCTCCAGGAAAAGCTGTTCCAGTCTACAGAGTGGGCCCAGGAAGAGGAAAAAACACAGATACTCCAAACGCTGAACTGCACATGGCCCTGAGATGCATATGGCCATGTTTCCACAGTGGTTACATGTCTCACTACCCACAAATTAACACTAAGGAGTAGCCTGAGAGGTCTCTCTTAATTCCACATCCATTGACAGTACAAAATAAAGATGAAGCAGAAGAAGCAAAACTCAGTCTTTACTTCACTCCTCTGTGTAAGAATCTTCCCATTCCAGGGCCAGTGCGATAGCTCAGTGGATGAAATCATTTACCACCAAGTCTGACAACCTGAGTTCAATCCCCTGGAACCACAGGATGGAAGGACAGAGCTGACTCCTAGAGGTTGTCCTCTGATCTCCACACAGACACGGTGGCATGCACGTGCTCACACACACAGGCACATACAATATCAACTAATAAAGATATTTTAGGGGAATCTTCCCAAGTCTAGTAAATACACTTCTTTGTAAGGCCAGTATATTTACATAGCCTGTCCAATTTATGATTTTGGAGCACTCCTCAAAGTAAACTATTACAAAATAACCCCAGATGTGAACCAAAATGTGTCTTCTTAAGCTACATGGTTAGGATCTTAAGTTTAAAAACAAAATGAAAAGTTTGTGCCGTCTCTTATGCAGCTGTACCTGTCTATCCATGCATGTGTACAAACTGTAACTTCAAGTCTCAGTGGTCCCCACTGGATAGAAAGGCCACTCTGATCTGTGTGCCCTGTGTGTGGTATTTCCACAGTGAACTGGGAGCAACAGAGGCACGATGGCTCCTCAAAGAGACAGGACTTCTGCTGGTGGCTCCTAAACGGTCCTGGGGACATGCAGTTGGCAGCACCCCCGGTTCTCACCTCTCTTTTGGCCACTGGCTTGAGTGTGGTGGCCAGTGTTGGCAGTTTAGTCTGCTGTGGAGAAGCTGGGTTTCTCCTCTGTGAAGCTAATTGAAACTGCAACTTTGGCCTCATTACGCTTTTGTTAAACCCTTGTGAACTAACTGGCTCTGACAGCCATGGTTTTAGGCTAAAATCAAAGGCGAGATGAATCCAAGAACTATGGAGTTAGAATTTGGGATACTTCTGAAATCTCAAAAAAAATGTAACACTCAGAGGGTAACGAATTTGTAGGTGCCATATGGTGACCGAATTGACAGTTCTTCAAATCCACTGTCAATGTAGGCTGAGTGGTAGACAGAGAGCACAGAGTGTCACGTTGTGCACTCTTGGCACTGCGCCTCTCATTACAGGCGTGTTTCAAGCCCACAGCCAGGCAGAACAGGCTAGGTTGGTTTTTCCAAACCCAGTAAGAGTGGACCATTATGCAATTAATTGGATTGCTCTAGATTTGACCTAATTTATTACTAAGATCACATCGTCATCACCATAATACATTGAAGTTCAATAAATTTGTTATGCTGCATGCTGGCTGACTACTTTGATAGAGATCAGTGGGGAGGACAGTGTTCCCCAGGAGACGTCTGGCAATAACCTGGAAACGTTTTCAGATTGTTACAACTCAGAGGGAGGAGAGAGGGAATGGATACTGCTGAACATGGGATGGGACCCAGCACAGAACCATTTAACTCAAGGCATCTACAGGGCCGAGGCCAAGTAACCCTGTTTTAAATAACCAATTCAGAATGCAGGATCTGACCAGGTGTGCAGCATTAGGCCACTGCTGTGGCTGAGAGGGAGAGAAGCTGGAAGGGTTTTTGACAGTATAAAGAGCACAGGGTATTTTTAGATCCAGAAGATCCCTTTTGATGAGCTAGGAAACAAAATGGGGGCAGAAGGAAGGTTGTTTAAAGTGGTACATATGAAAGGTGGTCCATCATATGAGTCATTCTAAAGCCAGTCAGTGTCGATTTACAGTGAGCAAGGCTGACGGGAATTATTGGAAAGACCCTCCATGTGCTGGACAGCTTGCTTTTAGAACGCAAATGTGTCTAGGTAAAAGGTTCCTTTGAATTAGAGGCAAATAATCTCATGATCAGATTTGCCTAGATATATTAGGACATATTGTAAAGTTTCAATGTTATAATTTCTAGTACTGACCAAAGATAAATTAATACACAGGACACATGTACTTCCAACAGATCCCAGCAGAAACAAGACAGTGTCAAGTCTGTGGTCAGTGATTCTGAGATAACTGATTAAGAGTTTGAAAAAGCTCACTTATGATCTGAACTTCTTCTCATGTGTCAAGATAAAGTAGTACTTTAAATGGATATTTTAAATTTTACCAAGAAAAACGTAGAAAACCAGCTGGATCTAGATGTAATTATTTTCTCAATTTCTGCTATAATGTCAGGGAGATAAACAGAGGGAACTTCAGCAAAGGGCACGCTGTAAGAAGACCTAACCCTTCTTGTCAGCAGACTGGACCATAGACAAAAGAATACTCATGTCACAAACTTTAACATGTCACTGCTTTAATAAATAGACTTATGGACTTCATAAAATACCTTTAAAAAATAAAAGTATTATCTAATGGATAACTCCAAAGGACACCTAATAATCAGTGTGTGTGTGTGTGTGTGTGTGTGTGTGAAAATATTTTATTTCACTGCGTTCAAAGAATCAATGGGTATATGTGTGCCTGTGTGTGAAAACATTTCATTTCACTGTGTTCAAAGAAATGCAAAGCAAGGCTGAGGCTACAGCTCTACGGGAGAGCAACTTCTTAGCATGCACAAGGCCCTAGATACCCTAAATCAATTCAGATAGACAGAGAGTGAGGTCTACATATGTGACCAAAGAGGCCTGAGGCATCAGATCCTCTTAGAGCTGAAGGTACAGGCAGTTGTAAGCCTGAGGCCCTCTAGGAGAACAATACCAGTTTGAGTTCCTAACCACTGAGTCAACTCTCCAGGCCCTAAAAATGTTTTCTTATATTACTACAATATAAGGTGTACTATAAAATATTTTATATAATATATAATTCTTTATAATATAATAATATAATATATGAAAAGGCATTACAACTTTCCAGACCAATGAACTCACTGCCCCAAACTACCTTTATCTGCAAGGTACTCTCTCCGGTGTTGCTTAAATGGAGAATCTCTTCTGAACCACTTCCATGTCCAATAATAGTTAATGGGATAACTATGATGCAAGGTGTAGAAGTGACAAGTACTGTGACATTGTCAAGACACATTCACAGAGCATGGAACACAATGAGAACATTCCTCCAGTCCGATGTGAGGTGGAAAGTTGCACACAGTAGGTACACTCTAATGAGAAAGAAGCACAATCTAATCCTTGTCTAAGGAACTCTACTTGGCGAGTTCTTTGAGGATTAAGGAACAAATACACTTAAGTGTTGTCAGCAGCATTGGCCATTACTTTTTGTAAGTAAATCAATGCAAGTGTATATCCCCGACTGTGTTAATATTAAACCTGAATTACAGCATTGAGCGCTAGTGCTACAGAACAAGAAGGGTGACAGTGACATGGGTGTGAGCTACTCTCCTGTCTACAATTTAACCTCTTCTCTGACAATGAATTTGTAGCAATGGACTTGCATAGACAAGTCAATCAAACCCACTAACCCTGCCCTGAGAAAGTAGCATCGGTGCTGAAGGGACTCCGAGATAATACTGCATAAACATACCAACACACACAGCTGTGAAAGGTTCCTTTATACAAGGCAAGGCTCCATCCATAGGAACAAAAGCTGCTGAGATCCCTGATGCCAGGCTCTTCCCTGGGCAATCCCTCCTGGTGCTAAGTACAGCAAGCTGACTTCTGCTAAGGAAAAAGAGGAATGAGACCCCCGCCCCCAATCTCCTAACCACACACTTTTAGACCATAAAACAACAATTTAGACCATAAAAATGTTAATGAGACTTTTCCCTTGGTTAACCAAAGTCAAATTACAATATTGTGAAAAGGAGAAAGAAGAAAACAACCACAGGAACAAAGGTGATGTCAGGCTCTGCCTTAGCACTGACAATGCATTCAGTTTTGAACTTGACATTCAGAGACTTTAAGCCTGGAACAGCTTCACTGTTGTTAACCTAAGGCGTAAAAATCTGAAATAACTCTTCAGGTATATTTTAGGTGCGGATGCAATTGGATAGAGTAAATTCAGAAAAAAAGCAAAGGTTTCTTGTGAGTGTTGTATTACTAGTGAACTTTCTAAACAGCACCCAACTTGGTTAAAAGACCTGTTTCCTAGAGAGCGGTGCCAGCCAATAAACATTCCTGCAATGAGATACTGCCTGATGAAATCCATCTCTAAAGGGCCTCAAATAAACGCATTCAGGTGTGCACTGTCTCTGGTGTCACTGCTGGGAATGAGCCTCGCTGGGTCTTGGGTGTGTTCTACACAGTGAGCAAAGGGGGCTGGCTGCTCCTCCTCCTCCTCTTCCTCCTCCTCTTCTTCTTTTTACAATTTTTTATTTAAGTAATTTATTCAGATTACATCTCAATTGTTATCCCCTCACTTGTATCTTCCCATTCCCCCTTCCCTCCCTTTTTCACCCTATTCCCCAAGGTCTGTGATGGAAGAGGACCTCCTCCCCACCATATGATCACAGTCTATCAGGTCTCATCCTGGTAGCCTGTTTCCCCTTCCTCTGAGTGCCACCATGCCTTCCCACAAAGGGGAAGTGGTCAAAGAAGGGGCACTAGATTCATTCGCAGGCAAATGGATGGAACTAGAAATGATCATCCTGAGTGAGGTAACCCAGACCCAGAAAGATACACATGGTATACACTCACTTATAATTGGACACTAGGCCAACAGGGATGTCCCCTGAAAGTCCTCACTTGGCAGGAGATTGGGATAGATGCTGGGTCTTCCTATTGGGACTCCAGGTGAGAGAGGTATGGGAGAATGGGGAAATAGAAGGATCCAGAAAGTCCTAGAAAGCTACAAGAAGATCATCAAGGCTAGCAGATCTGGATCCAGGAGGCTTTGCTCAAAATACTGTACCAACCAAGGAAAATGCATGCAGTAAACCTAGAACCCCTGTTCAGATCTAGCCAATGGACAGCACATTCTGTGGAGAGCGAGGACTGACTGGCTGCTCTTCTTTTTCACATGACATCTTAATGGTGAGTAGACACAGAGGGGAGAGACTTTCCTGCTTCATTAGAAAACAAGGCTTGTTTGTGGCCCCGTATAAAATATTAGATTCCAAAAACTTGGGATTTCTTTGGACAGCAGGAGTCACATTGTGCACCAGTGTCTGTCTTTGCAGGGTTCACTGGAGTCTGGTGCTCAGTGTGAGCATGGGGAAGTGTGGATTCTCCAGTTCTTTCCAGTCCTGTGAGTAATACACTCTCTTTTGTGTCTGACCCAAAATATCATGTTTTCTGTCTTTGTTCCTGGACCAGTGGCAAGCTAATTGGTTAGCTTGTGAGTGGGATAAAACCACTCAGCCTTTCCAGGTTCTCCTTTGGCCTGAGTCACACAATGGATCTGTGTCCCCTGAATCGTGAAGGACAGACTCTGGTCAGCTTAGGGCTCTGCATTCAAGGTTTGCCTAATGTTAGGAACCATTTTTCTCACACTGGTTTTTAAGACAGTAGAAGCTGCTTTGTTACTGATGGGAATATGTTGTAAGGAAGTCAGTGATATGTACTGTTGAGAGAAAACAAACTCTCCAACCTCCAAGGAATTCGGAAGCATTCCCCCCTCATTGGAACCATAAAAGAAACGTTTCAAATTAAAGGAGTCTAGAAGCCCACAGTGAGAGCAGAGCTGCAGTGCTGAAACACTTCCAAGGATCTCATGGCTTTCTGCTGTGGCTGTGCTAATGGGTAAGAAGGTTTTCGGTTGTTGTTGTTGGTTTTTTTTTTTTTTTTTTTTTTTTTTTTTAACACAATCCTTGCTAAATAATAAGTGAGAGAATTGCATGGGGTTTTGTACCAAAGACCCACTTGACACATAATCATTCTAATTTCTGAGCCAATCGCCTGGAGTCCTGTTCCAGCAAGTCTGCACATACACTTATAGCCCTCCCGGCATGAAATATTTGAAATCAACACTGTTCCAGAGAAGTCCTTACATAATGTAATTATGTGGGATATTCAAGAGCTTGATTGCAAAATTTCAGGTCAATTTCCTTGAGGCTTATTTTTAAAAATACCTTTATGAAAGACACCATCTTATGTAAATGTAGTTTTGGTTTATTTTTCCCTATGTGTCCTTTTTTTTTATGGAATGAAGGCTCTGCAAGGAATGCGAGCCACGAAAGAGGCAGAGATAGGGGTTTAGAAGACACGCTATGAGAACCAAAAGGCGAGGGCTCACAGTGGGGAGGTGTAGAGAGTAGTGCCAGCAGAGATCTTCCTCAGGGTCAGTATCACTTGGCCTGCTAAGAACATGAAGATGCCTCAGGGCTTCCAAGTGCCTCTCACATTTCAGTGGTAGTTTCTTGGTAAGGTGAAAAGCTGGAGAGTGTTTTAAAGATTAAAATGAGAACACAAGGCTTTCAGCCTTCCTTGGAGCTGCTGTGCCATGAAACCTGTCCTGTGTATAAAAGGCTTGGTGGACTGAGGAGGCTCGCAAGGAACCCTTTTTGCTGGTAACTCCACCCCCTTAGTGCTGGACTCATCAAGCTGTCTGGTTAGCTCATCAATGCCCCCCCACCCCCCTCCTGGCCTTATTAAAATGTGGCTTAGCAGGCCCTGCTCTCCACATACAGAGTTGATTCCATGAAAGCTCAGGAATCTGCATTCTGAAGAGATTCCCATTTGACCTGCACATTGACTCGGCAACCTAGGCACGTTTGATTTCTGTTATAGAAGGCCTACAGGAAACACAACTTCTCTCCAGAATTTGATATTTTTCAATATGGATTCAAGTCAATCAATAATTCTGTTTAATCACGAAACAGATCTCATTTGTATTAGAAAAGTAACTTCCTAAGTTCAGAAGACAAACGTTATGCCTGTTTCCATGCCCAGAATCATTACAATTTATAACCCTCACACCCACTGTGGCACCACTACTATTGCTGTGGCCAGTGATAAAGCATATTCAACAGCTGCTGAGGATGAATTCATTAGATACGTATCAGTGTGCATTCAGGCAGGCACGCTTGAGCAGGCCGACTAACGACCGAAAGCCAACAAGATCCACAGAATATCAATGCCCAGTGCACTGTCCCACACGGGCCTTTCATCTGAAGCTCCTGGGAACGATGCTTAAGTGTGCCTCCTGGATTTTAAACGGGCAGGAAGAACACCACCAGTCTGTCTGTTTAAGGGGCATTGCTGAATTCAGCCCATCCTGCCCTGAAGCAAAGCTGTCCTTACCTCCTCAGGCCATAGGTGATTCAGTGAAAACTCTCAAGCCCAGGCTGGCTTGTCCACCAAGAGCCAGAAGCCCACAGAGTGTCTGTAGATGCACTCCAAGGAAGTCCTTTCCGGCTTTACATTAACTTTGGGTGTGAGACGTCTACCCAAGCAGCATACTTTTCTCCTTGGTTTCCTAGACATTCTCTGTCTTTGCCCCTCCCCCTCCCTCCCTCCCCACATTTATATTCATATAAAAAAAAAACCTCTTAGTCATTCCTTGAAAACAAACTCAAATAATTTTTTCTTCAATAAAACTCCCTTACCCTGTTTCTGTAGGCAAGGCTGAGGTGGCCATTTCTCTAGGTTTCTGGGGCCTTTGGCTTACTGCTTACTGAAGGGTAAAGACCACCAGCTGACACTTAAGAGGTCAATTCTAGCACAAAACAATTTCTGTTACACTAGTTAGCGAATGAAGCCACACGCTGGGATTTGCCTCCCATTCCGGACACCAGTAAAATGGCCCCTTGTATGGCAAGCTCTCTGGCAGCCAAATCAACCCTAAAGGCTGCCGACCCTCCTGTTCTAACAAGGCTTTCCCTAGGTCTGACTGAGCAGGGCAGGTTCCACACAGGTCCGCAACAGGAAATGAATCCACAGAGAGTAACGCTAGCGACACTTAGAAGGAGAAAGCCATTCTAGCTTTGGCCTTGTCCTAACAAACGCCCTTCACTGAAGGCCCACTTGATGCTGAAAGTTCACGGATGTTTTCTCTGTTTACTCACTCACCATCAGTTTTGCGAATGATTTAAGAGGGCTCTAGACTGAGTAATTCACTCACTGAGTGTCGCGCACTGGCCCAAAGCCCATGCTTGTTCACAATATTACCTTGTTCCTCTGTGGCTGAAATGGAGACCCTGTGTAAGGCTTTCTAAACATCCACCATCTTCTTCTCCCTTTCCTCCTTTGTTCCTGTCAGCAGCTGCTTAGTGCTGTTTAATTAGCATCAGAGCCAGCCACTGCAAAAATAGAGGCTATTCTTTTCTTTTTTTCTTTCTTTCCTTCGTTTTTTTCCCAAGACAGGGTTTCTCTGTGTAGCCGTGGTTGTCCTAGACCCACTTTGTAGACCAGGCTGGCCACGAACTCACAGAGATCCACCTGCCTGTGCCTCCCAAGTGCATGGGCCACTGTGCCCGGCTAAAGGCTATTCTTTAGCTATTATAGCTTCTGCCACTTAGATCTGCTTTTAGAGTTTGTACATTTGCTGTGTGCACACGCAGAGTGCAGGTTTAGGGATGGAAAGGCCACCTTTCCCTGACCTGCTTAGTGTCTCTGTTGTTGAGTATGCTTTGCACATGACAAGTTCTAAAACGTGGTTTTATTTTTCCCTTGGCTATATTTGTCCTCCATTCTTAACACAGAAGAGTCGATTTACTCAAATTTTTCATATCTTATGATCTTTCTCCTGAATACTGGCACCACTGGGATGTAGAACTCACTCTTGAAATGATAAGTTCAATGAAAATATTGCCAAATTGAAGCTGTGGATTTCACATGAAATACGTGAAGCAATGGTTCTCCCACCTCAAATTACACACACACTCTCTCTCTCTCTCCATACACACAAAGAAATACACACATAAACACAGGCACATGCGCACGCACACACACACACACACACACACACACACACACACATACCATACACACACCAATTATTTCTGAAAACACACGTTATTGGGTTTTTGCTTCCCAAAGTGTTTTAAATGGGTTTAGGACAGAACCAGGGACCTGTGCTGTAAAGAGGCTTACTAGGTGATTCCAGTGGAAAGATTCTGTCAGGTGCACGGTGAGGAGCAAGAGAAAGACAGAACTTTCCCTCAAGTGGGACAGGGCTCCAAGTCATCCAGGAAGTTTTCCGTTTCTTTCTTTTTTTCCCTTTGCAATTATTTCCGGCACCTGAGAGATCAACCTCAGGGCTTCGAACACGGTAGGAAACTGGTGTGCCGCACAGCTCTGCCTCATCCTGTAGTGGAGGCTTAGCGAGCTTCTGGAACTGTAATTTCCCCCCCTTTCACAGGTACAACAAATTCAATGCTCATGACAATGGCACACAGTCATCAAGGAACTGTTTGTTGCCAATGTTAGGGGTTGGCACATAGATGGGACAGGAGCCACATCTGTTACCACCCTCCATGACTTTCACTACCCAAGACAGTCATCATCTATCAAATGTGACATTCTCATCAACAGAGCCAAGACTGTGAAAGTCTTTCCAGTCACTCTCAGAGCAATAGCCAGGACAGAGACATCAAGCACTCTGCTCACAGGGTACTGCGGTGGGAACAGTGGAGCTAACTAGTGATTGACAAATTCTGAGACAATGGAGGGAGCTACAGTTCCCTCCCTTACCTGTTATGCCTCTCCAGCTTGGGAGCAGCCCTCGGGAGCCCAGCCCAGTCACTCTGGCTTCTGGAGGCAGATACCAACACCCATGGCCAGGTGTGCAAACCAGGCCCTCCAGAATCTTCCAGTACAGAGGGTATGTCTCTACTCTCCCTTGCTTAAAAGTCTTTCTAAATGTAAAGCCAGTGGCTGGAGAGATGGCTCAGTGGTAAAGAATACTGGCTGCTCTTCTAGAGGCTCTGGGTTTGGTTTCTAGCACCCACACAATGGCTCACAAGGTTCTCTAACTCCAGTCCCAGGGGACCCAGTGCCCTCTCTGGGCCTCATATGTGCCTCCCACCCTAAGTACCAGCCCCTCACATTGCATGCATGTGGTGCACAGACAGACACACAGGCAACACACCCATACATATAAAGTAAACACACAGGTTAGAAAACTCATTTAATGTAAAGCCAGCTCCAGCTTTCCCTGAGTGATAAAGGCAGTCTGATGTGGGACTCTGACTGTGCTGCATCTTTCAGCTGCAAATGTCAGATATTTGTCCCTCAGTTTGTCAAAAGGAGAAGTCACATGGGCAAAGTCTGAAGTTATTGCTAGTCATAGAACTAAGAATGTTGACATGAGTAGCTTATCTTGCATGAGATCAGCCTCACCCTGTGCTCACTTGGCAGATAGCAAACTTTTCATTATTTTAAGTACATATCATTAAATACAGATTAGTATACATTAGAAGAGATAGAAATATTGCTTCAAAAGAATACCCCCCACGAGAAGTCAGTATTTATAATCTTACCCATGAAGCAGACTAGAGGGAATCAAAGAATATAAGGTCCCCACTTCACACCTTCCCAATTGTACAACTTTATCTGGCAACTTTATTTGCATCACAGACTTGTTCTCAGCAATAAATCACCCAAGTGGCATGAATACGTGTGTGTTTTATAGTAAGCATTCAGCAAATGTCAGCTCCTTTTTCTTCTCGTTTTACTTTCAGGGCTCCCTGGTTGTTGTCCAGGACTAGGAACATATTTGTGCAGAAATGGAGATTCAGGGACACTGGTTCAAAATTCAGGGCCACGTAATTAATAAACTAAGAATTGCAAGATGCCAGCAGCAGAGCAGTAAACAGCCCTGGGCCTTCTGAGTGATTCTACAGGCCAGGGCACACACAGCCAGCCCCACCTTCCGGAATCTACTCTGTGCCTTTCAGCTGCCACATAAGGTCCCTATACTTAAAGCTCTTCCTTGCCTACTTGTAAAAATACTTTCAAAATAATTATTTACAAGGCTGTGAAAATCCAGTGGCAAATTTTCAGAAAAGAATAAACACGTTTCATTTACAAGTCAATGCATCATTAGTTGCGCTTTGATAAGAAGAAAGTGCAAAGAATAAACTTAAAGTAATTTCACTAAGGAATAAATCAAATATTATTCTATAGTCATATTAACATTCTGATAGAATCTGTTTCATAAAAAAAGAATTATATTGTTTCAGAGCTTTTTAAAACTACACTTTCCCCCTGTATATCTCTTATGGCTTACTACTTTATGAAATGCTTTTACCATCATGTTTTCAAAGTTTGATCATATGAATACTATCTTATTAGTTATTTGCATATCTTTACATTCATGTGGTTGTTCTGAGGCTGGTATGTGGATGTGATACTGCTGTGTCAAAGGGACAGCCTATGTTGAGGTAGCTGAGGATCACTTTTAACCATCTGCATATCAGCCACAAATGAGAGCACCCTTGTCTTTCAGGCATAACTAATCATCCACCCAACACTTTAATTTTCATTGCTTTAGAACCAGGTGGGCTGTGGTTGCTCCTCTATGAGGCTACATTTTTATCACTGTAGTTTTGTTTACAGGCTACGAGCCTTCTTCATTTAGTCCTATTCTTTGGCTAGTTTTCCAAAATTTGAATATTTGCTTTTACTCTCTGTTGAATTTTAAAAGCTCTCCATATAAAAAGAATTATTTCCACAAATATTTGAAGAAAGAACAAGACAAAAGAATTGACAAGAGAATGAGCTAACTTTGTTTTCTTTTTAACAGAAATCAACTCTAAGTAACATAGCTAAAATACTATTGGAAAATCTGCAAATAATAACGAGTGTATTTCCCTTTTCTGGGGCTGTAGCATGTGAACAACATTTACTCCTTCTGTGCTGACTAGGTATTCCACGCTGCAGCCACCTCATCCTAATGCTGGAGCTGTGTGAGGAGAACAGGACACAGAAAGTCTGAAGCCTACGCCAGGCTTGGTGGTACTTACCTGTAGTCCTAGCACTCCACACACAGAGACAGAAGAGGTTCAAGTTCAGGTGGGACACAGTGAGACACTGTCACAACAACTACACCTCTCCTGGAGAGCATGCACACACACACACACACACACACACACACACATGCACACACGCATGCAAACACACACACACATGCACACACGCATGCACACACATACACACACATGCACACACGCATGCACACACGCATGCACACACATACACATGCATACACACAAATAACGAATAACAAGAGTAAGCGCTGCCTCCCACATCATCATGCACAGCAGGTGTGTGAGACAGCTCACAGTACACCATTGGCTTTGGATATGAATTCCCACTCCACTACTTATTAGTTGTGTGACTTGAGCAAGTCCTTAGTCCCTGCGGCCCTTTGTTTTCTTAGCTGTGAAAATGAGAGTTAGAGTGGCTGTAAGAAATGCAGGGAGGGTGTACAACACGCATCTCTAGCTACCTACCTGGCTACCTGGCATGGGGCAGGCTCTGCACACCAGCATGATGACGGAGATCATCACTCACCGAGAGGCTTGGATGTGCAGTACTCTCTTAAAGGCACAGATGTCAGAGGTGGGCCATGGGTCTACCTGCACAGGCCACTAGTGTGTGAAGCTACACAGATCTCCTGAGTCTTTCCCAACCCCAAGATGTCCTCTTGGGTTTCTGAGTTTCTGAGTAAGGGTTCTGTCAGCTTGCTTTGGGGGGGGGGGGGGACCAGAGAAGCACTCTGTGTTGGGCTGGCTGGCTGCTGACTGCAGAGCTAACATGGGAACTAATTGCTCACTGTTGGCAGGCAACACATGAAGATCTGGTGCCTAAGGTGCCCCCAGACAGCTGTGGGAGGTTCCTTTTACAAAAACAGAGCACTGACTTGATGTTTTAAAAAGTCATTGTCTACAGTAGGCTTAACTAACTTCTGGGCCCTCTGATTTATACTCTGCACTGATGAGCAGGGAGATGTGTGGCCTGAACGCAGGACGAACCGTGCTTAACGCAGAAGATGATTAAGAGAATCTCACAGCATTTGAATCATTTTATCAGATGAAACTTCTACTCCTATGATAAATGCCATGTAGGAGAAAATATGCCCATATGGAATACACCTATGAGTCAATAACAAAGGCAGTGCCCGATCAAATACAAATCAAAAACACCATCTAGAACAAGAGGCCTCAAACAACAAAATAAAATGATTGGTGGTTTCTTTAAAATATTGAGCCCACTGATGCTTGCCAAAAACCCATTGGCTAGCTGAGGCCTTCAAACTGCATTTTCAGCTGGAGTTTGGAATTTTCCCATTCAGCACTGACATGTGAGAGACAGGACAAGCCTTCTGACAAAAGAGGATGAGGCGCCAGATGGCTCCCATCTGTATCTCCACCGATCGCACAATGCAACCCACCTTCCCCAATCGGAAGGCTGCGTGGCCCGTGGAAAATGAATACCCAGTGTTTTTAAAGAAGCATAATTGCCCCTTCCCAACCATAGACGTATAAATATTAATGAACACAATCTGGTTCTAAGCAAATTTAGCATGAACTTTTAGCAACCCTCTCCTGACAACTTCCTCCCATTTTAACTGAATTAAGCTCCTCAGTTCTGTGATTAAAAATAGCAATCCCTGTACTGAAGCTGGATTGGTGACTGAGGAAAGCCTCTCCCTCCCATCTAGTAACCGGCTAACACAATTCACACCATTGCATGTCTTCTATAACCAAAAATGGGCCTTGGCTTGAATGGGTGTTTAGCAAGTATGAATAGTGAGACATCAATACCAAAAAAAAAAAAAAAAAAAAAAAAAAAAAAGTGAGAATTGATGGTTGACACATCATTTTGCCATGCCTATTTCCAAAAGGACCGAGAATTTAGAGATATAGAGATTGCTGAACAGTCTTAAGAGAGAGCTGTTCACGCATCGAGTTTCACCGGCCCTAGACACGAGCTGAACAAGACCAACAGCAGAGAAGTCTAAGTAGGCAGAGGAGATTCCATAAGGCCCTGCACAAAGAACTACAGCCACCTAAGGAACTCCGGGAGTGGGAGAGATGTCTTCCCCAGGGAAGAGCCTACCAGATGGCCACCCAGTCCCAAACGGTCATCCTTAAAGACATATACATGCAAATAACATGATACAAACTGAGAAGATTATATTTAGGAATATAAGTATATGCATGGAACAACAATTAATGAAAAAAAGAGGCCATGAATATGAAAGAGCATAGCAGGGGTGTATGGGAGGATTTGGAGAGCGGGAAGCAATAGGGAAATGATGTGATTATAGTTTAATCTCAAAAAAAAATTTTTTTTTTAATGTCCTTAAGAAAGAGACACCCTATTTTAACCTTGCAACAAACTAACAAGGGACCAGGGTGGCTTCCATAACTAATATTTAGAAGAGTCGGTGACAGATCTTCTTGGAGAGTATTTGAACTTGAATTGTAACTGAATAATACCATCTCTCTAGGCATGAAGACTTAGTCTCCTTCATTCCTGAAGTTCCCCATCCCTCGAATGCCAAGAACAAGTTTAAATTTGAAAAAAAAAAAATCACACTATTTCCTTTTGTTCCTTACAGTTCAAAGAAGGAAGGGTCCCATTTTCCTCTAGCTCACGTGCCTTCCAGCAGCGGAAGCACTGCATTCTCCAGAAACAATAAAAGAACACACTATATTTTCACCACTAATAGTTCCCTGTGGATTCAAGAGGTCATAATCATAAAGAAAAAGATGTCAAATGTAGCCGAAGGTAATATGAAAATGTAAGCCCATATGTTCAGCTGTCCTCACTCATAGATGAATTGAGTTAATCCCTTTTTCTCTCATTCTTGGTTTTGCTCACAATCTGCCAATAATCAAGTCTTTATTGAGCAACTGCTGTATGATTGGTCTGGGACAGATATTAAAGCAACACAATGGAAAGAGCTGCTGGCCTGAGGCCTCGCCTGGGCTCCAGAGCCATCTCTGAGAGGTTGCAGAGAGTGTGCTCCACGGCAGCGACAGACTGGTCCACAGAGTCCAATGGTGGTACCAGGTCACAGGATCGGACCTCCTCCACTGCCCTACCTCCTGTGGAAGAGGACCACTTGCTAGCAGCAGCAGCAGTGTTGGCATTTGTTCCAGGCTCATCTTCACCAGGCCTTGACATGCCTTTTGAACTTTCCCAGCCTAATTTGTCATCGTAATGATTAAATATCAGGATAACATCAATAGAGCTGCAGAAGACAATGAGCTAAGGATTTCCATGAAGATGCTGAGCAGAGGAAAATGAAGTTCTGGTTACACGGAGGGCAAAAAGAACAGGAAGGACCAGACAGACGGATGGTCAGACACTAGCACGTAACGAAGAGGAATGAACATAGTTTCTTCTCCTTGTTTCAAACTGCAAAGAAGAGACTTTAAACAGATAAATCTTTGCTAGGAACAATTGGAAAGCGCTTGACAAAAAAAAAAAAAAAAAAAAAAAAAAAAAAATGCATTCAAGAATCTAGGCCCAGATACATGAGAGCTCCAGAACTGAAGGAGAGAGGCAAGGAATGAGAAAACTCTTTCCGTACAGAGAAAAGCATATTTTACCCTGACAATCAAAAGAGGGCTCTGGCACAGTGAGGGATAGATGTAGATGCAGATACAGAAAGCAGTGTCGTTCCCATAGAAACCACAAGCAAATCACATTAACACACGTTATAAGTGCTATGAAAAGAAAGTGGTGGAGTCAGTAAGAGCTGGAGGAGATTTAAATAAACATACACACATGAGGTACAATATTTAGTATGAGATAAAACACGCATGTTCGATTTCATATCAGCTTACTTACTGAAGCTTACATTAGAGTGACCACGCAGTGGCCCTCATGGGTCCCTGTGGTGGTGTGATTATGCAAGTTATGGGTGCTGTAGGGGGTATGGCCTAGCTGAAGGAAATATGTCACAAGAAGTATACCTCTGAAGGCTATACGGGCTCCCTGGCCCCTGCCTTTCTCTCGTACACAGCCTCTTCCTCCATGTGGACCAGCTACATGAAGCTCTGCCTGTCACACTAAATGTACGGGAACAATGGAGCTAGCCAGGACAACATTCTGAAACGGTGAGCCTCCCCAGTCACTCCTCCCTTAAACCGTTCTCTCAGCTCTTCTGGTTATGTCTGTCAGATACAGCACCACAATGTCATCATATGACTGTTCTACCAAAGTGCTTGCTATTGCCCTGCTGTGTATCTTTGAAGTTAGAGGGTGGAATATGGCCTAAATGACCAAGAATGAACAATACATTGAAC
Source organism: Acomys russatus (assembly GCF_903995435.1). NCBI lineage: Eukaryota > Metazoa > Chordata > Mammalia > Rodentia > Muridae > Acomys > Acomys russatus. The sequence goes on along the minus strand of NC_067139.1, from coordinate 51,466,693 downwards.
AGTTGTTAATTAATCAAGGCTAATTATTAAATTATGTACAGAAAGATGTCACTTAGCTCTCTTGTCTCAATGTTATTGATGACACGGAGATGGAAAAGGCTGTAGAACGGTTGTGGGTAGCTGACATATTTAATGTGTTCACACTATCTAGACAGGTGGGCAAAAATAATTTGATAAGATTTAGAGATAAAAATACCAAATTCTTATTAAAATGTAGTCAGGAAGTACAGGGTGTGGGTCTGTGGGACGCTTAGGTTGTAACAGTTTCAAGGGACACCATTTTTTAGTTCGTAGAGTGATTTAAAAAAAGAAAAATATAGAAATACAGAAAGAGAAATGGGCGCACTCTTTGTCTCTATCGTTGCATGACTATCATCTGGTGTTGAATGGAACTTTTTAAAGCCTTAGCATGAGCCATGAGAAGAAATTATGGTATGAAAGAGATGCACCTGCTTGTTTATTAATGATCCACTATGGTCTCTAGGACCTCAAGGAACTGGCAGGCTTGGGAGTAAAGAGACAATGGAGTGAAAGAGAAAGATTTAGGATTTGGGGGTAAAGACAGGGACAGGAAAGCATGAGGTACTGACCCAGAGGCAGACAGATTATTCAATGACATATAATACAAGACCAAAGGCGACCTCACAGAGACCACGGTGCCATCAGCGAGAGCCTCAGCCGCACAGCATGTTAGGCCAGTGTAGTCATTTTCCACATGGGATCACAAAGTCAGACCCCAACCTCATGCCCCATGACCCCAAAATCATTTCCACTTAAAATGAGACCAAAAAACAAAAAAAAACAAAAAAAACAAACAAACAAACAAACAAAAAAAACAAAAACAAAAAAACCCACAGAGGAAAACGGAACACAACACAGAGCATTTCTTAAGCAAATGTTCCGAACTCCATCTATGAAAGAAGCTGATGAGAGGAACTATATTACAATAAATCTGGGCACAGAGAATCCCACAAGGAAAGCTGCTGACAACTGCTCTGCATCCAGGGCACCCAAGAATACAACGTCCACATTCACACGGGCGTCCAGAGTGTGGACTTTTAGATGCACACCTCTTAGGCATTCAAACATCCAAAACTTACCTTTGCAGTGGGATTCCAGATGAAAGAGGCCATTGCAGTCTCAACAGAGTCAACAGAGCTGTCTAGGCCAAAGGCATACAGAACACTCATGCTTTTGTCCAAAAACCATAGGAAGAATGAAGGCTCATTAAACAAGTGCTAGTCGCTATCTGGCTTAGCCATACCTCCTAATTTTTTTCAAGACTTATTTATTTTTATGTTTGTGTGTGTACCCATGGCCTCATGCGTGCAGATGCCTATGGAGGTCATAGGGTATTGGCTCTCCTGGAAATGGAGTTACAGGCAGTTGCAAGTCTCCTGATGTGGGTGTTGAAAACCAAACCTGGAGCCTCTACAAGAACAGTAAGCACTATAAACTGCTTAGCTGTCTCCAGTCCCACTTCCTTAAAGTTATATAAACAGTTACAGATTATACCTAGTCACTAGCTGTCAAAGTCATAAAATTGTTCCCCCAAAATAAAATAGCATGTTTTGTTTGAATACAATAACTTAAAAATATTATAAATGGGTGAGCCACAAAAACTCGGAGGCATTTGCAACACTTAAAGCAGGCAAATTAGTCAGTCTGTCTGTCCCCTTCCTCCCGTCTGTCTCCCTCAACACACTCCTACAACGTCGATGAATGGGGAGAAAGATGTGAAGATCCAGACAGTGATTCACAGATGGGAAGCACCAGTTAAAGACAGGAACTACCACCAGGCGTGGTGGCGCACGCCTTTAATCCCAGCACTCGGGAGGCAGAGGCAGGGGATCGTTGTGAGTTCAAGGCCAGCCTGGTCTATAGAGTGAGTCCAGGACAGCCAAGGCTACACAGAGAAACCCTGTCTCAAAACAAAACCCAAACAAAACAAACAAACAAAAACAAGACAGGAACTGTTGGTGGCCCACATCAGGGCTATAGCTAAGATACGCTCTGGATAGACACAATAGCCCCAAAGTTAGCGAGGACTCAGAACCATAGAGCTGTAGTGATGTGTGAAAAGGACTGTCAGGTTAGCCTGACCACTTTGGAAATTAATTCTGAATTACCTAACAAAGAATATATTTACCCCCTTATTCACCAATTCCATTCCTAAAGAAACTTACTCAATATGCATCCCAAACAGTCTATAGGAGCAAGAAAATTCACAGCAACACCGTGCATTCTGCAATAGGGAATCAATGGAAGCAAACTCCTGGGAATACAAACTAACCAGCCTTCATACATAGAGGGAGAAACTGGTCTGTCTTCACCACAGACTCAAGTATGGACATGGCCAGCGGACACGTACTTTCAATGCTGGTCATGCACACTTAGAAACTTACATATGAACGGAAATGAAAGCTGCAGAAGAGCATGTACAGAATGTCCCCAACGCTGTAAAGTCCAGAGGCAAGCCACATTCAAGAATACTCACGGGGACCACATAACTCTAAGAAGTGAATAGATGCAGAAAAACTCAAAACATTTGAATTCAAAATTCCAGGACAGGATCAAGGAGGAATATACACATACAACGCACCCAAAACTGGCAATATCTTCAATTGGGTATTTTCTTCTTGTTGAGCCCTGGCAGCTAGCACATATGCTATACAACGTAAAGTGTACTCAGAAGTAAGATGAGTTAGAGGGAGGAAGGGAAGAGACAGACAAAGAACAAAGAAAGCAGGTCTTATGAATCAGCGTCTACATGCTGGCTTTGATCAACATGTCAAGGCAACAGGAAATGCCTGTACCTAATTGAGCTGTCGCAGGTTGAACGGGTTATTTACGGCAGGTGGCCTGTCTGTCCAGTTTTCCTGTGATTTCATATCAAGAGGGTATGGGTACATTCAGCAGTACTTGGGATGTATGCCATGCCATGTAGAGTTCTTGGAATCATATCCTACAAGGCGCTGTTGAAAGCTAGAGAAATTCCTATGGAAGTGGGTGCAGACACTGGGGTGTTGGAACCCACCTCACACAAGGGGCCACATGAACTTGAGGTCGAGATATGTATGTATGTAACTGGGAGTTTTGGAGAGATGTGATAACTGAGTTCAAAAATTTAAAAGAAAGGCCATGATGCTTTAAAATTTGTAGATTTCGCCTGCATAACTAGGCCAGCCACTGCTAATTGGGAGAGATATACTGAGGCTGACTTAAGCTTTCAGAATTGAAGAATCAGTTCACAGAAGGCACCTGGATGACTGAAAGTGATGCTGGCTTAGTATCTTCCTAGAGTTTGTTAGAACTGAAAAACTGGAGTATTTCTAAAAATTTTATAACCTCCATTTTCCTCACGAAGAGTCACATTTTATAACAGACCACAGGCTTCATACATTTTAATCTTTAAAAACTAGACCAGCACTACACAATACTTGAGTTCAGGTATATTAATTATATTTCCTATCTTGTCTACTCCACAGAGAGTGGTAAAGCATGCATGGTTCTGATCCTCAGTAACCGCAGGCTTAGTGGGCACTGTCCAACATCTCTGGGGCTGCTAGCAGAGCTAATAGGAGTGTGGGTGGCTCCAGACTCAGCCACTGTCTTCAATAAGCCAAGTACATGACCAAGCCATAGTAGAAAGAAGAAAATGGAGATTTATACAGTAGAGCTGCACTGGGAAGTGACAAAATAATCCAGTAACCCCCAAGTTCATTTTTGGAGTCTGGACATGTGGTCTAGATTTAAGTAGAGGATGATGGTATGGAAATCTAAGCAGTCCCAGTCAAGGTGTCATCTACCTCTCACTGTCTAGGCTCCAGTCTCCCCTGCAAGGTGGTCTGGCAGGCATTTGTCAGCACAGTGCAAAGTATTTTCTGAAAGCATTCTTTGCTGGCTAGCTCAGGCTTTAGCGTTCTTCCAGCAGGTTTTTCCAATTTCTTAGGATCCACCATCTGACAGCCAAAGGGAGTAAGTAAGTAAGAGTGTGTGTGTGTGTGTGTGTGTGTGTGTGTGTGTGTGTGTGTGTGTGTGTGTGTGTGTGTGTGTGTGTGTGTGTGTGTGTGTGTGTGTGTGTGTGTGTGTGTGTGTGTGTGTGTGTGTGTGTGTCTGTGTGCCTCTGTAAGTGTATCTCAGTATATTTGCCTCTGTGTGTGTGTGCCTGCTTTTGTGTGTGTGTGCCTCTGTGTGTGTGTATGTGTATAGCATATCCCCATTCCTGCTAGAGAAGCAGGTTACATATTTCTCAGCTGTAAAACCAGGATTACAACAGTAGCTATGTGTGCAAGCAACACTGCTCCCCCATGTCCATGTTCCAAGCCCATCCCCTGTGGTTAGATCATCCCTGCCAAGGCACCAAGTGGGGGAGGTTTCTGTGAAGCATGACTACAAAGGTTCTCTCTAAGTAGAACCCAGGAAAGTGGGAGGCAGGCCAGGCCGTTCGATGGAAACAGCAGCAACTTCATGAACTGTCTAAATCTGATGACCTCTGACCAGCATATACACCAAGAACCTTGTACTGGCCTTTCTCCTTTGACCTTCATAAACCCCCTCTGAAGCAGCACATCAGTCCAGAAGCTGACAAGGACATAGACACTCTCCTGGACTCTCAGGAAGCAATGACATCTACAGATGCTTCCATTTTAGTCCCGTGGCACTCCTTTCTGACTTCTGACCTTCAGAACCATGAGATTAAAAAGTGTCTTGCTTGAAGCCACCGAGTGTGTGGCAATAAGTAACCACAGCGATCGAAAGCTACCACCTCAGGGGCTTGTATGCGAATCAAGCAAGGCAAGCTCTTCACTTCTGCAATGCTGGGCTCTACCTAGTTTACCCCAGGAGAAGTTATCTTCACTGTATACAAGCTAGACCACTGTGTAGATCAACACTGGGACAGACTGGACAGGATCAGGCGTTCACTGCCACTGACTGTGGAGTCCTGACAATGGCCCCGTCACCCTTGAGCTGTATCCCTCGGCTCTAAATAAAGGCCAGATGGTAGCGGCCCCAAAATTCAAAGATCACATACTTCCTTGGGTGTCTGAACTATATTCCCTGAGTCTACCTTTGACCCTTCCCCATCCTTCAAGCTTTAGCTAGTTCAGAATTCTCTAGTGTCTGTTGGTTCTCACTACTCTGAATATTGATTAATCGGGTGCTCATAGTTTTATTTTCAAAAGGGAAGATGAGAAGAGGATTTGGGATTGTTCACTTAAGTGTATGTTTAATGGATGTTCAGGGCTTCCCACAGGATGTTCTTTCTAAGCAAGCACGCCCAATTCTAAGCTTCTCAACGCCTTCAGTGTCCCTACAGTATGGCGGGCTGGCCATTCCCAGCAAGTATTCTGCCAGCTCTTATCTATCCACATGGCAGGATGTTTGACACATATTTCTTGCTGCCTAAGGTGGAGATAACGGTACACAGGCAATCAAACATGACCTAAAAGAACTCACATCAGAATGCCATCACTGAACAGAGCTTCCTCCTCTTGCATCTCCATGTGTAGATCGCCACGGTGGTCTGTGAAGGAGCCTCACCCTCCACAGAGTATTCTAGAAACTGGGCACATTCTTACCTATTTTAACTCAGCCTAGAGTGGAATGTTATGACTAGACTATGAGAGCACTCAGCTGACACACAAAGAAAGGGTGACTTTGATGACGGGAATCTATACAAGATGGCTGTTAAGGGACAGAGGAGAAGTCACTGAGGGGACAGATGTCATGCACAAAGACAGAGCAATATCCTTTAAGACAGGAAAGACTGTATATGGTGTGCAGTGAGACCAGATGACAGCAAGAGATGAAGTAAAGGTTGGCTACACCAGGGCTGTGTTTGTCATACTGGACACTGGACAATTTACTGTATAAAATGTAGTCATTAAAGAGATAACTGACCAAGAAGAGACTTGATTCCCTATGAGCATATACAGGGGGAAGAAGTCCCCCTCAGTCACAGTCATAGGGGAGGGGAGTAAGGGGAAAATGGGAGGGAGGGAGGAATGGGAGGATACAAGGGATGGGATAACCATTGTGATGTAATATGAATAAAGTAATTTTTTTTATTAATTTATTCTTGTTACATCTCAATGTTTATCCCATCCCTTGTATCCTCCCATTCCTCCTCCCCCCCCCCATTTTCCCATTATTCCCCTCCCCTATGACTGTTCTTGAGGGGGATTACGTCCCCCTATATATTCTCATAGGGTATCAAGTCTCTTCTTGGCTACTTGCTGTCCTTCCTCTGAGTGCCACCAGGTCTCCCCCTCCAGGGGACATGGTCAAATGTGAGGCACCAGAGTACGTGAGAAAGTCGTATCACACTCTCCACTCAACTGTGGAGAATATTCTGACCATTGGCTAGATCTGGGAAGGGGTTTAAAGTTTACCTCCTGTATTGTCCTTGGCTGGTGCCTTAGTTTGAGCGGGACCCCTGGGCCCAAATCTGCCTATCATATTGTTCTACTTGTAGATTTCTAGGACCCTCTGGATCCTTTTATTTTGCTGTTCTCCCATGCGTCTCTCATTTAGAGTCCCAATAGGACGCCTTCCCCTCTGTCCCAGTTTCCTGGTAAGTGAAGGCTTTCGTGGGACATGCCCCTTGGGCTAGTATGCAGATATGAGTATATACCATTTGATTCTTTCTGCTTCTGGGTTAACTCACTCATTATGATCATTTCTAGCTCAATCCATTTATCCACAAATTTCGGGAATTCCTTGTTTTTAATAGCTGAGTAGTATTCCATAGTGTATATGTACCACAGTTTCTTTATCCACTCTTCTACTGAGGGACACTTAGGCTGTTTCCATGTTCTGGCTATTAGGTGCTCATGGCTTCATAAAAATGATAGCTGGGCAAGGCATAGGGAGAAAGTTAGCAAGCTGTGTTCTTTCTCAGCTTTTGCTTCAGTTCCTGACTCCAGGTCCCCGGCAAACACCTCTTCCTGATGAATTGTGATTAGAACAATTGTCTAATAAACCTTTTCACCCACAGTTGCTTTTGGTCATGCTGTTGTATAAAAGAGCCGAAAATCAACAGCTGATTACATGCATAGGGGCAAACCAGCCAAATCAGAGGAAAAGGGGAGAGGCCAGGTAAGACTAGAGTTACTTAACCAGGAAAAGTAGAAGATGGAGGTGAAGAGAAACCCAGAAAAGGAAAGAACAGAACCACTGACATCAAAATGTACAAAGGGGGAAGTAAGAATAGGAGTGCATGGGGACATAAAGAGAAATACTACAGGATAATATCACAGAAATCCAATAGGAAAAATGGCTAGGGAGGTTTGGCTAGGTCGAGGATAGCAATATGGTCCAATGAGTCAAAACCAGAAAGAGGTAACAAAGAATCACACCCAAGCCCAGGACTCTGAGCATGCTTATGTGGACATGAACATGTCTCCTCTCCTTAACCCGACAAAAGGATTCCTGAAGGGCTTGGCAGGCCATGTGCAAGGGAGAGGCATATGTACTGCATGGGACCAAAGGGCTAAGCAGGGGTTTCTCATGTTCCCATGATGACAGAAGTTATAACCTAGCTATACCTGTACCCCTCAAACACATAACACAAAATCAGCCCCCAAAGAACTGAAAGCATAAGATAGGACACAGAGAGTCATGTGGCCAGGACAAAACAAAAGACCACAGCTGTATACATATATGCTGCAGTATGTGTGTGTGTGTGTGTGTGCATGTGTGCATTGTGTGTGCACTGTCACCAGGCTCCACCTCCTAGCTTTCATTCACACAAGTAGAAATTTATTGTAACAAAGCTGGCACAAGTACCCATATACATAATAACCATTAAATGTGTCCCTGAGAACAAAGGCCACAAAGAAAAGTGGGAACGGCAACAAAGGAAAGTAAAGTGAAGTACTAAGAAAGGGGTTGGATGTACCCCAGGGTGATCACAAAACAACAGGATTCTTACTTGATAAAAAGGAAGGGAGAGTAACCCCCTCCTGTGCAGCAACACCAAGTCATAGATGCAGTGAGGTACAAGGCTTCATGCTTCTCTGGGATAAGGAATATGAGAAGAGATAGGAGAGTAAAGATCACCAGACACAAGAATGAAGAATGGTAAGAAGTGGAGTTCCAGAAAGGAAAGCCCAGTGCTGGGAGGAAGAGTGGGAACGTGTTTGCTCCCCATAGTCCTTAGGAAAGAACAGTGCAGCTAACAAATGCACAGCAGAAAACAAGCTTTGACCCAGGGCATAAGAAAGAGGCAGAACTCCAAGGTCAACTTTCTATCCAATAGCCATATGGAAGGTACAGATTATGTACAAATGCAAATAATAAAGTCATAGTATAGATAAACACACCGAAGTTTCTCATTTAGTTCAAATAAACATATCAATGTGAGTGACTGGAAAACTGGAGTGATGAGTGGCTTGTAGCTTCACTCTGGGGAGTGGACATAAAAAACAGAAACATTTTTCAGTGCTCAGAGCATCCTTGACTTCTGGATCACATCTTACGCCCTGGTCCAGCTTTCCTGACTGCTCTGAGAAAGCCTCACTGGAACATTTTTGCTCCCTGTGAAGCTCCTCATATTGAGATCTTTAGAAGCAGCTACTCAATGCTGAAAATAAGATTCAGATTCCCCATTCTAGAGTCAGGACTTCCCAGATGAAGTCCTCTTGGAATGCACTACCCTAGATATTGCCCTGTAATGGGGCTGGCTCAAAAGGAATTCCCCAGTCCCAGCATCATTCCGGAGTGCGTCCGCCAGCATCTTTTCTACCCTCAGCATAAACAATTGTGGAGATCTTTGTTGTGTCTCTAAATTTCATCATGAACCTTGATGTCAGCAAGCCCCACTGCAGATGGTGTGACAGAGGAAAGATGAAACATGCGTCAGACCCACAGAACACAGTTCCCAGCAGGAAACACACCAGCCCCTTAAACTCTCACAGCAGCCAGTGCCTGTGTGATGGAAAGAGCATCCTCCTCCTTCAGCACTTCTCATTTGCATCCACGCCTCAGCTCTGCTTCCATTTTGCAAGCTCCTTGTGGGCACTGTGACACCTGAATACCTTGGCTGACTAATGTCTCCTGTTTCTCAAGGGTGACACAGTTCTCAAGATGTCCTCAGATATACTGTCTCATGCATCTTCAGGAGCTTCTCACTGGGTGGGGCACACATGGCTGTACTTGCTTCATACGGGAAGAGGCTATGATTAAGACTGGTGGGGTGATTAAAGGTCATGGGCTACCCAGATAGACCCCAGAGCCAGGAGCGAAAGCTCAGCAATCTAGATTCCTGAGCAGCCCTAACCTCAAGCACCCTGTTTTGTTACCTCCTCTTCCACTGCTACCTTACTCAGTTGATAGTCAGACATGTGGCCACTGTGAGAAGGGTGTCTGCATAGAGAAATGAAGGAACAGGTACGTAAGGCAGAAATGTAGCTTTTAGAAGCAAGTTGGTGGATGCTGAGAAAGCCTCATGTTTTTCCTATCAAGTCCTAGGAACACTGTGTTAGCTGGGGCATGGCAGCAATGTTTTTGTGCCTATAAGATGGGAAACCAAAAGATGTGAGGTGTGTGTCTGCCTATGTGCATGTATTCATGTATGTGTTTGTGAGTGAATGAGTGTACCGGTATATACATGTTCCTAGGCACATCCCTTTTTAAAGGATAAATCAAGTCCACAAGTTCTTGGAATCCTGGATGCTGGGGCAGGGAGAACAGCATCTCTCCAAAGCAGCTGGAGAGGACTCAGATGAAACAAGAAGTACCTCAGAGTCTTCTGAGGATGGTGCTGACAGGAGTAGGAATGGCATGTTGGTCCACGTCAGAAGAGAAAGGAGAAGCAGCTACCAAAGAAAGGGACTGGTTGAAACACACTCCCCACCCCCACCCCACTCCAATAAAAGCAAAGGCATGTCTCTAGCAGGGGCCTTCAGGAACAAAGCCTGAAGGACAAGTCCTATGCAAGTCAGACTCAGGGAAATTCTTGAGGGAGTGAGGGAAGTGGGCTGGGGCAGGGTAAAGGCAAACAGGTGAAAAGCCTGGACTCCCAGAGAGCTCTGTAGTTCCATGCATGCAGACCGACCCACACAGCCAGGAAAGCTGAGTGGTAATATGGCAGCATCAGCCTGTCAGCAGCCCAGGGCTGTTGCCAGTTATGGCCAGATGCCACAGCAGGAACAGTAGGCCAGGGTCAGAGTCTCCCTTCAACAGGAGCTGCATTCTGTACCTATGGCAAAGCTGGACACTCCCTCATGGCTGAGATCTTGCTTTATTTACTCCCGTCGGCTCTCCTGAACCCCACCTACGAGTTTCTGCATTGTTAAGTTTTATGGCCTCTATGTTGGTGTCTTTTGGTCATGCAGTGTTTCCTTGGCTAGGCATGCACATGTCTGTCTCTTCCACCTAGATTTCTGTGCGTCCTTGTCAAGGACCATGGGCTCAGTGGTCACAGGCTCAACTCAGTCCTCTCTGCTATTAACTGCATGTTGGTAAATCCTGTTTCCTTAGAGAACCCAAGTCAGGCACAGAAGCTTGCTGCATGTGTTCTCCTCTGTGGCCTAAGCAGCTGCAGCCCCTCCACTCCACTACATGCATGACTGCCAGCCAGGCTCTCTGTTCATTCCTACTTCAATCTGACCATGACCCCTTTTTAAGGAAGCACCCAGAAATTCCAAGTCCTTCAAGGGAGGTGTCACCCACATGAGAGAAAGAAGGACCTTTATTTTTTGTTCTGGCACAGGAGTTCAATAAATGCAGACGGAAACTGACTGCATGGTTCAAATAAACTCCACTATAGGGCCCATTATCTCATTGATTTCCACTGACTTGTAAGCAACTCATCTACATACTGTTGCATGTACCATCTATCTGGCCCCATTTTTAGCTTCCCAGATTATTTTTAAAAAAACTTAAGAAGACTCAGCCCTCTGTACCCCTGGATCGATAATATTGAAATAAAATTATATCCCTATGGAATATGTACAGTTTTCCTTTCATTATTCCCTAAGGAAATATGGGGTGGCAACTCTTTACATAGCATCCTATATTGGGGCAGCCATTTAGACATAATTTAAAGCATGGAAGACACACAGTTACATGTGGGTTTTCATAAAGGCTTTGAGATACGTTATAGTATCTGCTGTAGCTGAAGAGGTCCTGAACACAACACAGTGCTCCCCGAATATAGGGAGACAACACAACAGATTTCTACACCCAACTAAAAGTTAACAAGAATCAATTATTTTGACCCAAAATTATCTCTTCGGTATTTAATTCTGTTACCAAGGCATGTGCCCTGCATCCATGTTTCATGCCTCTCATAACTTTGAGACAGACTCTACCTACATTGGCATCAGAACCATAGATATAAAACAGAGTGGACCCTCATAGTGCGCCATGTAAGGTCACCCTCACAAGAATAATTGGAATACTCACATGGTTTAATTCATGCTATTTTCAAAATCCAATCTAGATTAAAGTAGATGTATTCACTTAAAATCATATTTTCATTGACTGAATTTTGAAGAATTCAAAAATAATTAACAAATAAAATGTTTACAGTTATACTATTTACTAAGATATAAAATATGAAAGCAATTGCCATATTTTCAATAAATATAACCCAAGAAGACAAAAAGCCAAATATTGAAGATGATTTTAGATTAAAGCAGACATTCACTTTCCTTGTGGAAGAGGGTGCTAAGTCTGAGATGACCAAGGATGAGAACTAAACCCTGGACGTGGACACATGGAATGTACATTGCATTGGGAACATGGTGGTCTGGAATAAGAGGACACAGAGAACGAGTGACTGACTACTAGCCTACTGCTACACAAAAAAACACCCACGCATTAATCTTAGCAGCATAAACACCCACAGCTGTTGTCTCACAGCTTTTAGGGCTTGGCCTGGCTAAACTATGACGGCTTAGTTTCATCAGGAATGGAAATGGCACTTGAAGAGGGCATCATTGACTGCACCAAGACAAACACAAACACGGAACAACCTAGCAGACCCTTGATTCATAGTCTGACGTCTCCCTTGATATGATGTCTATGAGAAAGCGAGGCCTGTTGCCATTGTGATAGGATGTCCTTCATATGCCGATAATGGGGAAAACCCAAAGGGTGGCCTCATTAGAGATCCCTCTCCGAACAGAAACATCTGGTCCATTATTAGTCTTCCCCCACAAAGGGGGAGGAGATGAACACCTCTCCTACGGATGTCTATCTCTAAAAATATAGCTGTAAGTTTGACTTTTGAAAAAGGACATCTCAGAATTCTGGGGACACACTGACAGGAGCTGTAAGCATGCGAGGATTAGTGATCTTTGATCCAAACTAAATTATCCATTCATGACCATGATTATACAGCATGGCCCTGAGAGGACTGTAATGTTATCTCAAACATGACAATGACCAGCCATGGTCCTCATCTCATGTTTGCACCATCAGAGCTGTTTAAGTGTGGTGGTAACAGTTACACTGGAGTTGGTGGAAGAGGCAGGATGTGAATAGATGAGTGTTGGCCATGAAAGGTGAATATTTCTAAAAGAAAACAGGCACCAATTAGTCTCTACATGGTAATCTTTGAGTGTCCATTACTGGCTAGTAGTGGTAATGTAAAAAAAAAAAAAAAACCTCATCAAATAGGTCTATCAAAGTGAAGTTATGCTATAGAACTGAGGGGGGCAGAAAACAGTTCTGGGGCTATTGAAGCTCAGGCTTGCTTTTAAATCTGATGACCTCAGTTTGATCCTGAGGAACTTGAGAAGAGAAGAACCAACTCTCCTAAGTTGTAATGTTGTCGTCTAACATCCACATGCATATCCTGGCATGTACACAGGCAGGCAGGCAGACAGACAGACAGACACACACACACACACACACACACACACACACACACACACACACACACACACCACATTAAACAATAGAAACTCAATCCCTGAGAGGTTCACAACAATTGTGAAATGAATCATAGAATTACAGACTAGAAACCAAGAACAAGAGAGAGAGAACCAAGAACACACTTAAAACTCTTAAAAATTCTAAGAAAAATTCTATATTCTACTCTATTTGCTATTTTAAACTAGTAACAAAAGATCAGTCTTTAAATATAATATTAAGTATCTAAAATTGACACAAGTAGAAACAGAAACAACAAATAGACAAACTGGTTTAAAGATGAGGAAGAACAGGAGGAGGAAGAGCAGAAAGAGGAAGAGAGGGAGTAGGAGGCAGCAGCCAACCACAGGATCCTGTATAAACTTTTAAGCATTTTGGAGGGGGGGGGGTTCAAAAGCTATCCTTGCACAATTTAGGAAAAAAATTCCTTTTAATATAATTCTCATGGCTCTAGAGCATAGAAAAAGATGAAACTTTAATATAATTCTCACGGCTTTAGAGCATAGAAAAAGTTGTGTGACTGACCTCTTTTTCATATTTAAACAATTACAGTCAAGGCAGAGATCACTATGAAAATGGAATTAATGCCATAGTCAGAAACATAGTTTTTGCAGCACTAGTGCCTGGACATCATGCCCTGTGTGCTAGGTAACTGCTCTACCATTGAGCCACAGATTAAGTCCCTAAAACAAGTACTGCAACATGGTTAGGGGATCATACATGAAAGTTTGCTGTACAAACTGTAACAGGCTATACAAGGAGTAATACGGTTCCTAGTGATCAAAAATGGCTAAAGATTTATACGCCAGCCCACATATAGAGAAATGCAGTTCCAAGCCCAATTAAATTTAACTTAATCATAGATCATTAAAGCGGAATTGCTCAATAAATGCTACCAGATAGCTGAATATTTAAAAGTTGTACTGCTCTCTCATGCTGTGTTTTAAAACAAACTATATGTGGCTACAACACCAACTTTAAAAATTATAAAGACCTGTGGAAGCTAAAGGGAGGTTCATCTTATATTTCTTACCACATATCACATTTCCAGTGATAAATGTCGTGTGGTGTGTCATAATGACAGCCTTGACCAGAGCAACAAACACGAGCATGAGGTGCGGGGCAGATAAGGCGATATTCAAAACCAGAAAAAAATAATGTTCACAGATGCATCACACTAAGATGATTCATAAAAATATTAACGCTCGAATAGATTAATGAATAAAGAACTCAAACAGAAGGTTACAGAAGAGTTATGAATTTCCAGTAAGTACAGGGAATGTCATCAAACACTCATGCCTCAGCACATGAGGAGAAGTGGAGCAGAAGGCAGCATGCAGTTATGTCTATAGGGAGCAGAGGACAGCAAAGACTCTTTGACAACATGTTTTAGAACCTCAGGAGAAGCATGATAAAGGTGACAAGATCTGGGCTACCAGGCTGTTGAAGGCTGTATCACTCACTCTATAAAGAAGTGCACACAATCACCTACCAGCTTTTGCCCCCAAGTACAATGTTATACTAGCTCACTAAATAATTACATTTTGATGAATATTTAATGCACTGAGAAAGTGCTCTGAATGGGTTAAACTTAGGTAAAGAAGAAAAGCTTAACTAGGGCATAGTAGTGACACTGTGACGTGACAATATCTATACAGAGGGCAATTAACAAAAGTACCACACTGTTACAGTGGCTTTCTCTGAATACTCTGCCTACAAAGTAATTTTAATGCTTAATAGTGAACATGGGAATAAATTTTTCTAATGAAAAAAGATTATTGTCAAAGGGAGGTGTTTATGGCTTTTAAGATAGAAGGGCACCTTTGCCTTAATGATGCCTTCTGCACAGGCTGGAGGGGAAAGCAAGGAGTGGGGTAGGGGGGAGTGCATACTGACCACCTTGGTATCTAAATAGTCTCCCAGAAGCCCAGTCCGTAGCTCCTGGACCTGGCTTCTTCTTCATCAGCTCTCCCCTTTACATATCTTCCTGCTCAACTCTGCCCATGTCTACCTTCCTCCTGCTCAAAGTCTAGGTGTACCAAAGCAATTGGTCTGGAAGGAACTCCACCCACAGGGAGTCATGGCAGGCAATGTGCTTCTGCCCAGATGCTGCTCCCGTTAGAAAGAAGCAGCATCCACCTACCGAATCCACATGCCTGCTCTTATTTGTTCACTTGCTTGTTTTCAACCCTTGTAGACACCAGGCAAGAGCACTCCCACTGGACTATATGCCTAGCCCTAACTTCATTTTTCCAAGTTATTTTTACTTTAGTGATTTCTCTTCATTTTTTTTTTTTTGCATTATCATTATCTTTTCAATTTTATTACATTTATTCTGCATATGTGTGAGCATGGCATGTGTATCATGGTGTAAATGTGGAGGCCGACAGACCACTTTCTGGTGTCCGTTCTCTCCTTCTACCATGAAGGCCTTGAGGATTAAATTGTAGCTCTTGTACATATTGATATGTGTGCTACCTGCTGAGCCATCTTGCCAGCCCCATTTTTTCATGTTTTTCTGAGGAAGGGACTCACTAAGTTGCCCTGACAGGCCTTGGTCTCCATCCACAGCCTATTAATGAACTTGAGCTGCCAATCTTTCCATCTTATCCTTCTAAGTAGCTGCAATTAGAAGTGTAGGCCAGTAGTCCTGGTTTCAAAATCTAAACCTTTTCCTTATTGCATGTGCATGGGTGTGACTGAAGTGTTCGCAAGAGACACCCACATTCATTACCCTTATTTTGTAAGTGACCCTTCCATGGCAAAGGACCCTACAGACACAAATAAGGCAAGCTGTAAAGATGGAGGTCCGTCTTGCGTTATTTAGGTGAGTAGAGGTCATCCCAGGGATTAAAGTGACAGAGAAAGGAGAGACAAGAGCCAGAGCTGGAGACAGAGGTGGCACTCAGAATAATTCAGGGACATAAGCCTTTCCAAAAAACTGGGGGGAAAAAAACAAGGAAACTGATTCTTTCCTGCAGCCCCTGGAAGGAGTGCCTGCTGCCTGGTGATCTTGCTTTCAGAATCTCTAACTAAAAAGTATGTGTTGTTTTAAGCTACTAACTTTGTGGTAATTTACTATGGGAATGAATAGAGGTGCCAGTGAACCTACAGCAACACCCCCACAGCCTTCCTGACGGTATCACCACTAAAAGGCATTTGTTGTTTCTGCCAGAACTTCCCCAAGTGGCTCAGAGCAACCCAAGTCCTGTAGCTTTAAAGACTTCTCTGATTGGACAAATATCCTGTGTCAGCCCCTAGGAAGTTCAGTATGCTTCAGCCCTGGATGCGTCGAATAGTCTTACAGTCAAGAAGTCTGGTATGTTTTTCTTAATACAGAATTGCCCACATACAGCTGACCACAGAAACCATCGCATATCTATTTATATCAATATTGTTAAAAGAAGCAAACATCTATTGCTTGGCTTGTCTAGTGTATGCCAGGCACTGGGCTGGGCTTTATGGAAACAAGACGAATCTCTACTCTAAACCGAGCCCCACCATTTCCTGCCACACTCGCAGCATACTGAGCTGGGAGTTCTCTCCAGGGCTTTGTCTGTCTTCTCAGGTCACAAATCTTCTTCTAAGAATGCAAGCATCTCTCTGTCCCCAATCCCACAGTCTACAAAACTCCAGTAGGCAGAGGATGTACATGCTTATTAGAACCATGACATTTTAGGGTAGAAGACAGAGCCGTCTGGGTATCTAGTTTGAACAACAAATACTATAACTGAGAGACTATGCTGACTGGCCCAGGACTACATTACTGTAGGGTCATATTATCCACATGAGCTGCTTGTGTTTAAAGTCACAAAAGGCCAGCCATCTTTATGGTAACCTACCATAATCAGCAGGCAAAATATTTCATTGCTGTGTCCCTCTGTGCCCTCTCTCGACTTCTGATCGTGATTGCAATATTGATTTACTCTGCACGTGAGTAGAAAGAAAGATCTACCACTGAGCAGGCACTGTGTGCTCTCCCAGGAGTTTAGACAGCAGATAGAGAGCCATTGCTCTTAACAACCCAAGCCAATGGCCACAGTTGCAGGGAGAGAAAGCGCTTTCTATCATGCTCCAGAAGGGGTTTTCCAGAGCTCATGAACTGAACAAACATTTGGGACAACTCGACTCTTCCCTTGTACCTGCCATCATGTTTAGACACAGGAATGCCAAGAGTCTCTCAAGTTCTCTCATTTTTACTTGTGATTTGTTACCAAAGGGAAGAATACAACCTGGCATGTGCAGATATCAATGTAATCATAAGAGCAAAGATCAGGCCCAACATGTGTGGTGCGCTCACATGCCATCATAGTGTTCCAGGGAAAAGGCAGAAGGATGGGAAGTTTACAGCCAACCTGGGCTATACTGTGGGGCTGGCGAGCCGTACCTTCAGGAGAACTGGCATGGACCTGCAGAGGTGCAGCATGTTCAAGCTTCAGAATTAAAATTCCATCCTGGTAACCAAAGGTGTGGGACAAAGCCCTCTCCCTGTTTCTGGGCTTGCCTCAGGAGCACAACCCCGAGGTGGTTACAAGGTGGTCAGTCACATAAACCTGTCACCTGTTATCTTTTCCCATGTAAATAGAGCAATGCCAGCAGCCTAGACCCAGCCAATGAGACACATTCATCCCCAAACCCCGCCCACTGCCCAAGGTTCATATAACACCGTGCACCCTGGAATAAGGGGCACACATATACATACACACATAAGAGCGCTCTCTCTCTCTCTCTCTCTCTCAGACACACACACACACACACACACACACACACACACACACACACACAGAGGAACTTGAGCTGTTTCTGTTTCTGGAATCTTGCACAGCCCACTATGCTTCCATCCCCCCTCAGCCCAGAGTCTGGCAGTGCCCAGATGTTCCGAGGACCATAGAACTACATTATACAGCAAGCTAGCCTAGGTGACTTAGGAGATATTGTCACACACTAGAAAGTTTAAAAGAAATGGGGATAGAGCTCAGTAAGAAAGTGCTGACCTGGCATGCCTGAGGCTCAAGGTTCAATCCCCAGACCTGGAAAAATAAAAATAAAAATAAAAATAAAAGAATCATAGAGGGAGGGAAGCCCTCCATTTGAAAAACTGAGTCTGCTTAACTGTGAAAAGCAATGGCACCCAAAATAACAGTAGTAATAAGGACAATGACCCGCAATGGATATGAACACAACTTACAACACAAGTGATGGAATGAACGCTCATGGGGTAACGATCTGGGCACTTTGACAGATTGTTGCTACCAGTGAGCAAAGGCAAAGTACAACGATAAGCAGAGAGGCAGACAGTGCTCTCAACAGGGAGCAGCCCCAGTGTTCAGGTCTGCATTAAGATGGACTGGCCTACCTCTCACCAGACAGGGCCAGGCCTAGGGCTTTGGCTCCCAACCCTTACACACCTGTCAGGAGTTTACAGTACACACAGAAACAAAAACAAAAACAAAACACTTTCAACATTTGCAAGGAACACAGATTGACTGGCAAAAAAAAAAAAAAAAAAAAAAATTTATATTAAAATGCTCAAGAGACAGAAAGTTCTGGAACATAGAAAAGTCCTTTCAAAGAAGAAAGGACAGAAGCTGGCCTTGGAGAGAGGGGGGGAAGGCAACGCAGCAGATGACAGCAAAGGACAAAGTGCACCACGTGAAGTGAGTGGCATGAGGGCCCACAAGGGAGGTGCGATCTCAGACACCGGAGAGAAAGCAGCCAGAAGAACACCAAATGCTGAGACAGAAGGGGGAAGCCAGAGCGGGTGGCTTGAAGCAGAGCCAAGGGCAGAGTAAGTTCTGGATTTGGGTACTAGGAAGTCCAAGAGGGTCACAAAGTGGTGGCTGTAAAGTTGGCCCCAAAGCAAAGAAAAAAGCTAAAGGAACTGGAGGCCCCGTAGAAGCCACCATGACTCTTAGGCAAGTGGTTTCTCCTGCAGATCTCAGCACGCGCAGGACAACACATGCAACACATCTTCGTCCTGTAAGTCTGCTCTCAGACACTTTCGTGGCTTCACATATGCCTGACCCATTTCTGAAACCAGGGCAGTCTGCTTGAAAACGCAGGATGAAACATGAAAAATTCCCAGCAAGGGTCACCTGATATTTGACAGAAACAGGCATTTTGACAGCAAAGCTCTAAGACCAGGCAAGTATCCCAAGCTGGAGACCAGCCCAAAGGACAGACAGTGGGACTGCACTGAAACCCAACGAGCAAAGGCCTAACTCGCTTTTCCTGCTTATTAATAGACCACTGTTTAGTCTCACCACCCAGACTTGCAGTGAGTGGGGTATTTAAGTTGCTTGAAAACTGAATCAGCATCACAGTTTGTCCATGCAGATATCTGTCTCCAGGCGCCATGGCTAGACGAAAAGGTTTTAGGGAGGCCTTTCAAATTAGTGGGTCCAATCTAAAGAATATTACTTTTCTCTTTTAGCTAAACACTTGGCCTGCAGGGAACTCTTACCTCAAAGGAGGCAATACACTGGTAAGATTTTTTGCACAGATGTTAGTTTTAGTAATAATGTGTTATGATGGGGAAAAGGGATTAGGTCCCTCTGAGTAAAGTATCACAACTTAGTCTCAATATTTATCTATTTGAACATTTAGCTTAATTCTTTAAACAATGTACACAGGCAAGTGTGCAAATGCATGAGCACGTGCACGCGTGTACACTCTCTCTCTCTCTCTCCGCCCCCCCAGCCCCCCATGAGGACAATTGGGAAAGCAAAGAGCGGAGGACCTTAGGGCTTGCGAGATAGTTAGCCTAAGCAAATCTGTGAGCTCCAACTTTAGTAAGAATGCTCATCTCAAAAATTAAGGTGGAAAGTGACTGAGGAAAGCACCTAATATCCGCCTCCGTGGTCCACATGCACATACACGTATGCTCACACACATGCTTGCATGCACACACATGCCAGACTCAGAGGTGCACTATACAAGCACAGCTCTGAGGTAGGGCATGTGTCCATGAACTGCAAAGACAAGGGAGAAGGGATGAGGTGCTCAGGCGTTCCGGGACAAGGCCAGGGACCAGGCCAGCGGCATTACAGCAAACCCTGCAGTTACACTAGCAAAGTCCTTCAAGCTGATTTGTCCTGATACTGTTCTGACATTCCTACGTGAGTGGCAGCGTTTGGCAGATAATTCATGGCGAGCAGTGACATCCTCTCCCCTCTGTATATTTAGGTACACACTCTTTGTTATGTGTGAAACGGCCCACGTTTTTTCTTTCAAAAGTCCCGCCCCGTGTATGGACCGGGGCCTCCAATCTGCACACAGGATGACGCTTGGGCTCATTTTCTCTAGAAACTCAAAAACGAGCTTCTGAGTTGTGCAATAATGAACTTTACCCTCCCGTACAAATTAAACCAGGTGTTATTAAGTGCAGGTAAATGAAAAACTGGACTTAAAAAAAAAAAAAAAAAAAAAAAACAGCCAATCTATGTCAGGCACACTTTTTTTCTCTGAGAGAGAGATTAAGGTTCCTACAGGGGACTGGTATGAAGGTCACCAAACCAAATGTTGCAATCTTAAAGTGACATTGACAGCAGCCATGCCTAGTGCAGGAGCTTAGGTCTAGTACAGGATTCTCCATTCCCAGAAGCATTCCCAAGTGACCAGGGGCAAAAACTAAAGCATCAAAATACTAAGATTAGGGCAGTTTTCTTCCTTAATTAAGACATATCCAAGTGCCATAATTAAAAAATGCTTGTTACTCCACGCCCACAAGGACTGGTACCTTCAAGATTGATCTGACGTACTGACCCTTGTTAGTCCTTCAGCATGTACCTGTTGACAATTCCAAGCCTCCCAGAGGTGTCTGCTGGGAATGTTCTAACTTTCTGGGCAGGAGCCAGCCACCGGACCTACCTTTAGCCTTCTAAGTGAGAACCATAAGGCAGCAGGGGAGATGCAGAGACCACCCTTCATCTTCTGTCTGCTTACCAGAGTCTCATCTGCAGCTTACAGACACGTGCGAAGCAATCAGCGCTCACTCAGAATAGCTGTGCTGGGCTCTCTGCCCCTGCAGCAGGAGAACCTCCCTGGGAGGCAGAGGGTGGGGGGTGGGGTGGCGGTGGGGGGATGGGGGTGGCAGCCAGACTCCAGCATCTAAATTTAAAGCAGACCTTTAAGCCCAGCCTTTCCTATGGCATCAGGCTGCTTCATTTGGTTTTGTGCAATGGTTCCACTGGTGACCAGGTCTGGGTTTATAGAGGTGCGGAAATCTGGGCATTTTGCTTCAAGTGGGTCCTCAGGCCCCAAGTGTGCCTAGAACCCTGGGGTTAGGACGCATTCTGGAGTCCTTAACATCTGGAAGTGCTTGAACTCTGCAGGGCTGGTGACAACTACTGACGTGGGGAAAATGAGGTGTCATGTGGCCAGGTCTGTGTTGCACTGAGCCAACAGAGCTGGAGGGTATGCACACTGGCTTCATTTTTTTTTTTTTTAGAATGCTCTGAAAGAGCTGTCTTGTTTACTTACTCTCCCGGACTCACTAAGAGTTTGTATCCAAGGTTACACCCTCATTTTCTTCTTCTTGGTCCTCACACCTGTTACCTCATTTTCTTGTTTTAAGCTGTCCTCTCCCATTAGAGGGGGGAGAACGGAGGGTGGTGGGGATGCGTGCAGCTGAGATAGGAATGGGAAGAGAGCCTGGACTCTCATGCTGGAGAAAAGCTCCTGGGCAGGAACTGTGTGTCAGGCACTGCCTGGGCTAGGCTTTGTACAAGCATCATTTCTTCAACTATAAGACATGTCTACTGCTGTGACAGTTTTAAATATAAACTTGTCACAACCTACAATCACCTGGGAATAGACTCCTAATTTAGCAATTATCCAGATCAGGTTGGTCTGTGGGCATGTCAG
This sequence comes from Acomys russatus, assembly GCF_903995435.1. Taxonomy (NCBI): domain Eukaryota; kingdom Metazoa; phylum Chordata; class Mammalia; order Rodentia; family Muridae; genus Acomys; species Acomys russatus. The sequence continues at coordinate 51,444,943 of NC_067139.1, read as the reverse complement.
GGGTGGGGGTGGGGCATGGGGATGGGGGGGTTGCCTTCACTGTTAATTGATTCGGGAATGAAGGGCAAGCCCACTGTGGGCAGCACCATTCCCTAGGTAGGGACGATGAAGGACTAGAGGCAGCAAGCAATGATCCTTTTATGTTTCCTTTGCTCTCGACTATTGATGTGCTCTGACTAGCTTCATGACTTCCTGCCTTGTTTTCTCCAAAATAATGGACTGTAACTTGGAATTGTAAGTCAGATAAGTCCTTCCCTCCCTCACCTTGCTTTCTGTCAGGATGTTTTAGCCGAACCACAAAAATGAAACAGTATGGAGGCTGCAGTTATTAGAAAGACAGGTCTTTTAACTTTGCTCTGCCGAGGAACTGGCTCCGTACTGCAGCCATCCCTCAGGCAGGAAATGGGGATCTGCTCTTGCTTCCTCCTCTCCACAGGCTCAACCACCAACACTGGGACTGCTTGTGGCCAAGTAAACAGCCTTTCAAAGGTCTGTGTAGTAACAGTATCCAACGGCTTCTGCCTCTTCTCAGAGGAAGGTAGGCTCTTACATTGTTTGTTATCCTACGGACTGGTCTCGGATGAGGGGGTTGTTTTAAACACGTGTCTAAACATATCCATGATGCATCAGTCGGTTCTGTCTCTGGTATGGGATGTGACTCTGATCTTCAGATTCCAGCTGCCTGACATGCCCACTCAGATTGTCCATCTCAAATTATTATGTCCAAGCTCAGATTCTGCATCTTTCTCTCCAATTCTTCTTCCCTCCACATTTCTCTATCACTGGAACTGGAACTAGCAAACACCTAGAATCACAATCGCCGAGTCGTTCCCCTTCCCCACCCAAAGGATTACCAGTGCCTGTCCACTTGAGAGGTAAAAGCAGTAAAGAAATGGCAGCACTTAATGACAGCATTCCCTGTGCACCAGGTGCCCTGGAATGCACACCACCACCACCATTCACTCGTGTTTTCACAGCAGTCCCATAAGAGGATCCTATTGATACTAGAAACTAATCTGCCCAAGGCTAATAAATAGCTTAGAAGAAGAGAGTTAATGTTTTAACTTTGTCACTTTGAACACACGCTCCTAACCACTGCTTCCACTCTTTCCCAATCCCAGGTTAACTCACTGCACTGCTTTCCCACTGCTAACTCAGCATTCCTGAGACTTTTGGGCTAGAAAGGCCTCTAGACGGTCTGTTACTACCTCACAGCCCCAGAATCTTGATGAGACAGACAGTAGACTTGTCAAAGTCTAGTTCAAGGTATGTCATTTCCCTTACCAAGGTCCTCAAAAGCATTTAGCCACCTTCTGAATGGGATTTGCACTCCATCAGATGGCCTATGAGGTTCTATGGTAACTCCTCCTGCCTCCTCCTCAGATTTCACCTACTACCCATTTCCACCTCAAACAGCATATTCTTTCCCCATTACTTGTTACCCTTTAAGTCTGTCAAGTTCTTCCCTGCCTCCAGGCCTTCACATGCCATTTGTTCCCAGATGCAGTATTTTCCCACTGCACAGGGCACCACTTTAGCCATCCTATCTTTGTGTCCTCCAGCCCAATCTGAAGTTGTCTACAGTATTCTGGCTAGTATCATTTCACTCTTTCCCTCCATGACAACCAAAAGGTAACTATGTTTGCTTGCTTCTGGCACAGAGTTTGGAATATTGGCAGTGCAATGCTATGTCCAGTGAAAGAACAGTGGAGCTTCTGAAAACTTCTATACACTACTGAGAGAGAGAGAGAGCGAGCGAGCGAGCGAGAGAGAGAGAGAGAGAGAGAGAGAGAGAGAGAGAGTGAGAGAGAGAGAGAGAGAGAGAAAGACAGAAAGAGAGAGAGAGAGAGAGACAGAGGCAGAGAGACAAACAGAGAGAAAGACAGAGAGAGACAGAGACAGTCAGAGAGAAAGGCAGAGAGAAAACAGAGACAGACAGAGAAACAGAGAAAGGCAGAGAGACAGAGAGAGACAGAGACACACACACAGAGGGAGGGAGGGAGGAGAGAGAGAGAGAGAGAGAGAGAGAGAGAGAGAGAGAGAGAGAGAGAGAGAGAGAGAGAGAGAGAATATGCACATATACAACAGTCAACCACAGGCCACATGCTCAGCAGCAATCTTGAGCTATTACCCAGTGATGTGCAGCCATCATTGAAAGACATTCTCGGATTTTTGCAAGAACACTTGATAACATAATTCTCAGAACATTCCCTATGGTGAAGCAGTGTGTGGCTGTGTGTGTGTGTGTGTGTGTAGGTTTCAAGCTGTGAGTAAAAACTGCTAAATATTTGGGAAATACAGAAGGACACAACCAAGACTCCCTAAAGAGTGGTTAAAGCTGTGCAGCATATTGTCCCCAGCTTCATTTCTCTTGTTCTGACAGAACACCCTGACAGAAAGCATTTTGAGGGACGAAGGGTCTATTTGGCTTATGGTTTCAGGCTGCAGCCTACCATTGTGGGGAAGTCACAGTGGCAAGGGTGTGAAGCAGATGCTCACTTCATATCCCAGGTCAGGAGCAGACAGAAAGCAAAGCACACATGCTTAGTGCTCAGCTGGATTTCTCTACTCTTACACAGTCCAGGTCCTAAAACACAGCTGCAGCACTAACAGTCGACACAGTTCACTACCAAATGCCCACAACCTGACATGTAACACAGTTGGTTCAGCTGCTTTATAATAAGCACTTTAGCACCAATTAAAAAAGGCCATCCTCAAGTTATGAGGGTAAAAGTCAGAGCCACATGGTTCTCTGAAACTGAGACTTCCTTACTAAGAGAATCCTAGTTCTGTCAGATTGAAAAGATAAAGCCAACCACCACACCTACCTAGACTTTAAAAAATGCTTTGTGTATCATGACTGTCACCCCCATTAGGATGAGAAGATATGCTCTACTATTTTTCTTAATCTTTTATATAAATTGTTTATTTTTAATTCATTCACTTTACATCACAATTGTAGCCCCTTCCCTTGTCTCCTTCTGATCCCAACCTCCCATCCTCTTCCCTCCTCTCTCCCTCCCCTAGTCCTCAGAAAGGGGGAGCCCATCTGAACCCAGCCTATCAAGTCTCATCTGGACTGCCTGCATCCTCTTTCTCTTGTGGGCTGGATGGCATGGCCTCCCTGTCAAGGGGAAGTGATCAGTGAGTGGGCAACAGGGTCCATGTCAGAGACAGCCCTTACTCCCCCTATTAGGGGGCTCACATGGAGATTGTGCCATTAACACATGGTATGTTCCATAAACATTTATAATATGTTTCAGAGAACCATGTGGCTCTGACTTTTACCCTCATAACTTGAGGATGGCCTTTTTTAATTGGTGCTAAAGTGCTTATTATAAAGCAGCTGAACCAACTGTGTTACATTGTCCTGCCTAGTCACAGATCTCTTAGAAAGAAGGGGAGACCACTGCTTCTGAATATCAATGGTCCTTCTTTCCTAGGATCCATGTACTTTTAAAAGATAAAAGGGAATGAAATTCTTTTCAAGAATAAAGTATAAAAAGGGAGAAATTGGAAATAATACACCCAAACAGAAATGTATCACAAATACATTAAGAGAGCAGTAACAAAAATACAAATAAAAATTTAAAATAGGCAAAGTATCTGTACTGGTCAGCTGGCCAACTGTCAGCGTGACACAACCCACAGTCACCTGGGTAGAGTCTCAGTGAGGGACTGTCTTTATATCAGGTTAGCCTGTGGGCGTGAGTGCATGTGTGTGTGTGTGTGTGTGTGTGTGTGTGTGTGTGTGTGTGTGTGTGTGTGTGTGTGTGTAAGTTCAGTAATGTAGGAAGATCTGGCACCAGCATCACTATGGGTATCACTATTCCCCAGAAAGAGGTGGATTCTGAACTGTGTAAGAGTAGAGAAACTGAACTGACTGGCAAGCAAACATTTCAGCACATACATGCTCATTTCTCTGTGCTCCTGAGTGTGAATGTGGTGTAACTGACTGGAATATAAAATGTAACCTGAAATAAACCCTTTCTTCCTTACGCTTTTTGTTTGATGTTTTTACCACAGCAACAGAAATGAAACCAGTCAGGATCTAAGAGGAAATTTCTCTAAAAACAAAGCATATAAAATGGTTAATAAGCAAATGCAGAGATGCTTAGCATCATTAATCACAGATGAGATGCAAACCCAAGCCCAAAACGGGTACCATTTCACCACTGTAGGACTGTCATCAACCAAAAGAGAAGTCAAAACAAATGTTGGCAACACTGTGGGGAAATCAGAACCCCATACACTGATGCTGAGATATAAATGGCAACACATTTTGGAATAAAGTTCAGGAGATGCTCCGAATGCCAAAGACGAAGGTACCAGATACCCAGTGATTCTGGTCATAGACACATACCCAAGAGAGATGAAAATACACAATACAGCTCCACACAAAAACACATGGCCTACCATTCACAGTAACATTATTCAAAACAGCTAAAAAGTAGAACCCGAATGCCATCAGCTGGTAAATGGACAAATACAATACAGGCGATGGGACATTATTAATGAAATTAATCACAACCACCAAATAACCTTGAAAATAATGTGTTAAATGGAGAGACAGTCACTAAAGGCTACATGTTGCATAACTGCATATATCTGAGATGTCTGGAACAGGCCTCAGAAGTGGAAAATAGATTGGCTGTTGCCTAGGACCGGAGTGGGGCTGGGAACAAGAGCTGCCATCAGGAGGTTTACTTGTGGGTGATAATGTCCTAAAATTAGAGCAGCAATGGCTGCAAACTAAACACACTGAAGTCACTCACCTGTGCACACTTTAGACAGGCAAGCTCTATAGTTTGTAGGTTGTACCAAGGTGTTACAAGCTTGGCTCGTGCTTGGCATTTACAAGCACAAGTGTGGTGTAGAGTAACTAAAGAGGAATTATTTTACTGGCGAGCAGAGGAAAAAAAAGTTTGGGGGAGGAGAAGTGCTGTCATAAGAAATTTATGTGCCCCCTCTCTCTCTTTCCACAATTCTTATCTCTTGAATTGGTGAGAGAGAACTTGAAATGGTGGGAGCAGATCTACATATCTTAGAGATGGAACACATTACAGATGGGGAGACAAACCAAGAAAAGCTCAACATCCAAGACCTCAAAAGTAGCAATGGTGAGAATTAGCTTTGCCCAGAGACCAAAAATGGTTCTTAGGTTTTCTACAGCACCACACAAGACATCGAGTCCTTAACGGCCTTCAAGCGCAATGGCTGTGGCCACAGTCCTCCCACTGGGTGTTGAGCATCAGATGGGATCCAGTGTGAACAGCACCAAAGAGCAAGGATGGGGGCCACTGAGCGAGAGCTCCTCTCATCCCCTCACTAGGCACTATCACAGCAATTTGCATAACCTAAGGATAATAGCCGGAATTCACTATTTAGGAAGAGTCAGAGTGTGACCCCAAAAGCCTGGTCCTCAGGCCCAGCCCTCAGACTAGTCACCCCAGAGAGGTAAAGTACCCCAGGTGAAAAGTAAAAGTTGACCTTCAGTTCTCTGTTCAGTCTTCTCAAAAAAACAAAAACAAAAACAAAAACAAAAACAAAAAACCATAGTAACACATTTTCTTTTTCCTCCAGATAATGTGCCTTTCCAACATTTCCTTCTCTGTCAAGCTCTTGGTCTTAAGCACCGAGAGATCTCATCTTACATGAGCGTCAACTGTCTGGCATTGTCTTGTTGGCGCCAGTGAAACGTGTAGATTGAACAAACAGTTTGTTTCAGTGTTGCTGTGAGCTGGTGAGGCGGTTTGACGTGGCTAAGTAATTACTCTCAACCCAAATTGGGACACTGGGATCTACAGGATGCTATAGAAAGGATCAAAATGAATCCATCTGCTTGGATAAGAATTCTGACACTCCACCCCCCTTAAAGTTAATCTTTTACTTAGATTTCCTTGGCTATCTTCCCCTTTCAACCTCCACCTACTGCAGGAAGGCTAACTACCTAAGGGAATTCTGGTCTCCCTCCAAGAGGATCTGTCATTAATAGCTGAGTCCACACTTGCACGGCTGAGTTCTCTGTGACATGGGCAGAGACAGCTCTGTAGTGCTGGCGTCAGGTGTATCCAGCCATCTTCTGTTGTAAAGTGGCCCCTGTGTGAATCTCTGGCTTATAGAGGTCAGTTCAGTTGAGTCATTATCAGCACGTACCCCAGAGAGAGCAAAGGGGCCAATCTGTCATTGCCTAAGTTCTGGTTTGTTATTGCGGAAACATAATGGGAGAAATGAAACACAAATTACAAGGTTTTATTTTTGTGTGGGTCACAGACTAACAAATCTCATCTGGTTGTGTTTCTAGATAAATTTCACTAGACTACACACTACTTGGAAGACAGGGAGGCAGAGGAGGAAACTGGGAGCGAGAGGGAGGGAAGGATGAAGTGGGGCCAAAGATGGATTAAGCCTTAAAACTTGCCATATGCCAACACTAGAAATCTTTGTGATTTTTATATACAAAGGAAGGTTTCTTAAAAACAAGAAGCCATATCCACCCTAAGGCAGTTTTCTCACAGGACGAAATGTGCTGGCAAGCAGCGGTCTTGTTCTGTTGAGGCAAGGACACACTCACTGGTCCCAGGTATCCTTTTCTGTCAGCCTAAAGCTCTTTGCCACTGACCTCGAAATGGTCCACAGGATGCTCCCATCCTTATCGTCAGCAGGGATGCTTGCTTCTGGTTCAGAGAAACTGCAAGGCTGATGACTGAAAGAATACACCCCCTCTCTAAGAAACAACAGAGGGCCAATGAGCTAGCTTCCCAAGCAGTCTTAGAAGGCCACCGGCTAGCGGCATAAAGAGGGGCCACAGGAGACTGTCACACCTTTTGTCTCTCAAGTGATTTCTGAGTTCATTCTTTTTATGACCACAGGACTGTTCACGCTGGCATGCCATTAAGTAACCCAAGGAATTTTCAGTAGAATTTCTCTGAAATCTCAGTAGAAGGGAGCCTATGCCTTCCTAGACCTGTATTTCTGGAAGAGTAGGTCATCCTTTCCCAGTGAGGACACCTGCCTGATGGCTAGGCACATCTGAAAGTCACATAAGCATCTAGGGTCATGGCTACTGCAGTTACCCACAGTTGTGTCATTGTTTTAGGGAATGACTTCTAACACGGAGTGAAACAGCTACTCCAAACATAATGTTAAATGCAGATTCTGGCCAGGCGGGCCTGGGGTAGGCTGGCCATTACTCATTTCTCACATCAATGGGGCCAGCCTGCTTTACCTCATATACTGACACTGTGGTTCCAAGGAACAGCGGGGGGTTGGGGGGCGGGGTGGGGGAGGGTGGAGAGCCAACTGTGGTGGCTCAGGTCTCCAATCCAAGTACCCAGGAAGCTGGGGCAGGAGGGCTACCTCAAGACCAGCCATGGCCACTTAGTGAAGCCCAAGCCAGCCTGTGTAGACTACTAAGCAAGATCCTGCCACAAACAGGAACACAAAGGGGGGGAAAAAAGGGCTAAATGAAAGTGTCACTGCAGGCTGATGGCACTGGCCCGACAGGTCACTCAGGACCATTTCCTGTTCAACGAAGTACGGAACAACCCTGGCAAGTAGAACTGCAGTACTACTCTTTAGCCAAGGAACACTCCGTAGTGTTTCAGAAATTGCTGCAGAGGTTTGAGGTGTCTGCAGCTTGCATTCCCAACACTTGCCTGTGTGCCTCTTGTAAACGGGTGGGAGGAGGACTTCTCCCAATTGCAACAGCATTGCCTCTCAGGGGCTGAGCTGCCCACTCCAGCCCTCCAGAGGCTGCAGGGGCTTGGGGTGGATGCGAGGGGGAGGGGCGACTCTAGCTAATTCCTGGGCTGCTGATAATGTAGCCCTTCCTTTCAGCCTCCTCCCTAAGCATCAGAGCGTGAAGAGAACCAAGCATCCCTGCACTGAGCACCCAGCCACACTGGGAGCATCGGAGAGCTCCAGGGAGCCGCTGCAGGACCCCTTGACCCTTACCAAAAGGCAGGCGGCAGATGCTAACATTTGCATAGAGTGTCCAGGGTGAGGGCCCCTGGCCTTTAAAAAACTTTACATATCAAAAGCATTCTGAAAGCAGTAAAATCAGCCTAAACTTGCTTGGGCTCCAGTCCTCAGCCAGGAAGGCTTGTGGTTGAAATGTGATTCTTTGTGTGAGGCAGAGACAGCTCTACATGCTCACCTCCACAAATAAATAAAATGCATTTCTGCCATTTGACTAAGAAACCACTTCAAACTACAGTATCCAGGGCGCCCCTAGTCTTCCCTCCACTTTCCCTTAGAAAAATATTACACCAGGACCATCAAGCAGATTTCATTTTGCACTTTGCTTTCCTTGCTTTTGTTTTTATTATTCTCTTGAAGAGAAAGTCTTTCTGCCTTGACCAGGCTAGCCTTAAATCATGATCCCCCTGCTTCAGCTTCTAGAGACTAGCATGACAGGCCTGCACTGCCATGCTCCTAGGTTAAGCACATTTTCTCAATAGTGTTTTAGGATGGACTGGTGGACTGGGTTATCTGAACAGCAGAACAGAATGATTAATATGAGTCTTAGGGCTTGAGATTTGCCTTTCTAACATCCTGCAATAGAGCCTTCTCTTTGCGCTGGGTACCTCAGTGGAAGAAGGACTGTCCTGGTTTGCCTGGAAGCATCACAGGGTCAGAGGTCATCAGATGATGGTTCTGAAGACTAACTCCTTCAACATGTGCACTGGTGCTGGAAGCCACAGCAGCATGCATGATTTTCTCTCCAGAGCACATCTCCTCTTTGGACCATAGAGGATGCGCTGCAGTTTAACAATTTGCTGTTGCTGCTTTAATCCTACCCTAATTACAATGAAGCTTTGCTTCAGGCTTCACTTAGTGGTAACTGACTGTCTTGAAGATCAAATGTTGGGTGGTGGTGAGTTTTTCCACAGTTATAATTAAGGGTCAGGTGTGAATCTTTTAGGGGCTTTACCTAACACTTGGTCACCTCAGACACATCAAAAGCATGGGCAAGTTTGTAACCACTGTTTCCTGGAACCTTTGTTTCTCTTTGTCTACCCCTAGAACATTCACCACCGAAGTTGGTAAATGTTTCTTAGAATTCTGGTGTTTTAACAGAAAATTCAGAAGAAAATTGTCTCTGTGAATGGGCTTCAAGCTAGGCCTGGTTCAGAGCTGTGTGTGTTGCACACAGAGCATCTACAGAGAGATCCTCAGCTGTTTCCAGGATCCCCCATCAGTAAAAGCTACCGCCAAGGAAGAAGCTAAGACCACCAAGAGCAAAAAATGATCCAGGAAGAAGTCTTTGGAGGAGGCAGATCTAGGATCAGGTGTGCCTTTAGCCTTCCCTGTGGCACCCCAGGAGAACTGCTAATCCTTGCTGAAAGTACAGCTCTTCTTCCTGTACTGAGATGATGAAACTTGGTCTCTCTCACTCCACTGTTGTGATGGTGAGGTTCAATGTGCACAAGGCACTTGGCAAACGGCTGGGTGAGTCTCCATGGATGTAGTCTGATTTTATTAGTGTTACTTTGTTTTATTAGTATTGTAAAATGTGCTGTGACAATAGAGGCTTTCCATACCAGGATATGGCAGGTTGTTCTAAACACTTCTTGCAGCTGGCAAATAAAACCAAATGTATCTAATTATGTTAATAATTAAGCCATATTTGACCAAGTCAAACTTGAGTAGATTCATTCTCTAAAGTGGTCTGATTTTATTTGCCTTAACTACAGGATGTCTGAGCTACTAAAATGAAGTCCCATTTGGTTTTAATGATTCTATGGCCTTCCAAGAATCTCCAAAATTGTAAAAGAATGAAAATAACAATATGGGAGGGGGACACTTCATAAAGAACAAGACTTGCAAGGTTTATATTCAAGAAGATACCACATTGTTAAAAAAAAAAATGGGGGCCATCTCAAATGGCTGTTTAGATACTATGATATCTTGCCCCTTGCCATTCAACCATGAAAAGTAATTTTAAGCAATAGCGTTCAAAGGTGTGTAATTAAATTTCATCACATGTTAGGTTAAAAACAAAACAGAAAAAAATAAACAAAACCAACTACTCCACAAATTTATGGGAATCCTCGTACTATTTCCTGCAAATGTGAGAAAACAAAACAAAACAAAACAAAACAAAAAACAAAAAAACAATGTCAGCAATGAAATTCCAGAAAATTTCAAGGGTAGTTAGCGAGGTACCAGCTACTGCTTTTGTGACCATAATAAAGGTTGGAAGAGAATTCTTAAGGCCTGTGAACAGAATGGGCCAGGACAGGTATGATGAAATCACAGGCACATTTCAGTGAAGGCCTCAGGCAGGTTGCAACCCCTGTTTGTGGCCAAGTGTTGTTCCGGGGGCTCAAGAGCACTTGACTAAGTGTCTCCCTGTCTCTTTTTAATCTGTCTTCTGGTAACAGCATGTTGTAACATGCTGCAAAAAACTAGTTTTTTCTTTTTAAAACCAAGCTAGTGCAGAAAGGTCATGGGTTGTCACGTGAGTGTCACTGGGGCATGGAACTTTTGTTGTCAGAATTTCTTTATTTTCTGTATTATTTAATGGTAAGTATGTACTTCTTTGCCATTAAGAATAAGCTGAAGAAGATCATTAAAACAGTCAAAGAGCTCAATGTAAACACTGGCTCACAAATTGCACAATAGACTTTGAATGGATTCTCACTTTATGACCTTAACAAACCAGATGACTGCCTACCCTGTTCATTCTGTTTGTTGTTTTCCATGGCTGGGGATTGAACCTAGAACCTCCCATGTATTAGGCAAATGCTCTACCACTGAATTACATCCAACCCTTGGCCACGATTCTGAAATAAAGACACCAAGTCAAGTGCTTTTCCTAAGAACATTACCAGATAGGGCACCCTTCAGATCGCACTTTTGCAGCACTCCTACATTCAGGGATCCAGGCTAGCTGGGATTCCATGTCGGGAACAACATGGAGAAACAGCCATGCAGACAAAAGGCCTCACTGTCCATACGCAGTAAGGAATGGGTCCACCTGAAACCTATTTCAAGCTGCTTGCATTTGCTCTGTGTTTAAGGTGGTAATGCCATAAGCCCCCTGCCTCTGCTGCTGCCTACATTCCTCCTTGGAACTGCCTCCCAGCTAATGCCACGCCTCTCTGCGGTGCTTTTGAAGTGGCACTGAAAGATGCAACAAGGGTGAGGGTCAGGGGAGCACCCAGAAGCTCAGGCTCCAGGCCTTACCCTCTCTTGGCAGGCTAATATGGACAAGGGCAAGGACAAGGTCCACTTCAGTCCCATACCGGGAATGAGGTCATTGTCACCGCAGAAGGGTGTCAAACCCAGCTCTCTGTGAGCCCTGTGTGCTGCGGTGGGTCTGGCAGTCCCAGTGTGTGCTGCTGCTGACAGGGAACAGTTTGCCCTGATTCCGGAAGCCAGGGGCTTTGGCATGTCAGGAGGTGCCTGGCAGAGGGAACGATGTGAAACCTCAACAGTGGTAAAGGATCTAACAGGGGTCCTGCTCAAACTATGGCACCAGCCAAGGACAATATGTGCAGTAAACTTCAAACTCCTGTCCAGATCAAGCCAATGGACAGGACATTATTCTCCACAGTTGAGTGGAGAGTGGGGATTGACTTTCACACGAATGCTGGTGCCCCATATTTGACCACGTCCCCTGGATGGGGAGGCTTGGTGGCACTCAGAGGAAAGATAGCAGGCTACCAAGAAGAGACTTGATACCCATTGAGCATATACAGGGGGAGGAGGTCCCCCTCAGTCACAGTCATAGGGGAGGGGAGTAAGGGGAAAATGGGAGGGAGGGAGGAATGGGAGGATACAAGGGATAGGATAACAAGTGAGATATAATATAAATAAATTAATAAAATATATTTTTAAAAGACTGCTAAATAACTTTCTTTCTACAAAAGCTGTAGGGGAAGGGGCAGTTGGCTCTCTTCACAACTCTATTGACACTTGATTTTTTGAGGCATGGGCCACTATGCTAGCATACCGTGAAGTGAATTTTATAATGAAATATGATGGCTCGGGAATTTTCACTCTGATTAGAAATTGTGCAAAGGAGTATTTAATTTGTACTTGGGAGTGTCCTCATGGACAGCGTCTCCCAGGGACCCAGAAGGCACCTTGGGAGCTTCCAGTCAGCTCCAAGACGACAATTCTGTCAGCATTTATGAACACCCACAGCTACAACATTACTCACTGAGGCAAAAGGGCGTGGTCAACAACACCTATAAATATCTGTATTGTGCTATCTTCTTCGGAAGAGTCACTACTAACACTTCAAATGTGTAAGGCCACCCTTAAGACGTAGTCAGCCATAACATGGTGAGTAGTCTCTCCTCAACAGGAAGACACCGATAATGTGTGCCCAGCTGCTGATCTTTCCCAAGGTCACACGGTGAGGACATTTTTTTTTTTTTAACTTTCACTGATCATCTCGTTTCCCTCTCTGCACATGTTGCTCTTTTAAGTGCATTTGGTCACCCACCCCACGACTTTCCACACTATTGCTTTCAAATGTCCTGGGTCACCTAAAAGTTCTGGTGCATGTGAACAGAACACCTGGACTGCCTATGCTTATGCAAAAGGGTCAATCTTGTCATTGAAGCCAACACATTTCACTTACTTATATAATGGGAAATGTTGAAAAATGAAACACGGAAGAGATGGGGGGCGGAAATGAAGCATAGAAAACATCTGGGGAGACTTATTCGTGTTCCTGTGCACCCCAACTAGCTTTATCTCTTCAAATCTGCAAGAAACTCTCAGGGAGCAAAAAAAAAGTGATGTATCTGTTGAAGACCGATGCTTCCAATTATGCAGCCCATGCTTTCATAGTGGGAGAATTTTAACCATTGATTGTTGTAGTCTAGCCTGCCCTCTCAACGTGTGGGGACTGCCCATGACTGTCCACATACAGGACCCTTTTATCCACAGGCTGAAGCCCTGGCACATTTTTCAGACCCCATCACAAGTGACAGACTTTGACATCTTCTATCCCAAGTGACCAACAATAACTCCACCCACTGCCCGTCTTGCTTGTGTAGCGCAGAAGTCTAAACAGCAGACACCGGACACACACAGGCTCTTGCCCTCATCAGAACTGCTTACCACAACAGGACTGACTGCCTCTGCTGTGAAGAGGAACAGACCGAATGGCTGCAGCTCCTGGGGATGCTTCTGAGAGCTCAGAGTCAATTGTCAGAGAGGAGGTCCTGGCTGGAGAGACGGGGCTTTGTGGTGCTTAGGAAAGGAACAGTGGTCTGACTGTCTAGTTGCAAATCCCAGCCCCATCATGAAAGATGCTTCCTAATGTGGTTGAGGACTAAAGGAATAAATATATGAAAAGTATTCCGGACAGTGTCTGGCTTTACTGAGCAAACTCCATAGCAGATTTAATTTAAAAAAAAAAAAAAAAAAAAAAAAGGAGAGCAGAAGTACATCTGAAAGTCTGGTTGAGCCTGATCCAATGTAGACACCTAACTAGGATTCTTCAGCTGACAGTCTTTCAAGGGTCTGATGCAGCTGCTCTACTTCCGAGGTCTTTATGTTTATTCCATGTATTCCTCACTTAGTTTCCTTGCTCAGCACTCTGGATTTTTGCATGACAGAAAGAGTCGGACCCACAGTAAAATGATGACTGGCCATGGCTCAAGCTAGCTCATTCTTCTAGCGCAGTGGTCTCTAAAGCCATCATTTGCAGTTGTTGAACCTTTGGAGAGCCTGTTGGAGATGCAAGTTATCCAGGGCCACGTTAGCACTTCTGAATCAGAAGTGCTGGTACTGGTCCAACAATGAGGGCTACACAAACTCTTCAGGTGACTGTATGCAGTCTATGTTTGTAAGTCATTCTTTTAGTGGAACGTTAAGCCACTGTAGGCACCCAGGCACCCATACTGCGTATGTGCTCAAACTAGGTCGACAACTTGAGGTATCTTAGAATGTGAACCCCCAGTCTGCATCTAGTGCAGCGTACAGCTTGAGTCTCCTCCAAGTCTTCTTAGTGTGGACTCAATGCTTCGGTCCCTCAAGGTCTCTCAGTAATACTTGTGTTCTGGCCATTTTGGTTTTCCCTTTTCTCTGTCATCTTGGGGCATTTGGCAAGGGTTTTTCTTCCATCTTCAAGGTGAAGACAGAACATCCACAGATGGACTGAAACAAAAATCCAATGCACTTGGTGCATTCGCACCTCTAGCCAGTGGTTACTCCACCAAAACAACTCATGCAAATGGCTGCTCACCTCACAACACTTCCCATCCTCAGCTTACACATCTCCAGCTATCCATAAAGACGATGAATGAAACTCACTTTGCTTACTGTGGACATTTTTCAGTTTCTCCTTATTTCTTCTCCTACACTATCCCCCCTCCTTTTCCCTACCCCTTCCCCTCCTCTCTCTCTCTCTCTCTCTCTCTCTCTCTCTCTCTCTCTCTCTCTCTCTCTCTCTCTCTCACACGCACACACACACACACACACACACACACACACACAGACCCTTGCCAGGAGAAATGACCTAGAAGTCAGCCATACTCTCAAAGTCTTCAGACCAAAGGCACAGTGCTGAGGAAACCTATTATTTTTCTTTCTTTCTTTTCTTTTCTTTTCTTTTTTTAGCTTTTCCTATCTCCATAACCCTTGATTAAAAGTATCCCTACAGAAAATGGATGGAACTAATAATCATCATGTTATTCAAAATAAATCAGAGTCTCAGAAAGACAAATACCATGCATTTGGTCTCATATGTAGAACCTAGATTTAAATGTGTATGAGTACGTGAATGCGTGCGTTTGAGTGTGAGTGTACGTGAAGTTAGAAAAGGGACCACAAGGGAGAGAAGGTATCTTAGAGGAAGTGAGGGAAGCGACCCTAAACATAACACATGGCATGAAGGTACAGGCACAATGTAGAGTGTTTAGGGAAAAGACGGAGACCGGAAAGAGAGCATCGGGGGGACTGGGGAGCACAGGGATGACGAAGAGCAAAGGACATGTGAAAACACCATAATAAGAACCATGGCTTTACACACTAACTGAAAAAATATTAAAAATGCACAATGGTTCAAAATGGTTCTACAGAACTGAAACCTGACATTCACAGAAGCTAAGTGACCTTTCTCTGGGTTGTTTGGACTGACTGGTAGAGATGCCCACACTGTTATTCCACTTGGCCATGGGCTCACACTTTGCTCCACGTTATTGATAATAAAGTGACTCTACCCGAAGAGACAAATAAAGATATTCAAAAGGTCACAGAAAACACAGGAACCATCTACCTCAATGGTACCTTCTTGAAAGGTCCATGGCAACCTTGTGCCATATGCATCTGGCCACACTTCATCTTGTGCCCCAGCCTACTAAAGAGAATGTCAGCTCTGCATGGGGCTGTAACACAAAGCCAAATGTCTACTCCCACTCTCTCTGCCAGTCTTGATAAAATCAAGGCCTGGACTTGTTGAAGAAGGTGACTCATCACTGAGTGGAAAGAATGCCAAAACCCAACTGTACAAAAGCAGTCTTTCTTCACATTCTTAATTCCCGAGGACCCGATAGTCACTTGCTGTAATGCAAACAATTATGAGCTTCCACATTTGATGGGCAGCTAAGTAATGACACAAGAAGACATGGGGCCTTTTCATTGGTAGATTCCAAGGGAGGCCAATCACGTGGATTGACGGAAGACCTGGTTTTTCAGTAAACTAAGAAGCTCACACTCAGGCAGCCATTGGATGGCAGTTGGCCTCTGTCGTTCCCAATGTGAGAGCTTTCCACTTGCTGGCACAGTGGAAGCTGCACCAGCTTGTCCCCATGCCCCGTCTCACCCCTCACATCAACATAGTTCTTGTCTTTTAGTGAAGAGTCTGACCAAAGCTTTTGGAGACAGTGATTAACAAACAGGACCATCGTTTATTTTCTACATGTGCATGTAGAAATATAAATTATATTTCATGATAAGGCACAAATAAATACAACATAAGCACTTTAAAATTGAAGAAAAATATTTTTCTTTAATTTGCATAATCTAGCATGCTATCGAAAGTGCTCTTGCTATTTTCACATTGCAACTTTTAATATCATTCATGATCACTTATAGTAGTCTCAGGAAATCAAAAGAAACTCTAAGAATTCTACCATCAATTTAGGGTTCTGGCATCTTGGGTCTTTAGACTTTCTTAGGTTTGGCTGGGTAAGAAAATAGAGGCAGTGGCCCGTCACCTTTGCTGGTCGTCTGTAGTAGGCATTATTAATCAAGCACAGTGCTCTCTCTACACAAGAGATGTAGTGTTGTATTTCTGAAATATATGGGTCCCACAGCTATCAAAGTTACTGGAGCCAGGGCAAGCTTACTTATTATTTTGGAGTTTGTAAACTACTAGAATTTTTGGTTGAATTATTACATTTGTAGTTGAATCTACTAAAAACTAGAATTTATAATAGAATTTGGCTACTATTTTGTTTGGTTTTTTTTTTCACCACAAGAACAAGGGGAATAAAAGAAGCAAAAAAAGTTCACTGCAATCAAATACACAATTCTTTTAGCAAGGAATGGGTAAATTTTGCTGGGTCAGATGAATGTCACGGGTCATACATCCAGCGAGCCTTTGGACTATAGGCACAGGGTCAAGTCTAAGCCTCAAACACTGTGGAACTCCCATTATAGGGCCAAGTTAAAACACTTACAGGTGGGCAGCATCAACCCAAGTGCATGGAGATGTAATCAGATCCACACATTAAAACACTGCTCTTCTTACAGACCCAATGAGCCTATGAAGGCTGTCCAACACATCGTAGGAAAAGAATGACCTACTCCAATACACTGCATTTTTTTAGTTAAAAGAACATCAGTTATGATAAATCACCAAAGACACCACCATCATTCCATGTGCACCCCTACCCCCAACCACTGTTCAGAAAACACAATGTTGGGTTTAGCATAGGCCTCGAAAGGACTGGTCATGTTCTCACTAGTCTTGAGAGCAACATTCCTACTCTATCCAATTATAACCATCACACATCAAGTACACATCCCCAAACAGGAAGTCAGAACATTTTTTTCTCAAGTTAAGAAAAGAAGAAGAAGAAGAAGAAGAAGAAGAAGAAGAAGAGGAGGAGGAGGAGGAGGAGGAGGAGGAGGAGGAGGAGGAGGAGGAGGAGGAGGAGCCTGAGAAACTTTATGAGAAATGAAAATAGTTACAAGTTGATGCCATTCAAATTGATGTTTTATTTATGAAAAGCTATCAAAATATTATGAGGGTTATACTTATTTTATTTAGAAATAAAGAAATGTAAGATGTTACAAATGTTATAATTTATAATATCTCCAATTCCCTTTTGCATATTGATTTACAAAGTATGTTCATTTAACACAGACACACTCACATGCACGCACACGCACAATATGTGTTAGAATTTTACAAATTTGGACCGGGCATGTCATTGTAAAACTTTTTTGGCAAAGACTGAAGAGCTGTTAAAAACCAGCATGGTCAGCAAGGTGAGTTCTAGGCCAACCAGGGCTACATACTGAGACTGTCACAGAAAAAGACAAAAAAAGATAAGAGTTCTACAAATTTCATGAATTCACTTTATATGTATCATTACCTACAAGATAGTTTCTTTAAAATGAGTAAAAGCACATAAGTAGATACGTGAATGCTACATGAGAGTGAAGAAGAAGCGTTCAGTGTTCCTCACAGCCATGTTTTACATCACATTTAACAAAATGCCACTTTGATTAACTCTTCTGTACCTTTCTGAAGAGGTTCTTGAACACTCTCCAAGAAAATCCCAGGTCAGGGTCAAGTCAGTCCCTCTGGGCTCAGATACTCTAAGCTAGAGCAATTGCGGGGGAGGGGCTCTCGGTCCTCCTGGACCAAGGCCCTTGAAAGACACACTGTGGCTGGCACAGTCTCTGTCTAAAGACTGACAGCATTGGGAACTGTATCTCTGATTGGCATTAGCACCCTTCTCAGCCAAGTGCCTGAGCCTCATCCTCTAGACATCGTCTTCCACACATGGTAGCCCAGGCTTGCCCGGCCTGGGACAGTGATCTGCCATAGACTCCCAAAGGGACAGGCTGGAAAGTCTATCTGAACGTCTTCTGTGCCCATTTGAAATTGTGAATTCTGAATAACACATTTTGATTTTACACTTCCTAAAATTTTAATTAACTTAAATGTTCCTGTCATTATATTCCCATCCATAACATGCAATGCTAGACAGTGAAGGCATGCAAATGACAAAGTCCTAAATAACTTCTTGTGCATGTGTGGCATTTTATATCCGAAGGCATTAAAACTATAGCAGCATTTGGGACACCCAACTATCCTGCAAACTGGAGCCTTCTCTAGGGTTCCAAGTTACCAGGGGCCAGTGTGTGCCTTTACCAGACAGCCTGCAGTTGTTACTTAATTGAAGATGGGTGTTGCTCTAAAATAATCTTTGGGGTTTTTGGATTTTCTCTGATAGAGAGTTAAAATTAAAATTTAAAATTCTTATTACTACTGCTGTGTAATGGAAGGAATAGTTATACTTTTAGTTCCTACTTAAGAAATCTCACTGAAGACTCCAAACAGGAGAACACAAACCATTATCTCAGGAAGAGCAAAGGCCGGTGCGTTTAGAGATATAGTGGGTCTTTATGAAATGGGCTTTATTTTTTTTTATGTTTATTGTTTATTTGCTTATTTTTATTTTTAGAGACAAGGTTTCTATGTGTAGCCTTCGCTGTCCTGGAACTTACTCTGTAGACCAGGCTGACCTCAAACTCACAGAGATCGGTTGCCTCTGCCTCCCTGAGTGCTGAGATTACAGGCGTGCGCCACTGCACCCACCTAATAAAGTGAATTTTGTGATTTTTTTTTTTACTGTAATTTCATTTTTGTAGCATTAACCTGAGACATACACACTGAAGGGTATCTATATGTATGTGCTTATGTGTGTGAATATATGTATGGTATCTATATGTATGTGCTTATGTGTGTGAATATATGTATGTGTTACCTGTGTATCCATGTTTGGGCATGTGTATACACACATATATGTATGGCTACATTGTGTACATGTAAACGTACATGAGTATGTGTTCATATTTTTAATGGAGCAAATATTTAAAGGACCTGATACTTCTTGGTTTTTTTTCTATTTTATTAGAAATTTCTTTCTATTGTGTCTCACAATATGGACTCATGACCCAATCATGAGTTGTCAGGGAGCAGTCTTATAGCCCCCTCGTGGATAACATGCTTTTGTGTTCTTTACTTAACTAAGAGAAGCTTACAAGTCCTTAAATTCCCAAGTGTAAAGAAGCCACTTGGGATTTTGCATATTCTGCCTTAGCGGGGTTTGATCTGGAGGCCAGGCCCTGCATTTCTGAGCAGCTCAGGGGAGCACAGGCACTGTTACTGTGAGGACAGCCTCTGAGAACTGGCCAAAGCATCCAGTTTAGGAGTTTGGGAGGCACAGAAGCCAGGGGACATGACACACCAACACCATTCAGAGAATGCTGCTAAAGCCAGAGGCCCAAGAACTCTGAGTGCACGGCAGCAAAGAAATACACGTCCCTCCGCAGGGGGTGTGGCCATGCCAACACTTCATAATTTTCTCTTCCGTGGTATTCACTCCATTTCCTGACTCTATAACCTACACTGCAAAGCCACCTGCTCCAAAGCTACCAGGGAGTGCGTTGCTTTAGCTGTGGATGTGGTGGCCAAGACAAAGCAATAGCGGGTCTCAAAAAGCCAGCAGAGCAGAGGGTGCGACACTTAGTTCATTTCAACTAGGGAACTTGTTAACCCTGAAACTTGAATGTCAAGGTATACCACACTCAGACTTTGTATGCATGTGGCAGGCGGCAGTCATTTGAAACATGATTTTATAACTCCACTCTATATGGTTAGAATTTCCAGTGGAGGACATGCTGATCTTCCCGGGATGATACTGGGTGTCTGAAGTTTCAGCTTCCAGAACTTGAGGGATGTAGAAGCTGGTAAAAATAACAGCACAGTTTTGAGTATGTTGCTTGGATGTCTTTGTGGTGTGAGTGTATCTGGAGGGATGGGGAGTGTGCTGCCCGCCACGGTAGCCACACGTTCAACTGGCACAGATGTAGCGTTAGATACAGGCTTGAGTGAAAATACGCCAGTGGATGAACGTAACTGCAGTGCCGACTCTACATTTCCATAAAGGATGGTTTGCTAATTTGCCCAGCCAGGGTTTACTCTGTAGAACAGAGCCAGAGCCTTTATAGAGGAGGTCGATGCAGAAAGCCACCTTCTTCAAATGGCCTCAGTCCACAGTGAGGATAGGGAGAGCAGAGAATTGAGGAAGGGACAGGAAGTGCATGGGTCCTGGTGCAGAGGCACTTCGGGACAGTTGGGCATATGGGGCAGGTGGTGCATCAAAATCAACTATGGTGTTGCCTCCTCCTACCTGTGAGAAGCAGGCTTTGACAAACCAGTCACTTGAACCTGAGACTTTAAACTAAGGTTCAAGGCAACGGCTTCAACGAAAGCCAGTCTAGGCCCTGGGAGGCACTTGGCTCTGTCTTAGTGTACCTTGGAGTGTGCGTCAACACTCATGGCACCCACTGAGGAGAGGGCGGGAATGTTGCTAAAGCATCCCACAATGCACGGGGCTGTCCACGTTCCAAACAATTCTCTGCTTCATAAGGTCAGCATGGAGATTAGCAAACTTCCCCCCAGAAGCTCCTAAGAGAAAAAGAACATGCATTTCTCCGGCCACTCACCTTCTACAGTAGAAAAGACATGGTCCTACAGAGGAAGACTGAGTGTGCCTTCTGCTTCAGCGGATCCATTTCTAAAACTTGGAAAACCTCTGCTGATGGGGCCAGCTGAGAACCAAGCCAAAGCCCAGCAGAGGCCAGCAAGCCTTGGGACGGTGTCTGGGCTGTGCTGCATGGTAAGAAGCCAATGAGGAATGGCTGAAATGTGGTCACTACTGCTGTGTCCTAGCCACCTCATCTCCCGAGGGCCAACAGCTGTTGTCCTTTGCCTATAGGTGAGGCTTGCTCATGTCTGCTAAAGTGGCAGCCCCAAGATGTCAGGGGCTAGCATTAATAGCCTCCTGTGCCTGTCTGCTGGAGCTCCATTGCAGGTGCAATGGCACTGGTTGTCATCCCTTGGAGACTGTTAACTCTTTCTGGCTCACCCTACTATGCCATTAAGGGTAATTTGTACTTGAAGCCAGTCCTCTGGCAAGTCTTAAAGGAGACCTAGGCAGGGAGCAGCATGGGCAGGCAGCACTGTAGTCAGAGGGTGTGGAGCACCCCCTGAACAGCCTGAGGAGGCCTCTGAGTGCAGGACCAAGAACAAGGCCTTGGAGGAGGCCCCACTACTTCCAGACCTTCAGAAACATAACTTCAGGCACATTCCATCCCCTCCCATGGAGTGGATAAGCAAAGCCAAGTCTTTACTCAAGGAAAGCAAGGATCAAAGGAGCCAGGGGCAGGAGCATAATCCCTATTAGTCACTGCAGCCCCTCTGGTCTAATCGCCACAGGGCTACAAGGCTTCTAATAAGTAACAGGACGTGGCTCCAGGGAAGGGGGCAAATGAGGGGATAAGGCCAGCGTGAGGAGCAAGGGCTGTTGTAACACCACAGCTCCCAGAGGCCTCAGTGAATGGCCAGTGGGCAAAACAAAAACAAAACCAGAAACAACCCCAGAACAGCAGAAAGGGAAAACCAAAAAACCAAAAAACCAAAAACAAAACCCCAGCTGCTATTTTAAACACTGGGACACAATGAAAAAAACATGATTTGTAAGATTCCCCAGGGTGATGCCCCATCACTCACCTTCCCTGTAGTGGA
This sequence comes from Acomys russatus, assembly GCF_903995435.1. Lineage (NCBI taxonomy): Eukaryota > Metazoa > Chordata > Mammalia > Rodentia > Muridae > Acomys > Acomys russatus. Next base: position 51,423,147 of record NC_067139.1, on the reverse strand, counting down.
AATTCTGTACCACTAAACACCTTAATAAGGGGATCTAGAAAAATGCTACGGTCACTCTGTCGCCGAAAAGTTCCTTATGCCCCCCCACCCCCAATCTCTGTCTCATTTGTGTGTGTGTGTGTGTGTGTGTGTGTGTGTGTGTGTGTCAAGGTCATCTGACATCTGTCTCAGGATGTTAGCCCAGCAGGAACTTGTCACCTCATCAAGTCCTTGATGTCATAAGTTGAGACTGAGGCTACCTAGCTTGTCCACATAGGCCACCATGGAGCCTGTGCTCACAACTCATCAGAATTCGCACTCTGCCACATCTTACCTTTATGGAGAATTCCAGCTTGGGACTCTGAGTTCTCTCCAACCCTGTGGAGAGAGGCATTCTATCTCAGGTCTGTTGGGATTGGATTGTGGAGGGTTTTTTCTCTCTCTTTTCTTTTTATAAGAGAAAAGAACAGCCAAGCTATTCTGCAGGCCAGACTATTCTCTTATTCATACTGCAGGCCAGCGGGCCTTGTAAGTGTATATGCTGGGTCATCTGAGGACACTGGGGTGTTCGTTTTAAATTTAGATTCATCCTAATTATATGAAAACAGCCCATGTGTGGCTGGCCAAAACACCAGCAAAACACTACTGAGCACCTGCCTGTTGGGTGTGCCTTCACCAGAACAGCCACGAACTGGCTTAGCAGCAAGTCCTGACCTCTTAGGACTTCAAATCTAATGAAGAAATACGTCATCGACCAACAGGAACTCTTGACACTGAACAACAAAGAAACAAACATCACTCAGTGACCTAAACACATAATGTTCCCTGTACACAGAAGGTGAGGGACACTCACAGAAGTGACATGCATTTGCAGGACAGAATCAGAATGAATTTCCACTTGATTTTATATATATATTCTTTATTCTTTTATTTCAAGCTAAGGGCTAAAGGTAGGGTTTTCCAGTGTGCTAGGCAAGATGCATTAGGGCTCAGCCCTTACCGGGTGACTGTGGTGTGCGTATGTGCACGTGTGTTCTATTACTGTTACTAAAGTTCAAAGCCACTAAGTAACTAGCCAGATGTGTCATGGCCAGGAGGTGGCAATGATAGGCATTTCATTGGCTGCCTTGGATGCTGGTGCAGATGTCCATTCTGCTACAAGCATCCAGGCCCCAATCTCCATCTCTCCAGTGTCAAGCTCACAATGGATCCAAGACAAAGGGTCATCCATGCCTCCACTATCTCGGAGGCCATAACCTCCCACCCTGCTCTATTACAGATATCACTGGAACCTTCCTGTGGGGTTCCTACCACTAGCTAGGGAAAAGGGCACCGAGAGATTGACTTCTGCACATCGAAATACCAAGAACAGCTACATCTGTAACGGACACTATCTGCATCAACTGCTTCATACTGGGACTCCAACCTATAACGGTTTGCAGAGACAGACTCAGTAGGCATGATAGCCAAGCACAGGAAAGCAGAGTGCATCCCATAATTCCTTCCTATAGATCTCAATCATGGTTCTGTTGATGATGGGTCAGCTGCCATGCCTGTTTCCTTCTTTCTTCCTTTTACTGGCAACTGAACCCAAGATCTCATATCTGTTAGGCAACCCTGGACCCATGAGCAACACCCTCAGTCTTCCTTAATTCTTTCTTAGAATAAAATATTTTAATAGGAAGTAATAAGGATTTCAAGAAGGCAATCTATATAGAGTTGTGATTGGAAGGGAGTTCCTTTTCTTTTTTCTTGCTTTCTGTTTATTATTCACACCTCTCACAGTTCCTTTAGAGGGTATTTTTACAAACCATGATGAGTAAGTGACAAAGGATATTTATAGTTGGGACAAAAAATAAATAAATATTTTTTCATAACTAAAAAGGAGATGACCAATTTTAGTAACAAATACTAGGAAAATTGACATTTATAAATCAAACTTACAAGATGCCCCATCTGAACAGCTTTAAGGCCTAACTTCAGGGAATGAATTCAGCAGGGAATTCAACATACCAGGAGTCAGCTCTGGCTTTCTGCTCCCCGGCACGTATACCATCGTACTTATGCCCGTTTAAAAGATGCTGAAAATTGAAACACATTACTAATATTTTCATACTGTCCACTTGTCAATGTTTCCAATATACTGAGTAAAATCAACTACACGTTGAAATTAAATTCACTGGTTGCTTTTTATCAATTAATGTGATTATGAAACAACAAGAACAAAAAAATCTACCTATGTGCCTCACGGCACAGTTCATTCAGACAGTGTGATGATTTCTACCAGAGCTTTCCAAGCCTCCACATTAAAAAAAAAAAAAAACAAACAAACCAAAAAATCCCATGAAGTTTTAATGGTATGTGGCATGCCTATCTCCTTACATATCATCTATGGCTGTTTTTGCTCCATAGTTGTAGACCTATGAAGCTTCCACAGAACCTGTGTGTTTTGAGAATGTATAATACCCACTATGTGGACCATTACAGAAAATTCTTACCAACTCCGAGGCTAAAGATAAATAAGATTACCTAATTTACCCATAATTATCATTTTATGACTAGGAAATTCAAGCTCTGGTAAACCAAGGTATTTATTAAAACTGCTTTTATTTGTAATTAAGTGATGTTTCTGTAATGCCATCCTATCATTCATTCATTCATTTTCACCACCCATTTATTATTTTGATTAAAGAAAAAAATCTCAGACCCAATATCAGCACTCAATACTAAGTAATGTCCCAATACAACAGAAGCACTGTTTATCTCTGGTCACAAAGGAGCAATTACATTTCTATCAGACACCAGAAGTGCAGGTACAACGTCCTTTAGGGTCACACATAACTGCGGAGAAGATTGAAGACAAGTGTTTAAGCTTCATTTGAAAACATCTTAAAGAGAGTTTCACATGTAATCCCTTTCCAGATTAGACTTGAAATTCCCTCAAATATAAAATCAGCCTGCTAAGCATATGATCAGAATTAAGACAAGAAATTCTCACATGTTGGAGAAACTGAAGCCAGTTTCCAAAGATTTCAGGCCACAACAACAGCTGAGGCTTGGCCAGTCTTCGTCCCTTGGCCAGGAAATGACCCTGCACCTGAGGTTTGCCTGGCCCAGCAGCCTCCCTTGCTGTCCACCACAGGCACCAGAATCCACACAGGCTTCACAATGCTTTGCACCATCTGCACTTCCCGTGTTATCTCCTGGTCTTTCTGTCCATCCCTAGCTACACATTCCCACTGGACACTGTGCTGATCACTTTGCAGGACTTATCAATACTGAAAGTGCTTATCCACTGTCAGCGTTTCTGTTCTATGACTACCTAAAGCATGAGAGAACCGGGATGTCAGACATGCCTTACATTGTGTACTGCATCTTTACATATTACAGAGGCAGAAGCTGAATACTCACTCCATGAAGCCAACTTAAGCCAGGACACAAAGCCCCACACTCCTACCACCCAGCCCTGGCTCCTTATCTCTGTGCCAGTGGTCTTTATTTATAGCAGCTTTGACCCACTATACAAACTCTGTAAACATTTTTGGCAGTTACAACTGGTAGCACTTGCACTAGTGGGTGGAAGGCAGTGATGCTGACAACCTACAGTGTACAGGACAGTCCCCCACTAAAGACGTATACGGCCCTAAATACTAATGTTGTCTGCTATTGAGACACACTGCACTACACTGTCACCTCCTGTACAGTGTCCCAAGAAGCTCTGCACATTTCCTTAGCAAAGATCGTTAAATGGTTGACCTGGCACTCCTGGCACCTAGCAAATACTCAGTTCACTTGGGATGGATGGATGGAGACTCCAGGGGGAAAGCATACCTTAAAGTTTTTTTTTTTCAAGGGAAACTTCAATTGTGATCTGCTTGTTTGTTTTTGGTTTGAGACAAACACAGACAAGGCTGATCTCAAACTTATGATTCTCCTGCCTCAGCACCCCAAATGCTAGAATTACAGGTATGCATACCACTGTGCCCATCATGAGAACATATTCTTAAATAATAGTATTACATGTGAAATGCATTTTCAAGCATACCTTCAACTTGTAATTATGTATCTACAGAGTGTACAACAAAATTAGCAACCTAAATAAATGGAATTTTATGCCCTACAAGGCCTCAGGAGTAAAGGTATTTGTTGAATTCCTTATAAGGACTAAGCTGCAGAATAAATCAATTTCAAAGGCCATAGTTTATTTGTTTAAGCGGCATTCTGTGTTAATGCCTTTCCTTTGGTCCTTTTGTTGTTGTTGTTTTTGTTGTTGTTGTTTTTAAGGGAAAAAAATCAGACAAAGTATGTAGCCTTCTACTTTTTTCTTCTGTGGCTCCATTTCAGATATATGTACATTAGTCAGGACCTGCAGGTTCTGGAAGATAGCAGAAATTGTATACAGGCTTAGATGGAACTGTAAAGGTGAATGGAAATAGAGCAGGGGTGGGCCATTCTCTGGTTTGTGCAAATTACTACTTTAAACATTAGACAACAAGTCACAAAGGGATGTGCACTGTTATTATTATATTTTTAGTGTAACAGGACTTTAAAATCATTGTAAAATACTTCTGTGGTGGTATCAATCTGTATTGCATACAAACTGCCAGTTTGTTTGTTTGTTTGTTTGTTTTTCATCAAAAGAGACATGTCTTTTCAGGCAGCAAGCTGTCTCTGTCATCTTCTCATTTGGGAAGCTACTGACTTGCACTCCCAGCACACTCAAGTTTATTCCTTCTCAAGTCTCATATGGAGTTGAAGACCAGGTCGCTTAGTTTTACGATAAAGCTTAGTTGTTTAGGGGTTAAGATGTTTTTAGGTCTAGATAGATGTTTTAAGTTGATAATGACAAGATGTGATGGAGATTGATTTACATTCAGAGTTTTAGACACACCAAGATAGGAGAGATGTTTTCTTCAAGGCTGTCAAATACAAATAGCCAAAACACTAAGAAGATAACATTTATATAATTCCTGGTTGTTTGTCATGGTTTGTATAGGTGGTTTATTGTATGTATGTGTAATAACATAAATGTATATGTAAAAATTAATAATTAATGAAAAAGAGAACATGTCCCATTCACGATGAAATGTAGGAAGACTAAAATGAATGAGCCTGATTATTAAAAATGCAAACCAAGCACTCAGGCTCACATTCTCTCCTGAGGAACGGTGGCCATCTGTTGCTTCATACACATGCACGCATGAATACACACTCACTTGAAGAATATGGTGGTGGCATAGGCTTAGCTACCTCCTCTCCTCACCCTTGTACATCCTTAACACATACCAGTGTGGAAACAGACTCTGAGATTTTTTCATTAAGTTGCTCCGCTCAGGGTTACCAAGACATGATGGAAAAAGAACCCGACAAGCTAATAGGAAAAGACAGGCTCCACCAACACACCCGAGAGTCAGAGAAAGGACTGAAAGAGATAGCAGGACCTATGGCCTGGGACACCAGCATGGGTGGCACTGCACACTCTGACATGCGCAGTGCCTTTGCCTCTGTGTGTGAGAATATGACACATGCCTGCCACAGAGGCAGATCCTGCAAGCTTGGGCATGCAAGTTGGTGAGACATTGATGCACACAGTAGAGAAATGTGAGAAAAAGATGAACAGGTCGGGGAATAGCATGGCTGCTAGCGTCAGCCATTCTTTGCAGGGCCCAGGCACGTTGCTGGACCCTAAGAAAACATAAAGGTGGAGGGCAGTGTCTGAGCCATCCTGAGCACATAGAAGCCCAGATGTCAAAGGACCAGACTATTCCCTAGGTTCCTGAATGTCCCTTACTGACCCTTGATTAGCTGCTCAGCTGTCCTTACAGAAATGTATGCTGGGGCCTCCAATTGCCCACTTGCACTCCGTGTTTGTCTTCAGCTGACTTACTATTCAAGGCTCCAACAGTTCCTTAAATTCTGCACCACATAAGAGAACAGTAGTGCCTCTTAAGCCCTCCATTGGCTCCAGGAACTTGAGTAAGTAATTGAATTTATTTTAATCCGATCGTCCCTAAATGTTGAGCATGCTCCTACCATCAAGTGGCAATCAAGCAACTGTTGGTAAGACAGGATCCAGAAGAATAAAAACTAGAAGAAAATATCCAGTTATGAAGAAGATAAAATGGACTTCAGATGTATAGGCCAGAAACATCTTCAAACCACACGTTGGACCATGAATTTGCCCTTCGGTTTTTTGGTCTTTCAAAAACATCTCCATAAATATCATTTAATTTTGGTAATCATCGCCTAGCAGAAATTCAAGGTTATATTTTCTGGCCAAAGCCTCTGGGTTTTAAGACTAGATTATACATATTGTGCAGATTTAATGTGCGATGGACATCTCTGGCCACTGGATACATATTCTGGGGTGTGCCTTGTGAGGATGTTTGGCTGTGGTGATGAAAAGCCCACAGGATGCTTCCCTAGACATGTTTGTCAATGTTCAGGTTCAAATCCAGGCCCTTCTGACTATCAATTTAGGAACGCTAGCATGGTCATCACAGATATTGGGCTATCTATCACTGACCAAGAGCTGCCAGCACACAGTGTCTCCAGGGCCTCCCTGCGATCAGGGCACTAGAGACCCAAGAACACCAGCACTGGAGCCGGTCATCACTCTAACGGTCAGCTGACTAGATCTCTAAGGGAAGGACATGGAAGCCTATGACTGTGACCCTGTGGTATCTGCTCAAGTTTTATAACACACTGGAAAGTTTTGGAACTTAATGTGGAAAGTGAACATGCTCTGTCTGAAATGTGTTGGCCTGAACACATTCAAGTCCCTTAGCTTCCATGGGTGGATCCTGGCTGGGTTTACACCACAAGACAAACAGCTCTTACAGATAAAGTGACTTTATCCCACCCCCACCTGCAGCCAATGGGGTCTCAGAAGAAAGTCCAACAGGCATGTCTATTTCCTCAGTGGAAGACACTGCCGCATAGTTGGGCTTAGTCTAAACACATTGTTCCACCTGTCACTGGCTACACCCTGAACTTCAAAGCATGTAACAGAGCCAGGCACATGGTAGATAATAAAATGTCTGTAGACTGAGAGAGCAAATCAAGGCATGAAAATGACTCTCAAGCAAACAAGAGGCTCCCTTGCCATGCGGTGCTTTTCTGGCTTTGACACAAGCTCAAGTTCTAAGCACAGAAACAGTCACGTGTTCTGGCTCCTGATGCAATCCAGAAATTCACTTTTGGCCAAGCCATGTTGAAAGGTGGTGCTTACATTGACATGGAAGGGAAGAAGCAGCACTGCCCTGTCTCAACCCATCTGCTTCCAACAACAGTGCCCACGTGCCAAGGTCTTTCTAGGCACTCGGCATCGGGGACGGGCAAGCCCACACACAGGCTCTCCTCACAACTTAGAAGTGGAACAGAGAATGAAACTGACAGCCTTGAAAGACAGAGCAACAAAGATCAGGGCACAAGGCATTAGGGGTCTCTGCTCCGGAAGTCTAGGGCTATAGGGTCATTTTCACACACCCAGATGCCCTGTCCTCTCTAGTTGCTCTAGAGGGAAGCCAAGCTGGCCCACTGGATATTGGAGATAGTGGAGAAATTTAGCTTAACGAACATGTAGGCCACTCACTCCACTCCTTTTCTGAACTCTTTCTAAATATTGAGGCTTATGTCAGAACCTGGACCACTGGATCACGGCAGCTTAGCCCCACAGAGAAATTCACATTAGGATTCTTTTCTTCATCATGCCTTCTGCTTTGGTCTCCTTTTAAGAGTTTGTCAAAGAAGCGACCACATAAAGAACCCCGCTTTATTTCCCGTGACTCTGTCAAGTGCCATGGCAAACATCTTGCAAATGGCATCTGACCCATTTTCCTAGATACCAATTTCAGATAGACACCTGCCGCCCACCCACCCACCCCCACCGCCATGTTTTTCTATTAAATTGACTACTACAAAACTTGGCACTGAAGTAATCAAGCTATAGCAGTAAGCCCTTTGGACTTGGAGCTAATTATCTTCTTCATTCTCCAAAACATTGATCTCTCTCTCCCTCCCACTATTAATAATACTGACATTATTTTGTAGGGTCATTTTAAAATTAAAGAGTCATTTTAATTATATATTGTTTACAATACATGTATATGTGTGAGGGTGTGTGCATCCAAGTACAGACATCCAGGGAGTCCAGAAGAGTCCCTAGAGATCAGATGCCCTAGAGATGGAGTTAGGGCAGTTATGAGTGGCCTAGCATGGGTGCTGGGAACTAAACTCTGGTCTTCTGTGAGAACAGCGAGCACTCTCAACTGTTGAGCTATCTATCTCTTCAGCCCTGTTTTGCAGGGTTTTAGTAAAAATAAAAGGTATGTTTTTATTATGTATTATAACTCAGATACATTCCTAAAACTTGGTTCTCTATAAAAAATAAAGTACCATATTATCAACTGCAATCCCCTTGTGTTCTGAGTTGGCAACAAATGCCATAAATAATAATTTGAAGATGACCCTTTAGGCACCAAACTCTGGTCACTTGAAAACTCAGATAGCAGACTAGTCCTCACAGTTACCTGGGTCAGAATATGGTTATGAAAGTCACAAGGGAGCAGGAGATCATAGGCAAAGGCTGGTTGGCTAAGAGCACACAGTAATGAGCAAGTTATTTCTAAATCTATCACCAAGACCTTCTCTACATTGTGTTCGACCCAGCGAGCCCAATTTCCCCCTCTCCAGCCACCATATAGCTTAAACACTACCACTGTCAGCTGGTCCCCTCAGAGCTGTTGGAGCTGGAGGCCTTGCCATGACCTGAGGGTGTGAGAAGGCCTTACATCCACGCAGCAATGTCCAGGGTCTGGGGCTTCACCCTTGGTCTGACAATACCTCTGGAAAGAGTAGGATTCTGCTGAAATGCCTGCAACTAAAGGTCAAGATCTTCAGAGATCAAGGGCACTAGAAATGGGTAAGGCAAGAGTACTGTTGAGGATTTCTACACAGGCAGGAGAAACTTGGAGAATTAATTATACAAGATGGAGGGCAATAGGGTGTGAGAGACAAATGCAGAGATTGACGTGTGTGTGTGTGTGTGTGTGTGTGTGTGTGTGTGTGTGTGTGTGTGTGTGTGTGTTCACACATCATCAAGTTTTGGCATGTCCAAAGTGGCAATGGTTGAAGAACTCAGTAAGACATTTGGGGGAAGACAATGTTTGGGCACAATCTCTAATTTGTTCAATTAAAAATTACCCAGTGTCTACTGGTGCTAAGTATTCTTCCATATTCAGGGAGAGCAAATCACCCCTTTGCAGTGGTGCAGGATCACAGGGGAGTTGCAGCTCATCTCTTGTTATAACGGAGTTTGCCACAAAGAAGCTGGAAGCAGAGAGGTCGAATATTTATCCCCGTCCCCTTAGTGCCAGTTACTTTATACACCAATACCCCATGTCAATGAGATTGTGCTTTTACATTGTAACAAAACAAGAATTATTTCCTTAAAAAAAAAAAAAAACAAACAAACAAAAGAAAACCAAACAAGAACAGTTCTGAAAATCATTTACTTTTACTCACAAAATGAAGCAGATTTTCCATTTCCAGGATATAATAAACCTTCGGGATTCATTTAAAATTAGGATTCTAATAGTATCTGTTAATATGGGCAAGCAATAAATTGCTTTTCACCAATCTCTTCACATAAAAATGGCCCAAGCAAAGCACTTTTTACTTATTTTTCTGCTAGGGTCAATTGAAGCTCAATCAGTAAGCGTGAGAACACCCTAACGTCTGCCTCTGTTCACAATACTTCCCACTCAAACACCTTTTTCATTAATGGTTCCCAGCGCATGACTTCTCTCAGAACTCGAAATAACAAGCTGAAGTGAATTAGAGAGATCAGTCATCCAGAATATTCAGAATGAATCATAGATTTTTTTTAACCATAAAGAAATTTTTATTCTTCACAATACCCATCGGCAATATTTCTTTACAGTATAAACAAACAGGAAGAACCAGAGCCAAACCATATAGATACTGCCTGTCGGGTCTATGGTACGAAATGCATTCATTATTAACAAAACTGCTGTGTTCTCCTATTCATGCATTGAACAAGGAATTTTTGATTTGTTCAGTTTCAAACAGATCTTTAAAACCGATCACTAGTACCTAGGATCAACCACACTCGAATAAGGGGGAATTCATTCGGTGTTATTTTCTGATTCGATATAGCCTTTGAATTCTCCAAGTGTGTGGAAAGGGCAAAAAGGGAGGTTGAACTTGGCTGCCCAGGTACTCCTTTCTTTATTTGACTCACTTTAGGAATGCTTAATAGACCCTTTGAGAATTTCCCATTTGGAGAAAATCATACATCTAGCCTTTAATTAAAAACAAAAACAATCCACATAAACACAACCCGCCCCCTCCCTCTTAAAAACAAACCAGAAGGCTTTCAGAATTAGCTCCAATAATAATAATCCCACTGTGGTCACGGGAAATCTTCCTCCAAAATGACAAATGACCCTAGCAACAGAAACTCTCCAAAGACGTCTTCCCGATCATGGGGCGCACGGCTGACACCACTGGGATCATCACCAACCCGCGCGACCCCAAAAGATGCTGCGTCAAGAGAAGCAAAGAAGCTAAAGAGCGACTCTGGAGCGAGCCCGCGGAGGCGGTGAGAGGCAGAATCGCCAGGCACTGCCCAGCGCACTCTAACCTCTGGAGCTTTCGCCTTTCCAAACCCTCGTGTTCCCGGGCAGGAGCAAAAAAGAAGGGGACAGGAGAGCCACAGTCCCTTTAAACCAGCAACCCCCGCGCCTGTCAGCCTCTTCCGAACCCTCATGCCTACAACTTCCTCCTCACGGAAACTTCCACTGGGTTCGGCGCCCAAGATGACAAACTCCATTTCACAAGGCGCCTACCCCTAGCAGGGTTCGGGCTTCAGCTCCCTGTACCCGGGTGCTCGAGCCCGAGAGGAACCGGACGCAGAGGCCCGCGGCAGGGACACCGCGCGGCTTTGGCCACCCGCGCCCGGCCCGCAGGACCTGTATGCCCCCCCATCCCGCCCACCCTGCATCCCCGCCGCGCCACGTTACCGGAGCCAGGAGCCTGGCGGTGGCGCCCCGAGGCGGCGTGCGGGTGAGCTGCGGCCGAGCAGCCGGTGGCCTCCGCTGTGGTGCTCGCATTAGCCATGCAAAGTTAATCCCGCCGCGTCACGCCGGCCGCCCGCCCGCCCGAGGCTGCGCCGTGCTCGGCCGAGCCGCAGTCTCCTCCCCGCTCCGCCCCCTCCGCCACCGGGTCCCGTGCTGCGCGGGTTACCCCGCGAGCTCGACTCCCTTGACCTGTCAACTATCCTCTGGCGCCGAAGAGCGCGGCGCGGGTCCCAGGACACTGGCGGCGGTTCTGCCGCGACCTGCGCGGGCCGCGAGGTGGAGGGCCCGAGTCCCCGCCTCCCGGGGACCCAGCGCGCTGCCTTACTCTAGACTGGGGTGCCAGCTCCACACCGGCGTGCGAGCCGCTGACCTTCTTACCCTCTGAATCCTCCGGCTGGTCCAATTCGCGTAGAAGCCCTGGCAGGCTCAGGCCACTCGGGCTTTGCCAGAGGCGCAGCCACGAAATGGCCTCCGGGCAGTGCACCCCGTCTCCGCCGGAGCAGCCCGCCACTCGCTTGCCCTGTGCCTGCGCACCTGCCGCCAAGGTGCGGGGGTCCTCTGCCACGACCCCGCAGTACCGGCGCCTTGTGCGCCGCCCTCCCTGGGGTCACATAACTGCGGCTCTGGTGGCCGCGCGTCCTCCCACCCAACTGCAGCCGCGCGAAGCTTCGAGTTGGGCGGTCATTCCTGTACTTGAAGAGGCAGGAACGTGACGGGAGTGGGGGTGGGGGTGGGAGAAGAATGACAAAAGACCGAGGGGAGCTCCAGGAGCACAACCCTCTGGGTCCGCCCGACAGGCGCGGCAGGTGTAACCGCTTTCCTCTGTCCGCCCCCAAACCACCTGTGGCGCGTGCGGTACCACGGTGCACTCAGATACTCCTTGGCTTCTGGCCGCTCTGTACTCCCCACACCGCTGGAAAATGCCTTGCTTTTCCCAAAGCAGACCTGCCCGCCTCGCACACCCTATTAAGAGTGTGCTGAGTTGGTTCCACAAGTAGGGTTTAAAGGGACACCCATTATTTTGTCTCTGTCCTGGTAATATACAAATAAAACCAGAAGACAAAAATAATCTCTACCCTAACAGGGTACTGTTCTTGCAAGCACACAGCTCTGAAATGTCCATACCTCAAGTCCGGAAGGCCAAGCGCTCAGGTTGGGAGAAAACAGAGCGGGCGACTGTGCTCTGCTCCAGATGACCCAGGCTGTCTCCCAGCTGCGCCTCAGAGGTAGGTTTTACTGGGAAAACGCCGAGTACTCAGAGAACACGCAGCCAGTGGGAAGTTACAATTGCGACGAAACTACTTTGCGGACAGAATACAATTTTGTTCTTATGAACACTGTTTAAAAAACGCCTCGAAATTCCTTCTTCAATGTTCTCATGTAACAGTGCAGTATTCTGAGCCTGGTCTCTCAACGGAGGGAATAATGTCTGGATTATTTTAAAGAGTTTTCTAGATTTCCCACGGGTGATAAGGTTCCCCCCCCCCCCCCCCAGCGTCTCTTGGGCAGGAAAGGAGAAGGGAGAGAGGCCGACACCTCTGTCCACGAAACTAACAACTGTGGCGAATCCGAAGCTTTCCCTGCTTGCGCAGAGAAAGGTTTCAGCGGGACTGAAGCCACGGTTAGCCGCTTTGGGGCGAGAATGTTGCCTTTCCCAGCGGCCTGCACAGACTCGGTTGCCCTTTGGATTCTTCGCAAGAAATCTGTGTTTTAATCTTAGCCCCGACTGAAGCCTCACCAAGAACTTGCCAGCTCTAGAGTGAGGGTTGTTTTGCAGGCGAGTTCCTGGGCTTTGCTCCAAAGCTGCCTTCGGATGTTTTGGTTGGTCTGGAGGAAAGCTGCTGCTTCTCCGCCTCTGTTCCACCCAGACAGCCCCCTGGTGGCCGCAAGGAAAACCAGGGGCAGGTAAGCCAGACAGCTTACAGCTGGGCCCAGGTATTCCAGTGAGCCAAGCCTTGTGAACAGCATGGGAATAGAGATAATGAAGGTGAATTTGAGAGGCCCTCAGGGGCCTGGACGTTTTACTACTACTTTTCCAACGTATAACTCGGAACCATTTTTTTTTTTTATATCCTTTCTCAAGCAAGGTACATACTGAAAATGATCTGTAGCGACAAAAACGACAAAAGGTTCCTTTCCTTTGTCCCGATGGTTTTGTCTTTGTGTTTTTATTTTGTCCGGGAAAAATCTGAAATAAGAGTCACTTATAAAGTATTAAACAAGTCATGTGACACAACAATTTGCTAGACTGGCTGCAGCAATGTTCCATAATTTCGACACTCAAAACAAGGAGAGCTGGTAGGATTTCATTTGAACCGATACTGAGAGAGCTGGTCGGTGGTGGTAAGAGGTTACCAGCAGAGTCTGTGACACAACCTACAACACAGTGTCTTCGTGGGAACGCTCAGGAACGCAGAAGATATTCTAGGGGAACAGAGAATCCCAAGTCCATCCTGGCTGACCTGTGATGCACAGTTGCTATTTTCAAAAACCCATGACCATAGTACACCTGAGCCATCCTCCTGTCCCATCTATGAATTTCAATCTGGTGACTCCCGCCAAGGAAGCAATCCACTCCTTTGTTTCCTGCGGAACTACTGGGCAAGTAAGAGTATGAAACACGGTGCCCAACAAGAGTGGGCTTGGGTCACAGCGCTACCAGCCGTGCAAATAGTTTGAATGCATATTTATTTAACATTTTGTATGGCTATTGTGTTCCTGTCGAGCTTTAAAATATTGTCTCTTAATGCCTGCGTTTGTGAACACTGCTTAGATTTCTTAGGTTGATGTGAAGGTCTTACTTGCCTAACTGAGCTTTGTTTCCAGCTACCGTGCCGGGGAATCAGAATCCAGTTGGAGAAATGGAGCTGAAGTTAAAACTGACCAGATAAAAAGGATGGTGATTATGGCAAGGAGTTGCCATGGGGAATTAGAGGTATGGAGTGGGCACAGTCTCAAAGAATCCACCCTCAGGGAGTTCTTGAAGGCTCACGAAGTTGTGGACAGATTTTTCTGAGGGGGTGGAACATTAAATCATCTCACTAACCCAACAGCCATCCCTGGGGGCTGCCCCTCTGCCTCCCGACTTAGCCCTGCAGTCTAAATCTTTGTGTTCGCTATATGAAGTCCCCAGGCATTCTGGCCCCAATCACAGCTGGCTAAAATTCAAAGTCTACCGCCCTCCCACCCCACCCCCCACCTTTCATGACAGGCCATGTGGGGAAGATGACAATTTCAAAACTGATGGATACCATCCCAGAGTCCCTCACAGCTACTGGGATCTACTACAGATGTGACTCTGTGTGCTACATGGTATTGTGTTTGCATGTAACCAACACTTAACCCTCTTTGACCTGTAACTCACCTCCAGATTAAAATGCTATGCAAATAGGTATTATACTGTATTAACGGATTAACATCCAGGAAAGAAGGTCTGTGTGTGCTCAGCGCCCATTCGGGTTTCCCGGGTTTCCCCTAGTAGAGTACCTTCAGCCTGTGGTTGATTGACTTCAAGATGCAGAGCTCAAAAATGGGGGAGGGCTGACTATAAACTGCCAGGCAGATAAAGCAAGAAAGCCAAGACAGCGAAGGAGAGGAGGGGGTCCAGCGGAAGTGGCTTCAGAGGGCAGCTGAATGGGACTGTTACTGGGCATCAAGAGGAAGGGAAGTCAAAGCTTATGACCTGTCATTTGCTAGTCCCAGTACAAAATGAAGTCAGGAAAGATTGTCAAGGTGGTAGAAAAATAGAAAGCAATGTCTTTGCTTCTGCCATCTGTCTTTGGAATTGTCATGGGATTCTTGTGTGGTATTTAGTATTCCAAGTAAAGAAAAACAAATGTTTTAAATTATCGTCACATGCTTTACAATTCATCTATTTTTTCCTATGCCAGTTTGCAACGCAGTTTTAAGAGGTTTTAACTCATAGGCGACGTTGCACTCTTCATCTTTTGCAGCTCATATATATATATGTGTATTGTTTTGTTGTATTGGAACAGTGGGAACGCAGAACAAAGCACCCTCTGTTTCACTTCTTGATATGTACTCTTTTTGCATGCCAACACCGGACCTTTGGCACAGAGCTGTGTGAGAAAGTCCTTTCCTTCCGTGTCTTCATTTAGTGTCATCAATTAGTGAATTCTGGGAAGTGACCACGAGTAAGAAAGTACACGAAGGCATCCTTAGTTGCTCTTAACTGGGTTCAGGCAGCTAGTTCTGCTTGGATGGAGCTCACGGCCTCTTGGGTTGGCTGTGTCCTACTTCCTCAGTTCTCAGTGGAGCATGCTTACCTCATACATATCTGGATGTCGCTTAAATCCACAGTCCTCAACGTTCCGTGTTCACAGGACACCAGCATTTTACATTTGAAGGACCAGTGGAAATGGTAGTAGACGTGCGTTCTCTATTTCCTCTGCACCAGCACAAGGTTCTGCATCAGATTTCCCTTACAAAACGCAAGTTCAAAGATGAAATCGTTAGTGAAATCAATCTGATGACAGAAGCAGCCCAGTAAGTGTTAGCCTCCAGAGCCCTGGGTTCCTCACCCTTCCTAATGCTGTCACCCTGTATCATAGTTCCTCATGTTATGGTGACCCCAACCATAAAAGTATTTTATTGCTACTGTAGTTCTGCTGCTGCTATGAATAGTAACGTAACTATCTGATATGCAGAATACCCAATATGCAATCTAAATGGGTTGTGATTCATTGGTTGAGAACCACTAAACCTTGTGTCAGGACAACAGGACAGATCACATACTCATGAAGTTGACCCTTGAGAAGGACTGGGCCCTATAGCTAGAATTCCTTCCCTTGTGGAAATGTAAACATCTCTCCCTCCTCCTAAGGCCCCAACAACAAACAGATGCACGGTGACTTTATTGGGCTTCCTTACAAAGCATAGGTGAGGGGTTCCTCACAAAAGTGTGGGCATTCCTCCTGCAAAAGGCAGTACCCCAGGAGTCTTTCCTCATCAGGGATGAGGGATTTCCCATAGCCACCTGGATGGAGGCCCCTACCTTATCTTTCTTGGCCTATGTACTCTAGCCCTTCCCCAAAGAGGCAGTAAAAACAGGTGACAGTCTTGTGACACTCCCCACACTTCTAGGAGGCCAGGCAAACAGTCAACCAGCCCAGCTAGGCTAAGCTGTTCCAAGGGCACACAGCTGAACTCCCAATTATGGTAGTTGTGTGGTTCGGAGGATAGTCATGTACAACAGACTCTGTGTGTGTGTGTGTGTGTGTGTGTGTGTGTGTGTGTGTGTGTAGTGGCAGAAGCCAGGAGCATGTGGTAGGTTCAGAAGATACAGCATGTTGCTGTGTGGAGAATGGAGCATGTAATGTAGTTAGTAGTTCATGTTTATTAAATGCATGTTCCAGGTCATAAGTACCTCACAGGTATTTTTAATGTTTCCCAGAAGCACAGTGAAACAGTATCACACAATCCATTTTCCAGATGGGGAAGCTAAAGCTGAACACAAAACAATGTGCTCCATCTCAGGCCTAGGCACTGGCACAGAATGTATACTGAGCCAGTCCTTCTGCTTGTGCACAAAGGAGACAGTCATAGGGCAGGAATGTGGGGCACAAAGTAGGAATTACAAAACATCCCCCTAGCTCCTAGACATGTGACAATTACAAGAGTAGCCAAAACAAAACACAGAAACCTGTGTGTCCCTGGTTAGAGAACTACCCACTCACAGGCTCATCCTTTGTCTCCCAACTGGACATAGAAGGTACCACTAGTAAGTTATAGCTGGAGGAACCTGGTCCTTCACTCACCATGAGGCGGGAGAAACAGCCTTGTCCCGCTGAACTGTTCTATTGATTAAACGATCAGCTTCTTTTGTGTAAAGTTACTGAAACATGAAAGCATATTGATTGCTTTCGCGGTAGGTAGTGTCACCTTAATATACTTACCACCAGGCCAGACTCCACTGAAGTGTAAATTATCTCTTTGCAAATAGTGAAAATAAACAGACTTAGGTGTGTGTCGAGGCAGCTTAGGGAAAGCAAAAGGTTAGGCTTCAAAAACATTCAGAGCCATGGGTTTACTGATCTGAAGGGACATATGGCAAAGCAGATGAACCCTAGCATTCAATTCAGTGGCCTTTTGTATTTCTATGCCATTATGTACCAACAGCCAGAACAACATAGGAAATAGTCCTAACAATATGAGACATCTCTTCTTTCTCTGCCAATTATGGCCTCTTCTAGAGGTGAGCACTGTGGGCTCCTGTGCTTACTGACTACTGTCTTCAGACCTTGAACTTCATTTAAATATCATCAAAAGGTATGCAACTTCTTATATCTGCTTTCATTCATTTGGTGTTAAGTTTTGTTAAATAAATCCGCTTAATTATATAGATCTGAAAGTCTACTTTGAATTTCTATTCCATATTCCACTGTATAACAAGACCACAGTTTGAATATTCAGTTTCTAGTTGATAAATTCTTGATGTTTTCCAGCTTGGAGCTATAACAAATAAGTCAGATGTTTACATTCTTAAATAATTATATGGATGCCTGCACTCATATTCTCCTTGGCACATGCTCAGGAGTAGAATTTCTGGCCATCTGTCAATCTGAGTTATTCTATTAACAGAGTATAAATAGTATACAATAATTGTATATAATAATATGTATTAGTTAATATACAAGACTTGAATAAATGATTAGTGATTATATATAACAATTGTATTAATGATACTTCTTGAGGAACCAGAATGATTATGAGCAACTAGAGGATGCTCGAATAACACCCACTGACTTCAGTTCATTGTTACAGTTATCATAAATAAAATATTAAAAATCAGATGGAGTCTATCTTGAATATTACCTAGCATTACAAATATGTGGTTCTTCAGTCAAAATTCAAAACTACTACTGCCTTAGGTGGCCGTTAATTATAGGGTCCGTCTGCAGCTGCAGTGAGCCAACCACATACTGATGGCCTGTGTGAAAATGAAGGTGCTCAGAGAGCTCCATCACTCTACCACTATGGAGCAATTGGCAGTTGATCTTCACTGGGATAGCCATGGATCAGTTGCCATACCCCAGAAAACACACACACACACACACACACACACACACACACACACACACACACATCTCCAACCCACACCCATATTCACATGAGCAATCCCAATTAAACATTTTGGGACATAAAATATATGAAAATAGTCGAACTTATTGGAATGAAGAAGGGTTCAGAGGCAGTGAGAAGGTCATGAAAATGACCAAAATATATTATATATATGTATTAAATTGACAAGGAACAACAACAACAACAATTAAAAAGAAAACTCTGGTGAGCTAAAGTGCACCAACAAAAGAGTGAGTGAGAAAAGAAGGTAAGAATACCAAGACGTTTTAAAATTAAACTTTCAGTTTTAGCTATTTGGAGGACAGTTTAAAGAGGAACTAAATAATGTGCAGTGTTGGTAATGGGTTCCTTTGGCAGCTATCTGGGCAGTGGGCATCATCTTCCTGTGGGACGAATTCACTTTGGGTAGGGTCCTGAGTTACTTTTCCCAAGACCAAATTGTCATAAAAAATAAAATAAAAAAGTTTTTGAAAAGCAAGATTATCTCTGAGACACTCTCTGGCTTCTGTCTCCCTGTGTGATTTCTCCCTTTTCTATTTACCCTATTATGATGTGATCCAGAATCATGTGATAAGCCTAAAGGGGCCAGCACAGATCAGATTGAAAGAGTTCACCTCCAAAACTCTGAGCTGAGCGATCGTCAATGTTGTGAAAGTTACTTAGCTAGCGTCAGGTGTTTTGCTGCAACAATGGGAACTGGACAAACACAACATACCAAAGTGGAAACTAATTTTTTAAATATTCAGGGGAAACCTCATTTCTGTTTCAGAAGGGACTAAAGCACTTCTTACTCATTCTCCAGCTATTAACAACAAGCAGAGTATGATTCATATGATTACAGGCTACACTCAAATCCTTAAAACCCTTGAATGAACAATATCAGGAATGAGACTCATAAATTCCATTTTACTTGCTTTCAGCTGGTTAGATGAGATTCTCAACTGAGGGTAATATCGGATTTACTGAAATCTATTTTCATGTGCGATCGCTGTCTTTTACAATAAAACCTGCTTGTGCCCTCGCTGTGCGGAGCGTCAGTTGCCAAGCACCTATAAACAGCTGTAGAACATACTTTAGGAGAACCAGAGAGAATATGCCTGGAGGCTCACATCCAGAGCTAGGGGAAGCTGGCCTGAGCTTCCACAGTGCACAGATGTAGAGCACAGGAGCTCAGAGTGGTGCGCACAGGCCTTAGCCTAGCTAAGATGTGTGCTCAGCAACTGTGTGGAAGTCATCATGTGACTCAGGCCTTGGGCTGGCTAAGGTTTGCAGTCAACCTCTGTGTCGAAGGTATCAACGTGACTCAGGTGTCTGCCTTAGTTTCTCCAGGTGCTTCATCTGGGAGTAAGGAGGAAATAACTTCCTCATTGAGGGCCACAAGGAGCCTGTCCTCACAGGCAGGTAATGGCTCTCAGTGTCCAGCTCACAGCAGGGCTGGATGACATCATCGCCAAAGTGGATGCCACCCTCCCCCCCTCACCCCATCCCCCTGCAACTGTCTCTGACAGAGTCTCTGTGGGAGGCACCCACACTCCTACTTCAGTCTCCCCAGTGCTGGGACCGGCCTGCAGCACCTCACTTAGTTGATGGGCTCTCTTCCAGAAACCCTGCTCCAAGCATTAATTTTTCTGAAAGGCTTTGTCACTTCCACAGGTCCAACCCAGACTGTTTGCACCAGCTCCCCACAGGGCCACTCTAGGGAACTAGCTTCTAGTTAACAATGTGCTGGGAAGACACCATACCCAAAACATGGTGGCCTTTTACACCCCTTCTTGGAATTAAGCAGAATCTTCCAAGGGGCTACTGGACGCTTCTGGGTTTTAACCAGCCTGGTGGCCTCATTGTCCCAGGAGGCACTCCTTTGTAACTAGATTGGCTTCTCACAGGACTTCAGAAGTTGGTGTAAAAGCAAAGGTTGGTATACAAGGAGCTGTGATGGGGCCTAGAGAAAGCTGGGTCCCTGGAGACAGACACAAACTAGGGGGAGGATGCACAAGAGGGTAGCCAGAGAAGGTAGTTGGCTTAGTCAAAACAATTAAAGATGGGAGAAAGTGACATCGCAGCTAAGGTCTGAGGATTATTAAGGATCGTATTGTGTATTTCAGAGAGAAACAAGAGTAAGGAGAAGGAGAAGCTAAAGTAACAGGCAAATATAAAATTAAATAGCAAGAGAACACCCTGGATCATGTCCCTAAAGACAGCGAGCTGATGCTCAGACCATTATAAAACACAAGGGGCTTTACACTGAAGTTCCACCTATGCTTTCAGCTGTTAAGAGCATCTCTCTCAGATGGCTATATGTGGTAATGACTGTGCCACACAGGCAGTCAAAACACAAAGGAGGGAGTGAGTCTTCCCAAGTCCACAGCCACGGGGAGCCGACTTCCTCCACAGTGCTGTGGAAGGGGATTAAGCTTCTGGTGTCACCACCAGACTATAGCACAGTGAAATGGAAACCACAGATGAAAAACTTGGGGGGCAGACGAACAAGCAGCCATGGCTACTAGTGGGGGAATGTTCTTCAGGCAGTTTGTGAGACTCTGATTTCTTCTGCCTTGTCCACATGGGCATTGATCTATCAGTGAGGTTCAGAGGCCAGGGCACAGAGGGCGAGCCTGCCACAGCCAAGTGAGGGCTGTGCTTGGAGTTGATGCCTTCTCGCCTTTGGTAGGCTCTTGATTCCCACTGCCTCCCCCTTTGCGGTGGTTCTTTTTAACTATTCAGAAAAGGTTTAGGCACAGTACAGTGAGGTCCCGGGCCTGGCAATTAATTCCTTGTGAGTGACTAGGTCTCCTTTTCTAGAAAGCTGAGCAGCACCAGGCCACTTCCCACTAGATGCCTGCAGGACACACACACACACACACACACACACACACACACACACACACACACACACGCATGCACACCTCTGACTTCAGCTGTCCCAGGTCTCCAAATGGCCAGATATCTTCCATGGAGTCAGTATACTCTTTAGTTGAGCAGCTTTCTTCATCTTCTACTGTCAAAGCCTACAACCTAGGCTGCTTCTGAATTAATTCCTAGACTGGAAGGAGTGTTGATGGGCATGTTCCAGGACAGTAAACATAGCGTGGAGAAATATATACATCTCACTTTACCCAGTTCTGTCTGGAAACGGTCTAATTGAACTATATCCTAATATTTCCACAAAACTAAAGGAAGACAGAGTGTGAAAGCATACCATTGTGGGTAACAGAGTTGTCACAAAATGACCAGTAGGGATGAGTGAAACAAAACATTTTGTAAAGAAAACGACACACTTACCAGGAGTCACTCACAGTGCTATTATTTGGCAGTATGCTAAACATCAAAGCAAAGGACATTGATAGCTCATGATGCACACAGCACCCTAAGAATATATTACTAGCTCAAGGCAGTGTTGCCTCTTCCCTGCTCCAGACGTCTGATTTCAGGCAGGGTCTTTAAATCTGTGAGTCTCTGATTTCTTCTGTCTCATCCACAAGGGCATTCTATTTAGTCTCCAAAGGAAATTTTGCTCTGTAAACAGTTCATCTTCAAAGCATCTACCCTGTATGAAAGGACTTGAAGAGGGGTGGTCTTCTCCGGTTATACATGGCAGCTAGTAGCAAGTCTGTAGTGCCATAGCCAGCCTTGAAAAATATGAGTGCAGAAAGGGCTAGGCTTTACGTAGTGCAGGCCATCTTCACCTGGGTGACAGTGATAAGTTAGCAGAGCTTGCTGATGCACCAGCTTGCCCCATGATTAGTGAGAAGAATGTTTATGTCAGAAATACAGTCAGTGAGCAAGCTCAGGTCATCAGGACTGACAACGACTCCAGTCTCAGCTTGACAAAAGACACTGTGGCTGTGGCAAATTAGCGTCAATCAGACAGCTCTTCAAAGCAACAAATACATTATCATGCAGGCTCTCCCCACAGAAAGAAAAATGTGGAAAAAGAGGAAAGGTGCAAGAGCGACTTCACTTTCATTTCCTCTTGTCTTTTTTTCTCTTTAAAACATGTTTTCATCAAGTTAAAGCCACAAAACAGCAAATGAACCATCAGATTAATAACATGAATGCTTTGTACTTAAAGATATATATAACTAAGATTGAGCTTACCATATTTAATTGGACAATGAATATATTCAAGCTTATTATATATATTATGCTATTTTCCTTTTCTTCATTTATAAAAATATTTTTATAAGTCATTCCTTAAAAATGAATGCAGTAGCTTTGCACCGTGACAATGCTAGGCTGGGTTTACTCTTCTGCACATAAACACAAGAAAGACCATGAAGTACAAATGCAGCCATGAAGCTAAGACCCACAGCTGGTTTTGTAGTTTCTCCGTGGGTCCCCATACGCTTGTTGGATCTATAGTTCTTATCAATTTGGGTTGTCTAGTCCCACTACCTTTGTACATCTAAACAGCACTAAGAAAGTGTTGAAAGATCTTGGGCAGGGGTGAAAGTTGATGGGGATTGGAGCCAATCTGCCTCTCTCCTGGCAGCAAAGGGCAAAACTGCAGAGGCAGCCATGTACATATGGTGGGCTCCATGCCACAGTCTTATAGCAGATCTTTTGGGGCCTATGGTGTTTAGCTTGTAGGGACCTCGATGTTGATGCTAGCTACGTCCCAGCCTTGATGGTTGCCAAGTGGACTTGCAGATATTTTTTGTTGTTGTTTGTTTTTGCTTTATGTCATAAGCTTTACTTTTTTAGATTGTAGTATAATTACACCATTTCCTTCTTTCCTTTTCTATCCCCAAGCCCTCTCATGTATACCTCCTTGGTCTTTCAAGTTTATGGCCTTTTTTTCCCCATTATTGTTGATACCTATATGTATATCCCTAAATAAAACCCACTTGGTCTGTATATTACTTAGCTGTATATTTTCAGGGCTGATGACTTGGTAATGAATAACAAATTGATGGGATCTTCTCTGGGGAAAACTATTTCTCCTGCTGTCAGAATTGCCTGTAATTCTTTGTGTAGTGTTGAGGCCTTGTAGTCTTTCCTTATCCACTTTGGCATGTATGCTTGTTTTTGTGCTTGGTCAGCTCATGTTTTTGGCAGCCATGTTGATGAGACATTATGGACTTGCTATACCTTAACAGCCAGGACGGATGGCAATAAGGGATATACTGAGGGTCATCCTAACAATGAGAAAGGAAAAGATGAAACTGAAAATCTAGCAGCCTGCACAAAAACATCTACATGGTGTGCTTCCACCCACAGGGCAGCTCAGCCTGCTCTGAGACTGCCTGCTCCTTCTCTCAACTCTCGCCTAGACCTGCCCCACTTCCTGGGCATACAGAAGAAGCACGGCAGTGAACGGCGTAAAGTTCTGACTTGTGCTTCACCATCGTCTCTTTAGTAAGCCATGGGTTCCACTAGAAGTGTATTCTGGAAATATCATTCAGCTTTATCTTAAGCTCACAAGTCAAAGGCCCTGCTTTCTCATCTCCTGTGAAACCAAGATCAGTTAACTACGGATGACTTCAGTCAGAAAGGGAAGTTAAGGTGTGCTTAAGAGCTGCTGTTCACAGAATGACAACAAGGAAGTCTTGCAGCTGAGGAAGCCTACTTCTGTGGAAACTTCCCTTCCTAGAGTCTTTATCTCTTAATCAAGCCAGCCATTGGGAGTAGTTACAGATCAGAAGCATACTATACGTGGTCCCCAAACAAGCTATATTCCTCACTTGTAAACCTGTCAGAAACATGGAAGGCTGGTCACCACCCAAAATGAACTTACAGAGCTGGTATCCTGGGGCAAAGCCAGGTGTGTGTATAACAAGCCAGCAGGTCCTGGTGCCCTATGCAGTAGGGGACCCATTGCTGTTTGGGAGTCCTGAAATGGACTTGAGCTGTAATGCTCGGCCTTCCTTTGCCTCTAATGGAATGATGTGGCAAGAAGGAGAATGCTAACAGATGGCCTGACCTGAACACTGTAACAGCTGATCTGACCTGATCATTGCATCGTGTGCTCCAGTGATTGTTAAGGCGATAGGCATTACATCACATAATCTCAAAGCACTGTTTATGTCTTGTGTTTATATGGGATAGTGAGGCTGGAAAGTAGCTTGGTTAAGGTCAGTTTTTAATTTGTAGAGTGGTAATAGTGACTTACATCCTGTAAATACACACAGAGACATGTACACACAGAGAGACATGTGCATACACACAGTCACACCCTACAAATACTTTCTTACAGATCATGGCAGGTTGCTTTTCAGGATTAAAAAGCGGCAAGAAGAGAGATGTCTTCATTGACTCACTGCCTCTACTATGTAAAACTAACTGTCTCTGTCTCTAGGCCACATCTGGAAGCATTTCCCTTAACCTACCTTTTCAGCAGCCGCCCATGCACTTCTCCTATGCATGATACCCAGGCTGTCAGCACTGGTCTCAGGCTGAAGATCCGCTACCTGCACAGTCCCAGGCCTCACCCTGCAGAGCTAGAATCTGCATTTTAATAGCATCCCCAGGGAATCCTAAACACAGGAGTTCATCAGTTCTACCCTTCCATTTACCTCACAAGCTCCAAGGAAACAACGGGATGTCCACTCATGGTTACAAATCCAGATGATAAATTAGAACTGCTTTTAATCATGGGCCACAGAACAAAGCCGGGGAGGGTCTTATATTTTGGACATTGTGCAAATCACCTCAAGGACATTCAAGATGCAGCTATGGGCTGCACACGTTCCAGGATAGCTGTACCTATGGCCCAGCAGGTGTGTAGGCTATAACATCATGTCACAGCGTCAAAAGGTTGGACACATCTGGATTACACCACACCCTGACGATTCAGTACTGTTTTCTGAGAGGGACACTACGGCCTAAGAGTTTTGATATTTGCCCCAAATCATATAACCTTCAAGTAGTAAACAGAGATACTAATCTATATGGCTTAACATTAAGATCGACCTTTAAATTGATGGTCTGTATTCATCCTGCTGTCTTTTCTATGACTTAGAAATTCTATATCTCTCTATCTCTCTATCTTCTATCTAATCTATCTATATCATCTACTATCTATCTATTGTCTACCTATCATCTATCTTATCTCTCTACTCATCTATATTCATCTGTCTATGTCTGCCTGCTTATCATCTATTTGTCTTTTTTCTTATCCACTACCTACCTTCCTACATATCATATATTTGCCTATGTATGTAGGCAGGCAAGTCATCCTACTTGGTGCATTTTTGTTTATTTGTTTTTACATTTGTGTAGATCAGTTTTTCTCTGTTGCTACTTAGAAAAGAAAGCAAAAGTCCCTACCTTATATCTATCTTCTCACTCCGTGATGCTCAGCTGCCCACCCCCTAGGTCTTTCTCCATCACCTCTGGAGCCTGGGCTGGCAGTGACTAGTGACTCAGTGGTGATGGACTTTCTGACTACAGGTTTGGAGATGGGAGAGGAGGGATACTGGTCTCCAAAGCCTGCAGGAGAT